>NC_135588.1:19696136-20301818 GCF_965152235.1 Eretmochelys imbricata | reverse complement strand
GTGCTCAGTGTGTTACTTACCTCTTGCAGCATTGCCTATAAGTAACTATACATCCTTAACATGGTGATAATGAAGTGCAAAGACGTCAAGTAACTTGCCCAAAGCTGCACTATAAAACCCAGGACAGAATCCTAAACAGAGTCCTAAACCCCATACTCTTCTCCAGCCGCTACACCACACTACCAGTGGTCCCCTCAACATCCCAATCCAGTTTAATGTTTCCATTTACTGTGTAGACGAGTGACAAGACTATCCTGTACTCTGTGGCTTCCACGCTGGTGAACTGTACCAACAGTTACGATGTCAAAGAGCTGGTCCCAGAGCTCGTGCAGCTGGCACAGTTTTCCAAACAGCATGTGCCCGAGGAGCACCCCAAGGTAGGTTGTTTGCACCCAGGACTGCCGATCCCCTACATCTTCTCCTCAGATGGTGGGGATTCCAGAACCGCCACAACGATCCTTCTGAGAAGTGCTGTGTCCCCAGCTGCTTCATGGGAAGGCTTAGCTGTGGGCTCCACAGAGTAATGTTGCCCATCTCCTGCAGTTCAGGTTTTTACATGTTGAGCTGCACATCCTGGGGACTAAAGGAAGATACAGAATATTTAAAGTTTAAGCAGTGCTTTCTTTCATTATACAGATGCCTCGAGGCCCCAAAATGAGACTGGGACCCCCATTGTGCTAGGTGCTGTACATCCATAAAGTCAGTTCTTGTCCTGAAGAATTTACAAGCTAAACACGTAAAACAAAGGGCAGGGGGAAACTGAGGCACAGGGAAGCAATTTGCCCAAGGTCATGAGGCAGGTCAGTGGGACTAGCAACAAGGTCTCCTGAGTCCCAGTCCATTAGACTCATCCTGCCTGCCTACCTGAGGAGACAGGATCTAACCAGGCAGCAAGCCGGGGTGTGAATGTCCAGCACAGCAGCTTGCCCCCGCAGTAACGCCCTGTGTGCACACTGGTGCTGGTCACTAAAAGCTCCAGCGTGAGCAGTCATGTACCTCAGTTTGAAACAGGGAGTAGTTACTGCTTACCGCAGAACTCTTAGTGCGCCATGCCAGCGCCCAGACGGGGCCAAGCTGTGCAGTCCGGCTTTCTCCGCAGTGCAGACATGGCCTAAGTATGTGACTGTATATGCAGCCATCACCCCTTCGATTAGAGACTCCACCCCGCTCATGGGATCCCTGCTCATTCTTTTCTAATGCCCCTTTCAGGACAAGAAGGACTTTGTTTTGAAGCGAGTGAAACGGCTGCTGCAAGCTGGCGTCATTTCTGCCCTGGCCTGTATGGTGAAGGCTGATAGTGCCATCTTAACGGACCAGACCAAGGAGCTGCTAGCCAGGTATACCTGCCTCATGCAAACACACACTGAGGCCAGAAGCGGCATATCTAGCACTGAGGCTGCATAGGGCAGCTGTTTGGGTAATCACTATAGGTGATCTTACACGAGAAAACCTTCACTTAAAACCTAACGCGGGGGCCCCACTGCATTTTACAGCTCAGTTTCAAGCCCAAGTGGCTTAAACTTCCAAGTCACAGAAGAAACTGGTTTGGTTGCAAATGTATTAACCACTGAGCCACATTAAAGCTCGTCATGCAAAGCGCAATTTACATTATGTCAAAAGAAAACTGCGCGTTGTGGATTCACACCAATGAGCTCTGCTAATAAAAGCTAAAGGTGGCAGCAGAGGAAAATGAGTTTTTACAAACATCTAAACGTTGGTCCTGAGACTAACTGACCGTCTATCACTAGGCTGCAGTTTGGATTGCTGATCTGACAAAACTTTAGACAAATCTAATGGAACAGGGAGGAATGGAAGAGGATCAAAGATGTTACAGTTCTCTAATTTAGGGTGTTGTTGCACTGTATTAAAACTTCGGTCTCACTGGGGAATATACCTGCTGGATGTAGTACTATTCACTGAACATCAGCCGCTTGCATCATAACAGAGTGAACAGGTGGGATGTAGTCTCTTTGCAGATCGGTTTAACTGAGCAATGCTGGGTTTTTTGCAGGGTATTCCTTGCCTTGTGTGAGGATCCCAAGGACCGTGGTACCATTGTAGCTCAAGGTGGTGGAAAGGTAACTGGTGATCATTACACCTTTAGAATATTCTGAAACAGATGTTCACAGTTAGCAATGTCCAGCCGCTCCAAGCCATCCGGGGGGAACTGTCCTCATTTAACACGAGCCATGGGGTGCCTAAACTAATTATACGTACTGTTAATGATCTAAAACCTTAACCCCTTGAAAAAAGGGAAAGTGGACAGCCTGGTTATGGTTTTTAACTTGAGCATGCAGGAAAACTAAATTCTCCTTGGAGGGCTTGCACATGTCTGTTCCACTGTAGGTGTCTGGGTGCCCCAGTGCACAGTTGTCAGAGAGTTTTTCCCTTACAGTGCTGCTCTTGAAACTCCTAATGAAGCCACCGCTCTACCCACTCCGCATCACTGCCGCGTCACGCACAGAATTGCGGCTGCCTCCTCCACCCCAGTCTTCAGGCCCCTCTCCTGATGGCCTGGAGGCTTTGTAGTAAACTTTGGCGGAGGAGCCCGGCTCTAGAGAAGTCCAGGATATGCTGCTGAATAATAGGAAACCACCAACTCATCAGTTGCCAGGAGCTGTAGCTTGCCTTATGCTATCGCAAAAGCATAAATACAAGGACTTACTCTGTAAAAGAAAACGGGTGAAAGGATCAAATAAAAGGAACCAGTTACATGGCTGTGTCTAGAGTCATAGCATTGTAGGGAACTACGTGTACTGGAGTTTGGTCCAAACTGAAAGGGATTTTCCCTGTTCTTGCTTCTATTCAGCACATGCTGACCTTAAAACATCAAGGACTGGCAATTAGCACTATCAGAATACACCTAAGGGCTATATCAGCATTGTGCCCACATGTGGAGAACCGTTCTCTCCATTCCAGCCCGATGGCTGTAAGATTTTTAAAGGGATTGGACAGACTGTTCCTGCAGGTACAGAGCCCTATTCCACCATGGAGCCTCAGTCTAGTCTTAACAAAGCTGATGAGTCCCCCCGCCACCTTGAGCCTATAGTGACTTGCTCTCTTGCACCTTTAGATGAAGGAAGGTAGCGTTTTTTGTTACGTCATTATGTCAGCCAGGAGAGTGGGGGAGTTGAGGGCTCTAGTACCTGATCCTCCATATGTGGATTTCTATGCAGACCAAGTCTACCTTTGTCCTCACCCAAGTTTTCTTACAAAAGTGGTCTCCACTTTTCATATTAACTAAGCAATTTTCTTACCGACCTTCTTCCCAAAACTTCATGGTAACAAAGGGAAGGAGAGACGACATGCTTTGGATGTTAGAGCTTTAGCATTTTATCTGGGATGGACTAAACCTTTCAGGTCTTCCTCTCAACTGTTCACTGCATTTGCGGACAGAATGAAGGGCAGTCCTGTTTCCATGCAAAGGATTTCATCGTGGATATGCAGTTGTATTCAACTGTGTAACCAGCTGGCTACCATGAAGCCACCAAATAGAGTTCAGTCATTCAACTAGGTCCCAGTGACCTCTCCGGCTTTTCTGGCTAGCACGCTCATATTGAATGCTTGCAAAGCGGCAACTGGTCGTCCTGTCATGCACCAGCACGTAGCAAGAGGCAATCTCTCAACAATCTAGAGACAATGCTAAATTTGGATGAGTGGTCTCCCAGTCCCTGTTCAAACAGACTCCAAGCCCACCTCCAGAGGGGACTGCCCGTGAGTCACCTACAGTGGAATGGACACGTGCAGTCACTCGAAAAACTGTAACTGTTGTTCAAGATGGGTGGCACGTGTCCATTTCACAACCCGCCCTCCTCCCCTTCTGGGTCTTTCTGGTAGGAAGGAACTGTGGGGGTTCGGGGCAGCTCAGCCCTTTATGCCTGTGTGCGAGGCAGCAGAGGGCACTCAGGCTGCCCCAACAGGTAACACTGGAGTGCACAAACACCTACAGTGGAATGCACGTGTGCAACACAACTTGACAAACAAAGTTATGGAAAGGTTAGTAACTGTTGTTTTTTACAAGACCAGCCTTCTCCCCAGTATTTGAAATATATACATCCATACCCTCCCCAAACAAACAGCCGGGATCCAGGATTCAAATATCTGCCCTACCTAGCTGCCTTGTTGAGTGCACTCCAAGCAGATTTGCTGAATGAGATGGCGCTTTCGTTTTCTTGCATCCTCTTAAGAGATGACGTTTCCTAAAGCGATGCTTGCTGGGATCCAATCACAGGTTGAGCACGTTAGCATTTATAGCTGTGCTATAAACGCCAAAAAGTAGCGCCTCGACCAGGCACATCAGTAATGATTTCCTCTAATATCTGCTGGCTCTTGCATCAACCAGGAATCCTGTTCTACTGCGCAAGAGAAGTTGTCATTTGGGCTGCTGTAACGCTGACCCTTCAGTCATGCCCCATGCATGCCACCAGTCAAGCAATGATGATAGTTGATAGCAACTGAAATAGGCTGTGGGCTCGTGTGTGGGTATTTGACAACACAGAAGCATGAGATCCAATGTGCTCTACAACTCCGAATTTTATTTGTCCACTAAATTTGGACAAAACTTGACTCTTCCAGAGACTTTTCTGTAATAAGCGCAAGTAAAATAAAGACAATACTGTAAATCTTTTCATAAGCCTACATTCTTTGCTGTCTGTAATAGGCCCTGATACCTCTGGCACTAGAAGGCACAGACGTCGGCAAAGTGAAGGCTTCTCATGCTCTAGCCAAAATTGCTGCCATTTCCAATCCAGACATAGCATTCCCAGGAGAGAGGGTAAGTAAATGCAATTTTCCCTTGAGGCATTTTTGTGATAAACCAATGGAAACGCACAGAGATCCAGAAAGATCCAAAGAGTGACACTCCAGTATTCCCTACTTTTAGGTGTATGAGGTGGTCCGGCCGCTGGTCAGCTTGTTGAATACAGAGAGAGACGGGCTGCAGAATTATGAGGCTCTATTAGGTCTCACTAACTTGTCAGGAAGAAGTGACAAACTCAGGTAAGTTACAATGGTTTTGTCACCTTTTCCCCATACTGCCACTTCATCAGATCATAGACTATCAGGATTGGAAGGGACCTCAGGAGGTCATCTAGTTCAACCCCCTGCTCAAAGCAGGACCAATCCCCAATTTTTGCCCCAGGTCCCTAAATGGCCCCCTCAAGGATTGAACTCACAACCCTGTGTTTAGCAGGCCAATGCTCAAACCACTGATAAAGCCAACTCTCCTTTCACGGTGTGTCAGAATCGCTCCGGAAATGGCCCACACAGACCAATGACTTGGTGGTTGGTTATTAAAGTGTTTGAAGATTTTTTCCCCCCCCCATTAAAATTTTTAACCTTCATCCAAAAAAAATGTCAAGGAAATTTGAGTTTTTGTTGGAAAGCTAAAAATTTGTTTTTCTATGAAAACTGAAAAATATGAAGATATTTTTTTAAAGAGTTAAACTACTCAGAGCCACTCTTCATGTGAAACTCTCTGTGATGTTTTCTCACCCAACTCTAGTCAGTTCCATCCCAGGAGCTGGATTCCTACTGGGGAACAATGCTACCATTAAGTAGTAACATGAGACCAGCGGAGGGGAATTCTGTTTAATGTCTCACTCTAATTCTCATGGCATGTTTTGTCAATATACCTGGGTTATCCACCACTTCAAATAGTCTTTCTCAGTTTAACAATCCCACGAGCCATCCAATCTCCAGGGAACGTTTTTAAACAGCTGTAGATCTTTGCAGCTCTTGGTCACCAGTGGCCAAAATTTCTAGCCCTCTGACACTCAGTGGTGGTCTGTTGTATTAATACAGATGGAATAAGTGAGCCCAAAGAATCAAAGATGTTAGCTTGACCCTGTCACTGTCCAATGTTAAACAGTTTGATATACCGAGACGTCAGCTTGCTTAGTACCATGACACGCACATCAGTAAATATTCTTTTAACCTGTTATTAAAGATATACAAAAGAAATAAAAGCAGTTAAAGCATTTGAAATGGAAAGTATTAAATAAGAGATTCATTTTAACACCATCCCTTGTTCCCTTTCTCTTTAACTGAAGAGAGTTTTTAAGGAGAAGGAAAAAAAACAAACTTGTTTGACAGCCTTGAAGATGTTTGCAGTGTTGTAGCCATGCTGGTCCCAGGGTATTGGTGAGACGAGATGGATGAGATAATAAGATACTGCCTCACCCACCTTGTGTCTCTCTTTAGGGTGGTAATAACGGTCCTGTGCCAGTGGGGAAGAGAAGAAGTTAGTTGAGAAGGGCTGGAAATCCTGCTGCTGTTAAAGTCCGGTCCGACTTCCTTTAAGACTAAACAAGACAGACACACACCCCAGGGGGAAGAGAAAAGAGCAGAACAGATAGAAAATGCAGCTTCTATCTCTGGTGTCGGCTCTCACTTGCAACTTCCCTGCTGGAGAAACACAGGCCCGGCTCAGTGTCTGATCAGCCACTCCAGGACCTATATCAGCATTGGGCTATTTAGGGCATTGCTTTTAGCTGCCTTTTTCTGGTCACAGGCTTACAGCAGTGCAACAAAATATGCAGTCTTGGCCAGACAAGCCAGACTCTTATTAAGCAGAAGGCAAAAGGAGAGGGATAGGAAAGAGAAGAAATTAGGTGGGGAAGGAAAAAATCTTTGGGGGGGAGGACGGGGAATAACAATGTGTCACAACCCAGGGGGTGCTTGGGCCCCGTGGAGGTGGTGGTGTCATCTGGCACCTTCTCTCTGACCAGGACATCTTTCAGGATCAGGATGAAGAAGATCTGGGGTCCCAGGAGACAGTGGGGTTGGCAACAATGATGGGGATGCTCTCCCCTTCCACAAGGCTGGTTAGCTGGCTGAGGGGTAGCTCCGTCCATCCATCTTGGCTAATTTTCTCCCAAAAGTCTTTTCTTTTGTTAAGAGGGAGTGGCTGGCGGAATAGCCGCCCCCTCGTTATTTTGTTCACCAATTAGGCCCAATTTTCGACACACCAATTTTGGTTTATTGATTTCTGAGCTCCCACGTTTCTCGCTGACCAGGCATGATCTTAACACCCTCCTTGAGTTATAGCAGGGGGCCTTTAGGTTTGCACTAATCTCGTTTTTGTCTCCCTTTCGCACTTTTTCCTGTCAACGTTTATTGTTACGGATGATTGTGGCACTATATGAACTTTCTCACAGTTGAGCTCAAAATTAAGGTAAACGTTTAGGCCCAATGATCATAACAGGTCTCATCGCCCTCCTGCTACCCCAAACTTTTGTTTTTGTGGTTGAATTTATTTCGAGGAGGAACGAAGGAGAAGTCTAAAGTACTGGTCCTTTAAAATTAGGGGAGGAGCAAGAACATGGAGACATACTTGCAAATCTGAAGGAAAGTCTGGGACAGTGGAACACAAGTGTATCCATACTGCGTCACTTAAGGGTGTGTTTGCATGATGCATAGCTGCTTGGAATAGAACAGGTTGAAAAACAAAGGTCCTTAAAAGAAACTAAGCTATCTGTAGATCAGGTTTCTGTCCTTGCAAACTGATGTGGCGAGTACCTGCTCCCCTTCTGAATGCACTTTCGTGGTCCACTGGCAAAGTTCAGGGGCAAAGAAATTCAATTTCTAAATAGGGCTTCTGATTTTAGGTTTTGGCCAATAAACCCCAATAAAATACCCCCACTACAAAAAGAATGAAAGTAATGTGTATCTAATAAACACTGGAAAAGATGACTATTTATGTTGACTTCACCTCTTTCCCAGTGCAGTTTATTTATATAGGTTCTGTTCCTGCTCCCTGCTTTGTATCTAAGGGCTCACCTACACAGAGCAGTAATGAGGACCACTGGGGTCTGATTTCTAAACCGCACTAAGGTGTTGTGCATTAATTGATCCCTGTAGACCCTGCTGGTGTGCACTAAAGGTTCCCTAGTGTGCTTTAACATTTGAAACGGTATTATGTTAAAGTGCACTGGTGAACACACGCAATCAGTGTTATACCAGGGGTTCAATAACAACGATACAAAGCTTAAACTAACATGTAAGTCATTTTTATACTTCAATTTTTATGATATGTAAGTCCTAGTTACTCAAAAATTTTGGGAAGCACTTGAAAAATATCTTCTCATTATCCAAGAGAGCCCAGAAAACCACTGATATTTGGACATCTACATAAAACTTAAATTACTAAAAATAAACCCTGAAAAAAAAAGCCTTAATTATAAGGAATACCCTACACTTCTCTCTCATCCTGAAGAGGCTGTCCTATCTCAGTGCCTGATCAATCAATCATTTTCCCTAATATTGGCTTGTCTTTACATTAGCTTGCTCATTTTACTGGGAAGATGAGCAATTGCTGAGGTCTACTGTTTGAATTTTATTCTTTCAATTTGAACTCACGCAGAACTTCAGGACAGTCTCTAAACAGCTACAGTAGTTACTTCTCCAGCTCTGCAAAAGGGACTTTGAACTCCACCCCTGGCTATCATGGAGCATTTTTCATCAAAGACACATTCCATCTCTAAACACAGGGTATTAACAAGGTGTTAAGTAATATAAAGAAAATGGAGTTCTGAATGTTTACCCAACAGCTAAAGATCATGAGATGTTACACTACTAGAACACTATGTAATCAAGATCAACCTTCCTGCATGATTGGCATTGAAATGACCTGAAAATTATTCCTGTTATAAGAAGGAAGGGGCAGATAAATTAAGAACTAGATAAATTCATGGAGGATAGGTCCACCAATGGCTATTAGCCAGGATGGACAGGGATGGTGACCCTAGCCTCTGTTTGCCAGAAGCTGGGAATGGACCACAGGGGATGGATCACTTGATGATGACCTGTTCTGGTCATTCCCTCTGGGGCACCTGGCACTGGCCACTGTTAGAAGACGGGATACTGGGCTAGATGGACCTTTGGTCTGACCCAGTGTGGCCGTTCTTATGAAGGGATGGCTGGAGGAATGACTGGTTTTTAAATTAGTGAGAAAAAGTGTCATGGCTTAGATGGCGAGAGCTTGTTTTTAAAGGCTTTCCCGGCCGCCTCCTGTCTGGGGGCTAATATTTCATGGCAAGCACATTGTAGCACGTGCTGTGACCATATCTTTCTGCTGCCCTTTAATTCAGGCTGAAGATAATCCGAGAGAAAGCCCTACCAGACATCGAGAACTACATGTTTGAGAACCATGACCAGCTCCGACAGGCAGCCACAGAGTGTATGTGCAACCTGGTTGTCAACAAAGAGGTAGCCGTTTTCGCTCCGCATGTAATTAGACGGTGGAACTCATTGCCACAGGATGGGGGAGGCCAGGAACTTGGAAAGATTCAAAGAAGGATTGGATCTTTGGATGGGTAACAAGAATATCTAGAGCTATAATAGTTAATGCCAAACAATGTTTTGGAAAGGATAATAAACCGTCCTGCATCGGGGCTTAAGCCAGCCTCTATTAGGGATTAAGCTGACACTCACTGGGGAACAGATTATCCCACATTTCCCCACTGTGGGGCTCCTTCCACTTTCCTCTGAAACATCTGGAGCTGGCCACTGTTTGAGACAGGATACTGGACTTCAATGGACCACCGGTCTGATGTAATTCCTAGATCAGGGGTGGCCAACTTGAGCCTGAGAAGGAGCCAGAATTTACCAACGTACATTGCCAAAGAGCCACAGTAACACGTCAGCAGCCCCCCATCAGCTCCCGCCCTGCTCCCAGCGCCTCCCACCCACTGGCAGCCCCGCCAATCAGTGCCTCCCCCTTCCTCCCCCACCTCCCGATCAGCTGTTTCGTGGCATGCAGGAGGCTCTGGGGTGGGGAGAGGGAGGAGCGAGGGCATGGCAGGCTCAGGGGAGGGGGCGGGAAGGGGTGGAGTGGGGGCAGGGCCTGTGGCAGAGCAGGGGGAGCCAGGGGCAGAGCTGTGAGCCCCCCCCCAGCCCGTTGGAAAGTCAGCGCCTGTCGCTCCAGCCCCGGAGTCGGTGCCTGTACAGGGAGCCGCATGTTAACGTCTGAAGGGCCGCATGGGGCTCCGGAGCCCCAGGTTGGCCGCCCCTGGCCTAGATGCTTTAACACGCGTTTTCTATTACGTATTTATATCCGACGGTTTGTGAAACTGCTGCTCCAGTATGAATCCCATAAGCCTGGCAACTCGCTCCCCATTTTTGCCTTTCATTCTGTTGAGGTTCAAGAGCGCTTTGTGGCCGATGGAAATGACCGTCTCAAGCTGGTCGTGTTACTGTGTGGTGAGGACGACGTGAAGGTCCAGAATGCAGCGGCAGGAGCCCTGGCCATGCTGACAGCAGCACACAAGAAGCTCTGCCATAAAATGACCCAAGTGGTAAGAGGAAAAATCTGATGCCCAAAACACTAAACAGTCTCAACAAATGCTCAAAGGCAGCCTAGGAATGTTGTAAAATTCTGATCAAAGGATTTTAAAGAACTTCTACAGCGACAAATTTAAGTATTTATGTGAAATCCTAGGGAAAGCAAATATTTTGGCGTATAAAACCTTGCATGTTTAAGCTAACTGTCTAATTTAGTGACTTCCAACAGGGAGTGACCTACGACAGCTGATTTGAAACTTCCTGCCCCAGGTTCATCTCCTGTCATTTTTTCCAAGGACTAAAACAGCCTTTTTCACCTCTCTGGTTGGGGACTTGTGGTAGCAGGGTCTGTCCCTGTGCACTCCCATGTCCAAAACCTATGGTTGGTGTAACCCCCAAGATCATTACAGTCCAGCGTGGCAGGGTTCTGGGTTTATTTATCATGTCAGTGGCTAATTTTGATGCATGTTCATTTTTTCCCCATTTTTATTGTTTTCAATGTTCACTGCTGTAGGAAACTGTTGGGAGGTCAGACAATTAATACCAGTAGATGTTGAGATTCAAAAAGTTAAAGCTCTAATGTAGTGAAAACACAAATTGATGTAAGGCACTTTGATTTGTGTATTTTGACCTGTGATGTTGGCAAATCCTTAAGTTCTCAAGCAACGTTTCTCTTTGCCTAGCTGTATAGTTTGATTGCTAGCGATGGGAATATTTTTTCCATCTGTGTGTGTGCGGTGAAATCAATGTCTACCAGTGCTTACTGATGATCAAATTCTTCCAAGCCGACCTATAATGTATATAAGACAGGGTGGACCCACTGTACCTACAGTTCCTCCTCAACCAAGTTGTTGGTTTTGTAGTTAGCTTATTTTATTTTTATTTGTACTTGCTTTGCTGCACACAATTTGTATGTATTCTGGGGCTGCCCCTCCTCCTTTCGTGGGCTGGCGCCTCCTTGATGCGTGCACACACACCTGTCAAGGGCGTCTTTGTTTCCCAGAGGCTTTTTTCTCTTTTTCAAGGCTATGCCCCAAACCCTGGGTTTTAAACCCTGTCTGACTTTTGTAAAACTGGGATAACTCAACCCCTCTGAAGTATGGAAGTGAGACTAAATTCATTGGTATAGATGACGTGCTCAGCTGCAACAGTAAGGAATACCACAGTAAAGCCTATTAAAAAAAAAAATCACCCCCCCCCCCAGCCCCCCGTTTCAGCTAGCTTTACATTGTGATGGAACCATGCAAAACTCTGACCTCTGTATGGTGTCCACACAATAAAAACCAGAGTCCAAACCTTGGATTCAGGTTCCGTTACAAAGGTGGATACAGCCCGGCCAAAGACTGGGAGGGCAGGTGCCGCTGCAGATCTGGATGCAGGTAGCCCCAGAGCAGTTTGTGGAAGCCCTTCACTCAGCCAGCACAGCACCTGCCCTTACCATGCAAGGGCTAAGTATTCAGAAATTAACTGTGGAAAGGAACGTAGTGCTTGTTATGCGAACCGGTGGCAGTTCTCACTCCCAGACGACAACTTGTCTAGGAATTGAGACCAGTTTTCATGCACTGGAATCAACCTGTTTGCAGACTCTCCTTTTCCTAAATTGCTACTTTCACCCCCTTGAAAAGTGCCTTACCTAGAGGCAAACTACCTTGCACTTCAATGATTTCCTCTGCTGTAGAAAACCTTTTTTTAAATTCACAGCTTTTTCTTCCTTGCAGACAACCCAGTGGCTGGAAATCCTGCAGAGGCTCTGCTTGCATGAAAAGCTGGAGGTCCAGCACCGTGGGCTGGTGGTTGCTTACAACCTGATCAATGCAGACCAAGAGCTGGCCAAGAAACTGGTGGAGAGTGAGATGCTGGAGATCCTGACACTCGTTGGTAAACAGGCAGATGACTCCAAGAAACAGCATGTCATCAATGTGGCTCGTGAGTGTCTCGTGAAGTGCATGGACTATGGGCTGATCAAACCTTTCTCCCAGGCATGAGACCCCATGGCAATGGCAGCCTGTCGAGAGAAACCAAACAGAAGGGGAAGGCACATGGAAGGTCTACAAATCTACAGGATCCACAGAAGGAAATTCAGTTTAATTGCCAAGGCTTTGCTGAGCACAGGGTATACTCAAATTTATTTTTCCCCAGGCATAAAGATAAAGTAATTCCTAGACACTGCAACCTCTAGTGCCAGGATTCCATTGCTAGCCATGAACGCATCCGACTTCCACCATAAAAGAATCAATCCATGCAATGCAGCCAACTGCTGCTGGTTCAGGAAGTCTCAAAAGTTTAGGGCAAGATCGAGGTTCCAAGTAGACTTTCTTGATGGAAAAAATCATGTTTTATATTTCAGCAGTTCCAACTGCGGTTAGAAGAACAGAGGTGAAAGGCTGAATTGTCTCATGTCACATTCATAAAGGAGTTTGGTTTTTTGAAAATATTTGATGTTTGTATTACTGGAATGCAAATGTTTAGTGTGAGAATATTGGGTGGATTCTCCGTTAATAAATTCTGTACTTTGTTCTGTGTGAGTTCCTTCAATGTTGCATGATCTCTGTTTGTTTGTGAGTAGTGAGTAATTCGTGAGACCCTTTCTATGAAGTGCCTGTCAGTCGACCACTCTATCTACATAGCAGTGAATCTCAGAAATATGGCACAAAAACCAACTCTCACCTTGCAGAAAAACGTTTCAAAAATTGCCAGTTCTGTTCAGATGGATGTGCAGGGACATCACACAGCCCTGCAAAGGCAGTTAGGTTGCTCTGACATGACCATAATGTGCCAGTAGCACGAATATGACTGCGTGCAATTACGGTTTGCAGGAATATTCTCTCACTTTTCTCTATTGTGGCAAATTGCCGGCACTACTATGATGGGTCTCGCGCTTTCTGTTCTTGGGTGGGGGTTCAGGGCATCCTTTCTTGCCCCTGAACTGGGGTATTAACTGCCCCACTAGTCTCCTAGAGGAGGGGAGTGGAGAAGGAGGGACACAGGCCCGCCCTCTACGCCAGGTCCCAGCCCAGAGGCCCTAGGGATAGCGGTAAACCATTAGACCTAGTGGTTCCTTCCCCTGGGCTACTTCCGTCTCCTGCCCTTCAGCTTGTGGGACTTCCTACCCTCCCTCTGCACAAACCAGGTGTCCATTTACCTAGGGTCTTGGTCTTCTTAGCCCACTGCAGCACTTAAAATCAATCATAGAAGATCAGGGTTGGAAGGGACCTCAGAAGGTCATCTAGTCCAGCCCCCTGCTCAAAGCAGGACCAAGCCCCAATTTTTGCCCCAGATCCCTAAATGGCCCCCTCAAGGATTGAACTCACAACCCTAGGTTTAGCAGGCCAATGCTCCAACCACTGAGCTATCCCTCCCCCAACACACCTAAGGTAGTTTTATTTAATAAACAACTTTAAAGAGCCGGTCTTGTACATTTTTAATAGAATTCCAATCTCCATCCAAATGCAGATTGATACAAATCACAATAAAAAATTCTCCATTCTCTAACATGCCATAAATGTATTCAGATTCTTAATTTTTACTCTTTGTAAAGATCTAGAATTGTTTAAATTAGCATTTAAAGCTACAGCATTAGCAAAAAAAAAGGATCAAAGAGTGAAGGCTATTTTTGGTCGCAAAGGAACATGGTTTAATGGTTATACCAACCAATAAGAAATAACCTTTCTCTAGGAAAAATTACTTAAATATAAACATAAGAGAAGATTAAAATCAGTGATTTAAGTCAAGGGTTCCTACTTGCTGATTTAAGTAGTGATTAAAATTGGTGATTCCAACTATTTTGGTTTAGGCCCATCTACTCTGGTATCTAACTTCAGACATTCTGGGCCTGATTTCCAAAGTCGGTGAGAATGTAACGCCAATTATTTAGTCACTATAGCTGGATCTACACGGGGACTTAAGCACCGTGACGCCCACCGTGGCAACATCTAACTTAGGCACTAGAAAGTCGTAAGAACAACACTGCGATCCACAAAGATAAGCGCCTAGGCTCCCTGTACAATGAATGGGAAGAGACAGGTGCCTTCGACTGCGACCCACAAAAGGCAGCATGCTAGGTGGGCTAATGGGAGATGCCAACAAGACAGGTGTCTGCTAAGCCCGTCCTTTTCTCAGAGTGAGGCCCCGAAGTCCAGGCTGCAGGGAAGCCCTCATCTCTGCTGGCGATTCACAAATGGCAACCGCTGACCTGGAGACAAGCGGCTCAGACACATAAGGTGGCTCTCCACAGGAACCGGTTTGGTGCTTGTCTCACACCACAAAAAAAGCCGCAGGAAGTGGTGTCCACTTTATAACTTCTGGCCCAGTGGTTAGAGCACTCACCTGAGGCACGGGAGACCCTGGGTCTAGCTGCCTGCTCTAATCACTATTATTTATCCATAGCTTCCTCAGGAGAGACTGAGGGAACCACACATCAGAATGTGCCCCCTAGCTCAGGGGTTACAGCGCCCTCCTCAGAGGTGTGAGACCCCTCTGGCAGAGAGGAGGGAACTGAACCTAGGCCTGCCACGCCCCAGGGGAGTGCTCGAACCCCTGGACTGAAAGTTCTGAGGTGGGCATCACCACCATCTCCTTCTCCGGCCAGTTTTGAATGGGACCCAATGCGGTAAGCAGCCTCTGAGTATACCTACCGAACCACCTCCGTAGAACTAATAAATGAAATTGTTTGTAATTGTTCACTTTATTAATATAACTTCATAAGTAAAGTTTTATGAATTAAACTTCATTCATTCATAAAACCGGGTACCCCAATAACTGACTAATTGACAATTAAGCTGCTTGTTAAGAGCCACAGCTGTACAGGCAGCTGCCCTTGTAAATTTCACTTTCAATACAATTGTTGCTGAAATGCTGAAACTTACACTGCTTCAACATTGTAACTTCTGTTCACTGTTTGCCATTCCTTACACTTGTCCATATTGTAACTCAAACTCCATTTTAACTTGTCCCAAACTCCATTTTAAAATGATCACTCCATTTTGTAAAAGCTTGCTGCAACCTTCATTTTTGCAAAACCCTGCTGTAATCTTGTTAGTTTAGTTTAGATGTGTGAATGAGGTATGTATGGATGATGGAATCAACCTCTAGCACCAGCCTGTCCTGGTGAAATAAAGTTCAAATACCAATGGCTGAAGACGCAGACAACAGCCCTAACAAAGTAAGAAGAGTCCACCCTAAAAAGAAAAGAACAAAGGTACAATAGAAGGAAGATCAAAGCCAGGACCGAGGCTGAAAGTCACATCTGCAATTGACGGGTGATCAATCACACCGAACCCAGGGCAGCCTCACACAGCAAGACCTATAGACTCTGGATTCAGACTAAAAAACCTATAAAAAAGATGGGTGAGATGGAAGACTTTGGGTAACGTTCTGCTGCCAACCTTGAGCGGCATCAGTGCGCGCCTGACAGAGACCCAGCCCTTCCTCGTGTCCAGTTTTCCTGGCCAGTTAGCCACCACGATCCCAAGCTGCGGAATCAAGCCACGAACTCAAGCTACGTTCAGGACTGGTAACTATCCAGCTGCTGCAGAACATCTGATGTGTGTGTGTGTAAGTATTATGTATTAGCTAGTGGTTATAGATCAAATTGTTATCATAATAAACGTGGCATCTTTGCTTTGTCCCCTAAAACGATCTTGTGTAGTTTTGTCTGCATAACACCTCCTGCACAAAACTTAGTCTTCCCCTGGTTCGTGAATCGCTCTGGGCTTAGGTGAGACAAGTGCCTGGGCTCCTAGAGGGAGGGAGCAGTACACATGCCCCAGCATCTGAAATTTAAACAGCTAGGGAATTTGCACAGCGGAAAGTTAGGCCCCTAAAGTGAATTTAGGCCCCTACAGGTTTTAGCCAAGCCAGAGTTTTGTGGATCACAGTGGTGCATCTTGGAAACCTGAAGATCAGAGACCACTCTTGAAACATTAGCAGGAAGGACTGATTAGCTTCAAGTGGACCATTCTCACTATATCCCATGTAGCTCCTTTGGTTTATTTTACGGACTGGCTTTTTAAGACCGCCAGGCCTCACCAGGTCTCATGTAGTTTATTAGCCTGTGAGATGGGAGCCCTCTAAGGTAAAATTTCACCCATGGTGAGATTTGTATTTAGGTCTGAATTGTGGGTGAAAAACCACAAAAGCGACATGACTATCACGGGTTATTAAACAGATCCCGAGGGAACCACCAGGACACTTTCAAGCATTACCTTTCATACAGCAAATGAAGTTGTAAATTAGCTCTGGATGCCACACAGAGTTTAAGATTTTCGGAAATCGCATTCTGTGTAGGGACAGGGACTGGGTTGATCCCAAATACGATGTTTCTCTCCAGGCCAGAAAAGCGGCGGATGCTGTCGAGAACAATGCCATGACCCAGCACATTGTCTGCCGTTGTGAAACATGCGTCCAGTTTGAAATTTCTCATCGTCGCTTTCATTTTGGGTTGTAATATGCACTGATACCTATCCTTCTCTTTCATTGTGTTGCACAGGATAGCAATGTCTTTCCCGGAGTAACCACTTCGGAAATATTGGCGACAAGTATCAACCACATATGTCGCTATTTCCTCCTCCTCCAAGTTTTCTTCTACCCTACAAACACCTGGCAGGGGATGGCCACATACAGCTTCATTGAGCAGCATTCTTAACCGCTCAAAAGGAATATCAATTTGTGGATATTTTACAATATTTTGCATCTCTTGTTCCATGGTATTGTATATCTGGGTGGCATTCCGGACCCCTATAGTTAACCATTCCTGAGGATATTGTTCTGATGGATGTGGAAGACCGCACGGAAATGGGTGACTTGTTTGTAAATAGTCCAAGAAGATCCAGAGAACACCAGGTTCGCAATGACCATGTCCTTGGGTGATGCACTGAGCTTTGCTGTACCAATCGCCATCCTCTGACCGGAAATTCTGGGCCTCATCAATTACTATGTGCTTCACTGATTGATAATTCCCCTTTAAGAAGGCAACTCGGGTCACAGGCCGGCAAATGTTTCTCCTTCTACAAAATAAAAGAAGACATTTGACATGATTAGTGTGAATTTTCTGTTGGTCTGTGCAGCTGATCCAATTTAGAGGAGTGACAAGTGTATCAAATCACCTCTTTCTGGCTATGAACAAGCTTGCAAACTTTTTGCTTTTAAGATTTCACTTCTGATTATTTAAAAAAACCCACATTTACAAAGGGCAACACACATTCAACACCGAAAGCATGTAGGTAATTGATGAGTTACATCAGAAACAGCACACCTCCGATGTGTTACATAATGTGCACAAAAGCAGTAGAGGAAGCATTTCAGCGGTTTGAGCATTGGCCTGTTAAACCCAGGGTTGTGAGTTCAATCCTTGAGGGGGCCATTTAGGGATCTGGGCCAAAAATTGGGGATTGGTCCTGCTTTGAGCAGGGGGTTGGACTAGATGCCCTCCTGAGGTCCCTTCCAACCCTGATATTCTATGATTCTATGAGCTTTTACCCACCCAAAAAGTGCACGTATCTGACATAACAACAATAGAAGTATGTTAATGTACTTCTAAAATATTTTATAAAACACTTAGTAAAAGGGTACCCAAAAATGTATTATAATCATTGGGAGGCAGCTCATGCAGATTGTCTGAAGGATGTTATGTTGTGTAGTCCCCCACAATTTGTTAATTTATAGTTTGTTACTCCACTGCTTAAAATCATTATAGACCCTACACAAAAAGATATTACAGAAAACAAGCAAGCATTATAAGGGGCTGCAACAGCCAATTAAGGTGATTTGCATAATTGTTCTATTACCTTTACAGTTCATACACTCAGATAATGACTATATATATATATATAGATCATATATAGATACATAAAAATTGCTTACATAGATTACAAACGTACTTTGGATCTCATTCAATATGAGCCTTATTCTCATTTACATTAAGGCCCCTTTACACAGTTCTAGCCTTAGCGTAAATGTGACTATGGCCATTATAACGAGGGTCTCTTTCAGTGCATAAATGATTTCAGGATTTGACGTGGGTCACTGTGCACAGGTTGGCTGGGAAGCGGTTCAACTGGACCCCCCCGCTCGGGGTCTGAAGAGTGGAACGCCACCTGGCTGGCCACAGGAATCAATCTTGACTCCTGGGGTGAATGAGTCCACGTGAGCAAACTATGAAACAAACTGTCATGCCCAGTCCGGTGAAGGCAGCTCTGCCGCCTTCTCCATCAGTGGCACCCTTCCCCTCCTGGCCGACAGCGAGGAGCAGAAAGCAATTCCCAGCTGATTCACCAGCCACCTCCTTACCCTGAGCAGCAGCAGAACATGGGTGTGTTTGGACAGCAGAGACAGGACTTGAAGGGAGGCTGGGGATGGAGGCAAAACAGTTTTGAGGGGTGGGACAAGACCTCAGTGCTGGGGAAGGGAGTAGGGAGCAGAGGCGACAGGAAGAATTGAGGAAGAGGGGGCTGCTGGTTGGGGCAGAGGGCTAGAAGCAATGGTAGCATGGGGGGAAGAATGGAATAGCTCCGGGTAAAGAGAGACTGGTAGAGAAAACAGAGATGGGACAGACATTAGGACCAAGGGAGGGATATGGTGGAGAGGTAGAATGTGAGGAAGGCAGATAGAATGTGAAGAAGGCTCCATAAAGCATCTGGCAGAAACCAAAGCTGACCTTCCCCACATTCACCCTCAAGAGAGGAGAGGAACAGAAACCCTGCCCGATGTCCCCTAGAGGTGAATACCCTCTGGGTGCAGGGGGTTAGGTGGCTCACAGAAGTGCAATTTTCCCATCGAGGGGTGAATCTCACCCAAATTGTTTTAAGATGGTTTGTCAAAAAAGGCCTCCCAAATACCATTAATCCCTGCCCATTCTGTCCTATAACATGCAAACTACCCTCTTACTTATGGCATCATCTCAGCACTGGAAAACTTCCGATTGATAATACTCCACTTTACCACTGATTTGTTTAACCCTACTTAGTAGAGCCAGAAAATTATGAGTTGAGGGCTTGTTTGTAGACAAGGCCTTAGAGAACAGTGGTCCATTTCTTTATTGACTGGCAAAAAATGTTTCTCAGTCTTTAAAAAGACTTTTTTTCCTGCATTATACATATTTCCCCATCGTCCCTCTGGCATTTGATATGATTTAACAGCACAGGGTTTTGAATTAGCTACACAATACTTACTTCACAATTGCTGTCAGAGGCTGGTACTCACAAATGTACAGAATCTCATCAGATTTGCAGTGGAACACGTTCTTTATCCTCTCTATGATATTCAGGGCTACAACTGTCTTCCCCGTTCCTGGCAGGCCATAGATAAACAGCTTCTTGAATTTGTGAAGATTCATTGTTAGTATCTCATACTGTTTAACGGTGAGAAGGTTGAAAAATTCACAGCCAAGCATGTCACTTAAGAAGGATCTAAAACTCAACAAGATTATCACAAGTGAGTGAAGTAAGTCTGGCATGTCATTGGGCAAGAGGACATAGGAAAGGGGATGCTTGACTTGTACATGTGAGTCATTATTTAGCTCTCTGTTGATTCCAAGGTGTAGGAGACGGGGAATCACACACACTTTCTGAGTGTATCCCCCATCATTTACCAGTTTCTTCTTTAACGTACAAGCAATATGTTTTGAATATTCAAACCCAACCATGGAATAATCCTCCGTGACGGTGTACAGCGTTGGGTATTTGCCTGCGGCTATTAAGAGAGCATCACAGACAACATGCTGATTCTCTGGCAATCCAACAGCAACAGCCCAGCTTCTTGCAAATATCAGTAGTCCCTGAGAATATTGCAGCTCTTCCATTTGCTCGTTCATTAAATCCTCCAGCCCTGGATACTCTGAGAACAGCTCTTTGCTGAGGTTGTCTGGTTTGTATGTTATCCCATTACCATTTACTAGAAATTGAGAGAATTAGAAAAAAATATATATTTGTATGATTATTCTCTTTTTTCAAAAGCTCTACAAGGCCATTTAAAAAGCTATTCCAACTGAATTTATGGTTGAAAATATATTGCAATTCATTAGTTAGCACAATTGAAAGGAGTATTATGAAAAGTAAAAGTGCTGGAAAATATTGAAATATTTCTGACATTGAAAGGAATTATTTCACCTTTCCTTAACTGTGTATTTCCCAGATTTGAGGGCACTAGGTTATTACTTTTTAATTAGATGAAATCAACCAGACCTGAATACAAAACCATTTTTTCCTTATTAATTTACTGTTGGAGACCTGTGTCTATATTGACTATGTTTCACATGCACACTGTACGAAACAGTTTGCCTTTCCACTTTAGAAAAAATGAAACCAGAAACTCATTCAAGAAAATTTTATGATGAAAATGAAATATTGGCAGAAGTAGAAGATCACAGAGGAAGAGAAGTGAGAATTTGTGTGACCTAAACTGTGTATTTTGCTTATTTTCCATATGTTTAAAGGGAATCTTAATTAAGAATTACTGGCATTCCATATTTTAGTTTTTTTGTTTTGAGGTTTTTTAAACTGCAACTTTCCCTTATGGCATTTGTCAAAAAGTTTAGCGATATGAGTATTCAACCTTTGGAGTTTGTCCGCATTACAAAGTATTACTCTATTTGTGATAGTGAGGTAAAGGACTTTGACTTGGTGAGTTCTGTGTGGTATATCTGGGGAAGCAGAGAGAATGTGTTTTATATAACTGCATTTCCTGCATTTCGGTTTTGCACAGCCGCACACTTAAAGTGTTCTACAACTGGCAAATATCTAGACCTGATTATCTCTAGGAAATACCCCCTCCTCAGCTAGTCCACCTTCCCCTACAAAGTCCCAATGAATTGTTTGATTTCCTCCTCATTCTTTTCATTAGATCAAGCCATATTATTTGGGTGACCCATGTCACAGCCCAAATATTAAATATACATCAGCGATATTGTGAAGAACCCACAAATTGCAGAGAGTATATGTTTCATTAAACAATTATGAACACTGAAACCTCTCATATCTAACAGGACTGGTTTGAAAATGATTCCCAAACAAAGCAAAAATTTGATGAATTTTGGCTTTTTTTTTAAAAAGCTTAATTTTATCAGACATTATTATGTTTAAAATATAAAATGCCATTTAATATTACTAATGAATTGAACACAGCTGGAATAATAATAGAAAAATATTCCTAAACAAACAGGCCAAGTTCAGTTCATTGCTATTCATTGAAGTCCCCATCTGTGTTCGCAAACAGTCTGACAGCCATGCGATTATTCAGAAAAGCGCTCGACAATGCTAAATTCCTCTCAAATATTGAGACAAATAGTTGATCTATCAATCTGTAACAAAAGCTTGCTAATTATTAATTATTCCCTATTCTCTTGTTTAAAATCCTTTGATCCTCCAGTCTTGGAGCAAAACCTATAACATGGGACATATTGTAGATCAGGAACAACAGAGACTGAATAGTGAATAGTTAACAGGAACTTTTCCCACACATCCTAGTCTTACCAATTTGGAGAACAGGTTCAGTTTCACGACTATTCATAGAAATCAGAAAAGATTCAGGAATGATTCATTTCCAAAAAAGGGCGTAAATTGTAACAAATACTGAATATATTTGTAAGAAAACTCCACTTTGACCAGTTTAAGCAGAATTTCACACAAATTATATTTTAAGGAAATCCAGCAAACCCAACCAAAATGTAAATATTATGGGTAGGATTTTCAAAAGCACTCAGCCTTAGTTTAACTCTACCCTCATTGAATTTAATGGAAATTTACCACTGACTTCTATGAGAGCAAAGTTAGGCCAATCCTATGCGCTTTTGAAAATCCCTCCATAAAACTCCAGCAAATTCACATTTTAATATTGAAGAACATAAACACATACGTCAGGATACTTATTTAACATACAGTAATGCTATCGTACTCACAGCTTTCTTAGGTGAAAAACATTGAAATAAGAATTAAATATCACATAGGATCACTTGAAAATCACTTGTCCTTGCCTTGAGTGCAGGGGACTGGACCTTTCGAGGTCCCTTCAGTCCTACTCTTCTATGATCATACATTTGTATACATGTAGTAAGTGTGGGAGTGCAGTGTCCAGGGAACAAGGAGGATTCAGAGAGGTCAATATGAAGACCTACCAGCTGGTCTGTTTCAACCAGTTCATACAATCTGTTAGTGCATGCTGTCCCATGCTTGTAGTCCTCATAATTATTTGAAAACAACGTGAGGCAAACGGGGAATAAGTAATTTCCTACTACATTTTGAAGTGAGCTGTAGCTCACGAAAACTTATGCTCAAATAAATTGGTTAGTCTCTAAGGTGCCACTTAAAGTCCTCCTTTTCTTTTTGCGAATACAGACTAACACGGCTGTTACTCTGAAACCTACTACATTTTAACATTCGTTCTAAACTGAAATCTTCAATCATGTCAAAATACGTAAACCAGAATTAAACTACAAAAGCATACCTGGAAATAGAGATTCTTGCAGATCACGCAGACAAGCAAGGCCTTTGTTGGAAAACACTGTTTTGGTAAGTGGGGGTGCACATGACACACTCAGCTCAGCCCTGAAAGCTTCACACAAATCTGAAATCTCTAGAAACATAAATTAAAGCTCATGTTAATACACTATTACTGCACCTCTTCACCACCATAAAGAATTTTACTCTGTATGCACAGAATTGATTTGGTTTTTCCATTGTAAATGAACTGGTGCAGCATATGCACCCTGTCGAAACTTCAAATGAGATGAGGTTAATTAATTTAACTGGAGGTGCTTATCTGGGAACCCATTCACAGCTGCAGTGTGTCCCCCTTCAGGTGGCAGAAAGGGTAGAATCTTATTGCCACAAGTTGGGAGTATGCAGTGGGTTTTCGGTTGCAAAGAATTGGGTCCCTCCATTCCTGCGGCAATCGTCAAGGGAGGAAAGGGTTAAGGAAAAGGCATAAATCAGGACCATGATATTGGATCTTGGTCCTGTTGTTTTCATCTGTAATTATTTCTTGGATTACCCTGGGATAAGTATCCCCAGTTTTTGGTGCATGCTAATGAATGAAAAGTTGGAGGTCAAATAAGGTTTCCACTATTTATGATTAGATTAAAAATTGATGACCCTCAAGCTTGGCTTGTATTGTCAAAGCTCATGTAGATGATTTTGCAGGATTTGGGTTGGCACAGTTGGTGCGGACTGGTTATTGGGTGCCGCAGAAACCAAAGATTATAGGCGAGTGCTGTTTGCATCTGACCAAAAGAGCAGAAAGCTACTCATAACTTATAATAGCAAGTACGGTAATAAAATTACAGACAGAAGTCCCTATAACCTTGTAAGAGTCTGGGGTACCAACCAGTGACTTAAGACCACTTATCACATCACCAATGGCACCGCCATGCTAGAAATACTGACGTTAGCGCTAATATGGAAAAATAAACTACAAATTTTGATTTTTTTTTCATGTTGACCTGGGTCAGTTGCCATCATCAAGGATGTCCATTCGTTGGCTGTCATCCTCATGATGTCATTGCCCTTCACAGTCCATGAGTCCGGAGTCTCCGAAAACACAACACAACAAAACGGCTGGATTCTCACAGCACAGACATAACCATACAAGTTTTGATCTTTGTCATACACCTCCAGCATTTTGCATTCTAAGTTCACTCCAGGCAGAGAACTGCAGAAATGTGAAATGGGTAATTTCCCCTTAACATGTTCTATTACTTCTTTTAATTCACTGATATTTACTTTGTCATTCCTACATCCAACAACTGTCCCGTTATCATCCACTCCAATAAATAAAAATCCTCCTTGTGTGTTTGCAAAGGCAGAGATGTAATTTGGCAGGATCTCTTTCATGTATTTCAAAATGTTCTTTGTTGTAAAATTCTTAAATTCAACATGCGTCGACTCCGTGAAATTTAGTTTCTCCCCAAAGCAGAGACCGTCTCTTTGATAAAATCTTT
Organism: Eretmochelys imbricata; assembly: GCF_965152235.1. Lineage (NCBI taxonomy): Eukaryota > Metazoa > Chordata > Testudines > Cheloniidae > Eretmochelys > Eretmochelys imbricata. Next base: position 20,277,610 of record NC_135588.1, on the reverse strand, counting down.
CAGCAGATATATACAGGTTTTGTTCCTGCTGAACGTCACTTAGCAGAGCTTTCTTAGCTCTTGGTCCTGTCCCCTCACCACGTTTTCTCCTGGCAGAAACTTCCTTCTCTTTGAGAAATTGCACTGCTTCAGTAGGACTCATGCTGTCAGTTCGAGTCAGAGATCTTTGGCACAAGCCTGTCCTTAGGCTGCAAATACGGGGTGAAGATGAGCCGTCACTGCTCCATGACTTCACAAAAATTAACACACAGTTGTTTTCCCGCATATATTCAAAATCAAAGTATTTTCGAGACATTTTAGATGGAGTAAGTTCTGTAAGGGCTTTTTCTATATCCTGTCCAATCCCATGTTCTTCATAATTGTAGTCCTTATTATCAACCTCTGCCTTTATCACTCCTCCTCCTGAATTCAGAAATGCACATGCTGCTCGGGAAATGTTACCAACTTGTTTCCTTCTCAGATTGCAATCTGTCATCTTCTTCCTGGATTTCTCGCCAAAAGTCACTTTTCCCACTTTTAAAACCGCATCCGGATAGTCTGTGAACCAATCAACACAGAGAGGGCTCTCCTCCATGGTCATCGTGTTCCTGAAACAATGAAAGCAACAGGTCTCCCTTAAAACATTACACAGAACAAAGTGGCAGGTTTCAGAGTAGCAGCCGTGTTAGTCTCTATTCGCAAAAAGAAAAGGAGGACTTGTGGCACCTTAGAGACTAACCAATTTATTTGAGCATAAGTTTTCGTGAGCTACGGCTCACTTCATCGGATGCATACTTTGGAAAGTACAAAAGATCTTTTTATACACACAAACCATGAAAAAATGGGTGTTTACCACTACAAAAGGTTCTCTCTCCCCCCACCCCACTCTCCTGCTGGTAATAGCTTATCTAAAGTGATCACTCTCCTTACAATGTGTATGATAATCAAGTTGGGCCATTTCCAGCACAAATCCAGGTTTTCTCCTGACCCCACCCCACCCCACCCCACAAACCCACTCTCCTGTTGGTAATAGCTTATCTAAAGTGATCACTCTCCTCACAATGTGTATGATAATCAAGGTGGGCCATTTCCAGCACAAATCCAGGTTTTCTCCCCACCTCACCCCCCACCACAAACCCACTCTCCTGTTGGTAACAGCTTATCTAAAGTGATCACTCTCCTCACAATGTGTATGATAATCAAGGTGGGCCATTTCCAGCACAAATCCAGGGTTTCTGGGGACATACTGCTGCTTTCCTTGGGAGTCATTCCCAGGCAGTAAGGATTTACCCTTCCACTTTCAGAGCGTTTCAGAAAAAACTGAAACACACAGAAAGGAATCAAACTGTTCGTTACATGGAAATAAATCCCCACTGGAGAAATTTAGCCCATGCTCATCTAGGGAGGAGTTAAAGTGCTCTCAGTTTCCATTGTAAGGACAATAAAACTCTGCTACTATCTCTAAACTCTGTTAACCCACCAGCGCAAGCAACTGTCTCCAGCAAAACAGCCCCTGCAGCAAAGCTCTGACCTTTTCTTCACCACTTTTTCCAAAACCTACTTGAAACACTTAAGGGCTCGGCCCTACAAGCCCCCCCCCCCCAACAGTCTGCAAATCCCCCCTGCTTCCCAATGCATGTGCAGAATGTTCTCCAATTCAGGACTATCTCCACTGTTTGCTTTCAAGGATCTTGGCTTTTTCTGTGCAGGAAGAAATGTCTTAGAAAAAAACAGGAAATTGATGTTAGCCGAGTGCTCACGCTCAGGGCTGTGACCACGCCACGATAGGACCCCAGTACCCCGCTGCCCGTCTGTTTCCTTGTAACCAGGTCAGTTTCTCATGTTTGCAACTTGCTCTCAAAGTGCCAGACGTTTCACGTCATGTCAGCTTTGGCTGTGGGGGGGAGGGAGAAACGCCAGGGGAAAGGGAAAGGGGCTGATTTCCAGCCGGAGCTCCTTGACCCCAGCTTTAAGCGCAGCACTGATCAGCCCTCACTACAAAGAATGGTCCGAGTCTCGTTCACACGGACGCCACTTCACGCCGCTTTGGCAGCGTGAAAGGGCCTTAAAGTGGCTGTAAGTGATATTCACACTAGGGCCCCTCACTTTACACTCCTGCGTGAAATCCTGGCCCCACTGAAGTCAATGGCAAAACCCCAGGGTGGTGTAAAGTGGTTCTAGTGTAAATGAGAATCAGCCCCCCACAAAGACCAAGACACAATTGCTGCTCTCGGCACCACAAATCCAAGACTGACTCCAAGGACCTGCCCCAGTGTTCCCGAGCAGGGGGCCGCCCAGGAGCCTTCTAACCTGGGTTTCTGACCTAGGAGATGCCGGCTGGAAATCCCGCACGGGATCAGTAGCGGGGCTGATCATTATACACGGCAGCGGGCACATGCCGTGTCCGGGGGGGCTGGCCGCGCTCCGCCCCCCCAGCCCAGGGGAAGCGAGTCTGACCTTGCTTCTCTTCTGCTCTTCGGAGTTTGCTGGGCCGACGCAGACAAGGCGCCTCTCGGAGCCGATCTCAACTTCCCACCTCCCCAGCGCTGAAGGAAACGCTCCTCTTGGCCTCAGTTCATTTCACTCCCCCCCGCGGCTCTGGCCCTGGGTCCTAGCGCTACTGATGTGACCGGACAGGGCGGAGTCTGCGACAGAGACAAAACCGGCCGAGTTGGACCCACAGCGCCGAGCAGACGCGGGGCTAACCCTGAAGAGCTCTGCCAGCAGGAAGACAGGCGAGGGGGCCAGGAACTGCTGAGGTCTACCCCCCCCCCCCCGAAGCCAGAAACAGGATGCTGTAAAACCTCATCTGATTTCTTTGTAACCAAGGAAATTGTGGATACAGACTAACAGGGCTACCCCCTGGTATGGGACCCTGTGATTCTGCTATAAGAGTGTCCACCCCCAGAGACATGCCCTGAAACACCTGAAGGTGTGAATTAAACCCCAGCTGGTTATTCTGGTCCCACTTTGCATGTAGACAAGGCCTTAACCTCTCTTTGCCTCCACTCTTACATTTGTACAATGGGGCTAATACCACAGACCTCACCTGGAGGATGTGAGGATTAATTAATTTGTACAGTATTTGAAGGTGAAGGGTGGGATTTTCAAGGCTCCCAGAAAGATCTGGGCACCCAGTTCCCATTAGAAGTTAGGTTTCAGAGTAGCAGCCCCGTTAGTCTGTATTCGCAAAAAGAACAGGAGGACTTGTGGCACCTTAGAGACTGACCAATTTATTTGAGCATGAGCTTTCGTGAGCTACAGCTCACTTCATCGGATGCACAAAAGTGGAAAATGCAGTGAGGATGTTTTTATACACACAAACCATGAAAAAATGGGTGTTTACCACTACAAAAGGTTTTCTCTCCCCCCCACCCCACATCTCCTGCTTATCTAAAGTGATCACTCTCCTTACAATGTGTATGATAATCAAGGTGGGCTATTTCCAGCATAAATCAGGGTTTAACAAGAACGTCTGAGGAACGGGGGGGAGAGGGGGGGGTAGGAAAAAACAAGGGGAAACAGGTTACCTTGCATAATGACTTAGCCACTCCCAGTCTCTATTCAAGCCTAAGTTGATTGTATCCAATTTGCAAATGAATTCCAATTCAGCAGTTTCTCACTGGAGTCTGGTTTTGAAGTTTTTCTGTTGTAATATCGCAACTTTCATGTCTGTAATCGAGTGACCAGAGAGATTAAAGTGTTCTCTGACTGGTTTATGAATGTTATAATTCTTGACATCTGATTTGTGTCCATTTATTCTTTTATGTAGAGACTGTCCAGTTTGACCAATGTACATGGCAGAGGGGCATTGCTGGCACATGATGGCATATATCACATTGGTGGATGTGCAGGTGAACGAGCCTCTGATAGTGTGGCTGATGTGATTAGGTCCTGTGATGGTGTCCCCTGAATAGATATGTGGGCACAGTTGGCAACGGGCTTTGTTGCAAGGATCGGTTCCTGGGTTAGTGGTTCTGTTGTGTGGTATGTGGTTGTTGGTGAGTATTTGCTTCAGGACGGGCGGCTGTCTGTAGGCAAGGACTGACCTGTCTCCCAAGATTTGTGAGAGTGATGGGTCGTCCTTCAGGATAGGTTGTAGATCCTTGATAATGCGTTGGAACACCATCCCCGATAACGTCACGGCAAACCTGGTGGCTGAACTTTGTGACTTTGTCCTCACCCATAACTACTTCACATTTGTGGACAATGTATACCTTCAAATCAGCGGCACTGCTATGGGTACCCGCTGGCCCCACAGTATGCCAACATTTTTATGGCTGACTTAGAACACCGCTTCCTCAGCTCTCGTCCCCTAACGCCCCTACTCTACTTGCGCTATATTGATGACATCTTCATCATCTGGACCCATGGAAAAGAAGCCCTTGAGGAATTCCACCATGATTTCAACAATTTCCATCCCACCATCAACCTCAGCCTGGACCAGTCCACACAGGAGATCCACTTCCTGGACACTACGGTGCTAATAAGCGATGGTCACATAAACACCACCCTATACTGGAAACCTACTGACCGCTATTCCTACCTACATGCCTCCAGCTTTCACCCTGACCACACCACATGATCCATCGTCTACAGCCAAGCTCTATGATACAACTGCATTTGCTCCAACCCCTCAGACAGAGACAAACACCTACAAGATCTCTATCAAGCATTCTTACAACTACAATACCCACCTGCTGAAGTGAAGAAACAGATTGACAGAGCCAGAAGAGTACCCAGAAGTCACCTCCTACAGGACAGGTCCAACAAAGAAAATAACAGAATGCCACTAGCCATCACCTTCAGCCCCCAACTAAACCCCTCCAACGCATTATCAAGGATCTACAGCCTATCCTGAAGGATGACCCATCACTCTCACAAATCTTGGGAGACAGGCCAGTCCTTGCCCCACCCTCCCCAGCTCACCTCCGCCGCCCCTCTGAGCATGCCGCATCCCCCCTTCTCCTCCCAGGCTTGCCGCCACAAAACAGCTGTTTTGTGGCGTAACAAGCACTGGGAGGGAGGGGGGAGGAGGGGAAACACAGCACACTCAGGGAAGAGGCGGGGCTGGGGTGGGGATTTGGGGAAGGGGTCCAATAGGAGCAGGGAGAGGGCGGAGTTGGGGCAGGGACTTTGGTGAAGGGGTTGGAATGGGGACAGGGTAGGGGTGGAGTTGGGGCAGGGTCAGGGGGCGTACGAGCATCCACCGGCGCCAGGAGAAGTTGGCGCCTATGGTTATAACACTACAAGGCCCTGGCACTAAAATCCAGTTTGTTCTTGCCAACATAGATGGGACCAAACTCCATTTTAGCTGGGTCAGCGCATTGCTGTGCTGAAAGAAATCCCCCAGCATTGCAGGTTTTTTAATAGATGGTGTCATAAATATAAAGGGAAGGGTAACCACCTTTCTGTATACGGTGCTATAAAATCCCTCCTGGCCAGAGGCAAAACCCTTTCACCTGTAAAGGGTTAAGAAGCTACGATAACCTTCCTGGCACCTGACCAAAATGACCAATGAGGAGACAAGATACTTTCAAATCAGGAAGGGGGGGAAACAAAGGGTTCATCTGTCTGTGTGATGCTTTTGCAGGGAACAGATCAGGAATGCAGCCTTACAACTGTTAGTAAGTAATCTAGCTAGAAATGCATTAGATTTCCTTTTGTTTAATGGCTGGTAAAATAAGCTGTGCTGGATGGAATGTATATTCCTGTTTTTGTGTCTTTTTGTAACTTAAGGTTTTGACTAGAGGGATTCTCTATGTTTTGAATCTGATTACCCTGTAAGGTTTTTACCATCCTGATTTTAAAGAGGGGACTCTTTTACGTTTTCTTTAATTAAAATTCTTCTTTTAAGAACCTGATTGATTTTTCATTGTTCTTAAGATCCAAGGGTTTGGGTCTGTGTTCACCTGTACAAATCGGTGAGGATTCTTATCAAGCCTTCCCCAGGAAAGCGGGCGTAGGGCTTGGGGGGATATTTTGGGGGAAGATGTCTCCAAGTGGGCTCTTTCCCTGATCTTTGTGTAAGACGCTTGGTGGTGGCAGCATAAGGTTCAAGGACAAGGCAAAGTTTGTACCTTGGGGAAGTTTTTAACCTAAGCTGGTACGGATAAGCTTAGGGGGTCTTTCATGCAAGTCCCCACATCTGTAGCCTAGAGTTCAGAGTGGGGAAGGAACCTTGACAGATGGCATGAAATAATATAGGTTTTTCCTATCTCAAGGAAAGCCAAGTGAATTTATCCGCTGACCAAAAGGTCTTTTTTAGTGTCTCATTTATTCCTAACAGCAGAAGAAAATGTACATTTTAGCACATTGTTGAAGCTCATCACACCCTCAGCCCAACCCACCTGTAGCTAGTGTTCCAACTATTTGACAATGTCCTGCTAGTTTAAGTGTTTTCAGTTTCTACTTCAGGATAACCATCTCTTAGGGTCTGTCTACACTTGCAGAGTTTTTGCGCTGTAAGTTTCACTGGTGATAGGGAACCGGTGAAAATAAAGCGCTGGTTTGTGTCCTCCCTTCATTCCTCAGGCATCAGAGAGTGTTCACATTAGCAGCACTTCCATCCCTGATTAGAGCAGCATACTCAGGGCAGCTATCCCACAGTGCAGCTCTCTCCAGTTTGATGATAGGTCCTGCGAGAAGGGGCTGGGAGCTGGGTCCCTGCACAGCCGCCTCTCCCCAAACACTGATCAGCTGCAGTAGGTCAGCATTGCTCCAAGCAGGGGATCCTTTGCTCCATGGAGCAGCTATCGTCACCTGGCCAGATAAGTGAGCACTTGCCAAGAAAACAGGAAGGGGAGTTTCAAAGTTCCTGGGGCTTTACAGGGGTAGGGGTGGATGTCTGTTTACCTGGCAACAGAGCAGCAGTACTGCTGGCCAGAGTGGTCACCTACGCACTGTGGGATATCCTCAGGAGGCTAAAAGCTGTGTAAAGAGGAAGAACATGTCTTCACTTGCACATCACCGCAAAAGCATCCCCGGTAAGAGCTGTACGCCTCTCGTGGAGGTGGTTTTCCTTTTCCGGTGAAACTTCTGAGTTTCACTGCAAAAAGTCATTGGCAAGTGTAGACGCTCCCATGATTTCTGCGCAAAAAAGGGACTTTTTCCGCTTTAAATAGCAAGTGTAGACATGCCCTTGTATATTACCCAAGTCATTCAGGCCTTGCCTTCACTAGGAAAAAAAGTGAACTTGAGGCTCCTCACTGGGGTTTATCTTGACCAGCTAACATGTGTTAAGATTAAAACTTGCCTTGTCTACACTAGAAGTTTAACACAAGTTAGTTAGTTAGCACATGTTAACTAAGATATATTTAAAAAGACACATTTGTCCTAGTAAAGGCAAGTCCTGATTACTTAGGTCAGATAAAAACGTCAGTTTTCCTGAAATAGACACTGAAAACACTTTGATTTAACAGGCATTCGCTGCTATGTTTTAAAACACACATCTTTTTCTGGAGTATAAACGGGTCCAAAAAAAAAAAAAAAAGAAAAGAAAAAGAAAATTAGGAGAGGTCATTCAGCCAGGACCTGCCACATTCACAAGCCCATGAAAGTGACGTCTGGATTCACCTGTTTTCACTTAGCAGCTGTGCCTGTCGGAGTGCAGAGCTCGGTGTCTGAAGGATAGAGAGCATATTATTAGCAGCATAGTAGTGCCTAGCAGCCCAAGCCAGGGACAATGTTTGGCTAGAACTGGAGATACCATATGCCAGAGTGTTCACTGTGAGGGGTGGCAAACAACCAGAATAAGAAACAAACATATTGTGACCTATAAATGAAGATTTATTTAATGAGCCGGGATGTGGATTCTGTGTAGTTGAAGCATATTGTGGAATATTGTATGAAGCATGTTGTATGAATCTTCTTTATATCCAGAAATAAAAACATTTGACCTACTACAGACTCTATACTGCCTCACAGTGCTCTAAATTAAAAATATATATATTCAAATTAGTTATTGCAGAAAACAAATTGTATAGTAATAACGATAAGATGTTAAAGTATTTGCCACATATAATTCTACAATCTTTTTTTAGTATTATTCTTCCTTGCTACAATCAGTAATACAGCAATTCACAAAATAAAAATAAGAAATCAGATTGCAATGAGTCAGAGCAAGCGATCTACACTATCACAATATGACAATCCACACAAAAGGCAATTTTTTAAATTAAAGTAATCACCAGGTTATTTAATTTAAAGTTCAGAGAGAGAAGTAACAATGTAGTTAGCATCTAATTACCATTCTGTTCCCTTTGTACTATCATAATGATTCAACAGTTTTCAAATAGATTGATGATTGATATTATGTTTGTGCCCTGGAACTTAAAGCATTACATACATAACCACCACTGTGGATATATGTACAATGTATGCGGCTCAGGATGGACAGATTTGTGCTACCACATCAGTTTTTATTTCTGTGCAAGCGAGTTTGTAACGAGTGGTTTCAGAGTAGCAGCCGTGTTAGTCTGTATCCGCAAAAAGAAAAGGAGGACTTGTGGCACCTTAGAGACTAACCAAGTTATTTGAGCATAAGCTTTCGTGAGCTATATCCGATGATGCATCGATGAAGTGAGCTGTAGCCCACGAAAGCTTATGCTCAAATAAATTGGTTAGTCTCTAAGGTGCCACAAGTCCTCCTTTTCTTTTTTTGTACTGAGTGTATAGCAGCTGAGTGGGATGCACAGTGAATGAGGATTGCTCAGAATTCTAGAGCTTGTTGATTTAATTGGTTTGGGTTTTCTTTTACTAATTCAATTTGCAGTCAGGGAACTTGAGTATTTTATTGAAGTGTGTTTTTTCTTTAACAAGATACTTATCTTGTATATATTGATATGTACACACACACACTCTTCAGGGTGTCTGGAGTGGTATTTTTTCACTGGTGCTTTTGAATATTTGGGACACACCATAAACAGAGGTTTACGTTTTTTCTCACATGCTCTACAAATTCTGGTTGGCAATGACAGGTAGATTTTTTGAGTCATCAGCCCAGGAGAGTAATCAAAGCCATGCTTGCAGATAAGACTACCTAGAGTTAGGGTGGAGATGTAGAGGAGGAGGGGAAGAGGAGGAGGAGCTGTGAAGAGGACACTCTCAGAAAAGGGGAGGATGATGGCCCATCAAACACAGCGCTTAAAGAGCAATCAAAGAGATGGGAGAAGAACCACAAAAGGACAGAACCACAAAAGCCAGCTGAGGACAACATTTCAAGAAGGAGGGAGTGGTCAACCGTGTCAAAAGCTGCCAACAGGACAAGGAGGTTAAGGATGGAGCACATACCCTGAGATCTGGCCACAAAGAGTACATTAGAGACTTTAGAGGAGTGCAGAGGGCAGAAACTAAACTGGAGAGAGTCAACAACAGAAGTGGAGGACAGGCACTCCAGACAGCAATTACAGACCTCACGTTCAATCAGTTTATGAGTGCACCACCGTCAGCTTTTTCGTACTTTGCACTCTTCCATACAACAAATGAAGTTGTAAATTAGCTCTGGATACCACACAGAGTAAAAGATTGTTCGAAATCTCCTCCTGTGTAGGGACTGGTTTGATACTGAATACGATGCTCCTTTCCAGGCCAGAAAAGCGACGGATGCTGTCAAGAACAATGCCATGTCCCAGCACATCATCTGCCATTGTGAAATCTGCATCCAGCTTGAAATTCTTCATCTCATTTTCCATTTTGGGCTGTAGCACGTGACGATATTTATCCTTCTCTTTCACTGTGCTGCACAGGATAGCAATGTCTTTCCCAGAGTAACCATTTTGAGAAATATTGGAGACAGTTTTCAACCACATATGTTACTATTTCATCCTCCTCCAAGTTTCTTTCTACCTTAGAAACACCTGGCAGGGGATGGGCACATTCAGCTTCATCCAACAACATTCTTAACCGCTGATGAGGAATATCTATTTGTTGATTTCTTACAATCTTCTCCATCTCTTGTGCCATGATGTCGTATATCTGGGTGGCATTCCGGACCCCTTTGGTGAGCCACTCCTGAGGATATTGTTCTGATGGATGTGGAAGACTGCATGGAAATGTGTGACTTGTTCTCAGGCTATAGAAGAGGAGCAAAAAACCCACTCCATCCAGAAGGAACACTGGGAGGACTTCTGTTATCATGGTCTGAGTCTAAAGTAATTTTGATTTTGAAAGACTTTTGAAAGACCAGGCCAGGATGAGTTGGTGCCAGGGAATGCAAAGGGCCCACGAAGAAACAGTGGCTCCCTGTGATGATCCCACCACAGCACCCAAGTACCTGAGCCTAGTCCGTGCTAGAATTCACAGCATTGTGAGCACTGATGCAGCTGTATGTAATTTTGTCCTGGACTTGCCCCAAAAGGGACTGTAACCTCTCCTACACTGGAGAGCTCAGAAGCCTGAAGAATGGGTGGTGCTGGCCACGGAGGGCTGTGTAAGAGCAGGCAGGTGTGCGCTGATTCCAGCTCATCTCAGCTACAGCCTCTGCCAGCCAGGTTTGTATACAGCATCCAGCAGATACCAAAGCTGCCCTCCCGCAGTTTACCCCCAGGGAAGACAGCAATACAAACACTATTTGCCATCCTCTAGGGAGGAATCTCCTCTAGGGTGCAGGGGGTTAGCTGGCTTCTGGAGGTGCATTTGCATCTCCCTGTACTAGCGGAGGGGTTAATCTGACCCAAAATGGTTTAAGGTGGTTTGTGGAGAAAGCCATTCCAAATGCCATTATACCTGTCCAGATTGTTCTGTAACATGAAAACGACTAGCCCATCTGTGGCATCATTTCAAGCTGTGCCTACACTGGCAAACTTCAGACTGATAATTCTCCACTGGCTGTAGCAATAATAGGAACTGTTAATGTAGACAGGGTGCAGGCATGTCTACCACTGTGTCATCTACTGTGACCTTGTGTGGAGCTACACGGCTGGGGAATTAGGAGTCTGTTTGTTCATACTGTAGACAAGGCCTGAGAGCAGGAAGGTCTTTCTACAGCTTGTAAAAGATTTTTGGGTATTGATTTTCCTCTTCCTCCCCCCCATTTTAGATACATTTGGGCACAATGTTGACTTACATATAAATTGCTCACCTCACAAATTCACTCAGTGGCTGGTTCTCACATAGGTAGAGAATATCTTCAGACTTGCAATGAGACACATTTTTTATCTTCTCTATGATTTTCAGGGCCACCTTCGTTTTCCCATTTCCTGGCAGGCCATAAATAAATTGCTTCTTGATCTTATGGAAATCTGTTCTTAGTAACTCATATTGTTTAACAGTGAGGAGATTGAAAAACTCACACCCAAGGCTGTCACTTAAAAAGGACCTAAAACCCAGTAAGATTATCACAAGTGAGTCCAGTAATTTTGGCATGTCCTTGTGGGATACATTGTAGCTACCAGGGTACTTAACTTGCAAATCCAACTCTGTATTTCCTTCTTCATTGGTTCCAAGCTGTAGGAGATGGGGAATCACACTCACTCTCTGAGTGTATCCCCCAACATTTACCAGTTTCTGTTTCAATGCACGAGCAGTTTGTCTTGCATATTCAAACATATTCACAGAACAGTCCTTCTGAGTCACAGTGTACAGCGTTGGGTGTTTGCCTGCAGCTATTAAGAGAGCATCACAGACAACTTGCTGATTCTCTGGCAATCCGATATCTACAGCCCAGCTCCTTGAAAATATCAGTAGTCCCTGAGATGCCTGCAGCTCTTCCATTTGCTCCTTCATTAAATTCTCCAGCCCTGGATACTTTGAGAACAGCTCTTTGGTGAGGTTTTCTGGTGTGTATGTTATCCCATTAGAAATTACTAGAAATTGAGAGAATTAGAAAAATATTAACAAATTTTATGTCCATTTTCTTTTCTTCTTCCTTTTATTAAGACACTGCAGTACAATTTGAAAAGTTGTTCCAACTGAAGGTATTGATGGTAAAAAGAAAAGGAGTACTTGTGGCACCTTAGAGACTAACAAATTTGTTAAACTGGTTAGTCTCTAAGGTGCCACAAGTCCTCCTTTTCTTTTTGCGGATACAGACTAACACGGCTGCTACTCTGAAACCTGATGGTAAAAATGTTGGATTGGCAATCCTGATGGCTGAAGTCCCTTATGCACAGAACCCGTACAGCCTGAGCAATGGCAAATGGGCTTTCCTGTGACCCACGGCCACAAGCCCCTGCCCATAATCATCCACCAGTGAGTCTCAGCTATACTCTGTAGGGACCCCCATAGGGATGAGAGGGGAGTTCAGTCTCCATGGGCCACTAATTCCTAGGCACCTCTGCTCACACTGCCAAAGGAGGGACCACTTGCAAAAAGTTTTTAACTGTCCCATCTTCACCAAAGTTCTGAGCTGCTGTTTCTGCCACTTTTCCTAACTACTCTCTTAACACTTAACTCCTTTTCTAAAGCTGAATTAGGAGCTGTTAATAATTACTTTTTATAAAAGAAACAGAGTTACTCCCTTGCATACAGTTTTGCCGGATTGGGCCGTTAGCCCATTTTTAGGTGTCAAATCATTCACAAAGCTGTCTTGATTTCTGCAAATGCATTTGTCATCCCCAGGGACTTGCGGAATATTTGAATTAAGTGAGGAATAATTTTCAGACTGCAGATTGTTCACAAACACTTTGCTTTTCCTGTTTGCTATTCGTGATGTACTGGTCACACAGTAATGATTCTGCTCCCTGACAGCATGACAGAAACTTTTCAAACAGGAGAATAAATAATAATACCTAATCAGCATGAATGTTCAGAAAAATTGTCGTGCGTTCAAAAATCTGTGAATGTTGAAATTTGGTAATATTTTCAGCGAATAAGTAGTAAGACTTCACAAATAGTAGCAGACTGAACTTGGGCTATGTATTCAGGAATCTGTTTTCTTATTCAGAGGGCCCCATTGAGCTTACAAATAAAGGCCCTGATACTGCAAACTCTGATGCACACACTTTGAAATCTACTGATGAAAAGCACTATATAAGAATTAGGTATTATGATGCATTTGCTTAACTTTACTATGGTGAGTGGTTAGGATGGGAGCCAAAACTTTTTTAGGCACTTTTGCATTCTACAAGCATTTCACCTGAAATGTTTCCTGGAAATGGGAAGCTCGTCTACTGTCTCCTGAGGCTGGGTACCCCTTTCTCTCCAAATCGATGGTTTTGTCAGCTTCACTCATCTTCTAGCTTCATGGGAGCACCAGTGAGTGCCCCCTCAGTCCTTATAAAAGTCTCCCTTATAGCTGAGAGGAAAGACTCACTATCTTACTGCAGTCTTGCATGCTACTGAACAAGCTACAGAACACACCCCACAATCTCTGTATCTGCAGCGACTCCCCAGATGCCTCGTCAGGGATTATTTTGTGTGGCTCTGTGATGGGGTGTATTTGACCTTTGCAGCCTCCTGCCGGGGGCGCCGCGGTCCTACTACACCCCACCCCAACAAGCAGCAAGGTGAGAGGGGAAAAGCAGCGAAGGTGGGTCCTCCAGCTTGCCTAGAGAGGACTCTCCAGAGCAGCTGTTCTGGAAACCACAGAGACCTGGGACTAGAGGGGCTAGGAACAGCCAATAAGGGCCCTGCTGGCCCAGATAAAAGGAGCCACCTGCCTTAGCAGTTCAGCTCCAAGCTGGGACCAGAGGTATGTGGAAGGGTGCTCCTCTCTGGCCAAAGGAGCTAGGCAATTAGTTATGGCTGGCTAGGCTTACATGGGGTGGGATCAGAGAAAGACCTGAAGACATTGGCCCTGAGATACAGCTGGAGATAAAGGACTGGTAGGAAGAGGCTCAGGGAAACTGCAGTAAAGGATTGAGTACATGGCTACTGTGTATAGGATCCCTGGGTTGGAACCTGGAGTAGCTGGTTCCGTATCTACCACAGGTGAAGAGGCATAAACCCCGCAAAGGGGCAGGCCTTATTTGAGAGCCAAAAGGGCTGAATTTGCAGGGCTCAGAGCATGGGCCAAAGACCCTAGCAAGGACTCTTTAATACCCCAGAAGGGATTCATTTAGACTTTGTGACTTGGCTGGAGGGCCTAGCCATGGAAAACCTGCTAAGGTTGGCTGGCAGGGGGCACCGAGGTGAGAAAAGGACTGCAGCACTGCACCCAGCTGCTAGGAGGCACTCAAGAGGTGAGTGCCCCTTTACAGGCTCTAATTAACCAAACCATGCAAATTCACAACCTCCTAGTTTAAAGTAACACCTTTTTACACATGTAGCATGTAACTTTTGGTAACAAAGTTTTCCTTGCGTACCCTGGGCAGGGCGGAACCTAAACAGTAGCCCTTGAGGGGAAAGAAGTGGGGATAATTTGGGGACAGACCAGAGGACTGCTTCAGTGTCTAGGGCCCTAGGGCTGCAGTTCTGGAAAAGGCACAACAAGAGCCCCTAGTGTGAGAAACCACTAGGTGACAGTGCTGTCATACCCTGGATGAGGGAGAGAAATGACAGACCCATGATGGAGATCCAGCGACTCTGAGAGAGGCTGGACAAAGGTGCGTGGAATGAAATTTTTCACCGGTGGTCACTGTGTGTTCATTTTCTGGGTGCTCAGTTTGAGACACCTAAAGTGCTGAGCTCTCACAACTGTAGCTGAACTCAGCGGCAGTGCACGATGCTCAAATCCTCTGGCAGCCTGAAGGGAGGAGGACAAGGATGGGAGTCAAGAGGCCCTTGAATTTAATCCTTCCTCTGCCACTGATTCACTGAGAGGCCTTGGGTGAGTTGCTTCGTCACTGGATAACTAGAACATCCCAAATTTCTCACAAGCGTTCAGCAAAATCATACTTCATTGGCAAACTTATAGCAGAAGTTCATTATTTCTTATTACCTAGTGCCCTGTTTAAAATGGTTCAGTCATCCAGTCAGGGAGCAGATGTGGCTTAGGTGTTCAATCACACATCATGAAGAATGAACAATGAATAGTTGACAGGAACAGATTAGGAACAATCCACAGTCTGAAATTTATTCATCTTAATAGTTACAACAATTGAACATGTTCACGAAAATCAGGAAAGGTTCTGGAATGATTCGTTACTCAAAAAAAGCCTAAATTTGGAAACAGCATTATCATTTCATACACCTCCACCAGCTGTATAATGACATCAAAAAGTGAAATATAAAACAAATATTAAGGAAATCCAGCAGACCAAAACTAAATTCAATATTAAATGTCTGAGACCCCAAAGACCCCAGGAAATTCACACTTAAGTATAAAAGACACCTACAAGGACACCCCTTTGACTTACAGTAATTATATAGCACCTGCACATTCTCTTATGTGAAAAACATTGAAATAAGAATTGAATATCACATAGATCACACATTCAAATAAATTAACCATGGTGAGGGAGGGTTGGCCAGAGAGATAAGGAGGATTCGGAGAGGTCAAGGTTGGTCTGTTTTTCACCAGTTCATACGATATTGCTAGTGGCTTCAGTCCTTAATTCTTCAAAAGCCAGTATTGTGCGTACATAGAACATCACTTCTTATTTCACTCTAATGTTATTTGTAAACCAAATGCCTTCAAACATGTCTGTCAATGTACAGAAACCAGAAATAAACTAATAAAAACCAAAAAGACATACCTGAAAATAGAGACTTTTGCAGATCACGAAGACATGTGATGCCTGGGTTGGAATACACCGTTTTAGTGAGTGGAGGTTCACATGACACACTCAGCTCAGTCTTCAAGACATTAACTGGATTTGAAATCTCTTGAAAAGTAAATTAAAATTTAATATTAATATACTTATTTCACCCCAGCACCACCATAAGGATTTTTAATGAGCATGCCCTGAACTGCTCTCAGAATTGCTGTGGGTTTCGCATTTGCATTCATTTCACTCAAAATGAAATGAGATTAATTTACTTTAACTGAAGGCCCTTATCTGGGTACCCAGCTGCTGCAGCAGTGTCCCTTACCTTATGGCTACCTTACGGTGGCTGAAAGAGTAGAAGAATTCATTCTTTTGCATACTGGAGATATGGAGACCCTGAAGTTGGGAGTTGATTGCAAGGGCCAAGCATGAAGGAGGCAAGGTAGGAAAAGTAAGGAGAAGGTATAAATCAGGACCAAGATATTTGATTGTCCCATTTGTTTTGTCTGTAATTATTTCATAAGGAGGTTGAAATTGGGAGAGAAAGAGCTTGATCTTTGGTTCACACTGATGAAGAAAGGGCCAGTGATCAATAATGTTTTCACCATTTGCGATTTGATTCAGGATGAGGGCCTCCCCTGGCAGGGTTAAGGAGGAACATGGGTTATGGTGTCTTCTGTATGCAGATGACACTCAACTTTCTGTTACTGTCTCTGCCAATTCAGATGATGTGGTACGTTTTGATGAAGACTGTGTCTGCCCTTTTAGGCCATCTTCGTGACAAAAAATTAGTGATGTTGACTACTTTAATGTAAAAACTATCCCTGCCTTGTCTCCACTAGAATTTCGCATCGAGAGCCATCTTGAGTTACCTATCTCGGTGTAAAAACACACCTGTTTTGTCAGCGAAGACATAACCTCACTGAGGCTGTTTATCCACTATTTGCTACTCTTGTTTGCTACTTGGGAGTCTGGTTAGATTCCCAGTTAGTACTGGAGGGTTCTCTTTCAGTGTTAGCCAAAATGGCTTCCTCTGCTCGCATCTAACCAGGAGGTTGGATGTGAAGCTTGCTACCAGGATTCCTGCTTTTGTCACCTTAGACTAGGTGTCTACAAAGTGCAGTACACAGGACTGCATCTTAAATCAATGCAGAAACCGAGGACAACGCCAAGTGTTACAATATTCTTGTTCAATGGGGCATCTCGCTGTTGAGCATATCACACCAGGGCCTTGTCATCTGCTCTTGCTGTCTGTGGGTTTTTGAGTGGAATTTAAGGTGTAGGTTTTGACCTATAAAGTTCGAATGGCCTGGGACCTCCCAGATTGAGAGACACTTCTCAACTCAGGCCATACCACCACAACTGAGATTGGTGGAGGCACCTGAGGTCTCAGGATATCAGAGAGAGCAGGTGGCTGGCAGGGCGTTCTCCTTGCGGGCTCCTCCATTTGAGAACTCACCCCTCACACATCCCTTTCTTGATCTTCATGATAAGCAGAAAGGCTCATCTGTTCATGGGGAATTTAGGAGGGAGATATTTCTTAAGGGGCAATATTTGAAGAGGATGGAGTATTTTTTTTCTCTCATTTCTGCTGTGCTATAAAAGGTTTTTAATTATTTCCTGCCATGTATAGTGCAGTTGAGGTGAGGGTTTGATTTTGTATTTAATTGTGGTTTTTTTCCCTAAACATCAAGGACAATGAGAGCTTGGGACAACCTCCATTTTTGTTTGCTCCTAGAACTGCTAAGAAATAATAATGAAAACCAAAGATTTCTGTAACCTCCACTCAGAGTAACAAACAGTAAGTGGTCCTAGGGTGATGAAGGACAGGTTTGATCCAAAGTGAGTCACAACCGTCAATCGGAAGAAAGTGATATAATCCTAGTCACCGCGGGATGTAATCCTAGTCACCTAGGGATGAGTGTCATTAAGGCAAAGGGGGGAGGGTTAACTGAATACTGTGATTCTTCCCATCTTCTTCCAGCAGTCATCTGCCAAGCCCCTCCTGGGCTCCATTCTCCATTGCCAGGTCCTGGCCTCTGTAGTGCTTCCTGTAGCTACTGGTCTCCTCAGCTCTCTCTATTCTGTCCTGCTTCTCTCATCCCAGTAGGCCTTGCTACTGCTTGCATTCACCTGATCTAGCAGGAAACACTAGCACAGGTGATGGCTGGGGTCCTCTGCACGGCCCACCTCACCCTGTGACACGAGGCAGAACACAGTGTGATGGAGGGTGACAAAATCAGGGATTAAATGCTTCTCCCTCCCCCTTTGCTGTGTGAAACATCTCTGCAAACAGGAGAAACCGGCTGGGCTGTAGACACAGTGTTGTCCTAGAGTAAATGAACCGAACAAAGAGAAAATATTTTCCCCTCCAATTGTTTAGACATATAATACTTTTGGCCATATGTTATAACTTATGTCAGATTTTTTTTCATCTCACATTGTTATAAGTGATTTCTAAGTTGACAGTGTCCCTTTAAGAAAAGTATTGTGGGACACCAGTGACTTTAAGTTTTCGAACCACTTCATTTGTCAAGTTGCCAGTCATGCTACCAAGCTAGAAACACTGAAGTTTAGGTTAATATGGGAAAATAAACTCTTAAACTTTATATTTTTAATCATTTGACCTGGATCGGTTGCCACCATCATAGCTGTCCAGTCTTCGGTCATCAGTCTCTCAATGCGGTCACTCTTCACAATCCATGAGTCAGGGTTATCCGAAAACAAAAGGGTTTGATTTTCACAGCACATATATAGCCACGCAAGTTCCCATCATTATCCTGCACATGCAGGATTTTATGGGCAACATTCAGTTTTGCCTGAGAATTACAGATAATGTGAGATAGGCAACTTCTTGCTGACATATTCTATTACTCTGCGTAATTCATTGGTGTTAACATTTTCTTTGCTACATCCAACCACTTTCCTACTGTCATCCACTCCAATAAACAAATATCCCCCTTGTGTGTTTGCAAAAGCAGAGATATAATGTGGCAAGTTGTCTTCAATGTGTTTCAAGATGTTCTTTGAAGAGAACTCTTTAAATTCCACATGGGTCGACTCAGTGAAATTCAGTTTCTCACCATAGGTGAGGTGGTCTGCATTAAAAATATCTTCAGCAGAGTCATGTATTGACCAGTGTTCAGGAAGAACAGATGTCTCAGCTCTTTGCTTTGTCTCATCAGATTCTCTCCTGTCACAAGCTTTCTTCATTTCAAGAAATTCTGCAGCCACGCCAGAATTCGTTCTCTCAGCAGAAGTGCCAGATCTTTGGTACAAGCCTGTTCTTATGCTGCAAATCCGTGGTGAAGGCAAAACTTCACTGCTCCAAGACTTCACAAAAATGAATAACTTGTTGTTCTGCTGCATACATTCAAAATAGTTTTCAAACTTTTTAGATGAAATGAGTTCCGTAAGGGATTGTCCTATATCCTGCCCAAGCCCATCCTTTGTGTAACTGTAGCATTCGTTCTCAATCTCCGCCTCTACCAAGCCGCCTCCGGAGTTCAACAATGCACACGCTGCTTGGGAGATTTTACCATTTTGTTTCCTTTTCAGTTTGGTGTTGTGCATTTTGTTTCGTGTTTTCTCGCCAAAAGTTACTTTTTCAACTTTCACAACCACATCAGCATAGTTAGTGTTGAGATCAACAGACGGGTGCTCCTCTTTCAGGGCCATCCTGTTCCTGAAACAAGCAAAAGGATAAGTCTCTCTTAAAGCATTATATTAAAACGATAGGTAGGGGCAGCGGGAGAACTGAAGACCATGTGTAATGCCCCTTGGGTGGGTTGTTGGCAGAGGGGATTGAACCTGAGGCCTCTGGATCTTAAAGCATGAGCCTCTACTCCCTGAGCAAAAAATTCAATTCAGTTAGCCAAGGCTGTAGGCACCACCAGCAGGGGAAAGAGCACCACACAGAGTGGATGTGGGTTATACGTCCATCCTCTAACACAAGAGACAGTACCAATGGCTCTGCCATATTTGTCCTAAGTAGCGTGCACTGAGTAGGGTGCTTTTGTGGGAGACCCAGGGGTTGCATTCTAGGGTGCAATCCGGACCAGTGAGGGGTTCTGTCACAACTTGCCTTTCAACCGTGGGTGCCTCACAATGCTTTGCTGTTGTAGCTCTCAACTTGGGTCGCTCACAACCAGCCTACCAGCATGCAGGTCACACCGTGAGTGTCTGTATATAGCTACAGCCCTGGTCTAGCAACTCTGACCCCAACAGCCTGTCAGCAGCAACACCAGCCACGCTCTGGCTTCCAGCAGCCTTGGTTACTACCTGCAGGGTGATCCCAACACACGCCAGTCCTGAATTCTCCCAAAAGCGTGTGTTCTGCATTGGACAGGTCAGATATTATAGGTCTGTTGTCCCGGTACGGGGGCCAATATACAACAGATTGCTACGTTAATTGGCGTTACCCAACATTTCAGTTTAAACACAAACACTGAATTAGTTTGATTAAAGAATACAAAAAGTTTATTTAATTCCTTGTACTCACTTAAAATCTCTCTTTTTGTAGTTAAAGTCAGAAATGGTTACAAGAGAAATAATGATAAAACACTTTCTAGTGCTAAAACTTAACACGCTAGATGTGGTTCAAGATAAAATCCTTACCACATGTTCCCATTTGGGGCCAAGTAATCCACCAATAAGAATTCTGGACGCATGCATCCAGTCATCTGAACCATTAGAAGTGCAGCATGCAAATTAGCTGGAGAGCAACTGTGATGATTGGTTGAGTTTCAGCTGAGGTTACACTGGCCCCACTTAAAGGCCTGATCTACAAGTTAGGTCAACATAGCTACATCTGTCAGGGGTGTGAAAAATCCACTCCCCTGAGCGACATACCTATGCCAACCTAACCCGAGCACAGACCTAGCTGTGTCATTGACGTAGCTACTGCTGCTCAGAGAAGTGGTGTTCCTACACCCACAGGAAAACCCCTTCTCTCAGGGTAAAAGCAGTAGGCTACTGGTTATACCGGTATAGTCTCTGTAATGTAGACATCCCCTAAGAGTGGTCTGAGCTGTTGACACAGCCCTGTCTTACTCCATTAATTGAATAAAAATGTCATTTAAAAGGGATTAAGGTTGGTTAAATGCAACATTCCCCCACTACTGGTCACCATCTCAAAAAGGTTATTGCTCATTTAAGAGGGGGTTCAAAAAAGGGAAACAAGAACATGAAAAACTCTTCACTGGAGAGTTTGTCCATCTGTTTCAGAAGTAAAAGGATAAAGAGTTTAGCAACAGTCAAATATGCATTTCTGGTACCTTATGTCATAGCTCTGTTGTGAGACAGCTTTAATCTACTTTACAAAAGATGTACATTTTAAACCCCAGCACAACAAATACAATATCAATGTGTTATAATCCTTCCTACTGTTAAAAATAGATACAAATTAATTCAACATTATACTGAAAATACAGAACTGTGATGTTATGCATAAAAGCATTCTACAAAGATATATAGGAAACACATGATGGTGTAGAAAGTTTTTATTTTTTAAGCATGAGGTTGGGATGGCCGGATACTCCAAGTGGTGAAGTGAGATCAGAGATCTCATATCCTCACTGCACGTACTAGTTGGACTGATTGTTTTCTGCCTTGGTGCTTTTCCCTGTGACTATTTTTGATTAGAGACTACAGTTTCCTGTTCCCTGAAATGGAAACAGAAAGTGTTTTGCTAAGTGGGGTGAATTGTTTACTTCAGGTATCCTTCTGCCACAATACTGCAAGACTATTCTGTAACTAACCAAAGTGGAAAAGCGACAGTAAATGGGGGAGACTATTTTTTTTCCTGCGTTTTCATGAATGGGAGAACATGACTAGCACAGAAGGCCATCTGCATGCCAGGAGTTCCCACTCTCATCTGCAGAATTAAATATTGTAACACTTTGCTCTCTCACTTAAAGACTATTTCAGAAGAAACTGAAACACACACACAAAGCACAAGAAAGGAATGAGTCTACTTCTTGAACTCATGCCGACGCTAGGATTTATTGAACTCATTCCTACCTTTACATGACCTTAGGAAAGCGCTTTGAGATCTATGGATAAAAATGCAATGTAAGAGCCAGATATTATTATTATGAATGTTGCTTGCATGTAGAAAAGTGCTATCAGTTTCTATTGCAAGGAACATGAAACTGAACTATCTACTAACCTAATAAACCGGTTGTGCAACTTAGGATCTTGTCTCTTTTCAAGGAAGTGCTGCAAAAAAGCTCTCCTCTTTCTCATCAAACCCAAATGTAACACTTGCTGAAAGCTTGTCTACCTACAGAAGTTGCATTAAACTTTAACTTCAATTAGTTTAAAAAAATGTTGTTAAACTGGTGCAAACTCCAGTGTGGGCAGTTACATGGGTTTAAACCTGAAACAAAGACAAGAGTGTCCACACACAAAGCTGCCCTAATTTAATTCAATCAGTTTGGTACTGAATACAGCTCGTCCTTCTCAGCTCTTGCTGCTGACTGTGTTTAGTCCTGGTACAGCTAACCTGACGGCAGACAGGCGTGCTCTGTAACTGTTTCATTCATAGCACAGGCAAGACCAAAGCATAAGGGGTATGTATTAAAAACATGTAGGTTAATTCAGACTTACTCTTTTAAGGTGTCACACGTTAGGCGCCCAAAAACGGAAACAGCCAAACTCACTTGAAAATCTCCGCCAAAGAGACAAATTGTGCTCTTAGTCACACTGGTAAATTCAGGAAGAAATGCAGTGACTTCACCTGTAACTGATGGAAGGATTTGACCCAGAGTCTTTTCACATAGTTGTTTGCAGTGTTGTAAGCTGTGTTGGTCCCAGGATATTAGCGAGACAAGGTGGGTGAGGTAACCTTGTCTCTTTTCACTTAGAGCAGATCAGAACTGTAATTCTGAGATTGCACCTTTACATCTGTAACCCTTCTGCCAGGCCAAGTTGATAGCAGCCGGGTTCAGTACACAGGGGTTCCCTCTCATCAAAGCAAATGCAAAACTGGCTCGAGCCCCCACCCAGTGACCTGGGAAAATCTTACACACCCCCTGGGCGCCTCAAAGAGGCAATACTTCCCCTCTGGCGAGCACAGAGTCTCTGTGTAGTAGAGAATCTTTAATAACATGAGGTAAATGACATCAGCATTAAATTGGGGAAACACCACAACTAGTGTTCATTAACCAAACCATGAGCAAAGACCCACCCCAGAAAATTGGGCCACATCCTTTCCCTCAGTTCTTGAGTCCAGCAATCCACAAATCACCCAAAGTCCAAAAAGTCCAGCCCCAGAGTTTAAAAGTTCATCTGCATAGTGTTACTCCCCAGTCTGGCTAAAATGTGCCTGTGTGGGGGGGAAAGAGGTAAGGGGCACCTTACGTGTCCTGAAGCTGACTGCTCCACAGGGCTCCGCTCTGCACAGCTCGCCATCTCACGAACAGCTCTGCTCAGCTCGCCGTCTCACAAACAGCTCCACTCTGCACAGCTCACCTCGCCGTCTCACAAACACTCCACCAGCCTATCCACGAACAGCACCACTGCACTCTAGATCTTCCGGCTCCCTGCTACTTGACACAGCTCTCAGTTATTTCAGCTCATAGTAGTGGGAGCCTTAGTGCTGGTTCACCATAAGGCCAAAGTGAATTCAGCACAGTACCTGTAGCAAGACTCTTAATAGACCCAAAATTAGCTCTGACATTCTACAGTGGAGAGAAACAGAGGTGCAATTGGTGCTTCAGGCCTTTACAAAGGGGCCCACACCACCAAATACTAATATCTGTCTCAAGTCTCTCTCCATTCACAGAGTTTTGGAACCCATGTCCCTTGCCTAGCGAGTGCTACTCAGTTGATGGTGAGTCCCTCCATCATAACAAAAGGCCAAGTACAGTTCCACGCACAGTTCCCATAATCAGGGTAATAACAATTTATTCTTCCCGCCCGAATAACAAAGACACTGGGGATCCCACAACAGCCAAAGTGACCATTTGCGCAGTTATGGCCTCATTCTAGGCGGGGTGGGTGTGCCTATGCAAATGAGATCAGCCCCTGAAGTTCTTTTCCACAACTTGTCACACCTCACCACCAGATGTCAGGGTGGAGCCCATCCTGACTCTGCTTACACATCAACTCTGTATTTTGTAAGGGAGGAAATAGTGCATCCCACCACCAGCATAGTGTACTGTAAAGTATCCAGGAGTGGGCTGTCTGGCTGACTGTGTTTCCCCTACGTTTCTGGGTCTCAGCTTAATCAACATGCAAGAAACACAACACAAAAGAAATCGCATCTTACCTTCTTCCTGGTTCTCTTGCACTCAAGCAAACAGAGGGGCCTCTGTGAATTTTGGGTTTCACCTTCTTGCCTCCCTCAGTCTGAAGGAGCCTGTCCTAACTTCAGTATCTCTTGTCTATCCTGTCTCGGCTGGTGGAAGTCGATGTACCTCCTTTTACTGCAAAGGAACTATACCAGTTTACCAGGATGATCTTCCCACTGGGTTCATCCCTCAGACTGCGTCTCCACCTCTGGGTCCTAATGCTGGTGAATTGGCCAGACAGCGGGTTGTGACAGGAGCAAAACCAGGCACAACTGGGTCACTCAGAAGACCCCACTGTCCACATATAGTGTGGGAGAAGATGAGCTGCTCTTTAATCCTGAAGAGTGATATTTCATTAACTCTTTATGTGCTGCATGCAGACAGGCACAGTCTAGCAGTCAGAACACAGGGCAAGGAACCAGGTACTGCCATGTTCTATCCAGTGATGAGCTGCCAAAATCTTAACAACGGGTTCCCTCCTCACCCCACGAGGGGGTCGTTGCTCACCGCCGCCCCCCAGGACTCGTGCCCCATCCAACCCCCCACGTTCCTTGACGCACCCACCCCCCTCCCCTGTCCCCTGACTGCCCCCAGAACCGGGCAGGAGGGTCTCGGGGCCACCGTAGTGGGTGCCCACCCCACCCCTAAGAGCCAGAGGGACTTGCCAGTGGGCGAGGTGGGGAGTCCCGGCGGTGCTTACCTGGGACAGCTCCCAGGAAGCCGCCGGCAGGTCCCTCTGGCTCCTAGGGGCGGGGGAGCGTAGCTGGGGGGGAGCAGGGGGAGCGGCCCCTCCCCCCCACTGATCGCATCAAAAGTGGCTCCTTAGGTGCCGACTCCCTGGGTGCTCCGGGGCTGGAGCACCCACGGGGAAAATTTGGTGGGTGCAGAGCCCCCACCGGCAGCTCCCCGCCCTGCGCCCGGCCCCAGCTCACCTCACCTCTGCTCCGCCTCCTCCCCTGAATGCGCCACCCCACCCTGCTTCTCCGCCCCCCCCCCCCCCCCCGGCTTCCTGCAAATCAGCTGTTCATGCGGGAAGCCGGGGAGGGCTGAGACGCAGGCGGCAGCTTCCCGCTCAGGCCGAGTGTGGCGGAGATGAGCTGGGGCGGGGAGCGATTCTGCTGCACGCCCCCCACCCCCCCGGGTTACCTGCTGCGGCGCGGGCAGCCCTCCTCGTGCCCCCCCAACCAGAACTCACCTCCGCCTCCCTGGGCCTGAGCGGGAAGCTGCGGCCTGCTTCTCAGCCCGCTGCGGCTTCCCGCGCGAAGAGCTGATTCACGGGAAGCCGGGGGGGTGGGGGGGGCGGAGAAGCAGGGTGGGGGCAGCACATTCAGGGAAGGAGGCAGAGGCGAGCTGGGGCCGGGGCGGGGAGCTGCCGGTGGGTGCTCTGCACCCACCAAATTTTCCCCTTGGGTGCTCCAGGGCTGGACCACCTGTGGAGTCGGCGCCGGTTCTAAAAGGGCTTCTAAATTTAACAACCAATTCTAGCGAACCGGTGCGAACCGGCTCCAGCTCACCACTGGTTCTATCTAGTCTAACACACTGAGGTATTTATACCACCACTCTCCTCACAGTCATCCATAAGTTCTAATCCTGGCTCTGACTTCAACATGCAGGGAGACTTTGGACTAGTCTCTGTAGGCTTCTGTTTCCCCATCTTTTTGACAAGAGAACAAGTTTGGCTGACAAAGGTAATAGCGTTAACATAATATACTTAGACTTCTGTACCCCATTTGACTTGCTGCCACACAAAGTTTTCATTAAAGAGCTAGAACAATACAAAATGAACACGACGCACAGTAAATGGATTAAAAACTTGCTAACTGCTGGGTCTCAAAATGTAAGCGTGAGCACAGAATCATCTTCAACAGGGTGTGTTTCCACTCGTGTCCCACAGGAATCAGTCCTGGCCTTTCTTTTATAATGGTCTTTTTAAGGCCTGCCACTCTTGAGACATGGTCTCCTGAACCAGGACCATTCTGGTTTGTGGCATATGGAAAAGCTATTTTTAATCCCCTTCCCCACTAGGATCCTCTCTTCCTTTTGACCCAGCTGCCCCAGCTGCTCAATTCTGCTGGAAGTCTGTAGCAATTCTTCTTTGAGTGTCCTCCGTGTGGTATCCAGGTCTTGAACCCTGGCCTAGGAGTCCCCAGACAGCTGCCAATGTCTACTGAAACCTGGTAGGCTGTAAGCTACTGGGACTGTGGCCCCAGCCAAAGCACCACCCACAGGAGCTCTGAGTGGAGGATTGTCTGGCTCCACCAATTGGTCCAACTTTGCTATTTAAGTCAGAAGGAGGCACAGGAAGTTTGAGCAACAGGGTGATCTCCTATGTTGCCTGTGTTGGACCTGCACCCAGCCCTGTTCCTGATTCCTGCTCTGCTCCTGGCTCATGCCTTCACTCCTGTTCCCATCCATGCTTGATCCTTGCATCTCCTCCTGCCCCTACATCTCACCTCCAAGCCTCAGCTACCAGTCCTGGCTCTGACCCTGGCCTCTGACTTCTGACCCTGACTCCTGTTTGACCCTTGGCTCTGGCATTTGGCATCTGATCTCAGCTCTGGCCCTCGGCTTAGTTTCTTGGTTCTGTCTCTGACTTGACCCCCTGGCTCTGGTTACTGGCAGTTGACTCTGGTGCTGACCCTTGGCTTCATTCCCCAACCTGAACGCCTGCTCCTCCCACTAGACCTGACTCCTGCTCTGACTACTAGACCAGGGCGCCTACATCTTGGTCCATAACTCTGCGTATTGCTGCTCTTGGGATGTGTCAACTGGGTGCAGCCAGGATGGTGGAACCTTTTAGTTGCAGGGCCTGTTTTGGGCACTTTGCCCTTCCTTCAGTGTTGGAGCCTGTTCTGAGAGTGCAGCTATAAAAGGGGGAGTGACACCTGTTACAGCCTCAGTTCCTTCAAACCGCTGTCGCGTTAGGATACGAATTGCAGCAGATCCTTCTAGATCCAGAGTTGAGTGACTTTAGACTACGTCTGACAATGAGATGGCTGAAGACAGCTGCTTTTCCGATTTCTCTTATCACCCCTTGCACTGCACACCTTGGAGATGCTTTTGGGATGCATATGCTCTCCTGTTCCCTTTTTCTTGTATTGCCCTTGGGACCGTTCTAAAGCGTAAATGCAGAACCAGATCTCTCTTGCTTGTCATTTACTCATTCATTTGCATTGCCATTAATTAGTGAGATGTAAGGAAGCTGGGGAGCGTAGCGGGCTCCTAACTTTATTGTGCCGTGCAGGCAGTCAGCTCCTCATACTGTGGAGTGAGGGCTCAGACTTTCCACACTACATATGAGAGTGTGGGTCAGTGAACAGAGCTGTGCTACTCGGCCCGAGGGTGGGAGGGGGGACGGGACACAGAGCGAAACGAGGGCAATGTAAATAACAGAGCAAAGATGACTACAAACTGGAGGAGTGAGAAGGACTCTGAATATGTACTGGGGACGGCTAACATGTATGGGAGCAGACCATGCTGTTAAGGCACATGCCCACATTGGAAGAACTGTGAAGCTCCATCCCACACACACACACCAGGGGAGATCCGAGAGGCCATGGGTCAGATTCATACACTAGCAGAAGGGGAGTTTGGAAGGGTAGGGGGGCTTGTACCTCCTCTATTCATGGGTTGGCAGTCGGACAGTTTTACACCTGTGGTTCTTACACCTGGCTGTGGCTTCTTTGTGGCTGTTTAGCTGGTCAAAGGCCTATAGGGCAACAAGGAATCAGTTCTGTTCTGCCTCAGGAAGACATAATGTCTCCTTGAGCTCCCTGGAATGGAAGGACAGTATTCCCATTGACATTTATGGTACAGTAGTAGGATATAGTATACAATGCCCCCTCATGGCTGGCCATCACAACTAGGGGACCTTGTCCTGCGTTCTCCTCATCCCTCTCTGGGGTGACTATCACAGAACAGTTTGCTTGCAGAGTGCAGGTGTAACCCACACACCTCCTGCCCTGGGTGTGGTGTTCTGTCCCATCTAGTGGCACCGAGACCACTTAGAGAGAGATGAATGAGTCTGCTCTACAGCCTTAGCTAAGGGCTACATGGCTTGTAGCTCATGCGGTAGAGGCTCATGCACTAAGCTCGAGGCCCCAGGTTCAATCCTGCCCGCCGATGACCTGTCTGTATTGTTACTCAGTGAGTGGAGGGGGACTGTGTATGTGTATCCCCAGGTCCTTTTCTGCAGAACTGCTACCTAGCCAGTCGGTCCCCAGCCTGTAGCGGTGCATGGGATTCTTCTGTCCTAAGTGCAGGACTCTGCACTTGTCCTTCTTGAACCTCATCAGATTTCTTTGGGCCCAATCCTCCAATTTCCAACTCTAAGGGGATGGCCAATGGTTCACCCTGAGATATACATATCTGGTTAGATTGGGGAGGTTGAATGTGAGCATTGTGAAGGAGAGAACAGCAGCAGAATGAGAAGCAAACAGCAATATGTAAATTAAGATTTATTTCATGTGATTTTACAGACAGATTCTTTACGTTTGAGACAAGCAATGTAGTTAGCACGGACCCATTTTAAATCCACGAAAGAAAACACCTGACATATTACCAAATGGAATCTTAGCGTACAGTTCTCTAAATTTGAATCCAAGCATGTATCAAGCCATTGCGTAGCTGCAGGGAAGCAGAAAATCAATAGTCTGATAGAAAATGGTAAATTATGTGCTACATAATCAGGAATCTGGTTTATTATTTTTCTTACCACCGGACAAGCAAATCAGGTTGGGGGGGGGGATAGGATGGTAGTGACGGCCATGCTGGCGCCTGGATGCGTGGAACAATCTGGGGAGCAGGCATTGTAATCCACTTAACTACCCCTCAAGAGGAAAGTTTGAGCGCAAGAGGTAGCTGCGGGCAGGTTCTCAGCAGGGAACCGGAAAGCAAAGTGGTGCTATTAGCAAAATTGCTGAATTCTCTGTCCTGTTGGAAAAATGCCACGTTCCATGCCCTCGGAGTGGCAGAATCCGCAGGGCATTGGTAAGAGATGAACTGGGCAGTTCACACCTCTTAGAACTGTTGTTTTAGGCTGTCCGCAGACTCAAGCAGGCATCACTGAATCTGTTTACACTCCACAAGGGTGAAGGCTGGAAACATTTTTTTTTTTTTGAAAAATGGGTAAAGGAAGGCAAAAATGAGTGAGTTCGTGACCTCCATGAAACCTGTTCGTCAACTCCTTTTCTCACCCTCCTCACGGGGTTGTGACCCACAGACTGAAAACCCTGGAAATAATACATTGCATTGTAAAAACTAATCTAGACCCAGGACACAAACATTGTTCCTAGCTGAGCATTGTGGAGGTTCAGCATTAGAATTTACAATTATGTTATTTAGTTTGAGTTAGCTGGCAGCCAATTCAAACGCAACCAAAAATTCTAGCCAGACAATGCGCTCATAGTTCATTCCTATAAGGACAAGCACAAAATAGCTTAAAACCAAAAAAAGGCAATAAAGTCACTGCGCCAAATTCATTCCTGGAGTAAAACTCCATTCAGGCTGGGGCATAGAAAACTGGATCGTGAACTGACTGCCAAGGGGGTTCTATCTTCCACTCTCAAGTTCTATCAGCAAGTCTGATAGTTTGAGCCTATTCCATGGATGGCTTTGAAAATTATCTAAGAAACCACCTTTCTGTCCACTGGAATGATCTCCTCTGGGCAGCTGCAGTCAACCGGTATTATCAAACTAAGACCAAGATTTTCAATATGACCTGGAATTCTTTGTGGAGCATAATTGCTGAGAAGACTCTGCTGTTGCATACAGATGCTCAGACACTCCAGGGATCAGGAGGGCCATACGGCCACCTAGATAGTTCTAGACCAGTAGCAGGTATTGCAAAAGCAGACATGGTCACCCTAGGTACAGTGAGTTGCAGTGATCCAGACAGGAGGTCACAAAGGAAGGGGTACAGTTTCCCAGCCCAAGCAGATGGAAAAAGTTTACTGAAAGCTGTAGCTACTTGAGGATCAGAAGGATATCTAGCCTAACACATCTGTCAAACTGGGTGCAAACTCCCAATCAAGGCTGACTCTAGTTAAACCCAATGACTTCCCTTGAGTTTAATCATAGCCTGATGTAAATCTTGGGCACCTACTCACTTCTCTTAAAAAGAAAACCTTCCACATATTTTGCTAAAGAACTCAGTTATCAAATTCCAAAAGATGTAGGCAATCATTGGCTATAGAACATAGATGTTGAATTAACGAGGGAACCAAAATTCTGAATGAGAATGAAGAAAAGAGAACCCAGCAAAGACCCAAGACCCAGGGCTGTACTTTTGTAGTTAGTAGTGAATGTAAGTAGATCTGAATAAGCTTTCCCTCACTCAAATATAAGTGCAAATTAATCAGTTTTGCTAGTTACTTATTTCTAAATACCAATCAAGTTGAACTATGAGCCAAATGTAAGAAGTGGTTTGGTTTGCATTGAGTAACCAAACCAAACCTTTGTTTGCTCTCACAGGTTACCCTAAAAATGTTTTATATAGCATCTGAAGTTCATCATTCCAAGGTTCAAACCTAGGGTGAACTCCTGGTTCCATTGACTTAAGAGGGCTAGTATTTCACCCCTAATATTCTGAGGCTACCAAAGTTTCCTTGGACCATGCAGTCCTGTCCTATGCCAAATAACTTGCAAGGTTACATCACTCCAAACTTTCCTCCTCCAGGGTTCTCTGGTTGCCTTGTAGCATTCCATCTGGGCTGGCTACCTTGGGAGCTAACTGCTCTTGGAACCAACTGCAGCATCAAATAAAATATTTGAATTTGAAGTCTGCTCCAGTTGCTCAATAATATTAATGCTTAGTAATGTTCTAATGTCTCCCTCCGGAGGATTTCAAACAGGTCCCCAAACTTTAAAGACGCCGCAACACCCCTGTGGAAGACAGGGAAGTATTATCTCCAACACCAGGCAGAGACTAAGTTCTACCTTTTCAAAACTGGCCTCTCATTTTGTATGCCCAGCTTTCGAAACTCAAGACCTGATTTTCAAAAGTGCTTAGCACCTAAAACTTCAGTAGGAGCTGTGGGTGATCAACGTATCTGAAAACATGTCCATAGGGCCAAACATTTCTAAGCTAGGTATCTAACATTTGGTTCCTAAATATAAAAAAATCCTCTTTTTCAGAGTTGCTGAGTACCTGTAGCTCCTACTAACGTCCAGTGGAGTTTGGAGTCCTAACCACCTTTCAAAAAATCCAGTTATATTTCTTTAACAGCCTACATATGGATGTAGGAGCCTAGGTATCTAACCCTGGGCACCCAGAAAACAACAGCCCAGGAATCCAAAATCAGAAGCCACTTCTGAAAATCGGGCTCAAATGACTTACTTGCACAGTGTAGCCTTGGGGAAGTGGTAAGGTGAGGACTAGAACCCAGGAACTCTTCCAGTCCCCGCACTCACTCCAAAAACGTGTTGCCTACCACTTGTCAGTTCATTCTCATGCAACCAAAGTCTAAACAAGATGCTGCACTAGTCCATGGAAACTCTCAACAGTAGTTAGGACCCACAGTGGTTCAAATTGCCCATTGCATGCCATGTCACTTTATTTCTGTTTTATCGTGCATCGGCAGGTCTCAGGTAGTTTATTAGCTAGGGACTGTGAAATGTCTCCATTTTGCAAATTTGGAACCATGGGCCAAAAACCATATCATGAATATAGCTCATCCTCTCTGCACTACTAGAACCGTAGGCAAACCCTAGATGGGTTATTAAACAACTCCTGAGTAACCACTGGGGATCTTTTCAAACAGCAAATGGAGGTGTAAATTAGCTCTGGATGCCACACAGAGTAAAAGGTTGTCAGAAATCTTGTCCTGGGTAGAGACTGGATTGACACCAAACACAATGCTCCTTTCTAGGCCAGAAAAGCGACGGATGCTGTCAAGAATAATACGCTTTCCCTGTATTTCATCTGCTTCTTGGAAAACTGGATTCAGCCTATATTTCCTCATTCCTATTTTTATTATGCGTTCATTTTTTTTTTTATCATCGTTTGTGCTGAACAGAATAGCAATCTCTTTCTCTGAGTAGCCCTTTTGTAAATAGCTAAAACATTGTCTAGCCACATAATTTGCTATTTCGTTCATATTTAAGTTTCTTTTTATGGTATAATCACCTGATATATTGTGACCACATGTGGCTTCACTTAACAAGTTTTTTAAACGCTCATAAGGAACATCTCCTAATTTTTTATCTTGTACAATCCTTTCCATTTGTCTTTTTATGATGTCGTATATGTCCGTGGAATTACGGACCACTTGGGTTAGTGATTCCACAGGGTCATGCTGACGTGCAGGTGGAAGACCAGATACGAAAGGGTGACTTGTCTGTAAATAGTCCAAGAAGATCCAGAAAACACCAGGCTCATTATGACTTTGGGTGATACATTCAGCCTTCCTATACCAACAGCCATCCTCTTCCCGGAAATTCTGTGCTTCATCAACTACTATGTGTTTCACCTTTTCAAAGTTGTTCTTCATGAAAGTTACTCTTGTCACAGACTGGCAAATTCCTTTTTCGCTACAATATAAATAAAATATTTGATAAATATTAGTGTGTGTGCTGCAAAGTACTTCTCTAAATCTAATCAATGTAGATTGAATGCTGTGTCAGTTAAATCATTTTTCTGTAGATTTGCAGCATACCAACAAAACCAATTCCCATCCCATTAAAACTTTGACTTTATTAAGAAAAAAACTGACTCTTACCAAGACTAATGCATGCATCCCAGATACCCGCATACCTTGAACACAGAATTATACCAGAAATCTGCACTCCTCGAGGTTGTTATGTATAGGGCCCTACCAAATTCACAATCCATTTTGGTCACTTTCACGGTTATAGGATTTTAAAAATTGCAAATGTCATGATTTCAACTATTTAAAGCTGAAATGTCACGGTGTCGTAATCGTAGGGGTCCTGACCCCAAAAAAGGAGTTGCGGGGGAGGGGTAGCAAAGTTATTCTAGGCGGGGTTGCCGTCCTGCTACCCTTACTTCTGCTCTGCTGCTGGTGGCAGCGCTTCTGAGCTGGGCGGCTGGAGAGCGGCGGCTGCTGGCCCGGAGCCCAGCTCTGAAGGCAGTTCCCCGCCAGCAGCAGCGCAGAAGTCAGGGTGACCTGGGATGGTATCGCCACCCTGACTTCTACGCTGCTGCCTGCAGAGCTGGGCCCTCAGTCAGCAGCCGCCGCTGTCCAGCCGCCCAGCTCTGCAGGCAGCAGCGCAGAAGTAAGTGTGTCGTGGTCTGGCATTGCCACCCTGACTTCTGCCCTGCTGCCGGGAGGGCGCTGCCTTCAGAGATGGATGCCTGGCCAACAGCCGCCACTCGCTGGCCCCTGAGCTCTGAAGACAGCGCAGAAGGGTGGCATTACTGTGATCCCCCCTAAAATAACCTTGGGACCCCCCCCTGCAACTCCCTTTTGGATCAGGACCTCCAATTTGAGAAACACCGGTGTCCCCTGTGAAATTGGTATAGTATAGGGTAAAAGTAGACAGAAGACCAGATTTCAAGGGGGGAGACCAGATTTCACGATCCGTGACACATTTTTCATGACCGTGAATTTGGTAGGGCCCTAGTTATGTAGCAAATTTGATCTGAAAATTATTTGAGATCATTTTTTGTGTAGGGATGCATACAGACAGGAATAAGAAAAGGAGTACTTGTGGCACCTTAGAGACTAACCAATTTATTTGAGCATAAGCTTTCGTGAGCTACAGCTCACTTCATCAGATGCTAAAGCTCACGAAAGCTTATGCTCAAATAAATTGGTTAGTCTCTAAGGTGCCACAAGTACTCCTTTTCTTTTTGCGAATACAGACTAACACGGCTGTTACTCTGAAACCTACAGACAGGAATATTTTCATTCTAATTGCATTGCCTTGCTATAGACAAGTTGTATGGTAGCTTCATTGCAAGGAGCTTAATGTACCGTCTATTAAAACGTGCAGAGTGACTGTGTACTTGTAATATATTAAAATATAATATTATCCATTTAAAGCATTTTTTCCACACACAGGCTTGTAAACTGGGTTTTTTTAAAGCAGCCCTTCCTCAGCAGGCCATTAAAATCTATTTTTTTACATCATCGCTCTGAACTGCTGCTTGTGGCCTTTCAAAATTCGCATTCCTGGGGAAATGGGGGAGAAAAGAAGGGAGGAGGAACTATTTTAAAAGTTTTCACTTTGATACTTATTTTCGGGATCTTAGATCCATTTCCAAGGAAACAGAAATGAGCACTAGCCACAAGTAGCTGAATCATTTTCAGCTGCTGACCTCCACTTCAAATGTCTGCTTTCCATGGAAACAAGACTCTCAGTTGAGTGCCCCAGCTTCAGGATGCCTGCTCAGATTTATGACAGATTAATTTTAGAAACTTGCTACACGCTTTTCACTGGTGCTTTTGAATATTTAGGACACACCATAAATCCAGGTTTCAGTTTTTCTCACACGCGCTACAAATTCTGGTTGGCGATGAATCTAAGACTCTGATCATCACAGGAAAAGCAAACTGAACTGCTATGTTATGAAGCCATGTGGCAATGAGATTTAATACTCTATGACTACAATTCCTCAAAGCATTTAAGCATGTGCTTAACTTTAATCCCATGCTTTAGTTCCGTTGATTAGCATGAAAATTAAAAGAATGGAGTCTTTAGAATGTTTATAAATAAATCCATTTCAATCACAATATTTCTAGAATTCTTGTGGGTTTGAAACTAAGGCTCTCCTCTTTGAAGAAAGGAGGGGGAGGAGTGATAAGGGACTCCCACCTTAGCTTTTGTGGCTTTGACATGTGGGTGCTACACATCACTTCTTTGATAAACCCTAGAAAAAGAATAGCTTCATATCCTTTAACAAGCAGGAGGTGCCTGCTACTTGAGAAGACAAGCCTGTTGGTTGGCTGCCTTTTAACCAAACAGTTCCCAGTATTACAATCTACAGTAGCTTCATAGAATCATAGAATATCAGGGTTGGAAGGGACCTCAGGAGGTCATCTAGTCCAACCCCCTGCTCAAAGCAGGACCAATCCCCAGTTAAATCATCCCAGCCAGGGCTTTGTCAAGCCTGACCTTAAAAACTTCTAAGGAAGGAGATTCTACCACCTCCCTAGGGAACCCATTCCAGTGATTCACCTACACTTCTTTTTCCCTATAATCACCTCCTGGCAGGGGGTGGCCACATTCAGCTTTCTTTAGCGCCCTTTTTAAGTTCTTATCAGGAATATCTATTTGTGGATTTTCTACAAGATTTTTCATCCCTTGGAGCATGATATTGTATATGTGAGTGGCATTCCGGATCCTTTTGGTTAGCCACTCCTGAGAATATTGTTTTCTTGGCTGTGGAAGACCACAAAGAAAAGTGTGGCTTGTTTGTAAACAGTCCAGGAAAATCCAGAGAATACCACGTTCATGACCATCATTTCCTTCTGTGAGCTGCTTAGCCTTTGTGTACCAATCTTCACTACCCTTTGACTAGAAATTCTGGGCCTCATCAACTACTATGTGCCTCACTAATTGATTATAATACCCCTGAAAGAAGGTGAATCGGGTCACAGACTGGCAAATGTTTCTCTTTCTACCCAATAAAAGAGAACATTCAACATCATTTTGATGGATTTCTGCCTGTGCACTGATCCAGGCCCCGATTCAGTTAAGGTACTTAAGAACATGGCTAACTTTAAGCATGGGCAACGAGGAGTCCTTGTGGCACCTTAGAGACTAACAAATTTATATGGGCATAAGCTTTCGTGGGCTAAAACCCACTTTATCAGATGCATGGAGTGGAAAATACAGCAAGCAGTATATATATATATATATATTACAGCACATGAAAAGATGGGAGTTGCCTTACCAAGTGGGGGGTCAGTGCTAACGAGGCCAATTCAATTAAGGGGGAAGTGGGTTACTGCCCCTTAATACTTCCACCCTAATTGAATTGGCCTCGTTAGCACTGACCCTCCCCTCCCCCCTCCACACACACTTGGTAAGGCAACTCCCATCTTTTCATTTGCGGTATATTTACACCTGCCTACTGTATTTTCCACTCCATGCATCTGATGAAGTGGCCCACGAAAGCTTATGCCCAAATCAATTTGTTAGTCTCTAAGGTGCCACAAGGACTCCCCGTTGTTTTTGCTGATACAGACTAACATGGCTACTCCTCTGAAACCTTTAAGCATGGGAGTAGTGACACCACCATTCTAGCACCAATGTAACCATTTGTATAGACCGGGCTCTCGGACATTTCAGCACTTTGTCAACACGACAACTTGCTGAAACACCTGAGCCCCGTCCACAGTAGTGTCTCTACCATTGTAAATGCTGGTGCAGCTGTATCAGTGTTGGAATTCAGGTATGTAATTTTGAACCATACATGCACCAAAGAGGGCTGCAACTTCTCCTAAACTGGAGAGCCTTGAAGCCTAAAAAATAAAAGCAAGCAGGAGATGCACTGATTTTAGCACATCCCAGCTACAGCCTCTGTCAGCCAGGCTTCTGTACAACATCCAGCAGAAATCAAAGCTGATCTCCCCCAATTTAGTCCCCAGTGGAGCCTATCAATAGAAACCCTGCCTGCCCTCCCCTAGAGGTGAATCCCCTCTGGTCTGCAAGAGGTTAGCTGACCCACAGAGGTGCAGTTTCCACATCCCTGTGCCAATGGAGAGATCAATCTGGCCCAAAATGTTTTACAGTGGATTGTTAAAAAGGGCCTTCCAAATACCATAACAACAGTCCAGATTGTCCTGTAACATGAAAACTACCCTCTCTCTTGTGGTATCATCTCAGGCTGTGCCTATGCTGGCAACCTTAAAACCTATAATACTCCACTGGAGATGGGTATGATGGAAACTGTTTGTTTAGATAGGGTTCGGGCATTTCTCCCACATGTCCTCTAACCCTGCTTTGTGGGGAGCTGTGCTGCTGGTGAATTGAATGTCATTGTTCACACTGTAGACAGAGCCTGAAACATCTGCTACTTTGCAAAAAATTTGTTTTGGCTACTGACATACGTTTTCTCCCCAATTTCAATGCCCCTTTGACATTTACTATTAATTAACTACGGGCACAGTTTTGAGTTGCATACAAAATGCTCACCTCACAAACGTTTTCAGTGGCGCGTTCTCACAAATGTAGAGAATCTCATCAGACTGGCAGCGAAACATGTGCCTTATCTTCTCGATGATCTTCAGGGCCACTATTGTTTTCCCTGTTCCTGGCAGGCCATAGATAAACAGCTTCCTGCATTTGTGGAGATCTTTTGAAAGTATCTCATATTGTTTAATAGTGAGGAGATTGAAAAACTCACACCCAAGTCTGTCACTTAAAAAAGACCTAAAACCCAGTAAGATTATCACAAGTGAGTCCAGTAATTTTCTTATGTCCTTCTGGGATACAGTGTAGCTAGCAGGGTACTTAACTTGCAAACCTAATTCTGTATTTCCTTCTTCATTGGTTCCAAGCTGTAGGAGATGGGGAATCACACACACTCTCTGAGTGTATCCCCCAACATTTACCAGTTTCTGTTTCAATGCACGAGCAGTTTGTCTTGCATATTCAAACATATTCGCAGAACAGTCCTTCTGAGTCACAGTGTACAGCGTTGGGTGTTTGCCTGCAGCTATTAAGAGAGCATCACAGACAACTTGCTGTTTCTCTGGCAATCCGATATCTACAGTCCAGCTCCTTGAAAATATCAGTAGTCCCTGAGATGCCTGCAGCTCTTCTATTTGCTCTTTCATTAAATTCTCCAGCCCTGGATACTCTGAAAACAGCCCTTTGGTGAGGTTTTCTGGTGTGTATATTATTCTATTAGAATACACTAGAAAGTGAGAGAATTAGAAAAACATTAACAAATTTTATGACTATTTTCTTCTTTTTTCTTTTGGTTAGACACTGCAATACCATTTTAAATTATTCCAACTGAATTTCTTGATGTTAAAAATGTTGGATTGGCAACCCTGCAGATCGAAGTCTTATTTTGCACAGAAACCAGTACAGCAGGAGCAATGGCAAACAAGCTTTCCTGACACACTACCCCAACCCCCTGCCCATAATCATCCACCAATGAGTCTCAACCATACTCTGTAGGGACCCCCTGTAGGGATGGAAGGGGATTTCAGACTCCATTGGCCACTAATACCTTGGTGCCTCTGCTCAGGGCATGTCTACCCTACAAACTTAAGTCAACCTATGTTAAGTCGACTTACAGTAATTACTGTGGTGGTTCATGTCCACACAACCCTCCTTCTGTCGGTGGTGCATGTCCTCACCAGGAGTGCTTCCACCAACTGAAGAGGGGCAAGGAGGGGAGGGGGAGAGGGCTGAGAGCCCAGGCTCTCAGCTCTGTGGCTGCCCCCAGGCTCCCCCACTGGGAGCCCGACTGACCCCCTAGGCTACGTGTCTGGAATGGTGCCTCTCTCTTTCTGCAGTCTCCTGCCTCATTCACCTCACATCTTCCAGCACTGAAGGTAATGGTGCTATGGCTAATTCACATGGGGAGTCGAGGAAGCCACATCTCCATACAACAGAATAATACACTACATAACATCCACTGGGCCAGATCCTGGGTTGGTGTAAAATTGGCATAGCACTATTACTTTCAGTGCTGGAAGACGTGAGGTGAATGAGGTGGGAGACTGCAGAAAGAGAAAATATGGTCTGATAGTTGAGGACATTCACAGCTGCCCTGAGGACTTGGGTTCTATCCCTGGTTCTGCCACAGACTTTTAATATGATGTTGGCCAAGTCACTTAATTCGGAATTTTCCACAGGTGGCCACTAAACTATGTATTCCTCATTTTCTGGGTGCCCAGTTTGGGATGCTTCGGGCCTGACTTTTAGAAGGGCCTAGCACTCACAACTGCAACTGAATTCAATGGGAGCTGTACATGCTTGGGTCACCAGATCCCAACTCAGTGCTTGTCCTTCCAGGTTCCCATGAGCGTTAATCCTGCCTCTGCCACTGACTCATTGCATGTCCTTGGGTGAGTTCCTTTGTCACTGGATTACTGGAGCATCCTGACTTTCTTACAAGCATTCAGACAAATTATTATTCCTCTGTAAATTTACAAGAGAAGTTCATTATTTATGATTATTTACTGTCCTGTTTAAAACAGTTCCCTCAGCCAGTCAGGGAGTGGAAAGAACAAGGTGTGACATAGGTGTTAAACCACACATCGTGAATAACAAAAAATGAATAATGAATAGTCAATATGAACTGATTATAAACAACCCATAGTCTGAAATGTATTCATTGTAGCTATTCGGCAAATAGTTACAAACATTGAATGTATACATAGAAATGAGGAAAGGTTCAGGAACAATTCCTTAGCCTAAAAAGCGCCTAAAGGCAATCAACATTATTATTCCAGTTAGTTCAACCAACTGTAAAAGGGACATCAAAAAGTGAATAAAGTGCAAATACTAAGAAAATCCAGCCGACCAAAACTAAATTCACATATTAAGAGTCTGACACCCCAGAGGCTGCAGGGAATTCACACTTGGATTTTAGGAACAGCCACTTAACACAGTAATTCTGTAGAACCCACAGCTTTCTTGTGTGAAAAATGAAAAATGTTGGAATAAATATTAAACTTCACATAAGATCGCACATTTACATAAATTAGCCATGGTGAGGGAGAGTTGGCAGAGAGATAAGGAGGATTCAGATAGGTCAGTGTTAAGACATACCAGTTGGTCTGCTTTAACCAATTTATATCTCCCCATTGCCTTCAGTCCTCAATTCTTCAAAAAGCATGTGTTCTACATACATAGAATATATTTTTTTCTATTAAGTTCTAATCATTTCTAAACTGGATGCCTTCAATCATTATATCCATCAATGTCCAGATGCCAGAAATAGACTAATACAAAACATTACAGACCAAAGAGACATACCTGGAAATAGAGCTTTTCGCAGATCAGACAGACACGTGAGGCCTTTGTTGGAAAACACGGGTTTGGAGAGTGGGGATGCACCTGACAGACTGAGCACAGTCTTCAGAACTTCAGCTAAATTTGAAATCTCTTTAAAAGTAAATTAAAGTTAATATTAACACACTTATTTCACCCCATCACCCCCATATGAATTTTTACCCAGCATGCTCTAAGCTGCTCTCATAATTGGTGTGGGTTTTGCATGGTAAATGCACTGGTCTAGCATGAGCACCATGTGGAAACTCTCAAAATGAGATGAGATTATTTATTTTAACTAAAGGTTCTTATTTGGGTACCCAGCTGCAGCAGCAGTGTCCTTTCACTTTAGCGAGGCTGCAACGGTAGAATAATTCTGCTACATACTGAAGATATGGAGACACTGAGGTGGGGTTTTGGTTGCCAGACCTTGGGTTCCCTTATGCCTATGGTAGCAAGTGGGGGAAGAAAGGCAGGAAAGGTCATTAGCAAGTGTAAATCAGGACCAAGATATTTGATTTCATTCCCATTGGTTTCTTGTTTAATTATCTCTCAGGAGTGTGAACTTGGAAGAAAAGGACTTTGATCTTTGGTTCATGCTGATGAAGAGAAGGCTGGTCATTAATAAGGTTTCCACCATTTGTGATGTGATTAAGGATGAGGGACCTCCCCAGTTTTGCACATGTAGCTGAAATTGAGTTGGATGATACTGCAGGGACTATATTGGCACAGAATATGTTTATCAAGTATTCAATAAATGCATGCTCTTTGCAACCGACCGAAAGGGTAGGAGAGCACTCTCGTGTCGTTCTACAGGATTCCAGTTTGTTCTCCCTCTTGTTCAGTGTGTGCATAAAGCCACTAGGAGGGTTAATGAGGAAGTGTGGGCTGTGGTATCTTCTCTGTGGCTTTCTCATACTGTCTCTTCCAATTCAGATGATGTGGTTGTTGTGTTTCCCTGCATCTGGTTGAGAATAGGACATGGACGAGAGACTCAATCCAGATAAAACAGTTATCAGATGTTGATAAGGTGGGAACAGAACTGGAATTTTGGACAAAGACTCTGTCTGCCCTTGTGAGGCCATGTTTTTGCTGTTGCCTTTGTATAAATGTGTTTTTACATCGAGAGAGCTATCTATCTTAGTACAAAAAGACACCTATTTTAGTAATGAAGACATAGCTTAACAGATGTTGTTTGTCCACCGCTTGTTATTCTTGTTTGCTGCTTGGGACTCTGGTTAGATTCCCAGTTACAGTTGGAGGGTTAGCCAAAATGGCTTCCTCTGCTTGCATCTAACCAGGATGTTGACATCTTATCTTTTGGTTGTGACTCTCACTACCATGACTTATGATTTTATCACCTCAAGAGTGGGTGTCTAAAGTGTCTACCAGCAGGACAGTGGGGTGGGAGGAAGTATTGTTTCATGGTCTCTGTGTGTATATAATGTCTTCTGCAGTTTCCACTGTATGCATCCGATGAAGTGAGCTGTAGCTCACGAAAGCTCATGCTCAAATAAATTGGTTAGTCTCTAAGGTGCCACAAGTACTCCCTTTCTTTTTGCGAAGACAGACTATCACGGCTGTTACTCTGAAACCTGTCTACAGTGTGCTGCACCTTAAATCAAGCCAGAAACTGAAGACAGTGGAGAAAGGATAAGTCGCCTTCTTCCATGGCGTGTTTTGCTGTGAGCATATCACACAGCCTTGTCTTGCTGTCTCTGGGTTTCCAAGTGGAGTTTAAGGTGTAGCTTTTGACCTATAAAGTCCTAAATGGCCTGGGACCTCCCAAACGGAGAGACACTTCTCACCTCAGGCCATACCACCACAGCTCAGACTGGCGTCGGCATCTGAGTTCTCATGACAGAAGACAGAGGGGGTGACTGGCAAGGTATTCCCTTTGAGGGCTTCTCAGTTTTGGAACTCGCTCCCCAACCTTGGTTCAAAATAGTCCATATTTGTTGATCCTTCAGGGCATGCTGAAAGGCTCATCTGTTCATTGGGAGTGTGGGGTTTCGGAGGGCAATCTTGTTAGAGAGAAACTATTTAATAAGGGTGGAGTATTTTTCCAATGCTGCAAGAATTTTAGTTATTTACTGCCCTACACCATGTGATTGGCATGAGGGTTTGATTTAATATTTGATTCCCTGTGTGTTATGTTAAGGATGTCTAGAGCTTGGGAAAGACACCTTCTATTTGTTCCTAGAAATTATAAATGGTAATAATAATAAAAGACTTCTGTAGCCTCCACTCGAAGATTCTCCCGTAGCTCAATAATGTTCAGTAAGAAAATGCAAGTGGCCCCAGGATGGTGAAGGACAAATTTGGTCTAAATTAACTGAGTCACATCCCTCAATCAGGACAAACTGATGGAATCTCTTTCACCATGGCCTATGGATGAGTATACTTTAGGAACTGTTTAATGGGGGGTTGTAACTGAATACTGCACTTCTGTCCACCCTCTTCCAGCAGTGGTCCACCAACCCCCTCCAGGGCTCCATTCCCCAGTCCCTCTCCCTGAGGAAACACTGCTGACCCAGGCCCCTGTGGAGCTTCCTCTTCAGATCTCTCTCCCTTACCGTGAACAGTAAGCGCTTTATATCCTGCTTCCCTCTACCAGCAGACCCTTCTGTAGCCTGAAGTCACTTGATGTGAAAGGGAACCCAGGCACAAGTGGCAGCCATAAGGGCTGGAACTAGTGGTGCCGAGGGTGCTGCCGCCCCCCCTGGCTTGAAGTGGTTTCCATCATACACAGGGTTTACAGTTTGGTTCAATGGCTCTCAGCACCCCCTCTACACAAATCGTTCCAGCCCCCCTGGTGGCAGCTGGGTCCTGAGCTCCTCCGAATAGCCCACCTCACCCTGTAACACACAGGGCACTACACAGTGTGATTAAGGGTGGCAGAATCAGGCCTAAATACTTCTCTTTCCTCGTTGTCTGTCTGAAACACCTGTGCAAACAGGAGAAACCAAATGGCTGTATACACAGTGTTGTCTCGTGAGCACAGTAAACAAATGGATTTTTCAAATGTGGTAACCTTGGTTATAACAGCAAACAGGTAAAATAAATTCTGACAGACGTGTGAATTTTAACTTGGCAGTGTCACTTTAAGAAAAGCGTTCTGGGGTTGGAGCACCATTGATTTTAAATTTTAGGATCACTTCCTTGTCAAGCCAACAGTGGTGCTACCATGCTACAAATGCTGCTGTTAGTTTTGATATGGAAAAAATAAACTATGATACTTTTATTTTTAAAATAATTGGACCTGGGTCAGGTGTTGTCATCAGGTCCATCCAGTCCTTGGCCATCAATCTTTCAAATCGGTCATCCTTCACGATCCATGAGTCGGGATTATGCAAAAACACAGCGCAACAAAATGGCTTAATTTTCACAGCACATACATAGCCATACAAGTTTCCCTGATTATCCCGTACATTCAGGATTTTAGGGACAACAATCAGTTCTGGCCGAGAACTGCAGAAATGGAAGACGTGCCGCACCTTCTGCCTGCCACACTCTACTATCCTGAGTAATTGATTGGCTGTTACATTCTCTTTTCTACAACCAACAACTTTCCTCTCATCATCCACTCCAAAAAATAAATATCCCCCCTGTGTGTTTGCAAAAGCAGAGATGTACTTTGGTAATTTGTCTTCAATGTCTTTCTGGATGATGTTCAGGTTGTCTGCTGAAGCAAACTCTTTATAGTCAACATGTGTCGACTCAGAGAAGTTCAGCTTCTCACCATGGGTGAGGTGCTGTACATTAAAAATATTTTCCATAGAGTCATGTTCTTCCTCAAAACCATTCAGGACGGCTCTCTCAGCTCCTTGCTGTGTCTCATCAGATCTTCTCCTGGAACACTCTTTCTTCCTTTTGAAAAATTGTGCAGCAACACTGGAATTCATGAGTTTAACAGAAGTGCCACATCTCTGGTACAAGCCTGTTTTCTGGCTGCAAATACGAGATGAAGATGAAATATCTGATGAAGATGAAACT
This sequence comes from Eretmochelys imbricata, assembly GCF_965152235.1. Taxonomy (NCBI): domain Eukaryota; kingdom Metazoa; phylum Chordata; order Testudines; family Cheloniidae; genus Eretmochelys; species Eretmochelys imbricata. The sequence continues at coordinate 20,233,836 of NC_135588.1, read as the reverse complement.
TCAATTCTCCATGATTTAACAAAGATTAAAAGTTTGCTGTTTTGCTTAATGCTTTCAAAGTAGTCTGCAAACATCTGAGATGGAATAAGTTCTGTTAAGGAATCTTCTATATCCTTCCCAAGCCCATCTCCTTCATTGTAGCCCTCATTTTCAATCTCTGCCTCTATCAAACCTCCTCCTGAGTTCAACAATGCACACGCTGCTTGGGAGATATTCTCTTTTTGTTTCTTCTTGATGTGTTGTTTGTTCTTTTCCTTCCTGTATGTCTCACCAAAAATTACTTTTCCAACTTTTACAACCACATCAGGATATTTAGTGTTCAGGTCAACACATGGATGCTCCTCCTCCGTGGCCATCCTGTTCCTGAAACAAGGGAAAGAATAATTCTCACTTAAAACAGTAAGTGTGGGCAGCAGGAGGACACTACCTGGATGTCCCATGAAAGTACCTTCTTCTGAGGAGGTACATTAGCAGGTAAACCTCTCACTCTGATGGGGTCATTTTGTTTTTAATTCTAATGTTATTAAAATGCAATTATAAATAATGCAGTTCACATATGGCCAAAGTGAAAAAAAAATCTTTATATAAAATTATTGTAACAAAGAGAACCAAATGGAAAGGATACAAAGCCAAGATGATGGTTAAGGGTTATAAAATCTATTACCTAGGGAGTTCAATCTACTGAAACGGTGTTGGAATTATTCTGGATGAAACCGTGCAGAGGCATGTCATAGCGGTTACCAGAAGATAAGACCTACTGATGAGTGTTAAGCTGTGTTAAGCAAAAGGTAACTATCCTAATAGTAAGTGGATACATAGGCACTGGCTTCCTCATTTCCCTGGCGTGTTTGACCCCTGCTCTGCCCCAAGACCCCACCTCTGCCCAGCCTCTTCCCACCCAGCCTCTTCCTGCCCCCATTCCTCCCTCTCCCCTGAGTGCACCCGGCCCTCGCTGCACCCCCTCCCTTCCCAGCGCCTCTTGCATGCCGCTGAACAGCTGATCCCAGCAGGCAGGAGGCACAGGGCGGGGGGGGAGGACGGGGAAGAAACTGACAGGCTGGGCTGTCATTGGGTGCTGAGCACCCCTATTTTTTTCCCCACGGGTGCTCCAGCCCCATAGGTACAGAGTCAGCACCTATGGGTGGGTATGCACCACAGTTAGGAGAGGATTACAGCACATTGCCACTAACAGCAACAGACTCCGCATCATGACAAGGACTGCTTTCTGCCTCCAACTAATAAAAGACATATACCCAACAGATTAACCAGCTTTGCAGTACAATACAAAACCTTCATCACAACCTCAGCATGCAATAGATTTACCACATTATTCATGTTAAGTGTGGGGTGTGGTAAGGGTTTATGGTGGAAGCATGAGGTCATAATTAATGGTAGAACCAGGAATAGAACCCAGTACCCTTGAGCCCCACTCTGCTATCTTAACCCCAAGACCTGTGTGATGGAGTGTACAAATTCCACACGGGGTAACAAGGGGCTAAGGGATTATTTTGGGCCCAGCCACACCCACCCTGCCACACCTGCAGCAAATGCTCCATGATCTGATGGAGGAATTAAAAGACAGGGAAACAGCTCATTTGAGGGCAGACCTGGAAAAGAGCAGATCTGCAGCCCAGAGCTCCAGCCGTGCAGTGTGAAGACTGAAGTCTCTGAAACAACTGCCCCAAAGGGGCCCTCCCTAAGGGAAGGGAGAACCCACCCCCGAAACAACCAGAGGCAGAAGTATTCCCCTCTCCCCTGCATGTGGACATTGGACATTGGTAATCTCCTCTTATTTTCTTGATTTGGACTCCCCTAGCAGGGGAAAGGCTTGGTCTGAGCTGACCTAGTGGGGAGCGGGTGAAATAGGAAGTGGCCCAGGGAGGGCAGCCTTAAGCAGCCTCAGTTGCCAGATCACTGGTTGCTCAAAGGGTCCTGGGTAGCAGCCCAGTGGAGTGGGAGGACCTGGGCTCCCATACTAACAACCCCGCTGTCAGCCACAGATTGTGGCCTGGGCCATGCTTCCCAACCAATGCCTGAGTGAGGACCGTTACAACCTGCCTTCCTCTTCTTACTAAACTTAGGCTCTAACCAGCACTGTTTCTGCAAAGGAAACTCATCTCTCACTAATTTATTACCTCTTATTTATTTATATCTTTGAATGTCAGCAAAGTAGTGGACAAAGGAGAACCAGTGGACATAATTTATTTAGACGTTCAAAAGGCCTTTGACAAGTCATTTTAACGAAAAAAATTTACAAAAGAAACTAAATAGTTGTGGAGAAAGAGGCCAAGTATCATGGATAAAAAAATCTGGCTCGGAGACAAAACAAAGAAGAATTAAATGGTCAACTTTCATTTTAGCAACAGCCAACAGTGGAATGCCTCAAGATTCCACACAAGGTCTTGGGCTGTTTAATATATTTATTAATGACCCGGGACAGGGGTTAGCAGTGAGGCTGCAAAATTTACAGATGACAAACAGTTTTTTAAGTTAGTCGGTACCAGACAGGACTGTGAAGTATTTCAGAGGGACCTAGCTAAGCTACACGAATATGTAACAGGATGGTAAATGAAATTCAGTGTTGATAAATGCAAAGCAATGCACAGTGGAAGGGAAGATTTAAACTACTCATACACCTTACAAGATTCTGAATTAACTGTATTAATTAAAGAAAGGGACCTGGGCACCAATGAAAACTCCTTCTCAATGTGCAAATATAGTCTAAAAAGCAAAAAGATGTGAGGATGCATAAAGAATGGGGTGGAGAATAATATGGACAATATTATAATGCCTTTATATAAATCAGTGATGTGGCCTCATCTAGAACCCTGTGTACAATACTAGTCGCTCATCTCAAAAAGGACATTGCACAGTTAGAGAAAGGCAATGAGAATCACTGGGAACACAGGAGAGATTTTTGGTGAAGAGACATTGAAAAGATTGGTTTTATTACCTTAGAAAGGAGACAAATAAGGGGGGACACAATAAAGACATAAAATAATGGTGTCAAGGTGATAGATACAAGCTCTGTTCTCCTGGTCTCATAACACATAAACAAGGAAGCACGAATTGAATCAAAAGGTGACAAATTCAAAAACTAATAAAAGTAAATACTTTTTCATACAAAGTGTACACTATGGACCTTGTTATCACAGGATGTCACTGAGGCCAAGAATTTAGTAAGATTCTAAGAGGGAGTGCACATATAAATGGGTAACAAGAACATCCAGGGTTATAATAGTTCATGCTAACAAAAATATTGGCAGGAATATTAACTTCATGTTTCAGAGTTTAGGCAAATCTTGCTGGAGGATTCTCTGCTCCTTGAAGTCTTTAAACCATGATTTGAGAACTTCAGTAGCTCAGACATAGGTGAGAGGTTTATTGCAGGAGTGGGTGGGTGAGATTCTGTGGCCTGCGTTGTGCAGGAGGTCAGACTAGATGATCATAATGGTCCCTTCTGACCTAAATATCTATGAATCTCTAATTATTAGAGGTTGAGATGAGACATCATGTGGGGGGGGAAGGGGGATTATCTGACATCTGTCTGTTGTGGAGTTCTTACACCTTTCTTTGAAGCATCTGGTGCTGGCCACCCGATATTGGGTCTGATCCAATATGACCATTCCTTTGTTCCTATGTCAGATATTTGAAATTGATTTAAAAATCAGTTTTGCAGTAAGATGAATCCAGAAACATGGCTGAATTTATGCCCAGAAAGATTCCAAAATAGATTATTTGTCAAATTCTTATCAAAATAAAAAGTTTAATATTTTAAAACTTTTAGTAAAAAAACAGATCTCTTCCTTTTAGAAACATCTGACATATTAAGTTGATGTGAAAATTCATGACTTCTATTTTTAATCAAAGTGTTTCTGAAGTAAAAGGATAAAGAGTTTAGCAATAGTAAAATCTACATTTCTAGCTGGGTTGGAAGGGGCTCAGACAGCAGCTCAGACCAGCTCTGCCCTGTGTCCCGTTTTCCCTGGGGAAATAGGGTCACCCTACTTTCAGTGCTGTGCAGGTGGGAAGGGAAGGGAGCTGCTGCCAGCCGCAGGAGGGAAGTGGGGAGGGAAGGGATGAGCTCTACAAAGACACAGGCAAGGTTATCCCCGCTCCCCTCCTCCCGCCTGCGGCTGGAGGCAGCCCTGTCCCTTCCCGCCTTGGCACAGTGCTGACAGGCTCCCGCTGACCAACCTCTGGTGCCAACCCGGGCGGAAATCTCGGGGGCACGTGACCCCACATGTCCCCTCCCCCCCCCCATTTTCCCACAAGGAATGTTTCATTTGTTGCGGGGGGGGGGGCATCGCTCCCTGGTCCGCCCGGTTCTGGCACCGGTGGCCGCTTTACACTCCTAGGGTGTAAAGTGGTCTTAGTGTAAATGAGAATCAGCCCCCCACAAAGACCAAGACACAATTGCTGCTCTCGGCACCACAAATCGGAGAGGTTTCAGAGTAACAGCCGTGTTAGTCTGTATTTGCAAAAAGAAAAGGAGGACTTGTGGCACCTTAGAGACTAACCCATTTATTTGAGCATGAGCTTTCGTGAGCTACATCCGATGAAGTGAGCTGTAGCTCACAAAACTTATGCTCAAATAAATGGGTTAGTCTCTAAGATGCCACAAGTCCTCCTGTTCTTTTTACAAATCCGAGACTGACTCCAAGGACCTGCCCCAGTGTTCCCGAGCAGGGGGCCGCCCAGGAGCCTTCTAACCTGGGTTTCTGACCTAGGAGATGCCGGCTGGAAATCCCGCAGGGGATCAGTAGCGGGGCTGATCATTATACAGGGCAGCGGGCACATGCCGTGTCCGGGGGGGCTGGCCGCCCTCCGCCCCCCCAGCCCAGGGGAAGCGAGTCTGACCTTGCTTCTCTTCTGCTCTTCGGAGTTTGCTGGGCCGACGCAGACAAGGCGCCTCTCGGAGCCGATCTCAACTTCCCACCTCCCCAGCGCTGAAGGAAACGCTCCTCTTGGCCTCAGTTCATTTCACTCCCCCCCGCGGCTCTGGCCCTGGGTCCTAGCGCTACTGATGTGACCGGACAGGGCGGAGTCTGCGACAGAGACAAAACCGGCCGAGTTGGACCCACAGCGCCGAGCAGACGCGGGGCTAACCCTGAAGAGCTCTGCCAGCAGGAAGACAGGCGAGGGGGCCAGGAACTGCTGAGGTCTACCCCCGAAGCCAGAAACAGGATGCTGCAAAACCTCATCTGATTTCTTTGTAACCAAGGAAATTGTGGATACAGACTAACAGGCTACCCCCTGGTATGGGACCCTGTGGTTCTGCTATAAGAGTGTCCACCCCCAGAGACATGCCCTGAAACACCTGAAGGTGTGAATTAAACCCCAGCTGGTTATTCTGGTCCCACTTTGCATGTAGACAAGGCCTTAACCTCTCTTTGCCTCCACTCTTACATTTGTACAATGAGGCTAATACCACAGACCTCACCTGGAGGATGTGAGGATTAATTAATTTGTACAGTATTTGAAGGTGAAGGGTGGGATTTTCAAAGCTCCCAGAAAGATCTGGGCACCCAGTTCCCATTAGAAGTTAAACACTCAAGTGAGCAGCCCTGACTCTGAATACTGCCCTGACCTGCTGAGTGGAGTGACTGATAGGTTGACGTAGTCACTTTTCAGAGTACAGCCCCACATTCCATGCCTAACCCGTTCTGAGACAAGCAGTGAACCAGACCCAAGGACGATTTCTTCTTCTTCTTCTTCTTCTTCATAATTTATTTGCAGTGGTGCCCACTATGTATTAGGCACTTTCCAAACACTTAACAAGGACAGTCCCTGATAGGAGGTGTTCCCAACCTAGGAACAGAGCTCTGAGGAAGGGAAATAACAATAGGCAACTTACACCCTTTTTATTTAAAAATCAACAAAAGTCACTCTAGACAGCATGGCTGAGGTGGGTCTTTAGGAGGGACTTGAATGTGGATAGAGTAGGGACCCTTACAGATGAGCTCAGGAAGCTTGTAACATGCCAAGGCGTCTGCACGGGAAAAAACACGGAGGTGGTTGTGTGAGAATCTGCCAAATGAGCAGATGAGAACTGTGGAACTCATTGCCAGGGGATGTTGTGAAGTTCAAAACTATAATGGGATTCAAAAAAGAATTTAAGAAGTTCATGCAGGGGCACTATTTCAGATTTTGGGATGGGGGATGGGGGCAACTTTAACTGTGATTACGTGGGCTACTTAGGCACCTGAAAACTTTTTTTTTTCCAGACAATAATTTAGAAATTAGCTGACGGGAGCACTGTATCTAATTCCTATATACAGAAAGAAAATTAAATAAATATGAGACCCATTCAGCTCTAATACTAACATGTTCTGACATCTTGTGTCATGTCACTTAAGGGACACTGATCAGGCTTAACATTTTAAAGCATATGCTTACTCTTGAATATAACAATGGAAACAATTGTAGAAAAAAATCTAGATTACTTTCTATCATTTAGGCTATTTACTTTTTGCAGTTCACCAAGCTTGGAATAGACCATTTAATGTTTGGAAACATCCTACTAGGGAAAGGCCCCGCAACTTTATACTGCACCTGCCTGGGGCTCTAGGGGTGATACCTCATGTCATAAATATAAAGGGAAGGGTAAACCCCTTTAAAATCCCTCCTGGCCAGAGAAAAAAATCCTCTCACCTGTAAAGGGTTAAGAAGCTAAAGGTAACCTCACTGGCACCTGACCAAAATGACCAATGAGGAGACAAGATACTTTCAAAAGCTGGGAGGAGGGAGAGAAACAAAGGGTCTGGTCTGTCTGTCTATATGCTGCTTTGTCGGGGATAGACCAGGAATGGAGTCTTAGAACTTTTAGTAAGTAAGCTAGCTAGGTATGTGTTAGATTATGATTTCTTTAAATGGCTGAGAAAAGAATTGTGCTGAATAGAATAACTATTTCTGTCTGTGTATCTTTTTTGTAACTTAAGGTTTTGCCTAGAGGGGTTCTCTATGTTTTGAATCTAATTACCCTGTAAGGTATCTACCATCCTGATTTTACAGGGGGGACTTCTTTATTTCTATTTACTTCTATTTCTATTAAAAGTCTTCTTGTAAGAAAACTGAATGCTTTTTCATTGTTCTCAGATCCAAGGGTTTGGGTCTGTGGTCACCTATGCAAATTGGTGAGGCTTTTTATCCAGCATTTCCCAGGAAAGGGGGGGGGTGCAAGTGTTGGGAGGATTGTTCATTGTTCTTAAGATCCAAGGGTCTGGGTCTGTAGTCACCTAGGCAAATTGGTGAGGCTTTTTACCAAACCTTGTCCAGAAAGTGGGGTACAAGGTTTTGGGAAGTATTTTTGGGGGGAAGACGTGTCCAAACAGCTCTTCCCCAGTAACCAGTATTTGTTTGGTGGTGGTAGCGGCCAATCCAAGGACAACGGGTGGAATATTTTGTACCTTGGGGAAGTTTTGACCTAAGCTGGTAAAGAGAAGCTTAGGAGGTTTTTCATGCAGGTCCCCACATCTGTACCCTAGCGTTCAGAGTGGGGAAGGAACCTTGACACCTCACTACAAATATTAGACTAGAAACTGACTTTAACCAGGGGTGAAACTGACACTTTCAAGTCACTTTCACAGTATGGCCAATCCCAAATGTTCAAAAATTATGAGTCAGGCTCACCAAAAATCATGAGATTGGCTTAAAAATCATGAAAGTGTTTAAAAATAACAGATTTGGTGTTCTTTTTATTTGCTTTCTACTTTCTGAGCCTTGAGGGTGCACTGGGTCACATTTTGAATCTTTCTCCACAGCCATGAGGGCCAGAAACTCACTTTTTCTTTAAGAAGGAAGGCTGAAATCATCACAGATCCACTTGACTGCAGGAGTTGGGGCTTTAAAGAAAACAATAATTATCATGAGACTCATGACAAAATCATGAGAGTTGGCAACACTGCTCACTTCTGTTTAAAGGCTAGTTACTTTCCAGAAGGCTCTTCAGAACAACACCACAATGACTGAGTTGAAGTTCTCACAGGCGAATGAATATTTAAAACCAAACACCAAGAAAATTCCACATTTTAAAGTTCTTCTGAGGTATATCAGGGCCACTGCAGGCAGGAGAGGAAAATAAACAGGCACAGGAGCCCTGGGCAGCTCTTCCTCTCGAAAAAAAAAAAAAAGTTGGACGGTCAAATCTTCCAGTCCTTAATCAGGTAAAACTTCTATTGCCATCAGCGCCTCCACTCATGGATATTAACATGTGTTCAATAATTATAGACTTCATACTTAACTATCTTCAGCCATCTTATCCAGGGCTACTATTTGATACACATTGGCTCAGGGACTATATTTTCTGGCATATTCTGAACAATGCTGAGCGCAGATGGTGGTAGTGAATAAGAACATAAGAATGGCCAGACTGGGTCAGACCAATGGTCCATCTAGTCCAGTGTCCTGTCTTCCGACAGTGGCCAATGCCAGGTGCTTCAGAGGGAATGAATAGAACAGGTGATCATCAAGTGATGCATCCCCTGTCACCCATTCCCAGCTTCTGGCAAACAGAGGCTATTGACACAATAATACAATATCACAAATAATACAAATCGTGACAATAACAATCAACTTTATGGACTCTATGGATGCAATTTCTGTTCTTTGTTCTTGAATTGGCCTGAATACAGCTGAAACCTGAAGAATTTGAGGCATAAACACATCTGATATTCATACAGTACTTTCTCATTCCTTCCTTTTCCCAAACTCTGAACAAAAAATGACAAAACAAAATGGTTTTCAGTTAAAATATAAAATTTCACAGCAGCCATTGCTCTACAGCCCAGCATGGGGCAGAACCTGCAACCCCTTGGTGGTTAAATGATCTCCTCTCATCTGACTCTCATTCTTTCTCTTTCTTTCTTCATCCTTCCTGACCTCTGTGCTGCTTTTCATGCTGTCAACCATGACATCCTTCCCAATAGCCTGGGAGTCTCAGAGAGCTGGCCTTCTTGGTTTTGCTCCCATGTATAAGAGTTCTCTTTTTTTTTTTTTTGCAGCATGCGGCAGAGAGAAAGGCTGGTCCAGTGGACAGAAAGCTAGCCCTCAGAGACCTGGGTTCTATTTCCCCATGGACTTCCTGAATGACCTCAGGCCAGTGTTTCAAAGGTTTTTAGGCACCCCAAAATGCAGCTAGGCATCTAGTGGGGTTTACAAAGCACCTAACTTTCTAGGTGCTTTTGAAAATCCCATTAGGTGCCTAAATACCTTTGGAAATCTGGCTGTTAGTCTGTGTGTGCCTCTGTGCCCCATCTGTACAATGGGGATAATAGCACAGTTCTACTTCTCCGAGGGGCTGTGAGAAGAAATAGGTTAGACATTGTGAAGCGCTCGGATACTACAGTGATGGGGCCACATATCTACCACAGGTAGAGTGGGAACTTCTCGATACCACTGCTAGCCCTTCACTTGGTTTTGGCCCCTTCTTCTCACCTGTCCCCCTCACATCTCCCTCTTTTCTGAATGTAACCTTGGCTCAGAGAACTCGGCTATATTTCTTCTGAGTTCCCCCCATTCTGTATTCTCCTCCAGATCCCTAATTTAATTACCAGCTCTTTCTTACCTCAATCACCCTGCCTCTGTTTTTAACCAAAGTGCTAACCCCCAGCGCCAGGGGCACAAGCGGAGACTAGCCCCTCCCCTCTGATGAAAAGAACGGGAGGACTCGTGGCACCTTAGAGACTAACTAATTTATTGGCGCATGAGCTTTGGGGAGCTACAGCCCACTTCATGGGATGCGTTCAGTGGGGAGATTTATATACACAGAGGACACGAAACAGTGGGTGTCGCCATACACCCTGTGACCGGAGCGAGCGCTTCAGCCAGGCTAATACCAGCAGGAGAGCGGGATCCCCTTACAGGGTGCGCGGTGACACCCACTGCTGCACGTCCTCGGGGTATATAAATCGGCCCCCCCACAGACCAAGACACAGTCGCTGCTCTGGGCGACACAAGCCCGAGACTGACGCAAGGGCCGCGGCGGGCACACGCCGTGTCCGGGGGGGGGAGGGGGGACCAGGCCGCGCTCCGCCCCCGCCCCGGGGCAGCGAGTCTGACCTGGCGCCCGCTGCCGGACCGAGCTCAACCTCCCGCCGCCTCGACCCCGCCCCTTCCTGCTTAGACCCCGCCCCTTCCTGCTTCGGGCCCCGAGCTCCTCCCGGAGCCCGCCCCGCCCCCGCTCAGCGCAGCAACGAGGTTCCAGAGCCCCGCCCGCCGCCTGGGTCAGCTGACCCGTGACCCAGACGGGGCGCTGTGATTGGCTGCCAGGAAGGGTCACTGGGCTCGTAGTCCAGCATGGCGGAGCGCGGTATGGAGCCTGGTGAGCCGGGCGGGGCGGGCCGGGCCGGGCCGGGAGAGCCGGGGGCAGCGGGCTGGGCTGGACTGGGCTGGCTGGCTGGCTGGGCCGAGCTGGGGGCAGTGGGCCGGGGCCGGGGCCGGGGCTGGGGCTGGGGCTGGGCCGGGCCGGGCCGAGCGGGCCGGGCGGCCTCGTCTGGGCAGAGCCGGGGCTGGGGCGCCTCGTCTGGGCAGAGTCGTGGGGACTCAGTGAAGTGGCTGGTTTTAATGGGCTCTGAGGTCCATTTCCTGCTCTGCTCGGCGGCCGCTACCGTGTCCAGGCGGGGCAGCCCCCGCCTCCCTGGCGGTGTCTGTGCTTGGGGGGCTGCGTGGGGCACAAGGTCGCGCCATCTCCTTGCTGCTCACTCAGCCTGTGGCCACTGCTGCACTACAGCGACCTTAGCGTGGCCGCCGGCTACAGCCATGCTGTTACTGATCCACCTCCCAAAGAGGCGGTAGCTAGCCTGGTGGAAGAATTGTTCCCTTGACCTAGCGGTGTCTGCAGCATTTTTCACAGCGCCGAGCAGCACAGCTAAGTCAGCGCACGTTTTCGGTGCAGAGCAGGGCTAGGGGTCGGCACTACAGAGCCAATCAATGCCAGTAGAGCTGTGCCAGCCTAGCCCCGGCATACACCAAGAGGGCTTTTTCTGCACCACCTCACCAATGCCATTAGTTAAGCCAACTGAAGCACTCTTCGGTTGTCAGAGTTGGGGTTCTTGCTAGCTAGCTATGTTGATATCGGGGTTGTGGTTTTTTCCACACCCCTGACTGACATAGCTATTCCAGTATAAGATTTAAGTGTGGACCAGGCCTCACATGGATTGCAAACCTCCCAACGATTCTTCCGTTGACTCTGTGCTGCTTCATTTTGGGGAGGGAAGGTAAAGGCAGGAAAGAGAACACTGTCTAAAGCAGTGATACTCAGATTGAGGTTCACAAGCCACAAGTGGCTCTTTAATGTGTCTCCTGCAGCTCTTTGCAACACATGGTATTAATACATTGTGTGACTTAATTATTAACCAATCAGGATGCCTTTACTATGTTGTTAACCAGTTGTAGTTGATAAAATAACACTTGGTCAGTCATTTTGCTGTGAAAGTATATAAAATATTTAAAAACAGTAAATGAAAAATAATGAACTCTTACTACTGTGGCTCTTTTGGGTAATGTTGATTGTCAATTTGGCTCCTGAACTACTAAGGTCTCAGTATCTCTGGTCTAAAAATAGCATTTCAGTTCCAGAATTAGAATCAGTTAGTGGTGCTTTTTGCCACAGAAAGTAGGTTCTGTGTTGGAAGAGTGAGATGTGCCTAAAGCAATGATGAGTGAAGTATAGTTTGACCTGGTATTGCCAAGATTTTGTCTTGGTTCTGACCAGGGTGTGATAATGTAATCTTCTCTCTGAGCTGATTCTGGTTACATTCATCTAGAATTAATTATTCATTCTTTGGACACTAAATATTTTTATACATCCTTTTAAACCAATTGAATTATGTATCTAAGCAGCCATCCTGGTAGGAGCTATTAGTGAGGGAAAATGAGAGAAATCCAGTGTTGGCTTCTTATATAAAGCTTTGCACTAACTCATTTTTTGAGTAATCAGTTGTGTTAGGACCACTGCATCTTGACTTATTTCTGAGGATATAGTGAAAGCAGGTTACATTCCTAAATTCTCTTTTCCTTATAATGAGGGTGGCCTATTGAATCTTGGGTGTTCCATTTTATTTACCTTTTTACAAAATAAGCAAACTTGGTTAAATTGTAATTGAGTAAATTATGCAATAGCTATTAATGAGGCTTTTTTAAACTGTGTTCTAATTCAGCTTTCATTTTCTTCCAGGTTTGAGTAACAGTTTCGTGTTCAGATGTCTGTTCACATGGAGCACAATGAACTAATTGGAGCATCAAATCCAACGCAGTATCTTTGTCAGACTTGGGTGGGGATTTTAGAGCAATACTGAATGCTTAAAGGATGTGACCAGTTAAGTAAAGCCTGCTTCATTAGAAAGAGGTGCTGGGGTAGAAAAAGATTTATTAATTTTTCTACTTAAAACAATAATTGAAGTGCAAATACAGACTGAAGTTCCAGTGTCATGTACAGTAACTACAATGTTAAGCGAGGAGTTATGTTCCTCAAAAATGCTACTTTAAGCAAAATGATGTTAAGCAAATCTAATTTCTCAATAAGAATTAATGTAAATTGTGGGGGGTTAGGTTCCAGGGAAATTATTTTCATCAGACAAAAGATATATAGACACAGTACATTTTAAACAAACAATTTAATACTGTACACAGCAATGATGATTGTGAAGCTTGGTTGAGGTGGTGAAGTAAGAGGGTGGGATATTAAACTAGCACTTGGCTTAGCCCTCAAGGGTTAAAACATTGTTGTCAATGTAGCCTCACGCTCTACAAGGCAGCCGGAAGAATGGAGGGAGACGGCATGGCAGAGACACAGACACACACCATGTGTAAGAGAGACAGACACGCATTGCCCCTTTACGCTGACCCCACGCTAAGTACACTGCCTTTTTAAGTAGATCAGCAAGTTGAGACAGCAGCTGCTGCCAGCAAGCTCCCTCCGTCCTGAGCCCTGTCATGGCCCCTTGCCCTATGGAGAAGGGGTACAGGACGGGGGGGAGGGGCAGGAGTAGGGGAAACACTGACATTAGCACCCCTCTCCCCCTTCTGCACAGCAAGCAGGAGGCTCCCGAGAGGGACAGCTGAACTGCCTGGCTATTGATAGCCTGCTAGGCGACTGCAGCACAGGGAACTGTGGGGAGCGGGGGGCCTGCCAGTCCACCCTGGTTCCAAGCCCCCACCAGCTAGCTCCAATAGGCTGCTCTTTCTGCAAGCAGTGAACAAAGCAGGTGGCTGCTGAATAACATTATAAGGGAGCATTGCACAACTTTAAACGAGCATGTTCCCTAATCGATCAGCAATGAAACAACTTTCACTGGGATGACTAAATGAGTTACTGTACTAACTAACTTTAAAATTACATAAATCTTAGGTCATGACACTAATGAATCATTGATTTAAAATTAATTTAAAAGGCTCAAAGTCAATAAGACTAAGCGTAATTCAATGGAAAAGTCAGTGATCAGTTATAGGCTGCAATAAGGAGACTGAAACTGTTTTCTTCACTTCTGCTAGCTGAGAGAGAGCAGCACTATTGGACACCAAAAGACCCTAGGAAAAAAAATCCTAAAACTACCTTTTTAATAAACACTCTAGCCCCAGTCTGGTAGCCTTTATTTACATGAGCAGTTGTACTGAGTCAGTGGGACTACGTTTGTAGGTCTGTGTAATCAAGCCTTCTGGGGCTGGCCATGTTGTATTGCTCTCCTGGAGCATCTTGGTTATCAATTTTTCAGAAAAAAATGTAACAACTGTTGGGAAATATTTGCTGAAGCAAGATGTAATAGATATAGCTCAGATTTGGAATTAATTCATATTAAAAGCCTTGTAAAATCTACTCAATATTGGATAATCTTTCACTGAATGTGACTTTTTTCAATAAGGTGTGTTTACATGAGCTCACTTAAGCTGGTGAAGTGTCTATATTTATAGATCCCAGCAGGAGGCAGCAAAATGAACCTGACTTCCTGTTAATATGCCTCCAAAGGTAGAGGTGCCATTAGCACTTGTCTGGTATCTAAAATGACAGCTTTCATTTTAACAGTGTACAGGAGTTAAGGACCCTTCTTGTGCCTCAAAGGATTAAAAAAGAAGAACTTGGCTCTTAATGTGAAAAGATTATACAAGTTCTTTGCAGCAAGTTGTTAGAAGGCTAAACTGCTGTTTCTATAATGTATTGTAATACCATACCAGCTAGGATAGTCTACTGCTGCCCTCTGTAGAAAACAAGGTTCACACTTCATGAAAAGCTACTCCTTCAAACTGTCTAAAATTATCTGTGCTAAACTAGATCAACCAGAGTGCTGTGGAAGCAGGAATCACCTTAAAATCACCACTAGCCAACTTCTATAGTCTGCCTGCTTAGAGATCAAAGGAGACATTTCAGTTTGACCAAATGGACGTAAGGTGCTAAAGGAAGCTACTCTACACCAGTCCTAATTAAAAGTGGCAAGCTGCAGCCTGAGTCTTGGCTCCTCTTCAATATGAGGGCACTGCTTTCGGATCACAATTTTCACAATGTGTGATTTTACTTTGATCCATTGGGTCTCCACCAGCTGTCCATATGTTATGATGAAAGCAACTGCAGTCTGATTCATTCATGCAAATATAAACTTTCAGATAAGCAGTTTACCAGTGGTTTAAACCATTAGATAACAGAAGTGGAATGAGTCTAGTTAGGTCCTAATTCCCAGTGTCCTGATAGATAGGAAGGAAGAGAGAAGCGGCTTTGCTATGCCAGTAGTCGCTACCAGATTTGAGGATACATTCAACAAAGCAAGTCTGAATTGGCACAGTTCGGTTTTTATCTGGCTTCAGTCACATATGCTCAAACCCAATTCAGACAGAGGGCATCCGTTCCCTGGTTCGTGCTTGTGCTGCCTGGCTTGCTAACTTCAGCCCAAGTTGTCCAAGGGGAATGGTGGGGGGAGAAGCCTAAATTTATGGCAAACTGATATGAATTGGGGGGCACAGCTCTGTTCATGCTCTCTTGTGAATTCTAAGATGAAGTAGTCTAGAAGCAGAGCTAGGGAGAACGTGATGACTCTTAGGAATGTAGGAAGGGCCAGGCTGAAGCTGATCAGTGGTTTTTTGAGGCCCATATCTGCCTTTGACAGTGGTCAGTACCAGAGCTTTCTGGTTGAGAGGCTGTCAACCTAGCCCTTGCATCTTGGAATTGGATAGAGCAGCATTTAAGGCAACGAAAACTCTAGTGCTGCTGCTGAACTTAGTCTCCAAATGTGCCTTAGAGTCTGATTATTCTGCTCATGAACGGTCACTGTACCTTTTGCTGCCCTAGTAATGTGTTATACACAGTCCGGCTGGCAGAAAAGTTGTGTTCCAGGTAGACAAGAACCTAGAGTATACAGGCCCGCACCCATCATATATCTGCTTTGTAAGTATCAGTGCAGTGCACTCCCTTCAGCTTTCAGGGGAGTACAGCTTAACAAGGTGCTGCAGCTCTGTAGCATAGCCAGTGATGGGGCACCTTTGGTGACTCTTTACATAAGTGTAGACGCAGCGATAACAAAACACAAAGCCGGATGTGGAGAGGACTGTGTCGTTGGCTCGGATTTTGCGGCACAACGGGCAGACGGTCTTCAGTTTTGGTACGAGAGGTGAGCCTGTGCCATGGTCCAGGTGCACGGGTGGCGGAGGAGTAGGCAATGCAGTCAATGATTTGATGGTCTCCTGGTTCTCAGATGAGTACCACCAGTCCAGAAACTGCAGGAAGAACACACCCACGGAGAGGCTGGTGGACAGGGATAAGGCAACACCTCCCAATGCTTTTTTCACCGCTGATTGCACTTGCTCCTTAATGCTGCAGCAGGGAGATAAGGTACAGACCGATAATTAGCACCCCGCCTAGTCACCTGTGTAAACTAATAGTGCAGAGGCAATACATGACTGCGTACCAGAGGGAGACTTCAGGGCTAGTCAGCTACTGCTTTTTAAAAGGATACCTTGTTACAAATGTGTGATGTTTACATTATTTAGAATCAACTGAGGAAATGAACAACACAGGTATTTTAGGGAGGTGTAATTTGGTGCATGGGGCACAGAAATTTAAAACTTGGAAAATAGGTCCAGGCCCATTGAAGTTCTTAGGTGGAAGGACTGGGGTTGAGAAGGATTGGGGTACAAAGGAATTAACCCATGCTTTAGTTTCAAAGCAGGCTCAGGTTGGGAGTGTCCAGAACTCATTGCCTTCTGGTCAGGATTTCTGTAGGAACAGAATTGCTAGTCCCAGTCCACTAGTGGACAACTGGTCCGTCCCACTCACTCGTTCAGTGGCAGTTTCAGAAGACTACCCAAGGATTGAACAGGTCACAGAGACTGAACTCCTGCAAATTAAGGCAGTTTTGGAACCAGGGACCTCTGAAATTAACTCTGACAGGCAGGCTACCAGACTCTGCTCCCCCCTTCAAAGGAAGTCACATTGAGCTTTTAAAAATGAAGGAAACATATGTGACAATAATAGGAGCCCTGTTTGACCCCCTTTTGGTACCTCTTAACACTGAGACAGTTTTATGCTAAAGCACCATCTGGGGAATAGAAAGACAGCCCCAAATTCCCACGTAACACTGCAATAATTCTAAGCTCTATTTGTCTGGCTCCTTTCTAACTCACCTGTGAGCTGGCTGCTGGCTTGCAGTAGCTGCTGCTAGTTTCTGCTCCAACACCTGGATGTCCTCTGCTGTCAGTCTAACCAGGCGTACACCAGCCAGGGCCAACAGCGGGGAATGATGCTGAGCCTTACCAAGGATATAGCACAGCTGCTGGCTGAGAAACCAGCCCTCCCAGGCCATGTTTACAAAGGGATAGGCTGCTAAAAAGGCCCTGTAAAAGCGCTTCCAGGATGATGATGGAGGATGGATGGCATATTCGTCCTCTTCCCTCAGACTGGAGACCAGTTTCTCCAACTTTGTTTTCAGATAAGGAATGAGAACCAACAAGAGGATAGACTTCCAGTGTTCCTTCTTTGGCAACCCAGCACTGGCCAGCTGATGCAGCCCCTTGCTGTCTCCCACCGCTATCCTCTTTAGGCCATAGAAGTTTTCTGAAAAAGAGGCACTAAACTGGGACAGAAAATGCTGCTGGAGCAACAGATCCAGGAGGGTGTAGATCTCATCAAACCAACGCCAGAGGAAGCCATAGCGGCCGGGATTGGATTCAGCAAGCACCTAAAATAAGATCCATGGAACAGGGAAGGAAGTGGTGTCAAAGACCCACTCAATCAGTTAAAACAATTATGACCTATGTATCCAGTATAAGAAACGGTTCAGAAACACAGACTTGAGCAGTGATCAGAATAAGACACTGGCTAATAGAACTTTGGCCCTGTGGAAAATTTATAAATTTTGAAGTGGGTTTTAGCCCATGAAAGCTTATGCCCAAATAAATCTGTTAGTCTCTTCTGCTCAAATAGATTTGTTAGTCTCTCAGGTGCCACAAGTACTCCTCGTTCTTTTTGTGGAAAATTAAATCCTTCAGTTTGCTACCAGCATATGACTGGCAATACTGTATCTATGTGTGACTTAAGCCAGATGCGAATTCCAGGGGTGAAAGGCGAGTAAAGGGCATTTCACAGGGGACATGGTAGTGATCACCCTCATTCCCCAATAATGAAAGTGCATCCCCTAAAACATTAACTGTCTGCATATGTATCCTCACTGAATCAAAGACTCAAATGCACTGTATATATTTGTGTTTTCCCTCCATGAACATTTCTTCAATATAAATGCCTTAGTACCCCATGTCTGGAACTAAAGTAGCATTGTCAGCAACAGTCCAGGCAGAAAGACTTAGATCTAGGCACTCATCCCTTCGTGTGCTAGAGAAAAAGTTGGTCTAAGCACAGGACTTGGAGCCAAGACCTCATGAGCGCCAGTCAGTCCTAGTTCTACTTTTGACTTCATCTGTTTTTTTGGACAAGCCACTTCACCTCACTGCTTGAGTGTCCCTAGCTGGAGAGAACATTTTCCTCCCTCACAGGCTTACTGAGAGGATTAATTAATGTTTGTGCAGTGATCTGAAGATGGAGAGTGCTAATCAGTGCATTAATTATATGCAATTTATCCCATTCTTCAACAGCACAAAGGAAATGTCATGTACCCACCACAGGGCGACTTTCCACACAGAGGAGCCCTTTGACTTTCTTTTTGCGAGTCCAGAATTCTCAGCTCCTGTGCCATTATAGCATCAGCAGTGGAGAGAGGTTGCAAGCTGTGTGCTATACTGAGTCAATGACAGGCACAAGAGTTCTGTAGCCTAAGACAGCACTTGGCCCTTTTATAGCACCTTCCATTCAACGATCACCAAAGTGCTTTCCCAATGCTAATGAATTAGCTCTCCCAACCTCTGTGCGAGGTAAGTATGGATTATCCCCCATTTTACAGGTAGAAAAACCAAGGCACAGAGAAATTAAGTGACTTGCCTAGGGTCTATGGAGAGTCAGTGTCAGAGCCAGGAATAGGCTACAGAAGTCCTGATTCTGCTTAAATCATTAGCCTGTACTTCTTCTCATGGATAGGCTAACTGACACCAAGCACATGCTTGACACAAATTCGAATTATGATTCAGCTTGAACACTGTCACTTATTTTCAGAATCATGACACACAAAAAATGATCTTTCAAGGTTCAATCCATAGCACATGTTTATGATGGAGTAGTAAACCCCTGCCACTAGGTGTTTCCAGTGAAAGTACTGGCACGTGCCCTTCCTTAAAATAACACTGCTGCCCTAAAGCTTTGCAAACGCAATCCAGTAGCGCAGTCATCGAGACTTCAATGCTATACGCAGAAGCCCCCAGGCGGAGACTTTAGAACAGGGGTTCTCAAACTTTTGTACGGGTGACCCCTTTCACACAGCAAGCCTCTGAGTGCGACCCCCCCTTATTAAATTAAAAACACTTTTTAAAATATAGTTAACACCATTATAAATGCTGGATGCAAAGTGGGGTTTGGGGTGGAGGCTGACAACTCACGACCCCCCCATAGAATAACCTCGTGACCCCCCGAGGGATCCCAACCCCCAGTTTGAGAACCCTTGCTTTAGAAGGTACCATTCCCCCCTAGGAAACACACCCCCCCTTTTAACTTGGCTGTAACCTAACACCAAACTCACTGGGTGTCATATTTTTATACATTCACGTTTCCCCTGCTCTGTGGATACCAGCTCCCCTCTAAAGTCTGGGGGAGGGGGGGCATCTTTACCTTGGCCACATGCTGAAGTGCAGGTCTCAGGGCTGACATCAAGCTGTCCTGGGCCACCACTTCGAAGACGGAAGGCCTGTCATCGCTGGCTGAAGCAGCGGTGAGATGAGCCCCATGCTCGGCCATGGCTTCCCCCCCGCAGAAGGATCCCGACCTTTCCCCACGGTACCTGGGACAAAGGAGACAGGGGGTGGGGGGTTAATGCGGAAAGTCCCGCCCAGCCCGCGGGAAAGGGCTGCAGGCCGAGCAGCGGCTGCGACGCTGGCCTCTGTGCCCCATGCGCGGGGGCTGGAGGGGCAGCGACGGGGCCCCGCGCGGGCGTGGGCGAGCTGGGCTGCCTCAGCAGGGGGGTGAAGCGGCGCCCGCAGGCCGGTGGGGCGGGGCCGCGGGTCACGCCAAGGGGCCGGCCGAGATGGGGCGGGGGCGGAGCCGCCGGGCCCGCGGGCCGCCATGCAGCGACCCCGCCGCGGGCGGGGGGATCTGGGGGGCCAGGCTCCAGGGGGGCGGGGCGGGGTCTCACCGGCCCGGCCCCGCCCCACCCTTACCCCAGCGCCGGGCCCAGGCTGGCCAGCGCCCCTCCCGGGGGGCGGGGGGAGCATCCCGGGCCCCACTTGAGAGCAGCCCCCGGAAGCGGGAGCAAGAGGCGACGCTCTGCCCCCAGCCGGGTCTCTATGGCCGCGGCGGCGCGGACACTCTAGGCGAGGGGAGGGGGGAACTCTATCGCTTTGAGTCTTCCGAGCCGCCTCGCTTCCGGTTCCCGTCCCCAGCTGCCGCCGCCGCCTCCTCCTCCGCAGCGGTGTGTGTCCGTGTCCCTGCCCCGCCCTGTGCCCGACGCCCCGGTGAGTGGGGGCCGGCCCCGCCCGCCCGGCCCATGGAGCAGGCCCGGCTTGGGGGGCCGGGCCCGGGGCGGGGGGCTCCGGAGGGGAAGAGGCGCCCCGGGGGCGGGGGCAGGGCCCTGCGGCGCCGGGGCGGGAGCTGTCCCCGGCGGGCCCCGCCGCCCTTTGTTCCCAGTGCCGCTCTCGCCTCGCCAGGGCCGGGCGGAGAGATTGGAGGCTGCGGCCCCTCGCCCCCCCCTTCGCCGGGGCACCCGCCCCCCCCCCCCCCGGGTGTGTGTGGTTCGTGGCGGTGCCCAGGACGGACCGGGACCCGCGCTGGCCGCCCTGGGCCCCGCGTCCCCCCGAAGCGCCTTAAGGCCAAACGTTGGCGGAGCCGGGCCCAGGTTCCTCGATACTGGTGGAGCACGGGACCCCCCCAGCCCCGTGTAACGCGCCCGCCCCGTGTAACGCGCGCCAGCCCCCCGCCCCGCTCAGACCGTCCCTCGCCGCCCAGGAGCTGTGCTATATCCTTGGGCTGGCCCAGCGCGTCAACTGGTGAAACTGGGGCTGTTCCCTAGAGAGGCTGGGGACCCACCCGTCGCTCCAGAGCGGGTCTAGCTTCCATGCCCCAGCTGGGACTGTTCCCCTTCCAGAGTGCCCAGGTTAATCACCCGCTCAGATTGTCTCCGCCTGAGACTTTTCCCGATTATTTTTTAATAAGGCTAGTGTCCTCACCACTGAGATTACCCAGGGCCCGGCACAAAACTAGATGGGGCCTGTAGGTTGCTGTTACAGAGTTTTGGGTGGTCGGGGTTAGTGTTTGTCATTTACAAGACTCATCTTTCTTTGACGCTATTGTGTGAGACTGTTTGTGTCTCTGGATGTAGTGATTTCTTTATTCTTGCTCTAGTCACTGAATTAGATGCATCTAGTTCAATCTAAATTTGAATTTCAAACACTTAAAGGAACAACGTGCTGGTGAGCCAGCAGGGCTGCTAGATGAGACTAGAGCCCACTGGGTATTTTCTTGTCATGTTCTTGTTCATTCACTCCCAGATAAGTAGGCCTTTTGTTGCAAACCTCAAAACCATTCCTCATTTACCTGTTCTGAGTTTAGCAGGTGCTGGTAAGACACTGGGCTCCAGGATGATGAATTATAATTACTTTATAACCTTGGTCATCTTTAAACATCCTTCAGTTCTTGCTAATAAAAATATCTGTTTTCCATCTTTTAAAATGTTTCAGCTTTCCTGCTGTTTTGAATTGTGCAGAAGAAGCTGGCATTTCCTTGACAGTTATTTGAAACCATTGTCATTTGTGAATCACAGCTCTCATGTCTCTCTTTGTTTCTTGGTTTCACGTGAGACTAGCTGTGCCCTGTAATGTGTTTGCTTAGTAAACCAGATTATACTGAGTACCACTGGGAAATTGCCTTTGACAGCATGTGTGAACCTAGCTCAAACATAGAATGAAGCAAAATATTCTGCACCCTGGGGAAAGGCAGCCTTATATTGTATTTGGAATATTGTAGCTGTGGTACTTAATAAAATAATCGTCTTAAATGTTATTTGTATCTGCCAAATCAGGAGGTCATTAAGACATACTGTGACTAGATTTAAATAAAAGATGAGTAATTTTATGACTGCTAATGACATTTGTAGCTGAGCAAGCTAAAATAATAAGGGTAATGAAATCTCAAGCCTCAGGGCATAAAGGTTACCTGTGAAGTTTAGCAAGGAATTTTCCTCCTCTGTGTAGCATTGCACTATTAAAATGTGTGTTATTGGGTGTCTGGCCTTTCCTTAAATAACCAGGTATTGGCCATTATTAGAATACCAGACTAAATCAGTGCAGGGTCTGGCCAGGGTGGTAGATCCTGTGTGTAAGAAAACTAAAGCATAGCGAGAACTACATTAATTCTCAAAAAACTGGTATTGTGCCCATTACTTTAGTAAATGAAAGACATTTAAGTCCTCTTTCAAACTAGGCTAAAATCCTAAGCAGTGCGTCAGCAATAACATTGCAGCTGCAAGTAGGCTGCCTTTTTAATTATGAAATGAGACTTGTAGCAACTTCCTCTCTTGGAAAGCTATGGGCATTGCTGCCAAGACTGGTGAGCTTCAGGAGTGTAAATTCAAAGTGATACTATATCTCCCCCTTTTTGTTTTGAGTATCCTCTGTCTCTGTTTTCAAAATTACCTCTTGTGTTGCTGCTCCCAAACACAAAGCTAGCCCAGTGGTGAAGCAGGAGCAGAACCAGAGTGAACAATCCTGATCAAGGTCACCCTGCTGCAGCTGCTGGGCTGAGGGTAGGTACACCTGCAGGAGCACCACAGGCAAGAGCTGATGAGGATGACGCCATATAGAGAATAACATTTGCCATTTTCCACTCCTTGGCAGCTGGACGGGACTACAGCTGTGCCTAGAGTCTCCCCTATGGAGCAAACTGAAAGTGATCAGGATTATCTCATTACCTCTGCTGCTACTACTCATAGTAACTTTACTGCTGAAGCAAGAGAAGCAGCAGCATTAGCATCATCTGGAGGCAAAGGAGGGAATATAAACAAAATATGAGGGAAGGAGGTATGATAGGACCAGGAGCTCCAAAAGGATGTGTTTAGGGTGGTGGGGGATGAGCAGCACAAACAGGAAGTGGTGTTGGTCTGCTATTCTTTTGGGACAGAAAGAGTTCAAAACCAAATTTGTTCCCTTGGGCCTGGGAGCTCTTGAGGCAGCACAATCAGCCTGTGCGGGAAAGATGTCTGGCTTGTTTTGTATCCAACACTTCAGGCTGACAGGAGGAGGGGGCAGGCTCAGTCTGTTACAAGGGGATCCACATCTAGCTTTTCAGCCGAGGGAGAGTCGTTAGGAAGAACAGAGGTGTCCCTATTTCAGGAAAAATGGAAGCGTAAGACTGAAATAGGGGCTGGAGAGAGAGAAGCAGTAATGAGTGGAGAGAGGGAGAGCACGAGAAATGGAGACGACAGAAATGCACGTAAGACAAGAAAGGAGATCGGACAAAAACAGGAAAGGAGAGGGAGAAAAATTAGGAAAGGAATTGATTGGATAATTATAGGGGCAAGTTGTATTTCAGGTTTTTGGCTGTGATACTAATTTCATAATCAAAAGAAATAAGGCTTCCTTCTCCTGTGCTTGTCTTTTCCCCAGGTACTGTTTAAAAGCTTGTGGGAAAGTCTCTTTCCTCCATGGCCGCCACCAATCACATTTTTTAAAAAATGTAAAATGGATTCTACATTCTTCCTGATATGTTTGTGATGTCCCTATAATTTGTACATGTTGTTAGTAATCCAGTAGGTTTTGTGAAACAAAGTGCAAGTAGTTGGGAAGCCATTGTGACTGCAGTCCTATAGTAACAGACCAACGTGTGCCCATGGAACCCGGTCCTCATGACCAACGTACCTATAATACCAAACCAGCGTTTGCAGTGCAGCCCTACAGTAGCAGGCCAATGTGCAGATGGCGTGGCAGTGAGATGGAAAAGATTTCAGCTTCAAGCTTCCATAAGTTTCTTGTAAAACACTTTTTAAAAAAGCGATGCTGTGTGTTACGAAGAATGAGGAAAAACATTTTTTTGGTGCATGTGGGGAACGGTCTGTTTTGCAGTTCCTTCTCTGATGCAACCCCAAAATGCACCAGTAGGGGGAGACTACCCTTTCCTTACTTATATCCCTCCATTGTCTGAAATGGATCGTTCTGAAACATGAATCGGTTTCCATAAATGAATACTTCTTAAGTATACCTCACTTTTGAGGGGAGGAGGTGAATGAAATATCTGGAGAACACATAAAGGTCTTCCCCCTCAGTATAATTAAAAGCATCCCCACCAGGGAGGATTGAAAGAACAGGGTGGGAGATTGTTGGACCCCTTTCCTGCCCTATCAGAAACAAACTGCCATGTTTTGCCAGCAAACTTCAGTTGAAACTTCCTTGATTAAAAAAAGTATTTGCTGAGTTACCTCACTAGTTGGTGCAGCACAAAGGTTGTATGTACAGAACCCTTGCTTATTCCCTTATGGCATTCTTGCTAAGCCTTGTTTCTCTGCGTGTGGGGTTTGCATAGTGGGTTGACAGCAACTGCAACTTCTATTCAGATGTTCGTTGTTCTTGCAGGTGTGCTAAAGAATCGGAACCATGACGGACTCGAAGTATTTCACAACCAATAAAAAAGGTTAGCTTTAAACTCTTACAAAATATTGCAGGTTCCTGGAGATGCTGGGTGGCTATCGTTTTAAAGTGCCTTTTTTGAACTCCGCTTGGAAGAATTTGTGCTCTCCTGTTAGCTTTGTCCCCATTTCTCCTTTCAATCATCCAGGGAGAAGTTCTTCAAAAGTAGGCCATGAAACAGTCACTGAGCCCCTCCTTCCCCCTTTTCCTCCGGTAGCAATGAAAAGGCAGGACTGAAGTGCTGAATAGTCTTGCAGTGTGCAAACTCAGTGACCCAAGTTACCTTTCCTGACTCCCTGATTTTCCGGAGCATCAGGGAAGCAAAACTTGGAGATTTGAAACGTACAGTGACTTGTTTGGAGGTTTAGGGCTGGATTGAAGGGTTCAGGACCATGGACAGTTGTCCAGTCAGACAACTAGATGTATGCTTGGGTTGGGTGGTGGGGAAGAATAGGCTTGAAGGGTCTGGGCGTTTATGCGTGCACATTTTTAGCCATTTGGAAGGCTTGTTATGAGTTCACAACAGGCTCTTTTCTAAAAAGTTGTGGGTCCTCTCTTGCTGCCTTCTCAAAATCCATGGGGAAATCTACCAGAGGAGCCAGATATCCAATTCATCCCTACCCCAACCAAATTCCTCACCGCTGTGCTCCAC
This sequence comes from Eretmochelys imbricata, assembly GCF_965152235.1. Lineage (NCBI taxonomy): Eukaryota > Metazoa > Chordata > Testudines > Cheloniidae > Eretmochelys > Eretmochelys imbricata. The sequence continues at coordinate 20,208,992 of NC_135588.1, read as the reverse complement.
ATGATTCTCCCTTGACTGTATTGTAACCATGGTTGTCACTTAGCCCTAGTGATCATCCATAACACCTTGTTGAAAAGAGGTAGTGTTTCTGAAATATCGTGGATCATGGGCATAAAGTAGCCATGATGCACACTTCACCTTACTTCACCACTGTGGAGTCATTTGTCTTACTCGTAAACTCTGGCCTAAAGGACTAGCAGTAAATACGGACCATTAACTCCAAGGCCTCCAAACTCTGCCTTTTCTATTGACCTTAGTGCTGCTGAACTGATCCTGCGTTTTGTTGTGGCTGCAGATCAGAGTCTGGGTGGTTGGGGTAGAACGTTGATTTTTGTCTCTAGCTCCTTCCACGGTGCCAGAATGTCTGAATGTTTCTGCTGAATGGTCCGCATTGCCGTTTGTGTTGTCGTTATGCTTCAGAGTGAGCACCCTATTGAAACAAAATGAATTTACGTCTTTTTAAGAGCTTGTCTGCACGGGGACACTCAGGAAATTGAATTCAGATTAAAGAAAGGTGTGAATTTAAAGTGGTGTAGTTAAACTGCAGTAAATCCCTGCGTGGATGTTCTTACTCAGAATTAAAGTGGTCTTAATTTGGTTTTAGCTTAATTCACGGTAAATTCATCTAAACTGAATTAAGGGCACTTTAATTCTTAATGTGTGCGTCCACACAGGGATTTAATATGGTTTAACTAATCCACTTTAGAAGTTAATTTGGAGCAACTTTCCTCAGTGTCCCTGTGTAAATGAGTCCTTAGAGAGAAATGACAGCCCTAACTGCAGGTGCAGCCAGATAGCAGGAAAGTGGATCTCACTGGGATGGTTATAAGATTGCCATAACCTTTTAAAAAAAAAAACAGAAGCTTACATTCCACAGAAACTGATGCAGACACAAGAAGAATGCTGGTGCTGCATACTGGCTCAGTCAGATTCTTGGGTGTGCTCTCAATAAGAGTTATGAGCTGGATGTCTTTCTCAGATGGCTGGCAATGGAAGCAGCCACAATATTGTTCTTCAGAACAGTAACTTCTGCACCTTTCCAATGGCCTACTTGAGTCATTGGCACTAGGGCAGGGAACATACCTTACTCTGTAAAACACAAAGTGAATTTATAGCATTATAGAAGTCATTTATAACAACTCCGCACCTTTAATGCATCTTTCTACAAGCCAATTCTGCTGCTGTTTTCTATGGAAACTGGCTTGCTAACATAATGGCCCATCGTCGGAGGAAGTGGGAGGGCATATGGTTTGACTATCGTCTTTGCAGTTCATTCCTTTCTGACTTCCTGGTCTTGCCTGATCAAACCTCTTGACATCCACTGTATTCGTGAATCTAACAGCACTTGCTAGGCTTTAGGAACTGAGCTAATGTTTAGGGAGAAAAGTAGGATTTATGTACCTCTCAGCATGCTAGGCTGCTTTAGCAGGCAGGCATGTCTGGAAAAAAGGTAGGCTGTCCTAAAAATGCCATTTGGAATAAACCATCTTTAAGGATGTTGATTGCAGTCTTCTTTTAAATGAGTTGGTATGAAATGTCAAGCAGGTTTCCCTGGCCCATATCGCATTACTGGCTTTTAAACATGCTCAGCAATGGTGCCTGATGCTAATGAATCAGTTTCCTCAATGTGTTCTTTATAGTTTTCGAATCCCTTGCCATATTTTGTTTGTGGTTTAGATAATTGCCTTCATTTCCTCCACCTGCAGTCTGGCATGGTGGAATCAACAGCACAGCTTTCCGTCCCAAAGGGACTGTTGTCACATGTAGACTCCTGGCTTGACCCCTCCTTTTCCTGTTTGAGCAGTGATCAAGCGAAACCAGAAAATCTGCAGGGACAGAAAATGCGGCTTTGTTCTCATAGCTGTTCGCTATCGTGCTTTCAGATTGAAAATCCATGTCCTTGTTCCTACTCTAAAGGCCACCCTCCACCCCCCCCAAAAAACGTTTTTGGCTCTGCCAGATATTTTTCGACACACAAATAACTGGGGAACAGGCACCTCTCATACCATTTAGCCCTTATTTATTGCAATCGTGGACTTATCTAAAGGAGAATCCTACAGTAGTTTGTCTGCATTGATCTGTGTGGAGCAAAGGTTTGGGCTAGGGTGTAGCATTGCAAGGGGTGCTTTGATCCTCCACAAAAGCTCACCCCTGACATTACCGTTGACTCCTGCTATGCTGTCTCTCCTTGTTAGGTGGCTTGTGGTTTCTGTTGATGGTGATTCCTTCTCTGTACTCCTGGGGAAATCAGCTGCCAGTGAGGGAAGGGTTTGCTTCCTTTCCAAACCAGCCGTGTCCTACAGCTGCTGTCTGAGCAGAGTTAAGGGTCTGGTTTGGTGTGTATACATTATTCTGTGCGTCTGACTCCTCATGGGGTTTACTTTATGGCTGCAGAGATCCAGCCTCAACTGATTTTGCACAAGGGTATAGCTGGAAGAATTAATCTCAGGAAAGGTCTCTTCAGTTATTTTATAGGTGGTTTCCAAATCAAGGCATGAGTCTTCCTTGAGTGTCTTTGCTTGTTCTATCTTTTTACCTCACCTGTTTTTTGTTTGACTAAAATCGTCCTTCCCTATTTTTGATGCTGCTGGTCCTGCCATGCCTGTATTGCACAGTGATCTGTGTCATTCCACTGTTCCCTCACTTGCGTTTGCAGGAAGCAAACAGTGACAAGAGCGAAGCTAGGAAAGTCTGGGCAGAATTCTTAGCTAAACTGAGCCACAATTTCTTACATGTTCTAGTCCAGCGTCTCCCCCCCTCTGCACCCGCGATCTTTTTGATCGTAGTAATATAATAGTTTCTTTGTGCTCTTTCTCAGTGGCTAATTTAGTGATGTGGTTTAGTGTCCCAGAAAGTGGTGAGATTCTACCGTACATTGTGGCTTTTATTAGCAGTTTCCTTTGGGGCTGTGTCCTCCACACCATTGCTAGAGCACTGCAGATCATCTTATTTCTCGTGGCTAAACAACAACCCCCAGACATTCTTAAGATCACTGTTACCAAGCTTAAGAACTCGTCAGCACTGCTGTTTAACTGGTGAATGGAGCTGAGCAATGTTGGGTCACTTCCTCCCCAAGCTCCCCCTTCTGCTCCAGAGGCTGATCATGCTGACTTGTTGCTGGTCTCTTCTGCCCCAGGCTATCAAATTTGGGCCTCCCATTTGGTGGTTTTCTATTTTCCCCGGTGCAGCTTGTGCTGCAGTTCTTCTAGGGCCTCCTATAACCTCATGAATCATCCACCAGCCCAAAGATGACGGAAGCAGCATTTCAGCATTGATGGGAGCACAAGTCATTTTCTAGGTAACTCTAAAGCTAGATCCACTGAAATTCAGACTGCTCTGTCTCCTTGCAGGAGAGATCTTTGAACTGAAGGCTGAACTCAACAATGAGAAGAAAGAGAAGAGGAAAGAAGCGGTGAAGAAGGTTATTGCTGCCATGACTGTGGGGAAGGATGTCAGGTAAAGGCTTGTTCCCTCTCCCATATGGTCTCTAATTTCATCATCTCCTGTGTGGGAGCCTTTCTGTCTTGAGACACTGTGACAGCATATGAATTCACACAATCATTTGGGAGGTTTGATGGATTCTGAACATCTAGTAACCTTGTTACTAATTCTGACCCAGTTATAAGTGAAATGCATTTAACTCTTATATAGCACTCTTCACCAGTAGGTCTCAAAGCACTTTATGAAGGACGGCAGGATCATGCCCACTTTGCAGATGGGGAAACTGAGGCACAGAGTGGCGGGGGGGGAAGTGACTTGTCCAAGGTTACTCAGCAAGCCAGTGGTAGAGGCAGGTATAGAACCCTGGTCGTCTGAGTCCCAGTCCAATACTCTATCCTGCTGGTCTCCTCTTAATTTCTGTGGATATTTGTCCATCATAATACTATCCTAAACTGGGAATGAATAGGCAGTCTCTTCTTTGGGGAACTCCAGGGTTGGAAGAGTAGAGGAATTATAGGCCAGGATCAAGTGCTTTATTTGATTGCTGGAAGGTGGTGGTGGTGGTGGTCAAGAAGAAGTTTGCTAGCACTTTGCTTGGCTCAAACCAGTTCTAGCTCTTCGCTTACATGGGCAATAAATTAATGCACAGAATTAAAAAGTATTCTCCAGTTCTGGTTTAGCCAAAGGCTTGTTAAACAAAACCTGTTCGTGGCTTAGCTACGTTAGGTGTCCTATCTGAGCTGACATTTTTTTAATCCACTTGTTAGCCTAGATGGGGCTTTTGTTTATAGTTTAAAAAGGTAACTCAGAGGTATTGTTTTCAGATGATTGTATGCCAGTCGTTATCAGACAAAGTTTTGATTTGAACCAACAGTCATAAACTAGGCCTTCGACATGTCATCAAACTCCTAAAGAGGAATGTTTATACTAAAGGCAAATGGCTATAAGTATTCTTGTGCTGTCTTAGCAGCAACTTGCTTCAGTCAGGGCTTCTAGATTCTCCTGGATCCTGCAGTAAAGTCGTCATAATCCTGGGTTCGTGGTCTGTTGGCAGGGAAATGAATGTAAGGTTGAAAATTAACATTATGACTTCACTGCAGGACAGAGGAGATGATGAACTGAAGAGACAGCACATTTCAGGTAGCCCAAGGCCCATCACCCATTAGCTTTGAGATCTGCATAGCTCTGAGAGATGCAGTAATCCAGTATAACCTTCCTCTGAAATGCTGTTTACAGATTGCTACTTGGTATTTATATGAGCTGTGGTTTAATCTCTTAATTGTTTTAGATTATACTGGGCTGAAATTTGGTTTACAGTTTAGTCTAAGTCAGGTCTCCTGTCCTCTACTAAGCATTATGTGAAGTGTTGCTCTGTTCTCTGTTGTTTCAAGTGAACCCCAGAACTAGATGTGATGTTAACATTGTTCAGTCAACTTCATAATCAGATACATCTTCTACAAGAGTGTGTTGTTTTACCTGCTCTAGGCACTGGTTTATATTAAAACTCAGGAGGAGATTAAATGATTAAACTATTAGAAAATCGTCTCCAAACTGTTTGGGGAGGAAAGTGCCCTCTGATTTGAATGTATAATAGAGGAGCTACAGCAGAACTCCAGACTTTCCCTAGCCTCAGTTGATTCCACTGTCATGCAGTCAAACGGGTCATTTACCCTTTGTGTGCCAGTTCATCTGACTTCTTCGCTTTCCCCTCCCTCCACTCTCCTTTTATCTAGCTCACTCTTTCCAGATGTGGTGAACTGCATGCAGACCGACAACCTGGAGCTGAAGAAGCTGGTGTACCTGTATCTAATGAACTATGCCAAGAGTCAGCCAGATATGGCCATTATGGCTGTCAACAGCTTTGTGAAGGTAACTTGGCCCAGGGCTCATCAGAAAACTGCCTCATATAGTTCATGTCAATGTGCTTTGTTTGGCATGTGCTTCTTCTAGGCTGCAGGTAATCTATATACTTGTACTCCAAAGTCTTTGGGCTTGTGTGGGACTCCTGTGTGGGGGTGCAGGAAATTGAGAATTGCTATGCTGTCTCAGACCCGAGGTCCCTCCGTCCAGTAACCCATATCCGACAGTGGCAAGTGTCTGGTGCTTCAGAGGAAGGTGCATAAGCCTGGCAGTAGGTGGTTCTGAGAGAACCACCCAGAGAAAGTTTTACTGACCACCGTCAGAGGGGGGTTTATGTTCCTTCCAGAGTTATAATAAAGGCTAAAACATGAACAAGAACTCTGGACTTTCTGGTTATCCCTTGAAATTTCTAGTCCTCTTTTTGAATCCCGCTAACATCTTTGCCTCAATACCTCGTGGCAATGAGTTCTCCAGGTTAACTGTGCATTATTTAGAACAGTATTTCCTTTTATCAGTTTTAAATTACCTACCTTTCAATTCTATTGATTGTTCCCTTGTTTTCTTGTGTGATCAGACAGCTTGAATAGCAGAGCCTGATCCACCTTTTTTTGTACTGTTCATTATTTCACATGCTTTTACCATGTCATTTATACCTACATCTTCTAACACACTTGACTAAAATAACTTATTTCCTAGGTATACTGTGGCTTAATGCTTTAAATTGAATTGAATTGAACTGCCAACATCCAAAGAGTACCAGTAAATAAGTCAGAGCACGTTTCTAAGCTTTTGGTGTGGCAGGAGGGAATGAGTATGCTTCTGGGGGGAAGAGGGAAGGCGGGACCGAGTTCAGAAGGGACATCTGCTTTCCAAGGTCAGCTGTGAAGGTGCAGCTCCCTACATGAGCAGACTGAATGTAGTTATCCATTATATCTTATTAGTGAGTGATCTAGCACTTTCTGACCTCCTTCTTTGTCTGCTTTAAAATTTCCCCTCTAATGTGTTACGGGGGTGAATTTTGAAGGGCGGTAGTGTAGTTTGGAACAGTTCAGGCTAAGTCACCATTTGAGTTACAGTTCCTGACTTCCAGGAGTTAAACACATCTGTCAGAGAATCACTTCCCTGTATACATCTGAAAATCAATCCCTTTCAGGTGTTTTTTCCATCATAAGAGATTAAATAGTACAAGGTAAGCGTGCCTCATGCTTGTTGGGGGCTATCCTGCTCAGGTCTTTTGTCTACTGAATTTTGAAGTACTTTGTTAACAATGTCAATGAATCGTGTCTGATCTGTTAGCAATTAGCAGAAACAGGCCGAATTTCTAAAATCGGGTTAAAATTACATTGGTCTTGAGGTTTGAGATCTATTGTGTCCAGTTCTGCACCCACCCTCCCCCACATAAAAGCACTGCTAGGTTGAGGGATCTATGATAGCTAAGGTCTGATGCATTGTGAACCCCAATTTTATGGAGACACTATGTAGGACATTTCTTTCCAGTTCGGAGGTCTATGAGAAATTGGCCTGGAAGAAAGTCCCATTATGTCAATTGCCATCTTCCATCCACTTGAATTCTCACACAATTTTAGCAGTCACTACATCAAACCACCAAGGTTAGAAACCACTGTGTTCTAAGAATTCCCGGCTTTCACATGGCAAAAGCATTCCTCTCTAGCTTACTGTTCTTGAGATTGGGTGATCAAGGCATGTCAGCTGAAGTTTTGGGTGAGGAAAAACAAATAGCATTGAGAATATGACTTAGTTATCTGCAAGCTGCCAGGGCTAGAAACCACTGCGAACCAGTAAATAAAGTTTTCAGAACCAGTAAGCTTTCCCAGCCTTTTGTCCTTGACCAGAAAATTGCCTTCCTCTAGTGGGAGGACCCATTGTCTAGGCTAGGTAAAATCAGAACATCCTGATCCCAGCTTTCAGCAGCTATGGTGAAAAACATTAGTGGCTTGCTTTACAAACTCATTTGTTGCTGTTGCTTCCCCCTCAGGACTGTGAAGATCCAAATCCGCTGATCCGTGCTTTGGCAGTCCGTACTATGGGTTGCATCCGTGTGGATAAGATCACAGAGTATTTGTGTGAGCCGCTCCGGAAGTGTCTGAAGGATGAAGACCCTTATGTGCGGAAGACGGCAGCCGTCTGCGTGGCGAAGCTGCATGACATCAATGCCCAAATGGTGGAGGATCAGGGATTCCTGGATTCCCTACGTGACCTGATTGCAGACTCCAATCCAATGGTAACGTACCTCAAATGCACTTCCTTCATACTTATAACAGGGCAGGTAATCAGGAATCCTGAGAGTTCCTAAATGCACTCAATGTTCCACTTCCTTATGGATGTGTCCACTAGGGAAAATTCAACCCCCATAAAGAGCGGGGAGTGGCTTGTTCCTCCAACACACTCACCTTCTCTGTGTCATCATAGATTTCTCCACCATGGGACTCTTCCACTGGAAATCTTTATAGAAATAAACTGAAATTTTACGCCAGACCTTTTCTTGTTGTGTACATCTGCCTCCACTTCCAAACCAACTTTGCAAAATGCTGCATTAAAGAGCCACACTGGAGCAAAAGGAATGTCAACTTGTTTGTGCAATTTTTTGAAGGGTAGAGGGCAATGAAAATACAGTTTTGCCGTGAATCAGCACTTGTGCATGACAGGAGTCAAGAAGCAGGATTGGAAGCATATTGCAATATTTTTCTTTAATAGATCTACTGATTTGAAAAGAAATGTTAATCAGCTTTCTAGCTTGCCCAGTCACCCTTTGCACTGTGGTGGTAATGAAATGGAGTCTGGTGCCTCAGTCGGGCTGGCATTGAAATCAACCAGTGAGTCAGCTTTCTCTCGATTCTTTCTCCCTGGCTGAGACTTGAGAATTACTCCCCTGCCCAGTTCTCCTGTCTCAGATAATGAACACAGTTAAATTGGATAACTGTGAAATTCAATCTCATTCTGTAATTGCCCAGCCCTACTGGGCAGATGGTGAAATGCTGCCACTGTCCTCTCAAAGGTATCTCCTGTTTCTTTCTGAGGCTGTGTGTTCTGTTGGCAATAACAGAAGTGTTGAGCTTTGCTGACACCCAGTAGGCTTGTTTTTGTATTCCCTTCATTTCCGATATTAGCTTGTTTAATTCAGGGCTGATCCCTGAGAATGACATGTTGGACGTTACCATCTGAGCTCTGCCAGGCACCGGATGTTCCCATGCGCTCGCGCTCCCTCAGTAAACCCCTAAGAACTCTTCATTGGCACCAGAGGTCATTTAACTGTTAGTTATCCCCAGCCAGCCAATCGGTCAAGCAAGGGGACCCCCTGGAGGAATCAAAGCTTGGGTTCCAAGCTGTGCTGCTCAGCTCCTGCAGAGAGAGGAGCACGGTAGTATCAGTGCCTCTTCCAGCCAGGTCAGGAGCTGTACTCATTGACTCCTAAATGAGTCCTGTCTGGCTCTCCTCAGCCATAAGAATGGCACTGCCTGATGCAGGGCCGCAGGCGGTCCCGGAGCACTCCCAGCCCCATCACTGAGATATTCCTCATTTTTAGTCATTTTAATATCTAAAGATGTGGGCTGTGGGGAGGAGAGATTTCCCGTCCAGACAGTGGATCTTCAAGCCAGGCATTGGGCACCTTTGTGGGGACGTCTGTACTAAATGAAAACAAACCCGGGCTTTCTAAGGAAATTCAGAGCCAGTGCAGTTACAGGTGCAAGTGAGATGCCATGAGATTGCTCTCTGTCTGTGTACTGCATACATGTACAAAGAGAAGCAAGACTTCCATGACAGCAACACCCACGAGTGCGAGAATTTTATTTGTCCTGGGAAAAGGTGCAGACTGACATCAATGGAGAGTCTTGCCCATTGAATTGTAACACTGCTAGCAATCTCTTGCCATTCTCCCCAAGCTTGCTTTGCCCTTGATTTGACAGTGGTGGAAGAAGTCTCCATCTGATTAGATGTGCCCCCAGCGTTTCCTCTAGTCTTTATGAAAGTGCTTAGCTTAGGTGATTTGAGCCCCTTTCTCAGGGCCCTGAGCTCATTTATTGCTCTCCTGGGTCGGAGTTCTTCAGCACCATTCTGTTGCACTTTGATGGGTGCAAAATGCTCAGGGTTCAAATCTTGCATATTCCTCAATAAGAGTTAAAAATGTACTGTAAAGTTTATATGATACCATGTCCCTAATTGCTCTGTCTGATGCAACATGCAAGAAGAGACCGTGGGATTCTCGAGCTTCAGTGGTTTCAGATACAGCCACCATCTGAGTGGTTTGGGGGCCTGTACCTTTGCTGTGCAGGTGCCAATATCTACCAGTCAGGAGAGAGATCTTGTTTGTGTGGCACTGAACTCGTCTCTAGGCCTGTCCAAACCACTTAACCGCAATTGCTTTAAGCAGAGTGAAGAATTCTCTGTAGTCTTAAGAGGAGCTACAAGTTTCAGCACTTGCTTTTGAATGTAAATAAGTATTGTCTTTAACAGTTAAAACATGAGCATTACGTTTGATAGTAAATCAAAAAGCTGAATGAGCGGCATTTAGAGGCAGTGGAGTCATATACAGAAGCCAGCAGTGGTTAAGCAGGTAGAGCCTCTTCGTTCGTTATTTAGAAGTGGAGAGGGACAGGCTGGCTGGATATTTACGGAGAGGGAGTTCCCGCACTCGAGGAGCTACCATAGCGAAGTCAGGATATGATCTCTGTCTAGGAGTTCAGCTATAGGCAGCTGGTGTCATAGTTCAGGTGTCCATCAGGAAAAGGTTCAAGGAGGAGGTCTTGAATATAGCATGAAGAGAAGAGCCTCTTATGAAATTCATTGCTGCAAGGGTAGACCAATGAGTCTGGCGCTCTCACCTCCCCCCTACCCCTCGGGTAGGTGGCAAGACAGCTTTTGCAAGGTAAATAAAGGTGTGAAGACGTATCTAAGGGGAAATGGTTTTCTCACCCAGTGAATGACGACGACAGTTACCAGTAAGCTCTGTGTCAAGTCAGAGCTGGAACTTGCTAAATATCCCTTTCCCCTCCATTGTTCCTGCCTTTTGCAATGAAAGGGGAACATCAGCTTAAAAATTACACACACCTCCTTCTCCTTTGGGTTTGCCTACTATAGCTACCAGTAACACCTAAGATTGCTGTAACGGGAAAAAAGTGAGAGGAAAAACAATTCTGTTTTGTTTCCTATTGTTTGCTTTGTGCGTTTGACAGCGCATGGCATAGTGTCAGTTTCACTACTTCCCCTTTCTAGTTAGTTTTGCCTTGTTTGTGTGGGTCTTTCAGTTACATTGTCATCACAAAGAAGGCCAAAATGTTGCTACCCTTTGTGGATGAGCATGGCTTGTGATGCTAGCCATGTAGCCTTATAACTTTGTGTAAAATAGGCAGGGTTGGGTCTGCTTACAGTTCCTCTGCATCACAAATTTGCTTTATTGTTTTAATTTCTATTTTATCTGTAAACGACAGCCCTTTATTCTAACACCATGTATAAAGAGAACGTACATACTAAGACCTTTCAGAACAGGCTTTTGTAATAGTTGTCACAGTATCTCTCTAACTCCGCTTGCGTCTTTGTCATGGCTTGTCTTCGCTATGCGGCTAAATCGGCACTGTCGCAATTGATGCAGCAGCGTCGATTTAGCGCGTCAGGTGAGGATGCGATAAGTCGATGGGAGAGAGCTGAACCCTTGACTTAATTAATCCACCTCAACGAGAGGTGGATTATGTTGACAGGAGACACTGTCCCATCGATGTAGCTCAGTGTAGACGCTGCTTTAAGTCGATGTAAGTTACATTGACTTAGGTTACATAACTTACGTAACAACTAGCGTTACTTAGATGAATGTACAGCGTTAATGCTCAGCGAATGCTGATGCTTTGCTGACAACTTCCATCAGATCATTCGTGGCCCAACAGTAACAACAAGGGGAATTTTTGCTATGGATACTAACGAAAAATTGATTGCTATTGGTATGCTTGGCATGGTACATTTCCAGTGCAGTCTGGGGGAGTTAGCTGCCCACTGAAATTCAGTGGGAAGTTCAGTGCTTAATTCCATTAGGTTCCTTTGAAAATCCCAGAACTCAGTTCTTAAGGTCTCCTCTAAAAGCTTCATAAACAATGAACTGCATGGAAGAGAACCTTCCTCCATTATGCCTGTATCTGAAAGAAGAATGGCTGGAGACTTGGCCCTGGAGATACAACTTTCCTGGCATTTCAGATCTGATGGTTAGTCCACTTAAGCCACCACCTTCAGCTTACATTATTGGTTTCCTTTAAAGCTGTGTCTTGAAACTAAGGAAGGAGCTGCTCTGTAGCCAGTGGTAATACGTGGCACTCACCAAGCGGCTTCAAGAATGGGAAGGCATTTCTAGCAGCAGTGTTTTGAAGTTCTAGGCTTCCCAGTTCCCCTGAGGGCTGTGATTTTTATGGTGGAAAATCTGACTACAGGAGCTCTCCCTGTTCTGAGGAGAAGGCCAGGCTTGCCATATCCTGTGAGCAATGTACAAAGGACAGCCCCTTGCTACTGTCTTTCACAGACTCCCCAGCTGTTCCTAGGATAGGTGGATCAATGTGCCAGTAAATGTATCTAGATTAGTGGCTGTAAAAAGTCAATGCTCTTGTTTTAATACAGTTAAGTGAATTATTAGGAGCGCTGAGATGGATGGATTAATCTATAAAACAGCTCCAAAGGGGGAAATTATGCAGTAAATCTGTCCATCAGCAGGGGTGCTGAGAGGGAGTCTGTTCCCATACCTGGACCCAGGGCCAGTATTTATGAATAAAGACCGTGGTGGGCAGCAGCTTGAGGAACCCTACAGTATACGCAATCCTTTTCTTCACTGTTGTTTCTAGGGACTACAGGCATCCAGCGAGTTGGATAATCTCTTAATGCAATTCTTGCAGGAATCATGAAGAAACGTTTCTGCTGGTTTGATTGTGAAAGTAGAATGGCATGAGAGTGTCCCTGCTCTTGGCGACTTTGGAACACAGGTCTGATCAACTTTGTTCAAGCCTGTCATTTTACGCTGCTTGTGTATGTCTGGCAGCTCCATCAGTCTTTTATGCACAAATTGAATCATGCAGAGTATTGCCAACCTGTTGTTCAGGCCTTCCTGAGAGCTGTGGAAAAATCAAGGGCAGGTGGTAAAATGCCAGACCCGTGCTGGGCTTTAGCTAGAAAATAAAAGGTTCTTATTGATCTCACAGCTTTTTAGAGACAGTAGAGCTAAAGGGTCTGGCTTTCACAGTGGCAGAGATTAGGGGACGTGCCAGCTCTGATATTAGATGATCTCTTTCGAGATCTCTTTGTTTTTTGTTCTGTCCCGAGTTTCACATGAATATTGATGTTTACTTGGAGACGCTGTGTCCCTGCCATGCGAATGGCTCTGTCCTATATGAGGCATAAGGAGAACTCCTACCTTCTTGTAGCTGATGTTGACAAGGCTGTGAAGATGTTACATTCTGCTGTTTAGTTCCACTTACAGGATCCGATCTTTCACCAGGAGTTAACAAGCCTTGTCCTGTCCTCCCTGCTCCATCCACCACCTTGACATGAAGAAACCACTTCAGTAAACAAACCTTCTTCTATTGCAAGTGACTTGAAATGGTGGTTACTCATGACTACTTCTGAAGCATTTTAACCCAAAATTAAATGAAAAAAGGAAAAGCACCGGAGGACAGCAGCAAATGGGGCATTTGAATAAACGGCTTGAACCAGCCCAAAGACTGCTGATGAAATCAGCTTCCTTACCATCCCTCAGTACCCAGAATAACCCAACTGATTACAAGGAGGGGCACATTGGGATAGCAAAGCCTTGCGGGGTGAGTGAAGCCCTGCAGCCCCCGTGCTCACCAAACTCTCCAAGGTAGCAGCACAAAAATCACTGAGCTGCCTGACGTATGCAATTCTGTTGGCTTGACTCAACTCGGGCTTCGCCAGAAGAGAGAATGTGGGTGTGAGGAGTGACAACAATGGAGGGGAGAGATTTATTCATAAGAATGCATTGATTTGACTTAGAACAGCATGTGTGACTTACAGGTTTGGCAGGGAGGTGTGGGATTGTGTTTGTCTATTGTTTTCATGGGATTGCATGTACTTCGGCAGGCTTCATACATACTCGTCTTCTAAGAGTGGGCAGGGTGAGCTTTAGGGGGCGCTCTTGCAGCTATTGAGACCTTAACCTTGGTTACACCCTTTCATTAATACTGCAGTTACAGTGATTCACCAACCTCCTATGATCGGGCATGGGAGCATTGGAAATTCATGCCTCTTCATGGCAATCTTTTTACTCCAAAACTCAGGAGTTGTGTCCAAATCTGTGTTAATAGATTCTAAAGCCAGAAAGGACTATTGTGATCATCTCGTCTGACTTCCTGTATAACACACCATAGGACTTCCCTGAAATAATTCTTGTTTGAACTCAAGCAGATCTTTTAGACAAATATCCAATCTTGATTTAAAAATTGCTAGTGTTGGCAAATCCATCACAGCCCTGGGTAAATTGATCCAATGGTTAATTATCCTCACTGTTTTAAAAAAAAAATTTCATCTTCTTTCCAACCTGAATTTGTCTAGCTTCAAATTCCAGCCACTAGATGTTATACTTTTGTCTGCTTGATTGATGAGCCCATTTTTAATTTTTTGTTCCCCTCGGAGGTGCTCACAGACCATCTAATACAGATTAGAAGAGTCATCTGTTTCCTATTCAAAAAGTCCAGCTCATCCCTGCGTCCTGCAGTGTGAAATTGAGTGAGTGTGTTGCAGCGAAGCTGCTTGCCAGGAGTTGTGTGTGTTACATTATTTCTGTTTTTGGGTACAAACCAATATTTACTAACAAGCTCTTTCTCTTTGATCTGGTTCTTTAACCAGTTGAAAAGGAACGCTGACTGGAAGTTCTCATTTAAACGAGTTTCTATTTCTAATTAAACAAAAGACAGCAGCAAGCTAAAAACAGCATCTCTCCCTGCAGCTTGTTATCTCTTATGCACAATGGTGCAGCCAGCTGGCTGCAAACCTTAACTCGTTCGTGTTCTCATTAGGACAAAAGAATTTTCCTCCTCTCTTGATGAGACACAAGAATATAGAGCAGCTGCCATTTTCTGCGGATGGAATGTTTAGTTTCCTCATTTCTAATGGGTTTTTTTCAGGAGCTGGAGTGGGTGGGAGTGCATGTGTATATATAATATATATATATAAAATATATATATATATATATAAGTCCTCCTCCCAAATGGCACAAACAGCCATTGAGATGGCTTTTTATTGCGCATCTGTAATCAGCTGCTTCCTAGCCGGATGGGCAAATGTTAATCATTCCAACTGGATGTTGCATAGAGTTATAACTCCATCTCGGGCCTGCTGATTGCCTGGTAATTGAGGAAAGGATTGGGATGTGTGTTTCTACCAGTTGAGATCCCCCTCATTAGGACGATGTTAGGCTGTAAATTACAGGGTGACCTTGTTGAAAGCAGATATTTTCTCTTAGAATAACATCTCATTATGGAAGAGTCATGGGGCATTCAGAGATTGTAAGTGTTCAGAGGCCATGACATTATCCTAGCAATTCATCAGAGGGGTGTGTGGATGTGTACATAAATGTGCATATCATTTTATGCACACACACGTAGATACCCCTCGGATGCCGTAGTCTGGGCATCTAAACATTTTAAGATTTTATTCGTTCATTGCAAGGTAATAGTCCAACATGCTTTTGAACAGGTTTAAAACTGTGTCCTCTCAGTTTATTCATGAGCTTTTCTGTGGTGTTCATCACTAGCTTCTCCACTCCTCAGCCAGGATGTGCTTCCTCTCTTTCCACAGGTAGGCAGAGAGAGAAACTGAGGTTTGTCCATTGTTGCACAGGGCTCTAAACAGACCCCAGGTCTCCTCCCAGCCCTGACCCTCAACACAAGACAGGCCTTGCTCCTTGTTCGTCATGAATTTCCTTTTGTGACGCTTAGCACAACCAGGGTTGGAATAAATATAACGCTCTGGGGGCTGCCTGTTTAGATTGTGCTTACACCTAGCCCTGTTCAGCCTTCTGGATCCTGTTCCTACCCTGATGGCTTTGAGCCAGCTCAGTTCAGGAAAGGCGCGTCATCTGTTCTAGTCACCTCGTTCTACTGAAGCAGGGTTTTTGTTTAGAACACCACATTTACTGACTTTGGTGGACTTGTGCTACTTCCTGACATGGCAGATCCCTGGGGTTGATAGCTACTCTTAACAAGTGTTAACAGACGACGTTAACAAAGCCACAGCAGTAAGTAGCTGATCCAGCCTGGCCCTGATTACGAGGTTCTTTGAACACTCGTAATAGCTACTGGTTTAGATTTCAAGCAATGTATATGTTAAAAAGTTTACCTGTTCATGTTAATGACAGCCCAGGATGCTGTACTTCTAGTGAACCCTTTCTTGGTGTGTAAGGGAGATTGGTACTTAGGTTTTGAATCGCATGTAAAGAGAGCGACTGATTACCAGGTTTTTCAGTATTTCCGTCTGCACAATAGCTTGGTTTTTGGCTTTTGTCTCTGGCTCGGCAATTAATGACTAAACCAGAAGGTGGCAGCACTGTACTACAGGGAACGTGAACTCCATCTGCTCTGTAGCTAGTTCGCTTGGGGTTCGTAACACTGAGCTGGTCGACTCTTTTCAGCAATATAAACAGTAAGAGAAAAGCACAACAGGGTATCCATCCTTGTCCGTACCCATCCTTTCATTACGTGGGTCCAACGCGATTGTTCTCTCCTTGATTCTATGGCTCCCTTGGATGACTCTTAATCGGTGGCATAACTGTTCTCTGCAGACATCTTCCCTAAATTCGATTTGTGCCAAGTTAGTATCTCCTCCCATTACGTCATGCCCTCAGGTTTTTAGTATTGAACACTAGTTCAGTGTTGCAACATCTCTCCTCTTTAGTCAGCCTTAATGAGCGTCTCCAATTAAAATGCAGTTCTACTCTGTAGAGTGACTAAAAATAGCATAGCAGAGTTCCACGTTTGCCTCATTTTCATATCCTATTTGGTCAATTTACAAGGGAAAAGATGTTTTTTTTTTCTGTGGGTCCTACAAACTCAATCTGGGTTCTGAGACTCAAGCTGAGTTCTTCCCTAATGCACCATCACCGGGCCAAGTTAGACTGCCAGCAATACCTGTGAAATCCAGCCATCTTCAGTCTATGGCCTTAGTGACATCTCTGAGAACCCATTATCTTCAGAACGTGCCTTTATTTCCACCCAGGTTGATACACACGAAGGAAGAGAAGTCAGCTCATGTTCTGAGTTGTATGGGTTCTCTGCATGGTTAAGAAGAATAAGATTTAGTAACAAAAGTCAAAAGATCTGGGAGTAGAAGAGGGAGCAATCTGTGCTACCGCCTATATTCTTTTTGCTAGTCTCTGTATATCAATGAGTAACAAATTTATTTTTGTTTATAGAAAACCAAAATGGCCAGTGCTGATGCAGTTCAAAGGCTGAATGGCTCTGACTGATGGCAAGATTGTAAAATCCAAATACATGTGTGGTGAGGAAGGGAAGTCTGGATATGGGGTTGGTATACCACAATTTGGCTGACGCGAGGAAGCTGTCGGGAGGGTGGTACCAAATGGAGACCGTCTCTCTTCTCCCAGACCACTCATTTGGTTGCTAATCTCATCTCCATTTCGCTGCCTGTGAATACAGGATCTTTAGAGATCAAGTGATCCAGGAGTTGTACTAGTCATTCAGAAACTCCTGTGTTCTGAGGAGTATAAATAGTGGTGGTTAAGCTAAATCTCCATTGCCCATCTTTGTTGGGGAGTCTGATTTGTCCCATTTTCGTGAGAAAAGAATCTTTCGCAGCTGACATAGGAAGCTGCTCTGCACCCGAGTCTGTTTGCGGTGGCGGGCTCTTATTTCTGCAGCAGGTGAAGTGAGCTCATGTTTCTGAGTGGGACTGTTCTTCACAAGAATGGGAACAAATGAGTGTCGGTTGGAAAGGAGTATGAGAGAACCGTTTCCGCTAACGGTGCTATCTGGGCGATTTATCGTGTTAACACCATCCACAAACTGCCCCGTCAATCAGTATGGGTTGAGCCGAGATTAGTAATTAGTACCAAACTAATCAGGAAACACACACCAAACCCCAGGTCACGTGATTAGACTCTTCGTTGTGTCTGTGTCTTCCCTGCAGCATTAACAGTATGCACTCTGGGGACACTGTTATATTCAGCTCTGACAACCAGAGCTGGTTTGGGCTGAGAAGCCCATCATATGGATTGGTTGGAAACCCTCGAGCAGTCCAGGGTTCCCACCCCCCCTCAGTTAGGTTATAAACCTATTTAAGATGGGCTGGATCTCCATACTTTCCCCATTCTCTCTTGCTGTCTCTATTACCCCCTTGGGTGTTCTCTCTGCTGAGGTCAGACCTAGAGCAGGTGCGTTTGGTCTTGTTGAACGATCTCCTGGAGTGAATGCAAGGGGGGCCTTAGCCCAGCCCTCTTCTATTGGGTTGGGGTGGCTCTGTAGGCCCTCTTAAGAGACTCTCTATCTTGAAACATGAAAACCGATCCTATTCATTTGGAAAGAGTGACTAGTTAGAACCAGCTAACATGCTCTTCTCTTCCCCTCCCTCCCCCCCACTCCATTTATTCTTGGGGGTGAGGGGGTTACTCCTTTCACTAGTCATTTTCATGTACTAAAGCTGAGAACTGGAATGCTCATTAAGAAAATATGCATGGCCATTGAGCCCACGCAAAGGCCAGAAGTGACCAGGTTTGCACACAATCTGAACTGTCACTCATTGAGCAGAGGAGAGAGCTTCACTTGCTCATAAAGACTTTGCGTGCAAGCATCTGGGTTTTGTGGTAGAACCTCAATTAGTCGCGTGTTCCTGAAGGGAACATACAGGGACTGAGGGGGGAGGGATAGCTCAGTGGTTTGCGCATTGGCCTGCTAAACCCAGGGTTGTGAGTTCAACCCTTGAGGGGGCCATTTAGGGATCTGGGGCAAAAATTGGGGATTGGCCCTGCTTTGAGCAGGGGGTTGGACTAGATGACCTCCTGAAGTCCTTTCCAACCCTGATCTTCTCTGATCCTCTGAGAGGATTGAAAAAGCGCTGGGATGGGCTTGTCCCTGTCAGAGCACTCGGGTGCTTGCTGAGTAGCAGAGCTGAGCCGCAGGGATTCGGGGAAGGTGACTGTGTTCTGTAGCTGGATGTACCTTCTGCAGCGCTCTGGGGCTCTGCAGGGTAAAACTTGTGGTGGATTCATTTAAATTTTAAAAATGTGGATTTTGATTGAATTCAATATGAAAATACCACATAGCTTCTATGCAGTGCTTTCCTTCCTTGTGGAGAGAGCACTGGACTTAGGGACTTTGCCAGTGCCCTGCTGGGTGACCTTGGGAAAGTCACGTCCCCTCCCTTCCTCAGTTTCCCCAACTTAAAATGGGGGTGATAGCTCCTTTTGTAAAGTGCTGTGAGATCTATAGATGGTGCTATGTAAGAGCTAGATGGTATATTTTTTTCCAAAGGAGGAAGCTGATTGCCATTACCCTTGTGACTTTTTGCTGCCAGTCTGCCCGGCGCCTGGTTTTCTGAGCCATGGAAGACCTACCAAAGAAATGAACCCCATTCCCCAGACGGAGTTGGGGATTTCCTCCTCCTCCCTGCCCATGTGCTGACCAGTCTGGGGTTTATATGAGTCTGCTGCGCTGTACTGGAACGTAAGGACTCTGACAGCGACACTGGCAGGTTGCAGCTGGCTTTCTAGTGCTGAGTTAAATGCCTCTCGGGCTGCTGTGCCCCGGGCTTCGATGCCTCTTTGCTGTGCCTCCTGGCCACCTGAGGCTGAAGTTTCTTCCTCCTCCGCCCAGCTTGTCTGTTGCAAGATGAATGCCTCCCTTTGGTGTCCCCAAGCCACGAAATCCTGGGTCAGATATGACCACACTGCTCCTGGTTAATATGCTTCTGCTGCTGGCTGGCTTTGTGTGTGAAGGGGAGAATGAAGAACTCCCTTTCGTTAGACCCAGAAGTCCATTGCACGTACCAGAGCGGAGTTGTTGCTAGATTCCTACCCTGTCTTCAGTCAGCAGAGATGGCCCAATCTTCCAGTGCCCACCTGTGTTCAGTCGCAAGTTACATTTCATGCCTCACCGAACTAATCCGAAAACACACAAATACTTCTCTACAGTGTTAGAGTTTTGGCATGTCACTAAGTGATGCAGAAAGTGGGGGAGTCTTACACAAACTTTTGGTGACCAACTCATCACCAAGAGGCTAAAGAGAAATGTTCTGTGCTGCATATTTTGTTTCCTTTCCAGTGACAAATGCCCCCTGAAACATTCATGTTTGGCCCCATCTTTGCAATGAGGCTGGCAGTGCAGTTCGCCTCAGCATTCTGTGTTTTCTCTGTCCCATTTGGGCCAAAGGAGAGTTGTCCAATCATGTTTTAAGTAGCTGAGGACTAAGGGTTTGCCAGATCGAGATGGAACCTGGTGCATGGAGAATATAGAGGCTTTTGCTGATATAGTAGAATTCACTCATTTGCTGTTTTCTATCTATCAAGCTCCCTGCTCGGCTGATAAATGAGCAAGACAAGGCCTGGGGATGAATATCTCTTAAGCTTTCCTATTGTGCTTTCCCCTCAAAGGGCCAGGAAAATAGCCAGCAGCTGTGAGCACTTAGCTGTGGGGTTTATATCCCATCACTAGCTTATATTTTTCCTATAGCACCCATTGCCACATAGCCTCAAAGTGCCGTACACAAATCATATACCTTTATCAAGCAGTGTGACCATTACTGCATCAAGAAAAGGAGGACTTGTGGCACCTTAGAGACTAACGCATTTATTTGAGCATAAGCTTTCGTGAGCTCACGAAAGCTGATGCTCAAATAAATGTTAGTCTCTAAGGTGCCACAAGTCCTCCTTTTCTTTTTGCGAATACAGACTGACACGGCTGCTACTCTGAAACCTCTCATTACTGCATCGTGTATCTTTCAGAGAACCAAACCACAGATGAGTGATTGGGGGAGTACGGTTACTAACTGAGCAGCAGTGCTTAGATTATGATGTATTTAATTCAGAAGGCCCGAGAAGCTGAGAAACCAGCCGCTTAGTTTTGTTGCATTTTACTTACAAATACAAATCGGACACCACATTGGTTTTAAACAGGGGTGGGTGGGGAGCATGGATTGTAGCAGACACTGTATATTTATACACGTTAGCTGCCAAAAGTCGACTCTGCAGCCATTGTAGGAAGATCTCCTTCCAATTACTGCGTAATCATTTAACACCTGCTACAAGGTACTTCTAATTTCGTAGGTGTTGCACTGTTCAGCTGAATGGATCATTCCAAGATCTTGACTATCAATCAGTGCTCTGACTCTGAGGCAGTTTTAGCTCCTGATGGGTGTCTGGCCTTTATTTTTTGGACCAGAATGGCCCTTTTTCAGCTGTTTGCTGGCTAGACCTGCAGTGTGCACTTGTCACTGCCCCCAGCAGTATTTTCTACCTGGCTGCCCAGACCTAGCTTGGTTGGGTTGGGAGGGTTTGGACAGTGCCTCATGCCTCTGTTTTAAATGGTAACCTGCCTGTGTGCAGACAGGGATCATCTTTTTGCCACTGGATGGCGCCAGAGAGCAACTGCGGGCGGTGGGAGGGGGAGATTTCAACGTGCCTCTTCGGAAAAGTGGTGAGACAAACCCTGGTAGAAGACGATGAATACTTGAGTGAGAAGGATTGGAGATTTTTTTTATGGGGTGGCGGGGGTGGGGGGATGAAACAGCACTAAACAAGGAGTCTCACGGCCGCACAGGTGATCCCAGCCATCTAGCCGAGCTCTGTGTTCCCTGCACGA
This sequence comes from Eretmochelys imbricata, assembly GCF_965152235.1. Taxonomy (NCBI): domain Eukaryota; kingdom Metazoa; phylum Chordata; order Testudines; family Cheloniidae; genus Eretmochelys; species Eretmochelys imbricata. The sequence goes on along the minus strand of NC_135588.1, from coordinate 20,187,876 downwards.
TGTGCTCGCAGCCGCACCAGGGAAGCAGACAATTCGCAGTGCTGAGGTCGGCGTGTGCGTCCCCAGCTAGTTTCTCTGCTGCCTGCAAAGAGCAGTTCATCAAAGCAGAGTTTAAAGCTAGAGTGACTCTTGCTTCTCCTCATGCTGCCAAAGCCCCCTCATTCCCCAAAGTGAGAGGAGAAGTAACATGATGTTTTAGTCTGGCAGAAAGCAGCATGCTAGTGCTGCCTGGAGTGAAGGGGAGCCACTTTAAAAAATAAGTGTGCTCCAGCATGCCTGCTGAAATCTAGCATCATTTTTCCTTCTCTTCCCCTCCCTGCCCCCACCATGCTCCACCCAAAAAACCAATCCCACTGCCATAAAGAGCAAGTTAGGGGATGTTTAATGGTGTAAAAAACCTTAGAAAGCCATTTTCGGGTCTGGATTAAATACTGATCACTTGTATGGTACTTAACCTCCAAGCATGTCCAATGTTCACGCGCCATACCTCTGAAGGGGGAAAGGAAGTGGAGGACCATGACTTCCCTGAAGCTCCAGAGGGAACCTGTGTCATTGTTAAGGTTGGAGCTGGGGAGTTACTAGTTTTCAATCTTGTGCTCAGACCAGGGCAGTGCCTGTTCCAGTCACCAGGCAGGGACAATACTTGGCATTTAACTAGAGGTCACCTGCGCCCATTAGATAAATAAACTGGATGAAGGGCCCTGTGGCCCTAATCTGAACTATCTTGCACCATTTAACTTGAATGTATCTTAAAGCTATTGTGCAGGAGGCAGATTGCAGTGCTGAGGTGAGGAGTTGTTGCAGGAAAGGGGTATGACTGAGTATGAGCAGAAGATCCTAAAGCACCTGTCAGTCTGGTGTTAGTGCTAAAGCCACTCTCGTATAAATAGTGTGGATCTTATTCTCCAAGGATCTGAACGCTTCCTCTGATAGTGAAAGGTTGCTTCACCCATCTCCCAACTGAAAAGTCAAATTGCATCTGTGGCTGTAGGAATGATCGTTCAGATACGCATCCGTGCAAATGCCCATAGCCTCCCAGCTGGGTGTCTATGTAATGAAACAAACGCACTGTATATGCCCCATATGCAGCTTTAAAATGCCAACAACTCTCTCCTCCTGGGAAGTACCATATGCCCCCCTAACCTTTGTGGGGAGAGACTGCTGTACATCCGAGATCGTGGGGAGGGGCTGTGAAGACGGTCTCCTTGTTGAGCATTGGTTGCTTTACTCTGCATATAAACCAGCCAGCCACGTCTCTCTGGCGCTCCTTAATCTGTTCACCTGCTTTTCTCAGTTTTCTTCCTCGTTTTAATGGGCTAGTAAGTGGAAGATTCCTGTTTTAAGCAGCAGAACATTACACTTCATTAGTTGCATTACACACTTGGTTTAATTTACAATTAGCCTTAGATAATAAAGTAATCTGATTGCTCATTCTGGTGAGCATCTTATCTCCCCTCCTGGTTTACCTCCACTCCACTCCGTGGAGGCTGGTAACGAAAGACCCATTCTCTTCCCACCTAGCCACCTCCTACTCCCTTGTTAATATATTTCACTCTGCCATTTGCATTGAGCTGTGGGTCTGAGCTCCCAGAAGGGATCATTCACAAATGCAGCACGGCTGCTTAATGCAGGTTTCTCTAGGGCCTGGTCAAGCCTGTTAGATTAGCTACAGAGAATGTTTCTCACTAGCGCTGTAATGCACCATGTATGTTTATGGTGTTAAATACATTTTAATAGCCTCCAGCATGGGATTTTTGAAGGAGCCTCAGTGATTTTAGGTATCCAGAGCCCTTTGAAACATCATTTGAGTTCCCAACTCCCTGGGGGAATCCTAGCCTAAATGCAAAATTATCACTGTTCAGCCAGACTGTGTTATAAACTGTTTGCTACACCTGCCTTTGAATGGTGTTTAAGTGTGACATTTGCCAAAAGCCAGGTGAGAGGCAAAATCAGCCAGCTTATGATAGTCAGTGATTCAGACCAGGGTTTTGTCTGGGATTAGTAAAGCAGAGACTGGAGCCCCCAAGATGCTCGGGGGGGGGGGGGGTATCAAATCTGACCCAGGCCCAGCATTAGTCCTCGTGCCATGTCATTTATGATGGAAGGGTGGGTCTTGAAAGAGGGCTGATGCAAACAGGAGCAGCATCCTTACTTGATGCCATTGGGGGGTGCATGGTTTGGGATGTATAAATAAATTAGCTAGTGTGATGATTGAGCAGGGAGTCCGAGGAGGTTGCTCATTAGATCAGAGTGGCATTGGCAGCTGGCAGTCAGCATGGAGGATCCTCTCTTGGTTAGTGATGGAAGAATCGCTCAGCTAAGGAAATCAATCTCTAGGCTTTTTTTTAAAGCACTCAGCATTATGGCATCTAGAGCTTGAAATACAAAATAGCTAGCGTACATGCGTGTGCATGCCATAATTCTGGAACACTGATTCTCTAGCAGCTGGTGACTGATGCTTTGTAAAACTTTTGAAGTATTGTAAAATATTTGCAATATTCGTGTCCTTTTCAGAGCAGTGTACAGGGAAACCGAAAGAAACCATCCAGAGGAGCAGCAGACTTTTATAGAGGCGGTTCTGTAACCAAAGGTCAAGCAATTTAGTACTAGAAACCTGGGGGACACTTTAGCAGAAGAACATTAGACGTGGGTTTCCCTGTATGTGATGTGCAGTGTTGTATTCCATTCTTATATCTCTAATGAAAATAAAGTTAGCTCTTATATGGCACTTTCCATCAGTAGCTCTCAAAGTGTAACCCACACACCTCCTGGGTGTGGTGTTCTGTCCCATCTAGTGGCACCGAGACCACTTAGAGAGAGAGATTGAGTCTATTCTACAGCCTTAGCTAACAGCCAGATGGCTTTTAGCTCATGCAGTAGAGGCTCGTGCATTTAGCTCCAGAGGTCCCAGGTTCAATCCCGCCCACCGTCGGTGTTACAAAAGCACTTGATGGGAAAGGTCAGCATGATCTCCATTTTACAGAGTTTTATATAGTGTGATCTTGGGTAGTTCTATATGTTGAACTCAGGCTTACACCTCTATAGTACCCAATGTGCATTTACAGCGACAGAAGCTTTTTTGTTGATATATTGGGTAGCAGTTCTCTATTAAGAATCTTCATATGATGCCAGGTTAGGATATACAGCTCCCAAACTCCCAGATTACACCTGAGAGGGAAGGTCTTGTGATTTGAGCCTGGAACTAGGGGCTTGTTACTGCCCGGCAAACCGGGCTGTGAATCACCAGGCAGTAACACCCCAAGTGAACGCTGCTACAGTGGACTAGAAGTCCGGGCATGTGCTTTGGCTTCTACCACATGTAATGTACTGCAATATTTGCAATAACTGGATATCATACAGCACGTGGTAGACAAATGATTGTAGCGGGAAGGACTTGCAATCAGAGACTGTTCTTGTCTGTTAGACAACCAGTTGGGAGAATCACCTGCTTCAAAATCTGCATGTTGCCTCTTTTCAAACTGGGTTCCTCAGCAGATCCTTGCAGAGCGATAGAGAGTTTTCATTTCTTAATTAGTGTTTTTCACATAGGAAGAAAGTTCTGTAGACGTTCTAGCTCCATCCAAACAGCTCAGACTGGGGCTTATAGGGACTGGCTCGGGGGCAAAATAGGCTTCATGTATGTACTGCTTCCAGTGCCCATAGGGAAACTGGTGACCTTGTCATGCAACAGACTCTGATCAACAAAGCACAGTTAACCGTCTCTCCTCGTTGGAAGTGAGGGAGGCTGGTCTCAATTGAAGTTAAGGTCTGGAAGATCCTGTCGATCTGAATAGATGTTTGAAGCCTATCGCTAGTTGGGGTATTTTGCCCTCCTGACCCACACCACTGCTGCACGGTATAATGTCACCTTTCTTGGCTGCATACCCAGAATTAGTATTGCAAAAGGCAGTGCTTGTAGAAAAGGCCATGTTCCTTTGGACAGGGCAAGCCTTTAGCCTCTTCTACCTGGCCCATCTTTTACATATCCTCCGTGGACATTACGCTCTCTGCACCATCCACTCTGCTGTGGCCCGCTATTGGTCTCATGCTTTACCAGCAGTGGTCTCCTAACAGCAGTGCAGTTTTTTCCCCTCTCCTCCCTCCCTCAGATACCAAGAGCGTTCTAGGAGGGACTCTAACTTTGGGCAGCCCATGAAGAGCAAATGGCAAGATTGCATTGAAACTTTGGGTCTCCCATGAGCTGCCACTGCACTGTCAGATTAACATGGGTCTCTGATGGTTTGGTGATATCTACTTATCATAGGTCATGATATCGAGGCAAAGTCTCAAACATGGCCCAGCTGCATAACATGTGCTAAGCCAAGTTAATCCCTCGAGTCCTGGGTGACCTACTAACCATGAATGCCTCTCCTCTTCTCTTCCTCTCTTAGGTAGTGGCTAACGCGGTGGCTGCCTTGTCGGAGATCAGTGAGTCACATCCCAACAGTAACTTGCTGGATCTAAACCCTCAGAACATTAACAAGCTGCTGACTGCCCTGAATGAATGCACCGAATGGGGCCAGATCTTCATTCTGGACTGTCTGTCTAACTACAACCCCAAGGATGACCGCGAGGCTCAGAGGTACATGCGCTGGCTCACACCCTTCATGTGTGGCTAGGAGCCTTCCTGCAGTAAAGTTCTGACGGATTAGCTACAGTGTCCCATCACCTGTGTGAGGGTGGGGGCTTGATGTAATGGACTGTGATACAGGCCTCAAATAGCAGAAATAGACTTCAAATGAAGCCGTGTGAAAAGCCATGAGGGCTTGATATTCCAGGTATTGCGCACAGAAGAATCCACTGGGAACTGCTATTAAGTTGCACAGACCCCCATCTCTCTGCTCTCCATGTTTCCCTTAAAGGGCTAGACTCTTCATAGTATACCGCGGGTCCAGCAATGGATCCGCCAAGACCAGCGGTGGTGTGACAATTGGTACGTGCACTTCGCACAACACACAAGCTGGTAGCACTACACCCCTTAAAGGAGACGTGGAGAAAATAAATTGGGCTCTGTGCCCTTTTTTTGCTCTTTTTGCATAAAGAGGGGCCTGAAAGCTTTTTTTGTTTTCTTTGTATGAAACAGCTTGTTTTCTCACATTATTTCAGGTTCTGTCAAGGCTGGAAAATTCGATGGTGCCAAGAAAACTAGTCTAAATTATGGCATCACGGGACAGACGATAAAGTTGAGGGATGACATGAGGAAGCAGTTTCCGTCACTGTTTAAAACTCATTGTTTTGGGGAATACCTCTTTAACGTCAGTGACTGACATTGAGAAGAAGAGCTTGTGTTAGATTTCATTCCCCTAACCCCCGCTCTTCAGTTAAGATGTCAAGAAGTCCTAGCAAACGTGTTAGACTGTCCCTGGTCCTCCACCAAAGCCAGGAAAGACCAATATCTACGTCCTGCATAGTAGGGGGGAAAACAAGAAGAAAAAAGCACTGCTTTAAAAAAAATCGCCTTCTGCTTTCGGTATCCTTCATAAAGAAACTGAAAGGGCGCAAGCCTCGTTTAATTTGCTGGGTTTTTTCCAGTGCCTGCATTTTTGAGGCAGAACAGATAATCCCCTTTAAAAAAAATTTGCAGGCAGTTTTACTGAATTTTCCCCTCGTCCTTGATGTTTTAAGATTCCCTTGTCTTGTTTCAGAAAACAGGCTCTTGGTCAGCTCTAGGACCCTACAGAGATCTCCAAGCCTCAGGCCTGTGTTGTCCTAGCTTCCCCCGAATGGGGCTGCCTGTTGAACAGCTCTGAACATGTCCCGCTCACTCTTCATATTTAAATTCTCTAAAAGTCAGGGTGTGGAACTGAATGGAATATAAATGCAGTTTCTGCCTTATATGGTGGTTGGCATTGCTGACATCTGATTGCAAGGGGTTACTTGCCAACCATGGGTTCCTGGGTCCTGTTGTGTTTCTGAGAGACCCCCCATTCAGCTGAGGTCTTATGGGAGAAATTCAGAAATAATCTGAAAATCCACATAGTCTTTTCTGTCTCTAGCATCTGTGAGCGGGTGACTCCCCGGCTGTCTCATGCCAACTCGGCTGTGGTGCTTTCTGCTGTGAAAGTCTTGATGAAGTTCCTGGAGCTCTTACCCAAGGAGTCTGACTATTACAACATGCTGCTGAAGAAACTGGCCCCTCCGCTTGTCACGCTGCTGTCTGGAGAGCCTGAAGTTCAGTATGTTGCCCTGAGAAACATCAACTTAATTGTGCAGAAAAGGTACAGGCCAGAGTGCTGCTCTCACTGGGTGTGGTGAAAGGGGATCTGGCTGAGTTAATCCATTCAGAAGTTTCTGTGTGTCCAGGTGTGCTAATTGTGAGGACCCAACCCCTGGCTCTGAGGAGTTGGTTGACTAGTCCCGTTTCCTGTATTCTGGAACGCACGGTTGTCGGCTAGAGTCATTGACTGTTTTTACAGCTGATTAGTTCTACCAGCATCACTGTTGTGTTTCTTTAGCCAGCCAAGATTTCTTGGGGAAGGTGATTTAGGACATGCATTCCTTTCTCCCCTCTCCCTGCCATAGAAACACAAAAGATCCTTCCCTCCACTCTCAATCAAAGAATCTAAACCGGGAGAAGGAGATCAACATTTATTTTTTCTCAGCAGGTTCAAATACTGTGATCTCTTGATAATATTGAGAAGGTGGGATGGGTGTGGCACAGGAGCTGGTACATTTGGGGAAAATGGCTCTATGTTGATATAGGTGTCTAGCCACTGACGGAAGAACTGAAGGAGAGACTCTGGTGGTGTAGGTGGCATGATGTGTTGGGAGGGTGTTATGGGTGGGTGCAGGGCAGGTGGGGATGGAGGCAGAGTTAAAGCAGCTTGAACCCGGCAGCGTAAAAAATCAGAAGGCTTAGAGGTAAAAGATGGGTGTTAATTGGCAATGCAGGTCTAATATATTCGTGTGCAAATCATTGCTAGGCGCTGGTACCATTGTGTTCTTAGCAAAAGCGAAGGTTGTCCTAAAAATCAGGTCATCGTTGTTGAAATGGAAAGTCATTGAGTTAAAAGTGTGTGCAATTGTGTTGTGTGTATGTGTGTGTTCCCCAGGCCTGAAATCTTGAAGCAAGAAATCAAGGTATTTTTTGTGAAGTACAACGACCCCATCTATGTCAAACTGGAGAAGCTGGACATCATGATCCGCCTGGCATCCCAGGCAAACATTGCCCAGGTCAGTTACTCCAACTGCGATCATATCCCCGATGGATGGGGTATACCGGCTCCAATATGCATGCCGTGAGGGAAGATTTATGCACAAATTAATACCTCTAAAAGTGTTCTCTGAACTGTGGTACAATAAACAGCAGCAAATCAGTGTTAACTCTGGCACAGTGTACAGTCTGCAGTTACTTAACAGAGGGGTTGGAAATTCCTTAGTGATTTAGATGTTAATAGCATTGTACAAACCTTGCAACACACTTGTTAGGTAGGTTTCAGGGTAGCAGCCGTGTTAGTCTGAATCTGCAAAAAGAAAAGGAGGACTTGTGGCACCTTAGAGACTAACAAATTTTATTTGAGCATAAGCTTTCTTGAGCTACAGCTCACTTCATCAGATGCATGCAGTGGAAAATACAGTGGGGAGATTTTATATACACAGAAAACATGAAACAATGGGTGTTACCATACACACTGTAACGAGAGTGATCAGGTAAGGTGAGCTATTACCAGCAGGAGAGAGAGAAAACCTTTTGTAGTGATAATCAAGGTGGGCCATTTCCAGCAGTTGACAAGAACGTGTGAGGAACAGTAGGGGGATGGGGGGAATAAATGTGGGGAAATAGTTTTACTTTGTGTAATGACACATCCACTCCCAGTCTTTAGATAGGGGGTACATTTTACAGACTGGAGTTGCAGAAACAAACAGAGCTGAAGTCATTTGCATATGAGTTGGTGGCAGGGTCGAGATTAGAACTTGTGAATTCCTGCCCACTCAGTGTTCATATTCCCATTCTGTGCTGCTTCTGTCCTGTCATCCCAGTACCTGAAATTCCACCATGGTCTATCCCTTCTCTCCTAGGGTGTGTTTCAAGCACTAACCCCTCTTCGTTAACACAGAGCGATTCCATCTGCAGCTGATGTGCCACCCTGTTCCATTTTATAACTAAATATTCTTGTTTACTGTGGCATATTTAAAATAGCTGTTTGTGTCACAATTTATGGAAAGTGATGGAGCAAGGCAGCCCCATGTCACTGATCTGCGGGGCACATGGAAAATCTGTGGAAAATCAATTGCCGGCAATATAGATGTGTAGCACTCCTCTTGGATTTTGGTCTGCAGATTCCTCACTAAATTTTGAAGTGCCTTCTGCTAGATAATGCAGTTGATTTTCAAGAGCTGCAGAGTAGTCTGAAGGACTAAGATCAAAGCTGAGAACTTGGACTCTCATGTCTCCTTCCCAGTTCTAAAGCCACATTTATAAAGCAGGCAAAGCTCAATCACAGAACTCAATAATGGCCTCAAGTGGAACCTACTGAGAATAAACCCGTTGCTCCCCATCTGATTCACTCTGTGTTTCCACTTGGGACAAGACACTTAATCTGTTCCTCAGTTTCCCCATTTGTGAAATGGGGATACTTGCCTCTGAGGGGTTTTGAGATGTAGCTGATGTTGGTACAGCACTTAACGTTACGTAGAGCTGTACGTCTGTAAACGTTGTACATGTGCCTAGAACTATGGATGGGCACATTTTAAATTAACCCAACTAAATACTTTGAGCCCAGAACGTTTAAAGCTCTCTGTGCTCTGGGGATCAGTAGCTTCATTTAATTTTCAAGTACCTAAGTGGCATGGCTAGGTAGAAATGGAGGAGGGGCCATTGGAAATGTTATCCAGACTTCATGGCTCAAATGACTCGTATTTTGGGTGATGCTTTTCCCAACAGGTCCTGGCGGAACTCAAGGAGTACGCTACCGAGGTGGATGTTGACTTTGTCCGCAAGGCTGTGCGAGCTATTGGACGATGTGCTATCAAGGTCGAGGCAAGTAACTAGCATTGGTTTATAGGCTTTACTCATTGCCACAATATCTGAGCACTTCAGAAATCTGAATGGATTTCTCCCCTTCGGCCTTGTGTGGTTTCTTATCCTTATTTTAGAGGTTGAGTCACTTGCCCCAAGTCCTACTCTGTGAGTGTGTGAGAGAGAGAGAGAAACAGAGTCTGGGATGGAACTCTGATCTCCTGAGTCCCAGCTCAGTGCCTTAATCACAAGATTGTCCTCTTTCTCTCGGATCCCAACCTACTGGAAGGATAGTGGGCAGATCCTCATCTGAAGTAAATTGTCATAGCTCTATTGGCTTCAGTGGAGTGATGATAATTTATACCAGCTAAGAATGCCCTAGTCGCTGTGAGCTGGATCTTTAAAGGAGAGGTCCTATTTGTTTCATAAGAAATGCAGAGGACTCAGTGCAATGAAGGAGTGGCTTGTGTCCCCAGTTCCATTTAAATAGGACCTACAAAAAGAATTGGGGAGTGTTTTTATTTTTTTCAGCATTCGGAGTTGAAGTCAATTGCAAAACACACTCAAAAAGACTCTATCGGGTTGTCTAGTTTTAAAGATCTGTAAAACCTGAAGCTTTATTCAGATGTCTGTTAGTCTGACTCATGTGAATGGCTTTCCATGAACATTTGCAGTTATCTAGAACAACAGTGTAAAAGATCCCTTGTCAGTTCAACAGCCACCTACAAATGACAGTATTAAGGTGGTGTATTGATTTAATTTTTAAAGCAAATCTATTGTTCTGAAAGGTGCTCGACAGCTATCACTGTAGTGTAAGGTTAGGTTTGTAGTTAAAGTGATTTAGATAAGCCAGTGGAAAGAGCTGTGTGGACCGTCTTATTTCCCAAAAAAGGCTGATTTAAATGGAAACAAGAGTATCCACACAGGTTTGCACCACTTGGACTAATCAGTGCAAGTTTGTATGTAGACAAGGCCTCAGACTGCTTCATCCATCTGCAGGATATATATGGCCTTTGATTAGCCCTTTTATCCCCACCACCTTGCTGTTCCCAGGTTCTTCTGGCTCAGATCAGTGCTGATAGAAAAATTTGTCCCTGCGATGGAGTTTCCTCCTCCATCTCTCAAAGCTGCCCAGAGGCAGTGATCAGCACCGGTCTGTCTGGATTTCCGGGCTGCAATGTCACCGGATTCCAGCATGTGTCCTCTGTGGCCAAGTAGTCGGGAACAGGTTATTTGAAGAGTAGCAACGGTGACAGAAGAAGAGGATCTGAGATTGAAAGAGCAGAGGCTATTAAGCAGTTTGGACGAATTAGAGGTGGTACTTTTTAGGGGCTAGTCTTCTCAGCCAGTCCCTGACAAGCCCACTCCAGGCCCTTTAGAATCCCTTCAGGTTAGAAGTTGGGCTACGTGTCCCTCCTCAATACAGAATGGACAGCACATTCCCAAGGTATCTGGATGTCATCGGAGTCTGTCTCTCCCATCTGGTATTCATAGAATCATAGAAGATCAGGGTTGGAAGGGAGCTCAGGAGATCATCTAGTCCAACCCTCTGCTCAAAGCAGGACCATCACCAACTAAATCATTGTGTGAGGGCCATGCCCAGCATGAACAGAGGCTAACAATGTCCCAGCTAATTTGCAATGGCAGTCCGTTAGCATGTAACCCTACCCTTATATATCCTAATTGGTTGAGTTAAACCTTGCTTTTAGCAACTTCCCTTTGATGACTTTGCTTTTACAGAATAGTTCTGTTTGTCTGACAAGAACCAAATTTAAAAGGTGGCAAGTACCATGCAGCCTACTACAGGGTAAAATGACACTTTCATCTCTGGGTTAATCAGTATCTGTTCTCAGTGCCCCAGAGTTTACTCCAGGCTGTTTTCACTGCACATGGGGACTAATGGAGGGTTCACTGCACTCTCTCAGCCATCCACGTGCTTGAGTTTCTGATGACTTAGAAATCTGCCTTTGACAGAGGGTGCAGCCAGCGGGAGCTCATGATGAATGAGTGTTCACAGGGAACCACATCTCTGCCTTCAAGAATCCTGCCTTTCATCTAATTGTGTCTCTTCTAGAAGAGTTGGCTTGTGAATAAATTTGTATCTACTGTGACTCGAGACAGCACAGTGGCGGTATCTGGCGCAGGCATAGAGGCTTGTGTCTCACCTGCAGGGTGAAAGGGAAGCACGCCGTCCACAGCTGTGATCGGAGGAGTACAAATGAAGCCTCAACATGGCTCCAAAGGCTTCGCTGGCGGGGGCTGAGAAGAGACTGCATGAAAGTAGCAGAGCTGCGGCTAACGTAACAAGCACTATGGACCGGGGGAAGGCAGGGAGAAGGGAGTCGTGTTGTTAGTGGACTTTGGTCCAATCTAAGGAACCAGCAGCATTTTAACAAACCTTGCAGTATTTGTTCCTCTGTTGTGCACTTCATAGGACGCTGCAGAATTGTACTGGGTTTCATTTGGTTTCTATATAGCACGTGTTTTTTTTTTACTCGTATCCCCCCAGATGAAAACCCTTCCTGCTTTAATGCTGGTTCCTATAACTGGCCAGTTTAATGAAGGATGTACATTTTTCGGTAAAGTGTCCACCTGCAGGAACCTCTGAAATGCCCATTTTAAAAATAGCTAACTATCCACAGGAGACGTGGTGCATCTTGCCATGGGGATTTGAGGACTGCTTCACTGAACAAATCCCCCGCTGGCCGCTCCCTTTCAAGGGAGGCTCATGCTAAAAATCAATTACACATATTATTTAAACAATGAATGTTGTCCCCTGTGTAACAGATCACACTTCAGTGTTCAACAGGGAAGAATTGCAAACGTTAACTTGCTTTTCCTGTTAACTGTTTGCATTTCTAAGCACTTGGACAATGAAGAACTTCCCAAATCTGACCCATGTCTCTTTAAGATCATATAGTAAAAAGTAAAAGGAGAAGTCTTTGTTCCCAGAGAGTGAAGCTTTGGAACTGTCCCACATCCACCAGGAGGCAATGCCAGGGGAGGGGGAATAGCCCAATCCTGCACAGCTACTTGGCTGGCAGAGATGGTATTTGGCCTGGGGCCTTGCTGAGATCCCCAAGCACTGCCTTGTGCTGAAGAGACAGCCCACAGGTCTGCCTGCATGAGATTTGTAAGTTGGTTGCACTGAGGCTCTTCTGGTTGACAGGCCTCAAATGATGTTTTGTCAAGTGAGAGAAGAGATCGGAGCAGCCTGTAATCAAGGCAGACACCTTTAAATTACAAGAATTTAGATTGCTTTTTCCCTGCCATCTTAATAGTGTGGTACATACCAAGCAATAATATGGAGAGGAGGTTTGTTTTCAGCATCTATCTGTCACTGAGAATTTCTGGGTCTTCTGCTTTCAGTGCAAGCATGCAGAGATGGAATGAGGCAGATGACATGGGTGAGCCACGTTCTCTGCTTTGCCCAAGTCAGGGCTTTAAGTCAGGCTGAGGTTTGTCTTAGAGATTTATGCCCATTGTTAAACTGAGTTTACAGGTTTCCTGATTTAATCCCCCTTTGTTCCTCTTCCACCCTCCCCCAATGCTCTGACACTGTGTAGCTCACTCAAATTGCAAATCCACTTGAGTAAGTTCTGTTTGTACCCTATACTGAATGCTTTATGAGTATATTTATGGGGGCTGCTTATGCACTGCCGTGAGCAATCTGTTCCTCACATTAATCACCTGCTGTGTAATGAGGCGTCACATGCACTCCCCTAGCTCCCAGTTGGCTATCTTCATTTTGAGCCCTCTGGTGTCTGAGCCACTTAGCTCTTTTGTGGCATCCTGCTTCGAGTATGCCTTTATCTCCTCTCTCGTAATGAATACAGCTCAATGAATACAGCTCTCGTTTCTAGGGTCTCCATATGGCACGGAGAGCATTCTAGGGGCCAGTTGTTGCCACTTTTATGGAGTCCGAGTCTGGGATTTGAAGCTAGTTATTGAGTAAGATGCACTGGTAATACCTAATCTTCCTGAGCTTCCAGTCCGGGGTCTGTCACTGTCCCTGCAGGGCTTGCTTTGTGCTACTAACCCAGCCATAGCGATGGCTTTTTGCTGCTTCTCTCCCCTCCCCGCCAACACATGCACACCCACGCCTTCTGCCAGCCCCTCTCCAAGTACCCCACTCGGGTCTGAACAGTGATAAGCAACTCCTGCAGTGCACACGTAGGAGCTCGTTCTGTATATTAGCCAGCAAGGGGATGGCCTAAGTATCTCTGCAGATACTATCCATTAATCATAACTTCTGCCTGTATGCAGACCCGACCACCTGCTGGTACAGAATCATTTCAGCCATAACTTTGTCCTTTGGCAAGAGCTTGGGTCAAAGAATCGATATTTCTATTGAGTAAAGCGCCGAATTCCCTGTAATACACAGGCACGGATCACCATATGGAGCATGCTCTGGAAGTCCATAGACGTGCCCTGAACTGGTTGCCCTCCTTTATCTTGTGGGACTGGCTAACGTACAGCCCCATTTTCTTCCCCCTGCTCCTACTACTTTGGGCTCCAGTTACGTCCGGCGTGCTGGGTGGAAAGGCACCACGGCCTGTACGGTTTCTTCGGCTTGTCTGGAACTGCAGCTGTAGTCTGACTGTGCCGCGTCTCTCCTCTCCCCAGCAATCCGCAGAGCGCTGCGTGAGCACGCTGCTGGACCTCATCCAAACCAAGGTCAACTACGTTGTCCAAGAGGCCATTGTTGTCATCAGGGACATCTTCCGCAAGTATCCCAACAAGTATGTCCAAATACTGCCCGTGTGATGTCGTGAAGGAAAACAACCTACGTTCTGCTTGGCACAGCCTAGCCAGCCGCTCATATTGTCAGTATAACTAATTTTAGGGCGTGTGGTGGCCCTCCCTCTGAACAGTGGCCCCCATTCGGACTCTGGTACAAAGGGACTCTAATGTTGGATTACTGTCTGATTTCACAATTGATGTATGGACAGGATGACTGGCTCTGGTAGGAGGCTCATAAACACATTTCACTTTAAGAGATTCCAGGCAGAGGTATTGAATGAAATGCTTATGGGCTTTCCTACCGCTTAGCATTCTCACAGGGTGGGCCAGTACCCCCTTTTAGCCCTTTTGTGCAAGGGGCTCTTGTCCATTCAGCTAGGGCATGATGCATCGGTATCGTTCAGCTGAGTGTCCAGGATCAGTTGGTACTAATGATTAACCTCCTCAGGTTTCTATGCCAGATCCAGCTGTCAGTACTAGGGTAGATGCCCTCCACACCATCAGGATAATCAGAAGAGCGTGGGAAAGCACTTACCGAATATTAAGCCTAGGATCCCATGCCAATGGCCATGTCCCAACTAAGCCATTAGGAGCTGGGGGTGCGTAATACACAGATTAGAATTTCCAGCCAAGAAGGGCTGCCAGTGAAAATGCAGGATCTGATACAGACTCGAGGGAAGTGATTCAGCTGATTTGAGCTGTTGAATCAAAGATCCTTTTTTTGAGAGAGTGAGAGAGAGAAATGACGGCAACTCTGTGCCTGGAGTTTCTCTCTTGCACAGACTTGCTACAAAGAGGGGAAAAAATTACAAAGCTCTTGAGGAGCCCTTGAAATCTACCTCCTTTGACACACACTCCTTTGGAAGGGGAGTGTGTAGGAATACTTTCTTGAGGTAATTAATATCCTTGTTATGTGTTTCTTGTGGCTCATAAAAGTGTAAATCATTTTGGCTTAGGTCTCAGGGTGTTTTGGCGCGAACAGCCCAGTGAGAGTTGGATGCAGTTACACAACGCTTTGATTTGACCTTGCTAATGGCTGTGCTCTGGTAAATCAGGTATGAGAGCATCATTGCCACATTATGCGAGAACCTCGACTCCCTGGATGAGCCAGATGCCAGAGCTGCCATGATCTGGATAGTGGGTGAATACGCAGAGAGAATCGACAATGCGGATGAGCTGCTGGAGAGCTTTTTGGAGGGCTTCCATGACGAAAGCACCCAGGTAAAACTGTGCTCACCACCCCTTCTCTCAGGTTCTCGTGCAGAGTGTACAAGTGGCTGACGGTTCGGTTGGTCGAGCTGGTTGGAAAATGTTTTTCCCCCACAGAAAACTGATTTGGTTTTTGAATTTTAGCCAGAAAAACTCAAACTTTGATTTGGGAAAACTGATGCTGTGCCTCATGGGAAGTGTCGTTTGGGTGTCCCATGCTCCCATTCTCATCCGTAGGCGAGTCTATCTTGTCTGCCTACATCTACCATAATGCGCCTGTGTCCCTTCCTCTTTAGGAGGGTGTTAGGTGCACAATGGGAGATCTAGCTTGGCCGCTGAGGGCAGCCCATTGAGAAGAATGGGGACATGAGGCAACCGAATTACAACTCCCATGAGGCGCTACAGCTGCATCTCCAAATCAACCGATTTCACTTTTTTGATGTTGGTTTTGTGACAAAAATCAAACCTTTATGTGGAAAGCAGACCCTTTCTGAAGGGACACTGGTAGCCAAAACACAATTTTCTGTCCTTCAATTTTGGTGGAAAATTTTCAACCATCCCTATATGTTACGTTTAAACAGCCTGGGGTACCTTAAGTCTGAGGCTGGAATAATGACCTTCTTGGCTGTCTGGAGGATGATTTAAAAGGTTTGTTTTGCTTCTTCCTAGAATACTGATCAGTGCAACGGATAGGTGGGTTTTGCTCTGGGCAAAGGAGAAACCTGATGTACATTAATTAGACCGATAGGTCTTAAAATAACTGCCCCATTGGCCATGATACTGAGAGAATGTGCTGGTATAAACTATAGGGTAGTCTGCACTGGGATCACTGCTACCCTGACAGCATGTTTTGCATGGCTGGTGAAACGAATACATTGTTTGTGACATAGACTTACAAAGGACAAGCTGCTAAAACCAATTTGAGCTGCTAACCCATTGGGTAAGACACTAACATGCTTCATGGGAAGCATGTCTTTTGTTTTACAATTAGCAGCTGCTTGTTGCCGGCCATGGCATTAAAACACTATAATGAGCATCCACAATCTTGATATGCGACAAGAGACTCCAGTAGCTATGCACTAGCCCCCATGCTGAAGCGAACGTCGTGTACCTGAGGCAGCACTGAGGTGGTGTAGCTCATTTAATCTCTTTGCTGTGTCCCTGCTTTATCTTAGGTGCAGCTCACCCTGCTGACTGCTATAGTGAAGTTGTTCTTAAAGAAGCCCTCAGAAACACAGGAGCTGGTTCAGCAGGTCCTGAGCCTGGCCACGCAGGTAAGCCAAGCTATTCAGTGAGACAAGGTGCTGGTAAGCCATGCTGTCCGTGCACTGCGGTTGCAGGCAGTTTGGCAATGCCAGGGCAGTCTTTGCCACCAAGAGGCAAGATTCAAGGATGTCTTCATGCACACCTAATTTCTCCCCATTCAGGGAAGAGGGCTTTGATCTACAATATACCAGTTTGCAAAGCACTCTGCGTCAGTTCTTTTGCACTCATTCAGCTGCTACCTAATTCTTTCTCAGCCCTCATTTCTGCCTTGGTGTTTTCTCTTCACTAGCAAGTAAGGCACAGGATGGGAGAGTTCTGTAAGAATCCAAATAATTTCCTCCTCCAGGAAAATGGCTTGTGACTAAAATCATGCACTGGGTGGAAGAGCAGGGAGAGATAGGACTGGTGGCAAACCCTTCCTAACTAATGGATGCTGCAGCAGAAACTAAGCAAAGTTCTGAACCCACAAGCATGAGGATTTCTTTTAGTCCCAGGCTGCCCACAGATGTGCTAGTTGTGGTGGAGGTTTTAATGATGGGCTAATATCCCAGATCCCAAAACCTACTCTGCTGAGTCACAAAACACTTAAAGGCACCCTAGGATCATAATAGGCTACTTTATTTTTCACAAACCTTGATTCAGTCTGGTTTATTGTATTTTCAAATGAATAACAAGGCATTGCTAGCAATAGGCCCTTTAGTGTGGTGGTGTTCTGAGCTCTGATTCATAGGTAGAGATCCCTGTTTTTCACTTTAGCTTGAAAGAATGGGCATGTTTCTCTTCTCGGGTTAGAAGATATTGTTGGTTTTTGCATGTCTCTCATGGGCAGGGTAGGAAAGAGGAGGGGAAAATCTGAGTCCCCCCGCAGTTCTGGTTCAAGTCCCATGGTTCTGTTGGCTATGGGAAAGCTGCTACAGAAGAAGCATTCTGACTTGAGTCTGAATGTATTTAAAGGCAGTCTGGAGCAAGTGATCTTCCCCTCAACTTCCCTCCTTCATCTGCCCTCATAAAGGCCCTGTCTGACCTTGAGCAGGTGACTATATATAGGATGAATCAATATCCCTTGTTGGGATCAAGAGGGTTTAAAAAAAAAGTCCACCATTGAGATGAGCAGCTCACCAGGCGAGGTGCCAAAGTGAGAAGGGCATTAGTAATTGACCTCTAAAGACCTGAGATAATTTCTAGATCATTGCAAGTGAAATGAGTTTAGCCAGCTCAATCTCATTACAAATGGACACTTGTCCATTGCGTGCTGGAGAAAGTCCTGAGCCGGGGTGAGGGATGGAGGGGGATTATTGCAAGTCAGAGGTCTGGGATCACAGAACTTGAAAAGGAGGAGGCTGATTGGGTGGGTGAATAAGGACACACAGAGTGTTAAACATATTGCCAAAGCTCTACGGTGAAAACTCACAGGCACTTGTCCACGTTATGCTGCTAAACTCCAGCCTGGGTGATCAGTGGACAGCATTTGTTTGCCTTGTTTTTTTAAGCAGAGCTTTTATTTAAAAAAAAAAAAGAAAGAAAAAGGAATGTAGATTTCATGCTAGGGAAGAGTTATCTCCAATAAAACAAAAACGTTGACAGCTAGGGGCCTGGAAAATGGAAGAAAGCCCTAACGATCTGTTCAGTTTGTATCTTCTCATATATATTGTATTAACTAAATGGAGGAATAAATGAGACCTTTCTGGCATAAAAATACTCTAGATAAAAGTAAATGATTAAAGACAAATCAGCCCCATCCTGCAGTGTTGTGTCTTGTTCCACCAATGTCCTTGGGTAAGACATATTTCCAGTAATCCTTGATCATTGTCTTTCATGATATGCATATCATTCATATTCTATCAGTATGTGGCGAAAGGAGTCAATTTGATCCCCTTCCCCTGTCCTTCTGTCTTCACTATGTGTCCTTCAGGACGTTTTGAAGATCACATTTGAAATTAAATTGTGATAGTTCTAAAGCATGGCGTCAACTTCTGTGCTTAGTAACCTTGAGGACTTGATCCCTTTTAAATTCCCCTAGATGTAAGTTCTCCAGTTTTCCTCTCTGACCATGTAGGTTAGCTGAGTTTGGAAATGAGCGCAAGGGGTCAGACCCTGCAATTTTTATTACTAAGGATGATGTGATTGCCACAGAATAGCAATCTTTTGATAGCATCTTTAGGCTGCTTTTCCAGTGGGTAGTTTCAATGCAAGAAAGCAGGGTTACTGCAGAAGCAGGATATCGTTGCAGTGTCAAGCCTGTTCAACCCCTTGAGTAATGCAGTGCTTTGTCTCAGGATTCGGACAATCCAGACTTGCGGGATCGCGGCTATATCTACTGGCGCCTTCTCTCCACGGATCCTGTGACTGCCAAAGAAGTGGTCTTATCGGAAAAACCTCTGATTTCCGAGGAGACTGATCTGATCGAGCCAACTCTGCTGGATGAGCTGATCTGCCACATTGGGTCACTGGCTTCTGTGTACCACAAACCACCCAATGCTTTTGTTGAGGGCAGCCATGGGATCCACCGCAAGCACTTGCCAATTCACCATGGAAGGTAAGCCGGGAGCAAGCATGGAGGGTGTCAGAGGGCTGCTGTTTTCTTTCCTCCTAATAAGCCCACTTAAAAGATGCAAGGGCCTGCTACAAAAGCTGGATTTTTTTTTTTCCAGTTGCAGAGATGTCTGCACATCATTCATCGAGCCTTCTCAGAGCCTGTCCCATGATAGGATCTCACCCTGGTTGTAGCCTCTGAGCTTCTAGACCAAAGGAGATGGGAAGCATCCTAGAGATGAATCTGTTCGGTATTGGGCAAGGGGAAAGAGAAGTTCACACTGTTCTTTGAGAGCACACGGAGGGGAGGGTAATCTGATATAGGAGCTGGGAAAATAGAGTGGTGCAGGTCTGGCAGGATGAGAAACACACCAGCCAAACCGCACACAGCCAGTGGGAGGTGTACGTTTCTGTGATGGTACAAAAGGTTTGGGGGGGAAAGCAGGACTTAGAGGCCTTTGTTATGTGGAAAGTGTCTCCCTTCTTGCACTGCCAATTACACTATTGGCCTTTCCTGCTCTGGGGAATGCAAAGTGGGGAAGAAAAAGCCAAGATCTCTCTCTGATGCTAGGAATCTTTGAAAGCAGGGAGCATGGCAAAACCTGTTGGCCACAATCACTGAAGTTTGGCCTGGGCTAACATGAGGTCAGGTTGATGTCTGAACTATGGTGGAAAGCCTGAACTACCCTGTGACAATCAAAATGGGTTGGGTCGTTCCCTGGATATCACACCATTTCTCTACAGTTAAAGAACAAACCAAAAAAAGCCCCTCTGGGATCGCAGCCTGAGAAATTGGCTGGTGCTCTGGAATCCAGTAGTAAGTGTTACCAATCCTCAGGGATTCTTGCTGTACTGTTGCTCACTTTGTTACCATGGCTGCTTTCTCAGGTGAGCACTCCAGCTTGCTAAATGTATTCATTCCAGTTGCAGCTCTGCTTGCAGCAGGCCGTCTGAGATCAAAGCTCACCTTTCAAGGCAGTGTACCAGAAACCCTGGGAAGTGACATCTGGAGCGCTGTACTTTTTTGCCATCTTACTGACCAGTCCATATAGGCAATTGTTCCTTTGCTGTTTTCTAGCACCCTCCTTCTATACATACTGCTACTCTTAACAGCTAAAGGAGTTTCTGTAACTTGACTGACTTTGGGATGTTGAATTGCCTTTTCCCTGGTTATGAAACATCGCCTGGCAGTACTGCCCCAGGGCCTGCGGTAACAAGCCGTTAGGAGACCTGTGTTTTGATGTACAGTGTAGTACTCGTGTGCACGGAGGCAGGGAAAGTTTTATGGCTGCACTGCTCAGGCACTCTTCCCACCCACAGGCTCTCCAGGATCGTAGAGGTGTTGGTCCCATAAGCAGCTCGGATCCACAGTGTGACCAGCTCTCTTGTGCAGTGCTCTTCAAATCATTGCAGACGCCAACATCTCTTACTTGTCTAACCAATTCAAGGAATTCATTTCTCACTGAGAGCTCTAGCTTTATCAGCTCCCAGTGCATGCTGCTTATCTGACTTGACTCCGGCAGCTGCTACTCAGCCAGCCCACCCACTCTGCTCTTTCAGCGTAGCTATGTTTTATATCTCTGCATTGCTCTGGTCTTGTTTGCTACTTAATTACCTGTTGCCTGGGCCGAAAACAGCTCTGGCTTCAGCAGCAGCAGTAGGGAAAAGGGGGGATGGGGGGAATGAAAATTTTAAGAAGCCCTTTAAATTCTGATACCAGGCTCTGGCATCCTTCATAAATTAAAAGTGAGTGCTGGGGTTCCGTGGCAAACCGTGTTTCCTCTGCTTGAGGTCAGCCTAACAGAGAGTCCATTACTGTAACGATCTCCCTTACTCCCAGACGAAGGACAGATTGATCAAGCTCATGCAAAGGCCTCCTGTGCAGCAGTGCTGCTGTGAGCCAAATTGCCACCTTCAATCATGTCTTCATAATAAGCAGCCTGTCGGGGGCACTGCTGTGGGGAGAGTGAATTCATGCACACAGGGTGTCCTCTTACTGAATGCTAGAAAACTGACTCGCGTTTCCCTAATGCTGAAAACACTGGGAAGTCTGTTCGTTTGCATATGGCAAGCTAAGGTTGCCTAGTGGAAGATAGTGGCTTAGCTTTTCACCCAGTAGCTTGGGTGGGATCTTGGTTTCATTTATGCTGTGAATAATGCCTTTTGGAAGCAGAACCCCTTAGCAATGCTGTTTGCTACCAGCTTAAGTTAATGAGGTTTTTTCCCTCTCAACCTGCGTAGTGAAATTGAGGAGGAATGGAATGAGCTGTGCAGAGATCTGTGTTGAATGTCATGTTATGAGGGTTATCGTGACCTGATTGTCTTGGTCGGTGGGCAGAAATAGCTGGCTAAGTCTTATGAGACCTGTGGGCATAATCCTCTGAGAAATTAGTAATAGTTGTGGTCAGCAGTGTGAAGGGTATTACATGTATTAGGGAGTCTATTTTCACTTAAACAAAGCACTGTGCTGGCTTTTATCTGTGTCCCAGCTCTCAGCTGATGGTCAGCACCCAGCCACATTGCAAGCAGCTCACGGCTGGTCAGCTATTTCTGGTCAGGCTCCACCAATCTGCATACGTACCAAAGTTGTTACCTGTAGGGCCTTGTGGAAGGAATACTGTGGGCCAGAGGAGCAGCTCAGAAGAAGGAGTTGTGCACAACTCAGGTGGAGCATCGCGCTCTCTCTAGCTTCCAGGGATTTGTCCACACTGTTGTTCCCATCTCCTCTCTACGCTGCTGCTGGTGGGAGACTTGGGTGGGAGGTTAGTGTCTGCAACGGTAGACAGTCACATGTGCTCCAACAAGTGCTTGCTGCTGTTCTTCTCTGGGGGTGACAAAAGCAGAGGAGGCTAGAGAAGCGACTGGTTAGGCTAGGACACAGGACCCTGGAGCTATGCTGGTGTCCTGGGAAAGCCCAAATACATTTTCCAAAACTGCCACCTGAATTAATATAACCCTCTTGCTGTAGTCCCAGGACAATAAAAGAACAGCAGCATTATAGCATGCCCCGTGTCCTTCATAACCATGTCATTCTTTACTCCTTGGGGTCTCGTAGGAAAAGCCCAAGTTATGAACAAAAAGCTTTTAAGGAGAAAGTCCAGTGTGGGCAGATGTTCTGAGCAGGATATTTTTATTGTGTTTTAACATCAGCTGAAGCGATCTGCATTATCTTTCTTGTAAATTTCTAATTGGGTCCTGGGGCAGCTAGAGTGAAAGACCTCTAAGGAAACTTACTTGGTAGTCCCCACTAGAATAATAAGCTTCCTCCTTAGCCAAGCCTGTGCATTTTTCCCCAAGGTTGTACATTCCTTCATAGGCCCGGTACAGGCAGGATCATATTAATCTCCCAAAAAAACCCGCTCAGAATCAAAATCTTTATTATGTTTTCATTTGTGTTTCCTTCGTGGCTCCTATTTTGGAAGAGTTTGTGGCTGCTTCTCCCAATAACAGCTGTGCTGGAGCTGAGGTTTCTGTCTGATTTTTACCTCTGAAATTTCCCTCCTCTTGAGTTGTGGGACTTGTCTGACCAGTGGAAGGTTCTCAGAGCACGTACCGAAGCTCCAGTTGTGTTACCTCCAATTGGGGTCCTAACAGAATAGGCTTGTCAGCTGTCCGTATGGAACACCTCACTTAGAACTGTTTGGCTGCTGTTCATAGGTCACCTGTTTCTGCCTTGTTTGCTCCCTGGTGCTCCAAAGCCAGTAACAAAGATGACTAACCATTCTCCTTTATTCATTTCGCTTCTCTCCCCCTGCAGCACTGATGCAGGAGACAGCCCAGTGGGAACCACGACCACTACAAACTTGGAGCAGCCTCAGGTTATTCCATCGCAGGGTGACCTTCTGGGTGACCTTCTGAACCTTGACCTGGGCCCTCCAGTGAATGTACCCCAAGTATCCTCCATGCAGATGGGTGCTGTGGATCTCCTGGGAGGCGGGCTGGACAGCTTGGTAAGCACTGTCTCTACTCACTTTCAGCTGGTAAGAAATAACGAACCCCTGGAGGAACCATTCATGGTCTGTGCTGTTGGCAAGACCTTGGTTATTCACTCTCTTTGGTGCTTGCAGCCCTGAGCCCAACGGCAAATCAGAAAGGCCTGGAACACGTGGCCATTTTTACTTCCAGGCCAGTTTGCTGCCAGATTTTTCCCTTAGTAAATGGGATGTTGTCACATGCTGTAGAATCCCGCTGTATGTTGGTAGGTCTGTTTCATGCTCTGTCTGACTAGGAAGGGGGACTAAGGAGTTGCTTTTATTTTACAAGGACCAGTGCTTTGTAAAATACCTTGGCTCCTCTTCAAAAGGATCTTTGTGTTGCCCTCCAGTTTCAGTGAATCCTGTTAAAAGGTCCATCTTTATGGCCTGCTGTGTACAGCTATACCAGCCTTACATCATCCAGAGTATTCTCCAGAGATGTCTTGGTTTAGTATTGGTGACAAGTGAATTGTGGCTAGGCCAGGAGAAGCACTCCACTGCTCTGCCTAGTCCTCCCCTTCGCCAGAGCAGCTCACAAGGTGGTATTCAAATACTAAAAGGGTCAAGATCCAGAGCAAGAATAAATACACAATGCCTCCACTCCATGGAGGGAAGCTGGGCAGAAGCTGTAATGAGAATGATTATGGAGAAAGAGCTGGATGGGGTAGTCCTCAACCTATGACAGCCATGCAGTAACAAACAGCAACCCACTTAGCCTTTAGCGCTGTCTAATCAGCTTTCTAACATGAGACGGGTTAGAAGTGGGAAGCTTGTCATGCACTTGAATGGACCCTGATGCAGCAAATCTTTATTTGCCAAATACTCCATTCGCTCTAGTAATCTTAGTAAAACAGTCATTAAACACACACATCCAGTCCTAGCATTTCCCTGGCTAATGAACTGGAAACCCGGTGACCTTTAATAGCTGGCAGAGGTCAGATGTGTCCACCTGAACGCTTTGTCTCCGGCAGAGGTTTGTGTGTCTGCACTTCACACCAGTGGAGAAGGCAGGCTAGTCCCTGGCAGGAATTCTGAGGAGCCCGTGCTGTACGACCATGGCAGTGGAGCACGGTGCACTGAGCCAAACGACAGCCACTGCCACACATTGCAAGAATGACCAGGCGCTCCGAATCACAATTTCTTGAATTGCATCTAAACCTTCCACGAAACAGTGCCATCCGTGGCCGCTCCAAAGAGCGACATAAATCTCTCTGTGGGTTCCTCTGTATTGCAGTGTGACCTCGTGGGCAGAGTACTGGACTGGGACTCAGGAGATCTGGGTTCTATTCCTGACACTGGCCTGCTGAGTGACTTTAGGCAAGTCACTTTCCCTCTGTCTGCCTTAGTTTTCCTATCTGTAAAATGGGGATAATGATCTACTGATGGAAAGCACTGTATAAGAGCTAGAGTTCTGGTACTGTGCGTGCAATGCACCCAGTTTTTTATTATTGTTTGAGCTCAGATACCATCGTGATGGGTGCAGTATAACGACCTAATTAGAATAGACTTTGGGAAAAGATTCCTATACGTGTTGGTGTTGGAGATGTTAATGTAGGGACCCATTTGAAAATACAAATGTTGGAGCAGGAAGCCTAGAGTCTTGTCACTTGTTTAATGTTCTGCTTCTGCTAAAGTAAATCCATGGGGCTATGCAGTGTCCTCTGACAAAATGCTGTATCTTGGCAGAGCGGTCACCCCTGCTTCAGACTTCAAGGGAAATAAAATGATTGCCTGCATGAGTAACAGACACAGTGCTAGAGCGACCTTCCGGATGGAGCTTCCCCCATCACTTACTAGTGATGTGCCACTGCACATGTCCCTGTTGTGTTTTCTCCCTCTCTGTGATATGTACAAGTGACTCTCATCCTTGTATATCCCGGGCTTCCCTCTCTGCCCTTCTTTCCCTAAACTAACCTGTTTCTGTCTGTGTGTTGTTCTGGATGTGAGAGACCGAGCACGTGCTGCGTGTGTGTAGGTACAGGGACGTGTGTATGGGACGTCCGAGTTTAACAACCCAAACTGCGGTTGAATTGAGTCTCCGGGAGGGAGACACTTCCATCCCCCGCCTCATAACAAGGGATCATCACATGGCGAGGGGGCAGTGGGCAAAGTGGAGGTTCTTTTGGCCGCTCGTACTGTTTCATAATGAGTTTGGGATCCAAAATGAATCGCCTATCTCTTCTTCCTCAGTTGTTACTTTTCTTCCCTCTGCCATCCATACGTCCCCCTGGAATTTTGTTTCTCTTCCTCACCCTCACATTGCAGTCTGTCTTTCTCCCTGCTTTGAGTCTCCCTCTTCATTGTTTTAGGGTTCTTCCAGGGACCTTCATTGTATTCTCCCAATTGCCAAGGACATTTGAATATGGCTTTGTGGGGTCAGTCTGTGCTGCGGGAAGGGATACTAAGGAGTGACATGAACAGTGTTTCTTTCCTCAACTCATGCTGCATCTGTGCCACTCAGTCCTTGCTGCTTAGAGAAAAAGCCACTGTGTTTGGTCCTGAGCTGTGACACACGGGCACCTCTCCTTTTGTGGGGCACCTCTCCCTAATCTATCATTAGTCTCCCCAATCCCCCTCCCCTCCTGTTTTCATCTGCTTTTTCCTTCCTCTCTCTAGAAATTGCCCTGCCCCTCACCACCAGTAAACTCCTTGGTATAGAGAAAGGTATGGGAGTGGTGGTTATTTGAATGCAACAAACATCCACTCTATGCCACATGTTTTTAGCATGACCCTGCAGCCCGAAGTGCAGTGTGGGGAGATAGTGGCCTGACAGAGGTTAAATGCCCCAAGGAGCTCCGTGTCTGTAAGTTAACTGCTCTGTACATATTTACAAACCCCTCTTGATCATTGTGGAGAGAAATGGCCCAGCAAATATCCAAACTCGTATATGGTGAAACCCATCTCCGTGTCTGTGATTAATGAGAATGCACTGGTAATTGAATGACTAGAATGGCTACTGGCAGAATCCTTCAGCTAAATAAGTCTTTTCTTTAGTCAAGGTGCTGGGCATTAATCTGATAGGTAAAAATGCTGCTCTCAAGCATCGCCCATTACAGAAATAGAGCCCTCAACAAATGCAGGCCTTCTATAGAGAGGGTGTCTCACTTCAGAGGGATATGCTCAGTGTGCAGAGAAACAAGACATGAAAGACCCAGCTAGACTGATGCAGAGAAGAAATAGCCTGATGAACAAATTATCATTTTATATTTTAATTTTTTAAATTTTTTTTAAACAGATTGATTTCTCTCCCAGGCATTTGAATGGTGACAAGATTGTTTAAAACTTGATACACAGAAAATTAATACTGTGCATTTCATTGAATTCCTCCCTCAGCTTTGCTAGGCCTTCTCTTGTGGCATGTGAGACTTCCAGCCATTTGCTAGGTTAATTTCTTTAGCAAATAACTTCTATTTTATCTAAAGAGTGAGTTACAGTATAACAGATAAATATGTAGATATAGATCTAGTATTGCCCATACATAGAGGGGCGCCTGGCATATTTTGGGGTGCCTGGCATTATCTGCATACCCAGCTGGCTAGTTTCAGATGACTGTGTTCTTTCAAAAAAGCCAGCTTTGTTGTTTTTCTTTTTTAAATGATAGAGGCCTGCCCGTTAGTCCCCAGTGGGAATGAGCCCCTTGTCAGTAATTTTGTTTTAAAGAGTTAAACCATTTTATTATTTTACACACGTGCTGTAATTACTTTCCTTAATGGTTCTAGCTTTGTCTGTATTTTGGCTCTGTTAGAGCAGGAACCTCATCTGATGGTTAAAACCGTGGACTAGGAGTCAGTCCTTGGGTGCTCGGTTCTGTTCCTGGCTCTGCAACTTACTTGCTTGGTGACCTTGAGCAAGTTATTTAAACTTACCTGTGCCTCAGTTCTACAAAATGGGGGTGATAATTGTTAATTTCCCAAGGCTGTTGTAAGACTTAGTTCATAGAATTGTAGGACTGAAAGGACCTCGAGAGGTCATCTAGTCCAGTCCCCTGTACTCAAGGCAGGACTAAGTATTATCTAGACCATCCCTGACAGGTATTTGTCTAACCCGCCCTTAGAAACCTCCGGTGATGGAGATTCCACAACCTCCCGGGGCAATTTATTCCAGGGCTTAACCACCCTGACAATTGGGAAGTTTTTCCTAATGTCCAACCTAAACCTCCCTTGCAGCAATTTAAGCCCATTGTTTCTTGTCCTATCCTCAGAGGTTAAAGAAATGGCCCTAGATGAACTGGGCACACTGCAAAAGACACGTATTTGATAGGGTTTTAGGAGAGTTAAGAGCATGTTCTTGGATCAGTGATGTGGTGGAAAGGAGCTCTGGTGGCTGGCTGAATTCCTGCCTAATGGTTTAATGCTGCTGGGGTTATGTTAAATTGAGCATTGTGGTACCTTGAGCTTTTTATGGGCACCTCCTTTTACTATTTAAATCAAAATAAATAGCTAATAAATAGTTTTGAGATCCTCTGATGGAGGCGCTCCTAAAGGACCAAGTATGACAGTAAGTGCTACTGAAATCAATGGTACTTTGCGTTGTTCGTGTGACAGCTCCATTAACAGTGTGCTGCCCTGATTGTGCACTGACGTAACTGTTCACGCAGGATGAGAGCTCTGTCTTTCTGCAGGCCCCCAGATCCTGTTGTTCAGAAAAGCGCACATGGAACAAGAGTCCATTAGCTTGCGTATTGAAACTGCCCACGTGTGAACCAAAGAAAAGAGGTTGCAAACTGAAGTGTGTCTAACAGCTTCAAGGAGGTCTATCGATGTGGCGCGCACACAAATCCCTTTGCAGCTAGAACCATGCCTTAAATAAAATTAGCCCAAATCAATCCTCATACTGGCAACAGCTTGCTTCTTGGCTGTTTAGCCAACCAAATCAATTGATGCTATTCAGAAAATGCTTTGTTTTCCTTGCTGTTAGGTAGAATCATAGAATATCAGGATTGGAAGGGATCTTAGGAGGTCATCAAGTCCAACCCCCTGCTCGAAGCAGGAGCAATCCCCAACTAAATCATCCCAACCAGGGCTTTGTCAAGCCTGACATTAAAAACCTCTAAGGAAGGAGATTCCACCACCTCCCTAGGGAACTCATTCCAGTGCTTCACCACCCTTCTAATGGAAAAAGTTTTTCCTAATATCCAACCTAAACCTCCCCCACTGCAACTTGAGACCATTACTCAATTCACAGGAGACTCACACTGTGCAAGTTCTTAGTAACGTAGCGTTTTCATCTAACTCCCTGAACCATGACAACATAGTGAGATGAATAAAATCATGCCATGTTAGCCCGCGAATTAAGTAAGGCTCCATGTATTACATAGCTGCATCGACAGATCTAGCAATCGTACGGCCAAGGACGATTCAGTTTTTGGACCACAAGTGTTGCAGCTCTTGTCAGTAATTCCGTCTCTTCTCACTCTGCACCTGGACTAGATTCTTTGCATACCTCACGTAACATTGCAGACGTGACTATGGGAGCAGAACAATCCCACAGAACAGAGAGTTCTGTCCTCACGGAGCACCGTTAACGTGCAGCTAGGTGCTGGAGTGTTGTATGGCAGTGCCGGAGTTGCCGTGCAAGTCAGTGTAACTGCTCCCAGTGGAATAAAATTGCAGGACAAATTGCTGTTCAAGAGCAGAGCGTCTGCAGCGTCATCCAAGCCAGTTAACATAAAGCAGGGCTGTTGCAGTTGCTTGACGTTCAGGGCTACTGTTGCTGCTCTCTGGAGGTCTGGCATCTTCCTCTTTTGGGTGCAGTGGCTTCTAGGATATTACAGTGGTGGGACCATATGCATGGCTAGGCAGATATAATTGAAGGCAGTCCTTGCTACGTCCAGTAACTCTCTGCCTGCCTGCTTGCCACTCTCCTTCTCCGAAATGGCTGCTCTGGGGGAAGTACTTCAGTCATGGGAAAGGAGCTCCTGTTTCTGGCAGTGTGACCTTCAGGACAATGCCAGGTTGCTAACCCTAAAAGCTGTCCAAGCAATTTGCAGTTGCTTGTGGTCAAGCCTCAGGTCCCCAGAGACTGTCACCCATGATGCTAAGGGCAGTGATTGTTTAGCAGTCCTACCATAATAGTAAGACTGTCAGGTTGGACTGGGTAAGGGGTGGTGTTAATCCAGCTCTAATCTGAGCATTCTGCTAGCAGAGTTGTCTTTAATTGTCTGCTCGCATCTAGCATGGGGTGCATTGTGCTTCCTGCTAAGGGTGGCTTGCCAGTTAGACACCTGCTGTTAAAATGAATGGAGATGGTTAACAGATCCTGCCAGTTCTCCAGGGAATTTGTTCAGCATTGCTTTACGCTTGACTAATATCTGCTTCTTTCCTTCTTCATTCTGCCTGTCACTGCAGATTGGAGAGGACACTCAATGGGTAATTGGTTCCTGTTCTCATGGTCTGCCTCCTTTCTCTTCATTACTCATACACATCACTGTTATCACCTTCTCCATCTTTTCAGTTCATATTAAAATAACACACACACACCCCGCCCCTGGCAGAGGGAGCAGGCAGGCTGGAACAGTGGTCTCTAAACAGGAGACGTTTATAGATATCCTGGAAAGGTGGGGGCAGAGAAAGCCGTATCAAGCCAACAGGTGGTCCAATTGAGACTGATCTTCTTGTGCATAGGGTGTACTGGGCTCAAGTGGGAGCTTGTTGCATTTATTCGGAATCAGTCACAGTTTAAACCAGGTGTGTCAGTTTCCCTCTCCAGCATACTGTATAGACGGTGATGCCTCTGTCGAAGAGGCCTCGGGCTGTGTCTACACAACGAGGTGGTGGCGTGACCCCTCGGCTTGTGCGCACATGGCAGCGTAGCCGCGGTAGCAACAGCAGAGGCATCTCTCAGCCGTGCCATGCACGCCGAGGCCAGGTTTCAGGCGCGAGTATGTGTACGTGAGCAGGGGAATTACAGCTCTAGGTCATAATGGGGAATAGCCTTTGTCTGTCCCAGGGCCCCCTGGTCTCTGGGGTGGCACAGATTGTGCGTCAGCGGAGTTTTGTCCCGTGCATATGAACTAGCGGAGGCCCTTGCATGGCTGTGCAGAGAACCGTTAGGTGGTTTGAGAGCGACTGAGAGGCTTCAGAGGGACCTAGGTCAAAGCTGCTTCTGTCTCGAAAGACATCTCCAGGAGGCAGCAACTCAAGGGGGATGAAAGCAAGTAAAATGTTTCAGGAGGGGTAAAGGAAATTCTCTAGGCCGGAAACCCTGCCTCGCATTTCCTTGGCCCTCAGCAATGAGAAACAGGTGCTCCTGCGCCCCTCTGTCAGGCCTCTGTAGTCCATGCAGAACCACCACTGGCAGGAGGACTGCCTTTAATCTGGCTCCTTCCCTTTCACCTGTCTGGCATGGGTGACCTCTACCAGGAATTATGTTCCCACCACATAGTTCAGGGACTGCACCTTGATGTGTTAGGAAGGCTTCGGTGCCCGCTCTGATGGAGAACCATAAATCTGGAGTTCCTTCAAAGACGAGACTGCAGTTGGGGGCTCCTGATATTTACAAGCCGTGCCTTGCCCAGTCTCTCTGAGATTTCCCACTGCACTCGCAGACCGGCGGCGCACAGCAAGATTGCCAGCGTTACAAAGAATTGGTGGTTGTCTTTCAACCTTGAATTTCGAGCCTGTGGCTTTCCAAGATGAGCCGAGTAAGAAACTGATAAAAAGCTGATAAACATCTGTCTCGGTTATGCAGAATTATTCCCAATAATTTCCATAGTACTTTATATAAGATCTTTGCTGCCTGATGGGAGTGTTTTTCTTCTTTTTTTTGTTTCATCAGTCAAGGGTCCCAGAAACCCCTATCCTCTGCGATAACATTTAGAAATGAGTCTGTTATGACCGGGTCTTGCAGCTTTTCCTTCCATTTGTTCTCTGTTGTTTTTTTTTTCCCCTGGACTTCACTGCTTTTTGATGTAGAGTGCAGAGCCGGCTGACACCTACAAGCAAGAATATAAAGTGAGAGAAGGTGTAATAGTTGCATGCAATTATGTGGCAAGCCAGTCCTAATACAGAAGTGTTCAGGTCTTTCCTTCTACGATGTGGCTCAGACTGAGAGAGCTGTTTGAATAGCAGTCCCCTGCTGTGTCAGACGGACGCATTCGAATGGTTAGAAACTCGGCAGCCGGAAGATTAATAAACCCCATTTTGCAAGAAATCAGTATTAATCGGCGCACACAGTTACGCCACAGTACTGGTGTTTTAGGCCTTTCACCGCTCCTCTTATTTCACACTAGCATCATTCACCTCGTCTGTTGTCTCTGATGTAAACCGGGAGAAATGATCACTTGAACCCTGCACACTTGTAGGCTGAAAAAGAATGGAGCTCCATGCTGCTTTGAATGCCAGCAGCTCTCTCTCCTCACGCTAAGCATCGAGATCTATGTATGAAGAAGCAGCTGCTGTGGTGTGGGGGAATTAGAGCTCAGAGGAAAAAGGGCCTGGAGGATTGTGCTACCGTGTTGCAGACCTGGGTTTTGGAGTGATTTTGGGGCAAGCTTCATGAGACAAAGGGTGCGCTTAGATTTTCTGGCCAGGAGGGAGGCTAGTGCAATTTTGCAGTGTTCTTTAATGCCCCTTTAGCGGTAGGCAGCATTACGGCTAGGCGGCTACTGTAGGGGATGGAAGGATATACCCGAGAGAGGCAGGGGGTCTGGAACAGTTCGTATAGTGGGGGTGCTGAGAACCATTGAACCAAACTAAACCGTGTATATGATGCAATCCACTTCAAGCCAGTGAGTGGGGCAGCACCCCTAGTTCCAGCCCCTATGGAAAGAGGGAAACCCAGAGCAACAAAGGGGTTGGTAAAAGCCAAAGGATTGCAGGTGCCCGTGCTGTCATCCAATAGGGCCCTGCCTTTGCCTTGAAAAAGGCCTCCAAGCTTGTTCCCAAGCCAACGTATTTGTATCCACTGCGGAAGAAAGCAATTGGTTAATATGCCATCTGTTGGCCAATTTAAAATACAAACACACACTTGCCGTGAGAGCTGCCAGAAAGTGGGGCGGTAATGGCCAAGAACAAGTGCCATATGGTGGGGACGGGATGTACGTGAGCCCTGCCGATTCTGAGCTTGCACAGCTCCAGGGCCTGCTCTGGGCCATTCTGTCACCTTTCGTTCTCTTCTTCCATGAGCACTGGATCAAGCACACGTGGACCTTTGATGATCCTATTTGTCAAATAGCCCCACATACCTCTGGGCCAAACTTAGCAGCAGAGCCTTCCATATGACATTCTGCGTTGTCCCAGCAAGCCAACCCTTCCCCATGCGATTGTCACTGCATTTTTCCATGTACGCTCTTGTTCTTTTTGGTGGTGGTCTGTCTTTGTCGTCAGAGCGTGTGTCTTGTGTCCTATGTGTGACTGGAAAACTGTGTGGTGAGATACATAGCACTTCCCTGTTAGCAAAAGCTTGTGAGCTCAGATAAGCCTGCAGAATGAGGCTCTCTGGTAGATATTCAGTATGGATCAGTATTGCCTTATTATTTATAAATGTTGATGGAATTGAGAAATGCTCTGTGCAGGCAGCACTGCGATATCAGTAGTATTACTTTATACCTGTGTTCATGTAGATTTCCCCCTGGGATCGCAGGTTTTGGTCACATCTGGTGACCCCAGCACTGAATAGTCTCTTGAAAATCCAGAAAGGTGCAAATGCACAAGTAAATTGTATCATGGGCTTTACACCTTTCAGCCAAACAATCTTCACGTTTTCAAGGGAACTTCATGGTAAGCTGAAAGAGCGAAGGAAGGCTTAAAGGTAAACTGCAAAGGCATGGTGATCCAGAGAGGAAGGACAGCAGAAATGAAAGAATTTGGAATAAGGTGGTTCTAAGAGGAGCATGTTGGACAATTTTAGCTGCCCCAAATGGCAGCTTGGTAGCTTCAAAGTGATCATTATTAAAATACTGGATTACTTTGTTCTCTAAAGTCAGGCCTCTTATCACTGTAGAGCAGGCCCCAGCATACAAGTAGGAGCTCTTCTGTTTTCCATATGGGGTAACTGAACCCTTGGAGGGAAAGTGTGTACTGCTGAGCTTGCACAAGCAGTGGTCGCACTGGAAGTCCACATCCCTTCCCCCCTTCTGAATACTAAAATTAGTCGCACATTAAAAGGATACAGCCAAGATGTGTTTAAATAATTGTGAAGTCTTTGCTTTTTCTGCACTCTAGAAACTACTCCCTAGAGCCCTGAAGCTTGTCAGTTTTATCTTCCGTCGTGGTTACCCCTACTGGATTTTTGTAGAGCTGCTCAGGACTGCTGGTAGCTGACCTTACAGGTTTCGTGGAAAAGCACTCGTGCATGAAACACACAAAGAATTGCACAGACTTTGTGAAACGGATGATAGGTTGTAGATTGGATTGGCTTTTTAATTGATCAACCTTCAAAGTATTCCTTTTTTTTTTAAGATGTGGATTCAGTCCCAGTGGGAAGATGGAGTGAAACATGTTTATTTGAAACATTACAAGGCGTTAGGTTATTCACCAGCTTCTTCTCTAAGCAGCTTTATTAGCATAAGAAACCCCCACTGTATGTGCTTTCACAACACAGTGTGTTCATCTGGCCTGTGCATGGTGAGTGTATGAGACATGTTTGCAGCGATTCAGTCGAGTGAACTGCAAACTCTATTCTTGGCATCCAATACCTAGCTTAAATGAACTCTGCCTTTCTCTTCTCTCTCTCCTTTCTCTCTTTCAGCTTGGCAGTGACCTTGGCGGGGGCATTGGAGGAAGCCCGGCAGTAAGTGCCATCAATTTTTTCCAGTAAAAAAAAGCTCCCTCTAATATAATAATTCTGATATAATCTTTCCCCCACACACTGCTGCTTTACTAAACCACTGTGTTTGTGAAAACAGACGGCTGTCACCACAGTGAATGGCAGCGGGTCCTTCAAAAGTGTTTGGGTCCCCAGGTGAGTTCTTCAGGACTGGAGCTGCCATCTCTGGAGAGTCCCCCTCTCCTGACCCTAATGAGCAAAAGGAGGCAGAGCTGTTTTCTTCATTGAATGGCCCTGGTCTCCTGCTGTTAATAACTGAGTCCTTCAGGGAAATAACCGAACTTCTGTAGCAGAGGCTTTCCATTCCTGGCTAACAAATGGGACTAGATATCCAGTCTGGACAGGAGTGAACTATTTTTGATCATGGGACTAAGAATAGAGAGCTCCTCCTCCGCTGGGATGACATGACCCTCTGCGCCCAGCTGTATCATGGCTCTGCCATAATTTCTGGATGTGCAAAGTCCTTTGGTAGTATTTCAATGCAATCATGGCAATTAGTTTGGAGAAAAGAAAAGGATTTAAATTATCTTCTCCTTTTGCCAGGCATGTGAAGACTTGTTCCCTAAAGTGTATCCTCTCGAGCCTAAAGTCTTTTTTTTTTTTTTTTTCCCCCTACCTAGACAGGAGGGGACTACTAGTGGCGGTTTCAAGGATACCATGTGGGTAAGGTGATAGCAAAGATTGCAGGGATTAGTCTCCAAGAGCATTGGAATTCAAATGCATTATTTAGCACTCTTGATAATTCAGCAGGGAAGCTGTAAAGTGCTTTAAAATATTCAGGATATTGCCCAAATTCATGCCTTATTTAATAAGCAGCATTCTACGTTTACACTGTTCATCACTACCCTTTCTTCCTAACTCTTGCAGGTGGGACAGACCTTCATTCCATCATCTGTGCCTGCGACTTTTGCCCCTTCACCCACCCCAGCTGTGGTTAGCAGTGGACTCAACGACCTGTTCGAACTCTCTACTGGTATTGGCATGGCCCCTGGGGGATACGTGGCTCCGAAATCTGTACGTAAGAGAAACATTGGTACAGTACGTTGTTCATCAGTGATACAGCTTAGGCAGCATGGAGATAATGAGACTGCTCAGTTGTCCCCTTCGTGCTCTTTGGAGATATGGGATGGAATACATGAGTTACGTTCCATTAGTTAGATCTTCTGTTTCCCCCAGAGTGACAGCAATTGTTGAAGGACAAATCTAACCGGCTCTAGACTTCAGTTTTCAGCATTTCCCTACTATTGCCAGTAAGGTAATGTTACTGTAGGAAGGATTTGTGGGAGCTGCAATAATTTGGACTTTGCCACTTTCCCCATTGGGCAGCTACTAGCTAGATACCCCGTAGCAGGATTCCAAGATTTCACCCCATTAGTGCTGATCAATAAACAGAACATCCATTTGTATGAGGGGAGTCCTGTTTATGAGGCATTAAAATAAATCCGTGGTTGGCGTGAACACCATGTTAGTGGGTGCCCTGGATTTGCACCTGATTGTAGAAGAGAGAGATGGTGAAAGCACTGACTGAACTGTTTTTGTTATTCATCCAACTCTTGATGATTCTTCAGTATCAGCAGAACTTGGTCCTGCTAACAAGGCTTTGGCCAAGCTAGAATAGCCAATGTGAAGCTAGATCTGTGGGGAAAGCATCCCATTTCAGAGCAGCCGTTGGAATGTGGCGTTTAGTTTTTCCATGCCCTAGGTGTCACTGAGGGATGGAGTTCTTCCTTGTGACACCAATGTGTTCACCTTCTTCCTGTTTGGAGCCGCCACTCATTAAAGCCTTTGTTAATCTCCGTGAATAACCAACCAATAATTATTGTTTATAATAATATAAAACCCATGTGCATAAACTTCTCTGCAGCTTGTGCCAAGCTTTCAGCATTTGGCTTCTTGCTGGTACTATGCCAAATAAAAGATTGTATACAGACATCCCACCAAGTGTCAAGTTAAAAGCACTATCCGCTGCTCAACCAATCACCTTTACAGTCGGCATTCTCCCCAAAGCACGTCTGCCTAGATGTGCTGTCAGACCAAATCCTGAGCATAATGAAGCGGTTTGACTTTGTGCAAAATGTTATAATCACACAGCGATCTGGCCTTCCTTCAAAAGCTTGTTGTATTCAAAACAGCATTGCCTGCTCTTCAGCCATGTCACCAGGATGAACAAAAACACCCCAGTATGCCATGCTCTCAAAGTCTCCCATCAGTGTGCGAAGCGTTGCATGCCATGATGCTACCTGGCACTGCCTGCTAGGCCACTCTAGATATTCATAGATTTACAGCTTGAGCCAGATCTGGGAATTTCACTACATGAGGCCTGGTGTGACGCCATCAATCATGGTTACTCTGGCTGGTGCAACAGCCTCATTAGTCCGTGTTAGCTGATGGTCATGATTCCCCCTCAAAGGTTCTACAGGAACAGATAGAAAAGGAGGACTTGTGGCACCTTAGAGACTAACAAATTTATTTGAGCATAAGCGTTCGTGAGCTACAGCTCACTTCATCGGATGCATTCCTGGATAGTTTCCTGGGTTAGTGGTTCTGGTGTGTGGTTGCTGGTGAGTATTTGCTTCAGGTTGAGGGGCTGTCTGTAAGCGAGGACTGGCCTGTCTCCCAAGATCTGTTTAGCCCCCAACTAAAACCTCTCCAACACATCATCAAGGATCTACAACCTATCCTGAAGGATGACCCATCACTCTCACTCTCTGCTGGTAATAGCTCACCTTAAGTGATCACTCTCATTACAGTGTGTATGGTAACACCCATTGTTTCATGTTCTCTATGTATATAAATCTCCCCACTGTATTTTCCACTGAATGCATCCGATGAAGTGAGCTGTAGCTCACGAAAGCTTATGCTCAAATAAATTGGTTAGTCTCTAAGGTGCCACAAGTCCTCCTTTTCTTTTTGAGAATACAGACTAACACGGCTGCTACTCAGGAACATATAAGAGCACCAACACCATGATTGTCCTTGGTTCAGTCTTCAGGATTATCCCAACACATGCCCTGGAGGAATCTGCCTTTTCAAGAGATGAGTTGGTCCTGGACACCAGCCCCCTTCCATTTCTGTGCAAGTTGGTGTTATCAAATGTTGCAGAGCTCCAACAGGAGCTTTGTAAATTAAAAGAGTTTTATCAATGGAATAGGAGCAGCAGGTTTGGTATTGCTCGTTGGTGAGCCTGATTGCTTTGCTCCACATGCAGCATACTCGGTCGGCATTTATGAGCTTATGGACACTAACAGTTGCTGAATGAATGGATTGCACGACTCAGGACCTTTCTTTGAAATGTTTTAAAACTCCGTAGGGTTCACTGGGTTACTCCAAGCTGGGCTGTGCTGGTGCTGAGCAGGATTTCTTGTTGTATTTCAGGTTTGGCTGCCAGCAGTGAAGGCTAAAGGACTGGAGATCTCTGGGACATTCATTCACAGGCAGGGACACATCTACATGGAGATGAACTTCACCAACAAGGCTTTGCAGCACATGACTGACTTTGCGATTCAGTTTAATAAGAACAGGTGAGAAACCCACATGCCCTTGGCAGGAAAGTGGCAATGTTCTAGAAAGGGCTCCTGGCTCAGTTTCCCAGTTCTAGACATGGGCGTGAGTGACCTGGGGTTCCCAGTCTGCTGCTCGTGACCCTCTAGGGCACAATTTTCATTGGCACTGTGGGATTTAAAACAAATCCAGACACTCTCACGGGCTCTTTCATTGGCTGCATGTTGTAAGTTCCAAACCACTAAATAGGATTAGCTGCCTTGATCTATCTGGTTAGTCATCTGTGGGCTACCGTTGGCCCCTTGCTAACTAAATAATCTTCCATTTACTGGCTGAACAGCATGTGAAGGGTTAGAAGATAAAGAGGGGCAAACAACTGTTCTAAAACTTCCACAGAAAACGTTCCTAGATCAACACTAATACAATGAAAAAATTAATGGTAATGATTTGTCATTAAAACCTCTTCAGTTTATGGTATCGTTAGTTACCTGTACTTATTACCCATGGGTGCAGGTCACCAGCGCAGTGAGAGTCAAAGCATAGCCCACATCTTGGTGAGATTTCTCTTCTTCACCTCGTCTGCATGCAGTCAGGACAAGAACTGTGAATATGTTCTACCTAGAGTCCTAGATTACTTTAAGTTAAATGCTGGAGGTGGTGAACTTTTTTGAGAAGGCTCATAGCTGCTGTGTGTGGGACTTTCAAGAGTGCTCTGTGTTGGCCCAGCAGTTCTCCCCATGAAGTCAAACCTCCATTGGTTTCAGAAGAAGCAGAGTTAGGCCAGCACTGGGTGGCTTTGAAAACTGCACCCTGTATGTCTAGTAACTGTAGCATGCGCATCTGACACATTCATCCACCCGAAAATGAGTTTATCTCAGGGCAAAGCCACAGTACAGCCCGTAATAACCCAACTGAGAATCTAACTGGCTTAGGTGAGTGTATAGAGTGGGGAAAATGCTACCCCTTAGTTAGTAGAATGCAGTTTGACTGTGGCCACCTGAAGTCATTTATGCTGCTGGCACCTGCTCAGGGGTAGATCTGTAAGGAACAATTTTAAAGACCCAAACAGGCCTCGATGTACATGTATATTTCAGTCCTGAGAGCGAATGTTTAATATGATGTGCTGACGAGTTCTGGCTATGGGTTGTATGAAATACAACTGAAAATATCATAGATTGATGCATCTGTGTTGTTTTTAATACAATCTGCTCTCTACAGGCTGCCCTGCCCTGGTGAGCAAGCGAGCATATGGTCCCCTCTTTCTTCTAGCTCTGAAGCTGCAGCTGCCCCTTTTTACATGTCAGTGATGTTTTGAAACAGCCCCTGGATCTGTAAAGCTAAAGTGTCTTTTTATAGCTGGTAAAGCCTTAGTCAAGTACACCTAAGCTGACAGGCTGCCGAGTCAGCAGATGTAACCGTCCCCAGCGAGTCGACGAATGACTGCATTTCCAAATTGAGTTGGGAGGGAGCGCAGCATCCACACAAGACTTAAACTGTCTGGAAACTCAGGTCTTTTTAAATAGTTATTTAAGTGAACAAATATTGTCAGTGAACAAATCACCAGGTGAAATAGCTTACGGTAAGCACAGTGGGTAGCGAAATCACTTTGCTGGAAGGAGCTGCCACTTGCCGTGTAGTAGAATGTCTAGAGCGTACAGATCGCTATTCACAAACCTGCCCTCACAAAGAGAAGTGCCCTGTTAGTGGAGTCCCCGCTCTCGTCTCTTTCACATTTGTACCTGCCTTAGTCCGAGAGAGGGTACGTGGAGTGGTCTGCCATCGCTTACGCTGAGCGGTGTGTCATGGGAACACTGAGTCACTGTCAAGGTTGTAAAGGCCCATTCTGATTAAAGTGCTCTCATTCTAGCATGCAGATTCCTCATTTCTTAAGAGCGGCCTTCTAGAGGAAGGGAAAAATCGCTTCCAAAATGCACTGGAATCCTCTCTCCCTTTCGGCAGTCATGGCCTTGTCTACGCTGGTGGTGGCATGTAGGGTACATGTAGCTACACACTGCAATGAAAAGCAGGCTGCATCCCCACTGCGAAGTGTAACTACCTTTCAGGCTCCGGCTGTGGGGAGCTGCCAGAGCCATTCCCTCCTGACGGAGATATTCCGCCGGAGACTTTATCTGCTGCCTGGGCCTCCCACTGTATAAAGCCCTGTTTAAACGCACTTTGGTATTACGCTCCCCTGGAAGATGTTCAGACATAGGTAGTGTGTACTTCGCAAGGCACAGTGGACCAGCATGTACTGCTTTTGCAGCAGATCGACTTGTATTCCTTAAATTAGATGTGGATTCTCTGGCCAGTCCAAACAATTCCGCTTCCTTATTGGTCCAATGCAGCTGGAAATTGGTTTTGGCGGTCTCCCCTCCTATCTCAGCTGACTCCCTGTGCTTTTGGAAATGCCACACTCGGCCCTGCCCAGCCCCGGCCTCCTAAAGTTCCCCTCCTCCCCCAGTCACTGACCTTCAGATTTTGGGTGATGCGGATATGTCTGTCTGGACTCTGGAGCACTATGTAATTTGAAGCTTGGGACGAAGATGGTCAGCAGAGAGGCAGCCAGACTAGTAGGATCGACTGTATGGGCAGAGATTCAAGAACAGTTCTACATGACAGCATGGCCACAGAGGGGGCAGCCAGGTTAATAGGTTCCATGCAAGAAGCGTCTGGTCAGGAAGACTGTGGTGGGTGCCAGTGAGGGGAATGAGCTTTCTCCCCTGCCTGCTCTTGTTGCTGTTTTTTCTTCCCGTTTCCTCCTTGTTCCCAGCTATCTCAATGGCCCTTTCCGTGTAAGTATACATCGTGTGGCCTGTTCCCCTGCCGTTGAGCCATAGCAGTGATACAAGGCCTGTGAGCAGGAAGATTCCCTTTCCCCACACACAGTACCACAGCATTTATTGGGTGCTTGTCATCCCTTCAACAAGCATGTGTCAGCAAATGTAAAGAGAACGCCGAGCATTTCTAGTGCACCCATCACCATGGTCTCTTCCCCACCTGGCCGGGAAATGCAGCCCACGTTCTGCTCAAAGGAAGGCCCAAGAGTAGATCACCAAGGCTTGTTACATACCCTGAAGGTCAGATAGACGGGGAAAGCAAAGTTAGGATAGAAAGTCCCTTACTGAGAATATCCTGCCTCCAGCTCCCTGGAGTTCAAATTCAAGGAGCATTTGCCTCGATGCCCCAGCTGATCTGAGCTGCTGAGACGAGTACATAAGGAGAGACATGGTCACTAACATAACCAGTCTCAATCCAAGCTAACATCTTGAATTGCACTTGCAAACAAGCCATTGCAGAGTATGGAGGTGAAACGTGTACCTTATAAACCCTGACACTAAGTAGGACACGCGGGGTTAAAATGTGTCTGAGCCGGAGTGGGATGAGTGAGTGTAAATCCCATCTGCTTTGGCCGGGTGCTTCCCCAGTTAGAGTATAAAGTAAAGCAGAGAACCAGCACCCATCCAAAACCAGCCGTCTGGCAGTGCTGAGAACTGCCTTGCTTTATAGCGGTCCTGGTGCAAACTGCTGATTCCTCTTTGGTTAGATGTTTCATGGATGTTCTCTGCCTGCCCTGTACTAGTTCTTGCATCTCTGACCTTTGCTCCTAGCTTTGACACAGGGTCCACAGCTGCCTGTCTGCCTACATCTCTGGTGAAAGTGAAGTGTGTTTG
Organism: Eretmochelys imbricata; assembly: GCF_965152235.1. Taxonomy (NCBI): domain Eukaryota; kingdom Metazoa; phylum Chordata; order Testudines; family Cheloniidae; genus Eretmochelys; species Eretmochelys imbricata. The sequence goes on along the minus strand of NC_135588.1, from coordinate 20,147,254 downwards.
TCCCAGGGCGTGAGCCTTCCTTCCAGTCCTTCTGAATTCATGTCCTAGTGAGCTGCTCCTTGCAGGGCAGGCTGCTGCTCAGCAATTAGACTGGCCCCATGGGAGAGAGAATGGAAATGTTGCCAGAAGATAATCTCTTGGCTAGGGTGGGCCCATTTTCAGGGAGACCAACGAGACTCAAGTCCATGTGCATTGTCCTATTTCAAGCAACCACCTTGATGCCAATTGTCACCTATTTCCCTCCCCCCTAAATCACAGTGGGGCACATCTCAGGAAAGGCAGTAAGCTAAGCCAGCCCACGCTAAAATGGAGAGCAGAGAGAACCTTTGGGACATCAGTCCCTGACCCCCTTCCCTTTAAAATAAGTGACTACGTCGCATATAGGGCTCTCGGAAATACAGCGCTGTGTGAACACCCTCTGGCTTTCTCTCGCCCAGCTTTGGAGTCATCCCCAGCACTCCTCTGGCCATTCATACTCCGCTGATGCCAAACCAAAGCATTGATGTCTCCCTTCCCCTCAACACCTTGGGACCTGTCATGAAAATGGAGCCTCTTAACAACCTCCAGGTAAGGAGCATCTGATGTTACGTTGGGGGCTCACAGCTCAGTTGTCTTCCTCCTGCTTCTATTGGAGGTCACCTCTGTTTGGGGGCTCCTCCACCTAGGAATCCGGAAGTTCACTGAAATGCTGAGCAATGGCTTCTCAGGGGCGGGCAGTGTGGCCTTCTGGCCAGCAATCTGTTGGAAATGGTGGGGAGGGGGGTTTGTAGCACTTAGGGGTGATCTAGGTCCCCTCTCATCCTGAAAGATCCTGAAGTACTTTGCAAACCTCAACTGACACGCAGTGCAGCCACCTCTTGGGTGGAACATGGCCAAGAGCGTACAGCAAGGCTGCATGGTGTAGGACCGGAGGCGAAGATGATTTCCTTGGTTAAACTGTACGGAGGAGGCAGAATGTGTAGTTACCAGAGCTGGGCTTTGCCCTGGGAACTGGGCTAGTCACTCTCAAGGCTTGTATTTAACACCTTCTCCAAAGGCTGTGTGCTCTTCTGATTATATGGAGTTAAAACATGCTCCTCTTTGATATTTTAATACCCCTCCCTCCCAGCACCTTTACAGCAGGAAAACGTAACCCTTTTAACCTCAGATCCAAGGCACACTGCTTCAGAACATCTGCCCTCTGTCACGTCTGGTGTGGCCTCTGCAAAGTGGCAGCTTGTGGCGGATGATGTACACAGGAGTTCCTGAACAAAACTGGGGAAGTTGGCCAGTGAAGCATGGAAGTTCTGCAGAGCCCAGATGCCATGCGGTGTTACTGTACAGTACTGAAAAGCCATGTGCACTAGGCAGTCGTGCAAGGCTATGCAGATTATCCGATGAATGAGGGAGGCTGGGTTTGCTATCTTTCCCCCTCCGAAAGGGGGATACCCATCTTGTTTAATCTCCCCCAAGGAGTGACTCCCTTGTGTTGTATCTGTTCGTATTGGCAGTAAATAAGCCAGCTCTCTTGGAGCTGCGTGAATAGAGCAGATTCAGATGTGCTCCAGACAACGTGCATATGGAGCTAGTTGAGAGGGTAGGGTGGGGATTTGCCAAGAGCCAGGCTCTAAAGGAGAGGCAGAGCCACGAACATCTGGAGATGATAGCTTAACATGAAAGAATAAAGGAACCCGCAGGAAAGATGGCTGCTGCTGAAGTGATGAAATATTTATCTCGCACTGCTAGTTTTTAAGTGGTGCTTCCTCATTGGTACTTTCTCTGCCCCGAAGAGCTACGGTCCAGGAAACAGAGGGTATGGGGTTGTTAATGTTAAATTAATGAAGCTGTTTTGTATAGTTCCTTTCTCAGGCCCTTACTTCTCAGTGTAATACAGGGGTTGGTAAAGCAATTCTCCCTCCAGGGGGCCTCACAGCGTCCCTTAGTGCAGCTTGGGGTCAGATATTTCAGTGGAGATTCTGGGGTCTTGGCACTGCTAGGTTTATCTATGTTGCATTCACGTCACCTGTCAGGCAGATGCAGCTGTCAAACAGAATGGAGTTTTGCCCCGTTGCCAGAGTCTGCAGTAGCTCCCTGTTTCCTGGAAGCTGGCTGGTTCGTGGTTCCCCAATGCATCTCCTGGGTAGAGACTTCTCGTATCCAGTAGATGCAAATAATCAGCTTCACAGCACATATATCTGTGACTTGATCTGGGGCTGGGGGAGATTGGGATGAAGTGGGTCTGAATATATGTATCCCATTGGTTTGGTCTCCATTTGCATCAGGGACCCAGACAGAGTGGAGCACTTCCCATGTAGAGAGAGTTCTTACTCCCTCCAGGGTTTAAAAAAAAATGCAATGATTAAATTGTAACTTTCATCTGCCTGAACAACAGTTTCCTTCTCTTGACTGTTCCGCTCCGTGGCTTATGATTTATTAATAAGCATTTGGGCAAACCGCGAGGAAATAGCTCCACAGCTTAGTTCTTGAGGCTCCGAATTGGCATCACATCAAGAGTGATGCAATAGTTGCTTCTGGATGAGTGGAGCAGAGATGAACAGGTCCCTTACCCCACAGCCCCTCGGCAAAGTCACAGGAGTGTGTGGATGAGCCGCACGTGATCGCTCCCATGCGGGGGCCTTTTCTGCTTAGAGAGAAGGAGGCGGGGCAGGGGGGTTACTAATGCCCTTGGAATCCATTCCACAGAGGGAGTAGTGCAGCATTTTGCACCCTGGTGTCGGAGACCCATACACAGATTCCTCAGGGCCAGGAATAGCTAGGCATGTCAAGGTGGTGATTACATCCGTTTGGTTCAGCTGTTATGAACACTAACTCATGGGGACAGAATGAGCGAGTCCTAGACCTTCCAGATATGGCTGTGGACATGAAGGGGTGTCCCATAAACCACAAACACACACGGAAGCCACTGCTTCCATTGATCAGAAAGGAGATGAAATAGTTGGGTTACCATGAAACCTCCAAAGACATCAGAATGCAGTTTGTTTCTAGCAGAAAATGCTACAGGAATAAAGCAGAGAGGAAACATATGTGGAAACCTCCATCTGCCTTATTTGGAAATAAGCAGAGCATTCATTAGTGCCAGATCTGCTTGCTCGTTGACTAGCTACCTCATTGCCACACAAGTTGGCTGCCCTTTTACAATCAGGGAAGCTGCCATATGGAGTAATAGTATCTCTCTCAGCTGAGAGTTGACTCACGCTGGTAACAGAAGCCAAGTTAAAAAGTACTGTTGTTACTCTCCAGACGGCAGTGGATTTGATGGAGATCTGTCATTGCGCTGACAGCACCCAGCTCTGGAATGGCATTCTTTGTGTTTTCCCCCAGAAACAGTGACTTTTAAAACATCCTACAGAAATCACTTGGATGGTTGCCTTACTGAGAGAGCAATTTATAGCAAAATATAGACACGTTTGTATTTCTCTACACCTGTTTTCATTGAAGAAAGAAAACTCTCAGTAAGTTGAGTGCGACATTGCATGTGATTTTCTGTGCATGGAAGTGTTAGGAGCCCCGTGTACAGGATTTGTTTGAACTTTAAGGCCCTTAATTTCATTTTTTTATTCTCCGTTTTTGTTGCAGTAACAGAAAAATAAGTCCTCAGGCAACCAAACTCATCTCTAAATTTCCATGGCATGTGAACTAAAAATTTCAAACGCTAGTGGTTCATTCTGCAGGCAACAATTTCAGAAGTAATGAGTTTGTCCTGTTCATGTTGTAATTTTATTAGAATGTCGTCTTCGCTATGTGCAGTTTAATTTTTACCTCTTTCCTAATCAGCAAAAGTGATCAAAACACTTAACACATTATCAAAAAGCAACACATTAGAGAAGGGAGAAATAAATGTTAAGAGATCTAGTTACGCAAGATGCAGTCAGGGTCCACACATGGCATTAACAGCCTTCCAGACTGTGTTTACCAGTAGTCCTGCCGTGTATGAAAAAGGATAGCACCTTCCTTCCCACCTCACCTCCAACCTAATATTGAAAATGGTTGTATTCTGCTGATGGGAACAGGCAGCCAAGTTCATCAGCCATTGTGGCAAAGTTTGATTGACCCTTAAAGGATGAAGCCAGATGTAAATACAGAAGCATCTCGGCCCTGTAGACTTAAACAGACTCCAAACCCCACTGTGGTACATTGTATTTATATCCCTGTTACATTCCCCCAAAAGAGAGCTGCTATTGAAATGAGCCTTTTAAAGAGTATCTGTTGCTAAATGAGATCTTCATGACTTAGTTCTCGTTTTGTTAATTTCCATCCGTGCTGGTTGCTTAGGAACATTTTCAAATTACTTGGCCTTTCATAGGCCACCTGGCATTTGGCTTGGTCTCACCACCACACAGCGCTGGCTAAATCCAGTGCTATTTGCTAGGCTCTTCTAACAGTGCCCAAAGGTGCCAGGGCTGAGCTGGCCTTCAGAGGCCCTGGGTTGACAGCAGGCCAATGATATGCAGACTTGTCGGCTTCTATTTTTCTTTCCCCACCTTGGAGCAAGGTGTGGAACCCACGTGGCAGTTACATCTCCCCTGGAGATCGCTGGGGCAGTTGCTTTTTCAAGTCTCGGTGCACATGGGAGACGGTAGTGGTTCTGCAGTGAGAGCCTGCGGTGGTTAAAAAAAATAAATCCATTAATCCTCTCCAGACCAGAGCCAGATTTGGAACAAAAAAAGCCATGCTGGAATACCTTGCCAGGAACTGTCCTGTACCAAAGCGAAGGCCCAGTCCTAATACACCCCCCTTAGAGGGTAGTTCAGAAATCCCCTCGATGTTGTAACTTCTGCATTATGCTGAGCAGCTGTGGGAGGAATTGCAAGTGTTGCAGTATCCTGCCCCAATATACGGGATACTTTGTGAGGTTTTTTTTTTTATGTTCAAGACAACTGCAGCTGCTGAACCATGAAATGAGTAAACACTTCTAAAATTCAGTGCCTTCTGTCACTTGAAAATGATGAGCTGTGTGTGGGCTGTGCTCACTTACCATCTGACCCAGAATTCTGGGCCAGCTAAAACCACGTATAGTCCAAAGCCTAGCTGCACTACAAAATCCACCATCTTGTGGCCCCGCTGTGTTAAACCCTGGGTTGTCTTTTTACTCGTGTGGACAGAATAAAACGTTCTAACCATGTTGGGGAGCCAAGTCTTAACTCTGGTCGAAATCTAGACTGAGCGTTTCTGTCCACACGGGCAAGAATAAGCCATGTTATAACACTGTTTAGTCCACTGAGGGTGTTTAACAGCGAAGAACCTTTTTACCATTGGCTGCATAGTAGTGCTTGGGAATGTTTAAACTAGTTTCCCATCAGAGTTGCACCCAAATCTCATTTTACTGAGCTTTGCATCCATGTTTGGCCTGGATTTATCGTTCCAAAGGAGCACTTAATCTCTGCTGGAGGGGTAACCTGAAGTAGAGCTTTAGCTCATACATTGCTGTCCATTCTGGATTTCCACGCTGAATACAACCACGTTTGCCGGTTGTTCTACATAGTTCTGCCCAGCACCGTAAAACTTGCTTCCTTTTAAAACTTGCAATCCTGGTTGTGGCTGGCAAAATTGGCTCCAATACAGACAGGGCTTTAAGGCTGCGTCTGTACTAGTAATTTCCCCAAAATTTTCCTTCTCAACCCGCAGCCTGCTCAGCTGTGTGCTAAAGGCTACAGGCTCCCAGCTGCCACCCAGCCCCAGGTGGCAGGGCTCGGGGTCCGGGTCCTGGCTCCCCTCTGTGGCGGGGCTCAGGGTCTGGGCAGCTGGGTGCCGTCCAGCCCCACACGGCAAGGTCCTGGCAGGGTCTGGGGGTAGGGTCCTGGCTGCTCCCCACGCCCTGCGGGGTCCAGGCAGCCAGCTGCTGCCTGGCCCCCCACAGCAGGGTCTGGGGTCCGGGGTCAGGGTCGCTGCCCCACGCCCAGTTGTCCACTCCTGGCCTCACTCTGTGGAGGGGTCTCTGGGCGGAGGGTGCTGAGCACAAGGGTTGGGGGGATGGACACTGTGGTTCTCAACCTGCGGCCCAGCTAGCACTTTGGGAAATAGGTTTAGAACCACTGGTCTAGACGATGCAGAGGTAGTGATGATGGTGGCCAGTCTAGCCTGGCAACCCCATAATGCTGTAGTAGGGGAGAGTTTCAGAAAACTGACTTGCTACTACACAGACCTAGAATCATAGAAGGTTAGAGTTGGAAGAAACCTCAGGAGGTCATCTAGTCCACCCCAGCTCAGCTGTGTGCTAAAGGCTATGGGCTCCAGGCTGCCCTGCCGCATGGCAGGCTCCTGGCTGCCACCCTGGAGATTTGCAGCTCTCTATCCCAACAGTAACTGCCTGCACTGGATGATTTAATAAGAAACAAGCTAGAATGAATCACAAAGAGCCTTAATGTACCTACTTGTGCCTGGAGCATCGGGGTTCTCTTGGGATTTTAACGTTCTACATCGACCATGGATGTGTTCCATTCCTTGGCGTTACCTTCTATCAATCACCAGGGCTTGTTCAGCGCAGCTGGTGAACTAGCAGCCGAGCGCACGACTTCAGTATTTCAAAATGCCCTTAAAATTCTTCTGACTTGGCTGGCACACATTTATAGCGATTGTGTTTGCCAATTGCTGCATTTCTTCATGGATAGCGATACTGCAAAGCACTGTGAAATCTAGAACAACTTCCAGTTGTTTCCTCCAAACTGCGTTTGAAGAGTGTAGTGAAACCTCCCGTTCAAGGGTCAAGAGAAGGTGCAATTCTCTTCTTGGAAGAAGGCTAACCTTCTAGGTAAGCCACTGGAGATCAGGAGACCTGGGTTTAGTTCCCAGCACTCCCTGAACAACTATGGGCTAATCACTTTGGGGATACTTCCCTGCCTCATGGGGATGTTGAAGATAATTTCATTAACGTGTGAGGGGATCCGGTGCTGTGATGAAGGGGACCATACAAGTACATGAAGAGAGGAGGTGACGCGGGAAGGCACTGAGTGCTTTCATAAGCAAGGAAACCGTTTTAGCCTCAGCAAACCGATTCAGTTCTGGGAGGAGAGACGGAAAAAACAAATATCTCTTCTAAGTGACGAATTGACTGAGTGTTGAGCATGTGTTAGGTTAGTTCCATGGTGCCGGGGGGCAGGTTTGGGGAGTTGTTAACCCTTCTCAGAGGGTTGGAGGAGACATTAAGACTCCCTCCTGGAAAGATGCACATGAAGGTAGAGGTCCTGACAAGCACATGGTGGAGGTTCCAGGCAGGGCTCTGTGATCTTGTCACATCTCACAAGCCAAGCAGGGCTGGACCTGGTTGGAGCTTGGCAGAAAAATCTAGGGAAACCCAGACACTACAGAAAGGGGTGATGACGATCCACTAGGGGCTGACCCAGTTCCTCAGTACGTTAGGAGGCATTGTGCTGCTAGAGGGGAGTGTTCTCTGGATCAGCCTTAGTCTTGTATCAAAAATATTGACTGCTTGTGGCACTTTTTGCAAGAGTTGTGTTAGCTCCTCTTTTGGTCAAATTGAAGTTGACCGCAATGGTTTCATCTGGGTACTGTATTGTGCTCTTCCTGCCCTAAACCGTTGTCTGATGCTGTGTGCTGTTAAACAGCTGTCATGTTCCACCCCAGAGCTGGCTGTATTTTGGTGGCAGGTTAAACTGTCTGTGTATCTGAAAAGGAAGGATCTTCGTGGGAGAAAACTGGCAGGGCCCGTCAGTAAAGATGTGCTGCTAATGCTACTTAGCTGGATCCTTTTTTGAAGCCCTTTGTTTAGGTGGGTACCGTTCCCCACTGTTTGATAGAAGGGAAACTGAGGCACAGAGGTGGGGATTTGCTCATGGTCACAGTGGGGAGCCAGTGGTAGTTGGGAATAGAACCCAAATTCTCCCAATACCTCCCACAGATCCCTGTATCGTTTTAACCACAATCCGGTATAATCTCCAGCACTGGTGAGTCAAGCAAGTAAACAGTGCTCCCTCTTGCACTTCATTACCCTTTTTTACCTTCAGACCCAGGTCAAAACCAGACCCTGCTGCTGAGCATCGGCTTTATTTCATGCCTTGAAGAGAGAGGTGCTTAATCCAGTTTTGTTGCCTGGGCCTTTCTAGCTCGCTAAGGCGAGAGCCATATCCCAGTGAGGTGGGGAAGAAATCACCCCTGAAAGCATCCGTTGTGGGTAGTTAACACCCAGAGCACAGACTGGAGTCTGCAGCAGGTTCCCTCAGTTTGCCAGACCTGTCCTCACTGGCATGAGATGCAGCACATTTGATACAATAAAATGTGCTTGGAAGTTACCATCGAGCCAGACGCACATGAGAGCCTCTCCTTCTTTCCACGGATTTACTGTTCCCTGACCATTGACGCAAACAGCATTTCAGGACATGACAGCTGCAGCCAAGGGCATGGCATCCAGCCTGGATGCTCCAGGCACTCCAGTCTGCTGTCTGAGCTCAGGATTTGTGCTTCTAGGTAGAGCACGCAGCAATCAGCGGCTGTCAAATGCTGTAGGATCCTGTGAACCAAACCCATCAAATAACACGAGGGGAAGTGGAGAGCATTCATGTGAGGTTTCTGGCTGCAGACATGGTCATGGAAATAAACCGTGGCCTTGTGCTGGCAGAGGTGATGTAAAAGAGAGTCCTCGCCTTGATAACACCATGGCTGTAAGGTGCTCTGATGCAACCTCTGGGTATATCTACGCTGCAAGGGGGAGCGTGCTTTCCAGCATGGGTAGACAGACCCATGCGACCACGTATCTATCTGCTTAGGCTGGGAAGCACAGTCCCAGCTGCAGGGAAGATGTATCCTACAACGTAGGTGCACAGTCCTTAATTCAGCCTTGGTACTCCCAGGGTGTGTGCTTTACTGAGTACACAGCATTACAGGGCATGGCGAGTGCTTCCACACCCATCTTTAGAGCTTCGTTTTAGTCCTAATATAGTTTGGGTTTGATTTTGTTTTTTAAGCATTGCACACCCACGATGTCTAAGAAATTAGCGTTACACACCCTAGAACAGCAGCTGCCAGCCGTCAGCGTTCTGATGTCCTCCTGCAGCGAAAGAGTTCAGACACAGCAAAGCAAGCGAACATGAATCCTAACAGTTTGTTTCTACAGCGGATGCTCTCTCAGGCGATGGCTCGAGGCGCCAAAGGGGCGCAACTGAACAAGCTCTGAGCAGTTGGGTGCCTGGCGCAGGTTTTGCCCAGGTGAGACCTTTTCAGTGTTAGAGCATCACAGGAAAGTCTGTCTGAACAAATGAAACCTGTCCCCTTTGTTTTTGCAAAAGACTTTGAATTCTGCCAAACAAGAGACTATAAAGAGAAAAGAGGGTCCCCCTGCCCCCCCTTCAAACCAGGTTGCAAATGGAAAGCCAGCTTCAACCAGGGTGTACCAGGCAGTCTCCCTCTCAGAAGAGGTTGAGGCTGAAAGCGCTGGTACGTTCTTAATTACACACTACAGGCAGGCAAACGTCTGTGAAGGGTGAGCCCTATTTGGATCCACAAGCTCCTGTGGAACGTTTGTCTGGATGAGAGGGGTTATTGAAGATGAATGGAAATTCCTTCTGAGTGTGTCAAGCAAAGTGCTGTTATACAAGGCTACAGGGAGGCAGCTGAATGGAGCAGGTTGTGAAGAATTTTTTGAGGTCGTTTGGGGAACTTCCTGTCAGCAGTGACTAGCCCACAGTCATCCTTGCTTGTAAAAGCACCATACCTGTCAGGGGAAAACTTAGATAAAAGAGGAGTTAAGAGAACCTTTCGGAACAGAAGAAAGAATTCTCCTGGCCCAGACCCAGAATAGCCTTCAAGTTTTCTTGGAAGAGCTTGTAATCGTGTGTGTGACGGTATGTGTCAGAAGCTGCCCTGCTGAGCATGGACAGCAGTACGGGAGCAATGACAGGTACGTGGGCTGTGGTGTCTGGCCCGCAGAGCCTTGTTTTTAATAACCTCCCTCCTTTGTAGATAGCCCTGCTGTCTGCAGCAAGCTGTGGCTAACCTCTGTAGCTTTGCATGGTTTGCACAACAGACACAGGAGTGCATCAGATGCATCTAGAGTGGGAACCAGAGATCAGAAATCCCCAGGCACTCTTGAGACCTGCTCCCAGGCCAAAGGTTTGCAGTGTTCTTGCGGTGCACAGCCGCATGGGGAAGCTGTTCCCTTTGTGAGTAAATGTCCTACTTGAGAAAGGTGCTGGGGTAACATCTCCAGAAATGTAAAGTTCTCGCTCCATGGAATCGGTACAGCACAAACCCTTCCCCACTCCCAATGTGTTCCTCTTCAGGCTAGCCTCTCTCTCGGGGATCAGAGAGGAGAGCAATCTTTTCCTGGGCCTCCCTCTGCTTTCTGGGCTGTGGACACTTGCCCGCTAGGCACTGTACTGAGACTGTCAACCTCCTCTCTCGCAAACTGCCATCAGAAGACTCCAAACCAGCTGGCTGAAGCTCAGGCAAAGTGACCTAGCACTCATGAGACTCCACATCACTGCTCCAGTCTCTTGAGCCACCCATAGCCTCAGCGAGGGAAAAGGGGGTGGGAGGGTGAGAGAGAGAGATAGATTTTTTTATTGGCTTTCATGGGTCCAGGCTCTAACAGATGTTCTCTTGAAGCCCTGCCGTACAGAAAGAAGTGCCTGGTGATATGTAAAATAAACCTTGTAAAATAAACCAGGACTTACCGTGTCACAACTGGGAGCTTGAGCACTAGCAGGATTACCCCCTCTCTCACGTCAGCGCTGCTCCCGGTTTGCAAAGGCTGCTTGTGAAGGCTGATTGCAGAGGTTTTCATTAAAGATGCTGAATGGTTTTGCAAGTGATGTCATCAGTGAACCCTGTGATGCAATTTGCTAGAGAGGACGCTGGGCTGCTTGCTGTGTGGTGTCAGGAGGAAACGGTGCTCCAGGGCCCTGTGCCAATCAGAATCGTCGGGCTCAGCAGAGTGCAGCGAGCACGGCGGGCTCAGCATGCTTCGGCGGAGTTGAGAGGGAGGCCAACAGATACCTTTTTATAGCACTCTTGTAACTGCAGAAGCAAGATCAGTATATTAATTTGGTGTGTTCCTCTAGATCTGTGCCTGGAGGGAAAGGAAGCTCTTTCCCCGGCCCCTGTTGTAGGCTGCTGCTGTTGTATAGCAGCGACAGTTAGCTACAGAAACTAATGAACCTCTGTTGCTGTAGAATAAACACTGCCGTTATTCATAGAAATCAGAGCTAGGAAAGATAGAGTCCACCTCCCTGCCATGCAGCATTGCTCACTACAGTACGTCTTACTAGTGCAGAGTCCAGACCAGTTTAAAATGCCCCGAGCATTGGAGCGGCCCCATTCCTCAGGCGATTAACATGCCGCTTAATAGATTTCACTGTCGTTTTCCCAGACATTTAGCCAAACTTTTTCCAGCTTCAGTTCAATCCCATTACTTCCTAGTTTATATCCAGTGTTACCCCCATCTCCCTCCTGGCTGACTACACTCTTCCTGTATTTCTAGACACCTTTCTTTCTCCCCCCGCACTCACCCATCCCCCGGATCGTTTAGCCAAACCTCACACGTTTCGCTTGGATAAGTCGTTCCTTCCAGTCTCCCAGTTAGTTTGTTTAGATCTCGCTAAAGTGATGGCAAGAACTGAATATAATCTTCCTGTATTTCTAGACACCTCTCTTTCTCCCCCCCCACTCACCCATCCCCCGGATCGTTTAGCCAAACCTCACATGTTTCGCTTGGATAAGTCGTTCCTTCCAGTCTCCCAGTTAGTTTGTTTAGATCTCTCTAAAGTGATGGCAAGAACTGAATATAATCTTCCATCTGCCTCTCAACCTTCAAGCCTGCCAGCATGTGATGTCAGCAATCGGTGTATGACAACAGACCATAATGTGGAGCTATTTGTATTTATTGGGCATTTACAAGGTTTTAACTAAGCCCTGCTTTTAAAAGATCTTTTCTCACTGTGTGAATTAAATATACACACTTTTGCAACAACAACAACAAAAGACATGGAAAAAACAAGTTCTTTCAGATGCAAATCTCCTGCTTTTCTCTGCTTTCTGGGGACCCTCCCAAGTGCGCCAAAAGAATTTTCAGTTGTTCAGAACGCTGACCTTATTTCCTTGCATGTATTCCAAACCAGCTGATTGGTGTGTTCAGATTTCCCATCACCCCCTCCTCTCCTTTATCAACAGCTATTTCTACTGGGATTAGCTTTATTTCTAAGTAGGCCCTACAGACTACATGGACATTTTATTCTGCAGACAAAACATGGAGGTCTTTAATTTTGAATCTGTGGATTAATCTGGTTCACCACTGTCTATTAATCCTCTGACTGGTCACCTAACTGAAATACAAACACAGTGGGTGAACCAGATTAACCCATAGGTTAATCTGGTTTCCCCAGGATCTTCAGGGAGTGAGGTGATGAAATGAGCTATAGCTCATGAAAGCTTATGCTTAATAAATTTGTTAGTCTCTAAGGTGCCACAAGTCCTTCTTTTCAATTCCTGTTGACATTCAAGGGTCTTTACATATCCCAGCCACAGCCCATAACGAGATGGTAAGCATTTTCCAGTCAGTACTGTCTATCCAATGCCTGGGTTAGGATTCACATATGCCAACGAATTGCGGATATCCGCTAAACTCTGTTCCAGCGACATTGTGTGGTGTGGGCAGAGAGTGGGAGAGGGAGAAATAAAAGGCCGGAGCCACACTCAGGACCTCAGTTATGACCATATGTTTTCAGGCCCTCTGGTTTGCCCTACTATTGCCATAAGCCTCATCAAGGCGAAAACTCAAGTGAGGTCACTCTTCTGGTGAGCAAAAAGCAGTCAGTCCTATGCAGACTGGCTTCTTGGTAGTGCTAAGAGGCAATCGTGTGCCTCTCTTCAGCTGTGCGAATTTAAGGGGGTGTTATCGATTAAACTTTTCACCCATTGATTGCCCTCCCCCAGTTGCTATAAAGCAGATCCTGTTCCTTTGAGCCCAGTGCAGAGCTGTTGACTCAGTCAGCTACCACCATAGTGACATTTACAGCTTTCCCCAGGGTAAAGCCACTAAACACCGAGGAATTCAGGCACTGTTGCAAAAGTGTGTTAAATGTCCCCCTTACCCTGGAGTAAACTGTACTATTGGTCTTCTCTGTGTGAGTGTGAAACACAGGAGGTGTCAAGGGTTAAAAGGAGAGGAAGTGGTAGATGGGGGTAGTGAGGTGAGAGCGGGGGATCTGGGTTGTATTCCTGATTCTGGCACTTACGTGCTGTGTGACCTCAGGCAAGTCACTTAGCCGTTGGACTTCAGTGTCCCCATTTGAAAAATGCAGCCTTGTGAGGCACACCGAGGTAATCTGACGAGCGTGGCAATACACGTGCTAAGCAGCATTAGCGAGGTGTTGCTGAGACACGTCCAAGTGCAGTGCAAAAGGGAGCGTCCAGAGTTAGTGGCCGTCCGAGTATGAACCAGCAAATGGAGCCTGTGCCCAAACTCCACCTACATGCTGCAACAAAGAAATCACATTCAATGCAGGAGAAAGGGAGAGGGGACATAGGAGACCGGCTTCAGGCTATGGAGTATTCAGAGCGTGGCTAGACTGAGAAAAGAGAAACCAAGGAATCTGTGTGGAGGGGAGAGGAGGACAGGGAGATGGAAAGGGGAGTGTGAGCCTAGCTAGTGGGAGGCCGGCTGAGATTGTAGAACACGCAGGTTGGGTGCGGAAAGGGCTAGGTTGCAAATAGGAGGGAGGGGACATGAATAGAAGGTTAAAAAGCCCATCTGCGGACTGGGGCGTGAAATGACAGAGTGCCGGCATGCAGCCAGAATAGATTAGTGTGTGGGGGGGGCAGGAGTGATGGGAAATGAGGGCGGAATAAGAAATGAGCATGAGGCCACTAGCTGTGAGCCCACAGCGGCTGGCACAGTGAAGAGCCCATGGGAGGGGAGTGAGAATTGATGAAGGAGCAGGCTGGGGGCACTCCTTGTCAGTACCTGCTGAGAGACATTCTTCCAGGCTCAGCAGCGTCCCCCCATACCCCAGTGTGCACAGCTGGCCTTCACCTCCAGGCAGGGCCGTTAAAGATCACCACCCCTAGAAACGCACTAACTCCCGAGGACAATGTCCCTGTCCATCCCCAGCATGCTACAGAAAATGCCCTAATTCTCCTGCTTCGTTTCCTGCCAGGTGGCTGTGAAAAACAGCATCGACGTCTTCTACTTTAGCTGCCTTATTCCTCTCAACGTGCTTTTCGTGGAGGACGGCAAAATGGGTGAGTACTGTTTGGCCAGCATCCCTCCGCTCTTTGGAGAGCCACGCGGGCAGGCAGAGTACAGTGTCCTGACAAAGCACAGCTTGGTGCCAGTCCGTCTGTAGCAGAGACCCATCTGTACTGGGGTGCCAGGGCAGTGTAGTTAGCCAGTCCCTGCTCTCCTGCTGTTGCTATTCAAAGCAGTTGCATTTCCAGAACATCCCTTCAGTGGGACCAGGGTTTAGCCCATAAATCTTACGCTGTAACCCCTTCTTCATGTTCTCTCCTGTTCAATAGTCTGCCTTTTACATCAGAGGTGGAGAAGGTGCCTGGAAAACAGAATCATAGCTGGGTTCTACGTTTGGCCCTTTTTGCTGATGGGAAAGGGAAATCCTGCATGATGTGGTTCTCGTATTCTGAGCTGTAGGCTCTTCCTAACAAACCCCACCTGCTCCTGACTCGTGAAAGTCTGCTGCAGCAAAGACATTGGGAACAGATCCAAATGGTCTTCAAGACTTTGCTGCTTTCAGTAAAACTAGGCTAGACAAATTGTTAGCCACCGTGTTTTAGGGAAAACTCTTGAACAAGACCCCAAGGGATGGACTAGATGCGACCTGGCAGGCCTCTTCTATCTCTGCAGCATGTCCTTCTGCAGTGACTCTTGGGAATGGCAATGTGGGTAGTTCAGAGAACCAGGAGGGTGGGACACTGACCGTTGTCTTTCCTGTATGTAGAACGCCAGGTCTTCCTTGCCACGTGGAAGGATATTCCAAATGAAAACGAGCTCCAGTTCCAGATTAAAGAGTGTCACCTGAATGCTGGTAAGTAACTTTGTTCTGGACCGCAGCAAGCCTTCGTGTAATGCACAGGAGTGACGATATGAGAGTCGAGTTTTTTCCGGTCATTAGCATTGTGAATTGACAACACTGACAAAGCAGGATTGCAGGTACAGGCCGAGCAGTTCCAAATTCTAGCCCCAAGGATTTGTTTAACCTAAACTTTCAGCTGAATTCCATAAAAGGAGGTTTCCCTAGTGAATGTCTCTGAAAACAGTTCCCTCCCTAGGATTTCACCTGTTCCCTTTTCCCTTCTGTTATAGTTCTTACATTATCCCTTTCCTGTTTATTTGCCTTCCTTGTCATGGTGTCTCTGAGCAAGGAGCTTTGGGCTTGATTTCAAATCCTTCCTGCTCGTTACTGTGGTTTGTACCCTAACCCACATCACAGAAATTTCATATTGGTTCCAAGTTGTTGTCTTTCATTGTCAGGCTGGGATCGCTAAGGCTAGTTAGCTGTAGGGCCAGCTGTGGTTGTGTGGCTTGAGAACAAGACTAGGAGTGAGGGAATGTGGGATGTAGATCTGCCACTAACTTGCTGTGCCACCTTGGATGAGTCACTTGTCCCTCCTGTGTCTTTCCCCATCCGCAAGTAAGTGGGTATAACCTGGCCTAGTGGTTAGAGCACTGGACTGGAGTTCTGTTCCCTGCATGACTTTGGACAGATTACTTCAGTTTCCCCATCTGCACGATGAGAATAATGATACTGAGCTCCTTTGTAAAGTGCTTTGAGCTCTCCTGATGAAAAGCCCCTGCAGGAGAGCTAGGAGGTGTTATCTGCAGATGAAAAGCCCGGTGTAAGGCCACAGTCATATATTGCTATTGTTTATTGTTACGTTGCTGGCTTTCAGCTGTACCCTGTCTACTTGAGCCAAGTGCTTAGTCAGCTGTTTGCCTCTACTAGACAATGAACATCTCACAAGTGCAGAAGACCATTTTGCCACTGAAGGATGAGGGAGTACGTGGCCAGTAGAGCTGCACTGTTCGTGTTTGAGAGGCCTGGATGGGATCCAAGTGCTTGTAACTAAAGCTAGTATGTTTTACAGAGAGGTGTGTCCCTCTTGATCACAAACCCATGGTTCTTTCTCTCCTGCCTGCCATCACGCAGGGAGAACGCTTCTCTCACTTCAGTCACAGGCAGAAACAACCCCCTGCCTTTGTAGCCATGACTTTTTTTCCATTTTGGACCACAAACGATGTGACGCAAATAGCAGCCGTTGGATCTTATGACTTGATTCTGTTCCTGGGGTTCTGGCGAGGGCAGCCTCTCTGCCGCTCCCTTTATTCCAGCCTCTCAAATGGCACGCGGACATTTCCACCTGATTGGAAGTTCTGCCCTGTAATCCATCACACCCTTCTCCTTCCACCGTCCTCCATTAGCTACTCTGTCTGTTGGGCGCTGTGGCACAGAAGGAAGGTTTCGTTCTTGTAGTGGAGAATCTGTCAGGGTTTTAAAGTCCTTCCCCCATCCCCTCGGGCCTAGATTCTAAACGTTCAGTCTCCGCAAGTGGCTTTATTTCTGACAAGACTTACAGAAGCAAATTCTTCTGCCCTCTATAAACCACAGTTGCAGTGGATCTGTCTGCTGCGAGGAATAAGGAGTTTAATTCCTGGTTACTTGACATACATCAACGGGCCATCTGGTCCGTTTTTGCGGCCATCCCACTGGCCAATGCTAAGGAAGCTGTAATGCCTCTAATTGTAGGATACTGTACTGTCAAGGTTTCTGCCTGACCCTTGGTTGTGATTAGCCTATACACTGCAGTGCTTTCTCCGCTTTACCCACCTGTTCCCCTTCACTGGGAGTCATTAAAGGATGCAGAGTAATTGGCAGCATTCACTGTTTGGCTGCTTTACCAGCCATGTGCCAGACCTTCTGCCTGGGCTTGCTTGGAATTGTAATGAAGCCCAGCTCTCAGCGGAGGGGCATGCAGGAGCACTCCAGTCCCGTTAGATTTCTGCACGGTTGCACTCTCCATGTGAGTAATAACATTGCTCTATTGCAGTGTTATCTGCAGCCATCACCAGGGCTCAGAGAGAGGAAGCTCCTGTCAGTCTTTTAGCGAGAGCTTTGGAAACGGTGCCTGTTTGAGTGTGATCCATTGCTAGGGAGGCTACAGTGTGTGCCAGCCTCCTCTGCTTGTTTAGGGAGGAAAATGGGTCATGTCTGATAAACAGACTTCAAATCCTTTTCTCAGCTGACACCTCTGTTCTTGTCTTCGGAGCTGATGCCTCGTCCCTGCTGCAATTACAGGAGCCATTTTCTGCACTGACCACCTGGATCGTAGAGCCAAGAAGGCTGAGAGCTAGTGGGTGCAGAAGGCTGAGAGCCTGGCATGGGAATAACACGTGTTAGGCTGTGTCTACACTGGTGCAGACTTGATGTACATGCAACACGATTTGTACCCTTGCAGTTTCAAACTGGAGGAAGCTGCACCAGTGCAAACCACCCGGCACTGGTGTAAATCTTGTCTACACTAAGGGTTTGCACTGGTGGTTAGGGCTAAAAACCTAATGTAGACAAGGCCTTACTGTAGGCTACCTCTGGCCATCGTCCAATCTTCCCTCTGAGGGTAGTGGCTTGCAATGCTGAAGTCTGTGTGTACTTGCCCTGGGTGTGTGGATTAAACAATCTACCTCTGTTATCATGGCCTTTTTCTCACTAGAGACACCAGCAGTAGTTTAAAGCTTTCACTGTAAATTTCAGCTCTCCCGTGTTCGTTATGAGGAATCTGAACAGTGTAGCCGTGTAACTTTCATACCCTTGGCATAGACGGGGACAGACATACTCAAGGGATCTAGTCCTAGCTTTCAGCTGTGCCAGGGTAGCGGTGGCCATGAACAAAGCTTGTGAATTTCAGTGGGTGTTGACTATGATTCAAAATTTGCTGCGATGCTGCTCTTCAGCACAGATCACTGCTTCCAACAGCTGCTAGTTTTCGACAGTTGTCCAAGCCGTCTTTGTCAACATAAATCGATATGAATCCCATGAGACCCACTTAAATAATTCCTGAATAGCACATGCCCACACATGGTGGTGCGATCTTTTCCAGGTTTAGGAACTCTGTTAACGACAACTTTCATTCTCCAGTCTAGCTGATTTCCTGTTCAACAGCACGAATTGAGCTGTGAGCTAAAATACCCCCATTTCCCAGCTGATCTGCCATAATCACAGCAAAACCGGTTATTTAAATATAGTAGCAGAGCTATAGCAGACCTTTGACAGATGGAGCGAACACACCGACAATTGTGCATAGGCTCCTGAGGAGCCGAGGTGGGGGCTAATCGAAACAGTCTTCCCTCTATCAATGCGCTCTGCCTGGCATCCTTTCTCCTTGCCATGAAGACCCTTCCCTTCCATCTTCGTGAATGCTTAAATCTTACAAAATCCAGACAGAAGATACCAGAAGCCCTGCCATCCAGCTGAGTGATGAATGCTGATTTCTGTGAGGGGACATTTAAATTAGAAATAAATCTCTTTACAGCAGAGATCAGTTTTTTTACTGAGTCAGGGATGCAGCTTGCTAATTTCTTGTATGGCTCTGTGCGCTACTATACATCCAGGATTGTGTGTCTGTCACTGGGCAGCAGTCAGATTTCAAAGCACCTCTAACCTAATAACTCTGGTTATTTATCCTTTTTCCTTAAATAAAAGACAGATCGAAACACAAACATTTCTATCAGTGAAGACATTTCAAATGTTACTGAATCTTTGTGGGCAAAATGTACTGGAAGGAGCAATCCTACGCTTGTCTCCCCAGGATGGGCTAGATGTGACTTTGTCTCTTGAATTTGTATGACTTTATACATTCAGGCTCAGATTTTTAAAGGTATTTAGGTGATGCTGCACTGCCTCGCGGGTTGAGGAGCCTACGCCTCATTTTCAAAAAGTTATTTAGGCTCCTAAATCAGTTAGGTGTTGCAGTGCTGAGTGCAGCAACGTCTAAATACCTTTAAAAATCTGGGCCTATGCCCCCAATCCCGTAAGTGACTACAATGCCCTCCATGAGTCCCATTGCAATCAGTGGGTCTTGCTTAACAGTCGTGTGCAGATTGGGCCGGAGTGTGAATAAATGGACTCCTCTCCTATTTAAGGTATACATATGGGTGCATTTTATATTTTAAATACATTCAGGTTCTGCACATGTATCTGAGGCCATAGGGAAACAGTTGTATGATATTTTAGCGGAGAAACCATGTGATCATGTAATTAAAGATTGTTGGCATGGATACACACAAGGGGTCAGAGTTAAGATTAAAGGTACAACCTCAATTTTCTCATGTGCTGGCTTTTATGCTAATTTAAGACTTTGGTACCCCGATGATTCTGCTCACATGAAAAGGCAGGGAAAAATCCAGTTAAAGGGTGAGAAGAGCTTAAAAAGCTGCGACCTCCAGAGCAGTGAGGGGCAAAGTTTAGAAACTCCCCAGGCATAAAAAGATTTCAATACAGGGTCCTGTTCTGCACTGAAATTCTTACTCGTGAGATGTCGGAGCTGCCATCTGGATATGGTATTAAACAGGTTCATAGTTCCCAGCATCAGTCAGCGTTCCTGCTATGCATGTGCGATACCAAGTTCATAAATGTACTTAGCTTAGGTAATTTTTTGGAAAACACACATTCTCCTCCACTGACTAACGCATGTTAAAATACAATTTTCCTTTTTCACGCTAGAATTTCTTAAAACATGTTAGTTTAAAAGATGTTAATAGATTTTTAAGGCCAAAAGGGGCTACATATTATCATCTTGTCTGACTGCCTGTATATTTTAGCTAATACGTTTTAAAAACACACCTTATACCCTAGTCCAGACAAGCCCTTCAAATAAAACAGGAGCTGTATTGTCTGTGGGTGTGCCAGAATCATAGAAATGTAGGGATGGAAGGGACCTCAAGAGGTTATTTAGTCCATCCTCCAACGCTGAGGCAGGACTAAGGAAACCTAGACCATCTCTGGCAGGTGTTTGGCCAACCTGTTCTTAAAACTCTTCCACGATGGGAATTCCACCTCCGTGTACATACGTGCACACATACAATTAAAGAATAATGCCAGTCTGGCTGTATGTAATCTCGCTGTCATTCTGTTGAGCAGTTCTGATAACCTTGTTTGCCCTGCTTCTTTATCAGTGTCACCAGAACCCTGCGGTGGAATGACAGTCCCGTTATTTTCAATTGCGTGTGTTTTTATTAAGATCTTAGTACATTTCTATTCTTTTCCCATACAATCCATGCCTTTTGTTTGCTGCTCTTCGCCCGACCCTTGACATACAAATGAAACCCTTCACTGGTTTGCACTTCAATACTTGGGCTTAATCTAAAGAATGCTTTTGATCTCTTAGTCGCCATAGTTCTGTGCTTTGTATGTAATGTCCTGGGAAGATTGTGTTCCTTTGTCTAAAGTGGCTTTCTGAGTCCTCTCCAGCCCTTTGCTGCTGAGAGAGGTTTGAATACAGTGGAGCTAATTCTGACACCAGAGTCGGTGTGATAAATCTGTTCAAAGAACAAGACGGGACAGGTTTTCAAAAGATTTCAGCACCCCAGTGCTTCCATTGGCACACCTAAATAAAACAACCAGATTTCCATAGCTCTCCAAGGGGAGGAGCTGGGCACTGGGCAATTTTGAACATATGGCCTAGTTCTCCATATGCAGGGTGAAATACAGCCTCCCTCCTAAAGGAGGCTCGCAGGCAGGATCTTTACAGCACAAATAGGTCCATGTTCCGTAACTGGTCTTAGCTCCTTTGGCCGGTTGTGGGCAATGCTTGTACAAGTTGACTGAAGACTTGCTCTTCCCCAACCCTGATTCCTTAGTTCTATGCAGTCTAAATTTGTGGAGTCACACGGTTCCTTGCCAAAAGAGTGGGCTCCTTCCCGGGATTATGAATGGCAAAGAGGAGACGCTGACGCCAATAAGAACAGAGTACAGAAAATGGCAGGTTAACTCAATGCCTCAGACATTTTGTTCTCCTTCCACAGACTCCTGACCTCTCACCCTACAAATGAGGGACATGTGGGGGATTGGACAGTGCATGGGACATGGGGCCAGATTTTCCACGGTGGTTAGGCACCTAAGGATGTAGATGGACACCTAGTAGAATCTAGAGAAGCAGGTTAGGTGCCTAACTCACATAGGCAGTTTGTACACCTTGCTAGGCTCCCATCTGATCTCTAGCTACCTAAATACCCTTGACAATCTGGCCCCGGGCACTTTTCGCCTCATGCTCTGATTTCAGTGGCAGCCCAGATTGATAGGGACGGTAGTTACCATCTGCCTGCTCAGTGGTCTCTCTAATGGATTGGTGGGTCACAGTAAATTTCCCAGCAGACAGATGTCCACATTACAGACCCAACTCCCCACCCCCACCAAATGTCCAACTGGTGCTTTTGCTGAGAGGCCAGTTACTGAATGGGTATGGAAACTCCTTCCCCCCCCAACCTTAAAAGTGGGCTCCTCCATGTCAGAATTAAACCCCAGCTTCTCCTTGATCATGCAGTAGAAGTCAAAGCCCTGTGCTTCTGACATCACTTGGAAATGACTGATTCTTCATGATGGGATCAGGCAAGATTTGCAGATGCACCTTCTGCTTGAACCCATCTCTTTACTGGCTCCGCAGGCTCTGTCAGATGTCGCTAGAAGCACAGGGAGGCATTTGAGGGTTGCATGACTGCAGACAAAGTAATTAGGTTTTGTTTGCTGATTTGTACTGTTCACTGCTGAATAGTATTGAGGGCTCTGAACTCAGAAAAAGGCCCATCTCAATAAGTAGGTGGCAAAGCTTTATATATGTGATCCTGTATCCGGGACCTAGTCAGATGAGAGTAGCCATCTGGTTCAGTGTGTGTGTGAATTCCCTGTGTTACAAAATGCACAGTTCAGATATTTTTGAGCATAGTATATTAATCTTATTTTCCCTTTATAAAATTAAGCCTCGATTCTGCAAAGACTTATGCATGTGCTTAACTTTACACAAGCAAGTGGTCCATTGAAGCCATTGCAACTGCTTGCAATGTAAAGCAAGTCTTTGCAGGATGGAGGCCTTAATTGGCAACTGGCATCTCATCCCTCCTCCCTCCTTCCCTCCCAAAAAAGATCATTAAATTTGTCATTAACAAATATGGGCAGAAGTGATGGTGGCTGTGGCTGTTATGTATTCGAGAGGTTTCCCCAGAAGGAAAACTCCTTCTGTCATTACCTTTTTAATCTAAAAATTCAATTAAAAATAACCCTTTCTGTATAGAAGACAAACATGTTTTTAAAAAAAACAACCCCTCACAAAATCCTATTTGAAGTTGCATATTGAGGACGGCTGTAGCTTATCCTGCGCTGCTAAAGGAACCATGAATCCTTCGGATGGGTTTGCACTGTCATCGGGTCCCATAGGTGCAGAGAAGGGCTTCTGCACGCAGTCAGCATGGCCTTTTGACAAGCTTCTGCTTGTCCTGTAAAAACAACAGGAGGACTTGTGGCACCTTAGAGACTAAGATTTATTTGAGCATAAGCTTTCATGAGCTACAGCTCACTTTTATAGCCCACGAAAGCTGATGCTCAAATAAATGTTAGTCTCTAAGGTGCCACAAGTCCTCCTGTTCTTTTTGCGGATACAACTAACACGGCTGCTGCTCTGAAACCTGCTTGTACTGTGTGGCCATTAACCGAGGCTTTGCCTTGTGTTGCAGTTCTTCTCACTGATAAACACGCAGCACAATTCAAAGCAAGGCTGATCTCACAGCTCCCAGCAAATGTCTGTTTATAAAGGCAGTGCTGTCGCATGGCATTAACTGTCCTGCTTGAGCAAGGCACTGCCTGGCACTGTTGCCTAGCGACGCTGCCCGATCTTGGAGAAACTGACATTGGTTTAGACTTGCTTACAGAGAAGTGGCTGGAGCTGCTACCTGGGGATGGAAGGAAACTGGAAATGACACTCGCCCTCCAGTGTGTGTTTATCCTGAAGTCTGTATTAATAGAGATGGAGGCAGAAAGATTCAAATGACAATCCAAGCCCCAGCACGCTTGTCTTTGGATTGTTATAAGTGGCTGAGTCACCTGATGGCTTCTGTGTCCAGCCATCTTATGATGAGCTTCCAAGACAGCAAAAGCAGGAACCTGGGAGTTCTAACCCCAGCTCTGTCTTCCCGTGTGATCTTGGACCGCTCCACTCCAGTTTCCCTGTCTGGGGAACAACAGTTGAAAATGACATGCTTGGCCGAATTAGCAATTCTCTAACATCTTTAAGGCTTGCTGCTGGTAAGAGGCCAAAAAACGCTTCTCAGCAGGTCCCCAGTTTAGACTTAAGGGCTCCAATTGCGATTAGATTCAGTGCCCCTGCTGGGGGTCAGAGCCTTTAGTTAGCACCAACAGAATCCAGGCTGTCGGGATGCCAATCCTGTGCAAGGATGCGCCTCACCCTCTGTACTGTATTGGTAGCAACCATCATTAAGGTGACTGGAGCGAAGGTATCGGAAGCTATAGAGCTGGTACTCTGCCTCTTTGTGCGCTTTGAACCTGCATGCTGCCAGGGAGCAGCTGCTGCTAAACATCAGGGTTTAAACGTGACCCATTCCATTCCCCATGGGAAGCGAATCTACCCCTAAGTTGCAGCTAATATGTGGCTGATGTTCCTTTCAAACAGGAGCAACTGCCCAATGTAGCATCCCCACCATTAGTAGAGCTTTGCCTTTCGGGTCCTCTGCAGATTTTTCTGTGTGGCAATCTGCTTAGGTTGCACAAGAAACAAATGTGTTGGTTGTATCCTGATCCCCATCTGGGGCTTGTCTGTGCCCAGCACAATTGTCAGCTGATACGGCTTGTAACGGAGCCTCTCCATGCCTGTTCTGGCTCCATTTGAGCTTAGGAGCGGACTGTTCTGCCCTGCATCTTTTCCTAACCCAGGTGGGCCCTTTGTATGGGGTAGGAGGAGAAGTGGGGAGTGAGGGGTTTTGGCTCAGGAATTCATTAGTTACTTGCCTCTCCTAGTTTCCATAGTAACCAAGGAAGAGAGGAAAACCCAAACCTGACTTTGTCTGAGTAGTTAGCTGCATGAACCCTGCCCCTCCTCTGCAAATCACTGTCCTAAAGCCTCCAAGGGTAGCGGGGTTAGTCCAGCTGCTGGTCTTCATTGAGTAAAGCCTGAACTCAAAGTTCCCATGCTGTGGAGAGAGCTTCTCCGCTCTTCAGGGATAATCGATTCTACAGCAGCTCAGCTGCAGCCCTGATCTGCTGGGTAAGTGGAGGAAGGAAAGGCAGTTGCTCCAGGGCAAGATTGCAGTGTGAGCGTGAGAAGTCAGACCCCTTCCCTGCTCTCTGTTGTATGGATTGAGACTCAGATGCTCTTTCTTTGACCCCCTGCTCCAGTGCTGACTTAATCACTTCCATTCTTTAAACAAACCCTTTGTGTGGCGCTCTGGGTTTTAGTATTTGTGAACATGGGCGATTGAAGGTGCTGCCTGGAGACTGGCTGGTCAGGTACACGCTTCCTATGTGGATGCTGTACTGTCCTGCCACCATACCATCCCTTTTCATGTAGTGGGTTTTCTGGGCCAGTGCCTGCTGCCTTCCTTGAGGTGTACTTGCCACTGTTTCCAAAGGGCACACTGGGTCTGTCCAGCTGCATGCAGCCAAATTTGCATTTTCCTCTCCATCTTCCTGGTTGCTGTGGAAAGTACAAGCTACTGACCAGGGTTCAACACAGCCCAGCCCATTCGTTTCCACGCGCACGCACCTCACCACTGTAGGGTGAACTGGCACAAGGGAACTGTTGAATTTGTGAGGTTGGAAATAGACTGTATTGAACTTTCCTTCTGCTCTCTCTAGTGGGTGAGTTGAAAATGCCGTGCTCTAATCAGCCAAGCGCCATCAGCTCA
Source organism: Eretmochelys imbricata (assembly GCF_965152235.1). NCBI lineage: Eukaryota > Metazoa > Chordata > Testudines > Cheloniidae > Eretmochelys > Eretmochelys imbricata. The sequence continues at coordinate 20,122,389 of NC_135588.1, read as the reverse complement.
CCTGTGCGGTAAACACTTGTAACAGTTTTGGAGCACAGGAGGGAGCTGAGTTTCAAAACGGGCATCAGAAGGCTCCCCCCAGCGTGTATTGCTTGAGGAGCTTCTATCTCCCTTTTGCTCAGGAAGGCGATTCTGGGAATACAGGCCACATCCTTGTTCCTCCCTTTTCTGAATTTCCTGAGCCTATGAATAATTGCGCCCTCAGCCAATACACGAAAGGATGACCATGTGGTCTAAGTGATTGGAGCAAAAGGATTGGCAGCCTGGGGCAGCTTGAGTTCCAGTCCCACTTTGTGCCAACACCTTCAAGCCAACTGGAAGTTGGCTAGAACACAAGAACCACCTGGTGAACTTGTAGATAGAGTATCAGCTGAACTTACCGCCATAAGTAACGTCCTGGAAAGCCAGGAAATTACCCCGGTAGCCAACAGCCAGGAGTGGCTGGGACCTCAAGGGACATTTGTGGTTATCTCAAGAATCTCCTGACTATCAAAAGCTGGGAGTGGAAGAGGGGGGTGGATCACTCCAGATTTGCCCTGTTCTGGACACTGCCCCTGAAGCTCTGGTATTGGCCACTATTGGAGAGAAGATGCTGGGCAGGAATGGACCATGGTCTTGACCCAGTATGGCCATTCTTATGTTCTCGTGTACTGAACTTGCTTTCCTAGGTCAGCAGGTTGTGTGGCTTTAGGAATGAGACTTACCGGGGTACTGCTCATATCTTGGCCTCTATGGCCCAGAGTTTTTTCCTTCTGGCCTCAGAAAGACTACAGCCAGCCCCTCCTTCAGTTGGGTTTTGGCTTCCACAGGCCATCAGTGTGGGCCATTGATTTGAATGCTGTGTGTTCCGGATCCCTGCTGCTGTTCTTGTTTCTCTGTAAGGTGCCTGAGAAATAGGTGTCATGGTTACAGCCGTATATTTATGTGCAGGTAAAATTATATGTCTCTTCCTAGTGCTACAGTCACAAATTGTATAAAAACCTCATCGCGGCCCCACTGCCGAGAGGCAGAAAGGAAAAGCGTTTTCTCTCATCCGCTAAGTCACTGAAAAGGGATTGAATTCAGAGAATTGTGTTAATGACTGAGAAGCCAAAGTTGAATTTTAAGCAATGATCTCGTTTGTTCTTACCCAGCAGCATCCTCTGGCTCAGAAGTGCATGGCACAATGTCCAAAATCAGCTCGCCCAAGTTCTGGGCTTTTTTGGGGAACTAGGAATCTGCAACTCCCAGAAGGGACCCAGGCCTTGCTGAACTCTCGTCTTGCCTAGAGTAGTGTGATCATGGAGGTGGGAGTGTGACCCCTGCGGGAGAAGCAAATGCTAAATTAGCAGGGAGACCCAAATCCGAAGGGAGGTCTCCAGGGAAATGGAGCACTTATGACCAAATCTGCTCTTGCCTCATTTTCTAGTGTGCACCTTCCCCCATAAACTCACTGTCTCATGCAGTTGCCAGTTCTTCCTCATCTGCGCATTCGTTTGTTCTGTTTGTTCACTGCCTATCACAGTGGGCCCATGGTCCGTGACTAGGGCTCCTAGGGTCTAGGATAACACAGATGACATTTGGGGGTATAGTTCTGTATTTTTGTCTCTGTATGTCTGGTGTGCACCCTTGATTTAATAGAGGTGTTTTTCTATTTGAAGACACTGTTTCCAGTAAGCTGCAGAACAATAATGTTTACACCATTGCCAAGAGGAATGTGGAAGGCCAGGACATGCTCTACCAGTCTCTGAAGCTCACCAACGGCATCTGGATCTTGGCTGAGCTACGTATTCAGCCGGGGAATCCGAATTACACAGTAAGACCCTTTGGCTCTTGGAGGGAGGGAGAGGAGAGGTCACACATCCTTTCCCAAGCAATCTCAAATCTGAGTCTGCTTTTTCCCAGCATGCTCATTTGGGGCAGGGCCTGTTAATTTCAACACCAAAGGAAATCCCTGCTGAGCCGGGAGGAGTTGGGAAACCACTGATGATAGCTATGTTCGTGGCCCGCTGAGCTGGGTTAATGCTGACTCAGCAGCAGACATTTATTGGCCAAGATTGTTACCACTAGAATCAGCCAAGAGAAATCAACACAAAAGCATTGCCAGAATTCTCCACAACCCCCGCCTTTCCACCTCCCCCTCTAGTAAACAAGACTAGATTTCTGCCATGCTGACTGCTGAAGCAGAGACCAGCTGTCCGGACTTCGGAGATTTCTTTGGCCTTGCCTCTGTGGCAGCCATTCAAAGGCAAGAGCGCTGCTTGTCCCACATGTACCTACTTCCTTTAGCTGTCCTTCCTCCCTACTGCTTATCGTAGATTCTCCTCGCTGCTGCTGGAGTCTCTCTCCTGGTTTGAGAATCTCAAGGCACACCCCGGGGGGGCCCTTTGTGTGGAAAGAAAATTAAAATCCTTGAAAATATACTACCGAAAAGGGAGCTTGGCTTTGCGTTAAGCTCCCTAGTTATACGGTAGTGCGAGCAGGGGTCTGATTTGCAAGCTGGTCTGCTATTGGGGGAATTGGCAGCTTGGTGGTTAGCATTGCCCTTAAGGGAAAGCACCTCTCAAGGTTATTGACCTATGCCAGCCAAATACCACTGGCACTGTCTTGGTTTAGTGTGGTGTGAATTCCGATTCTGGGGGATAGGACTACCAGGAGTGTACAGGTGCCCCCTTGAACACTGGTGCAAGTCTATTAATCATACTGCTAAGGAGTAGGCATTCGTAAGGGTGGGGTCCCATTTATCTGCTGTTGGTCCTTTCCCCAATTCGGTCACAAAATTGGCTAGCTTTCCGTACGTGAGCGGGAGTGCGCTTTCGCAGAACTCAGTGCTTCGGTGGTAAGTAGCTTTTGGGGAGAGCAACTGGGACTAAATACTTGAAGTTGTATGTAAATTAGAAAAAAAAAACCCACAAAAACCTGGTATCCTGGAAAACACAATGGTAACCTGTGCTAACATGGTGTGGCTCTTTGTCACCCCCTTGAGGTTTGAGTCTGCTGCTGCAGCAGAGTTAGGGGACATGGTCTTTTAGCCCAACTAGTAGAGGCTCATGCTTTGAGATCCACAGGGTTCTGGGTTCAGTCTCCAGCTCAAGGAGCACAATTGCTAGGCCAGACTGGCTCTCTATTAGGCATCTGCGTGCATCACCATTGGTGTGCATGGCACCTTGTGGGACGGGTGAAGCACCACGGCAGCCTCGCTGTGCATTAGGCTGGGTGGAGTGTGGATCCAATGCAGTGAAATGGGTCCTGAGGAATTAACAGGCTGGCTCGTAGAGATGGGCTGTGTGTTATCTGCTTACGCTAACCTCGTCTTCGCGTCTCTCCTAGCTGTCCCTGAAGTGCCGGGCTCCTGAAGTGTCCCAGTACATCTACCAGGTCTACGACGGCATTTTGAAAAACTAACATCATGGGTCCATGTCTCACCCTGCAGAGGGAGGAGGGGAGACTCTGGATATTCCCATTATCGGTGCAGGCAAAGAACTCTAACTGGAAGCAGCTGTATTCATGTGTAGGATTTCAGACAAACGCACCGAGAAACCAAGGTAGCGATTAGTATCCACATGCTAATAATAATATAGGGAACAACTGTTTGATATTTTTAGCGTCCATGGAAACTTTGTAACCACTGCTTCAACCACTCCTGTGTCCCCCCAGCGCCACTGTTCTGTCGTTCTTTCTTGTGGGCTTTTCCATCTCGTGCCAATGTTTAGCGTTTTCTAAACCGCGGTAGGCGTAGTTGATATTTTGTAATATATGGCTCGTTTAAAACCTGAAAAAGACAAGTCTCTTGTTCATTAAAACAAGGCAAAGGCATCATAGAAACACAAACTGCACTTTATTATTTTATATTTTTTATACGTTTGGGTTTTTTTTCTATTGTAACCAGATGAAAAAAGGAAAAAAAAAAAAAACCCGATCTGGAGTAGTGAAAACATCCAAGGGAACACAGGTGAGCTAGGACTAGAGTAGCCTTGAGGAGCCAGTGATATGTGGAGAGCACCGGTTCGGATCCAAGGTGCATCTATTTGGGTTGGATGGGGCTTTGGGTCGTACTTGTGCTGGGGGGGCTCGATGCTCATCCAAAAAATCTGTGTCCCAGCCATCTTGCCTAGTTGCAGTCCTGGGGTTTGGAATTGGGTCTTCATTGCATGGGGAAGCAGGAGCTGGCAGGGTCTGGTTTGATAATGGGGAAGCAGATGGCAAAATGAGGACGGAAACAGCATGTAAGGCTCTTGACAGAGCATGGGGTGCAGTCATTGCGTTTTTTTCCCCCTTTCCCGCTCATTCCCTGTGTCTTCCTGTGACAGCCTGTCTGCCTTTCTCCCCCTGGGTCAGCTTCAGCTTGCTGAGTGGGGTTCTGCCTAGCTCCGAATGCTGTCCAGGCTGAAGGACCCGTGCGATAAATCTGAATCCCGGCAGAGGGTGGTCACAGCCACTTTGCCTATGGTTCTCTATGGGAGCATCCTCGAGCGCTTTCCTGCTGAGGGATGAGTGCAAAAGCTGGAGGACACAGCAGCATCTGGCCGTGCGCTTTAGGTTAAATTCTCTGGAGGAGTCTAAGCCACTCCTCGTCCCCCTTACACCCGCAGTCACTGGCATTGCCGGGCAAGTTGCCCCTGGCTTTGGAAAGCCTTTTCTCGCAGGGTCCTGGAAGGCTTGCCGTCAAAAGTTCCTGAGGAGGAAGTGCCCATTATCCAGGGGTGCAAAGGAGAGTCGCCGAGAAGCTGATTGGGAGTCGCAGCTCACCTCCCTCCCCCTCCCCCCCACTTGTGACACCCAAAATACTTAGTGAAGGGGGAGAGTCTTGAGTGCAATCTCCTGCCCTGTAAACCCTCAGGTCCAGATGACCCTACTGCTGCAGGGGCCAGTGGGTGCTGTACGTGAGGTGATCTCACAGGCTCGTTCCCTCCATCCCCAGTCGCCAGAGCTGGGCTTTCTGTGCCAAAGGCAGTAGACTGAGGGTCATTTGGGTTCCTAGTGCCTGAAACTCACTGGCATGGGAACACAGGCTCCCTTACTCCTCTCTGCCTCAGCTCCTACTCATGCAGCAGGCTCCCAGGGTGGAGGGCGGCTGTTTGGGCTTCCTGCCAGCCAGGGAGTTTCCCTGTCACAGGCAAGGCACTGGAATAGACACCATGAAAGGTGAAACAAAAGCGGGGATAGTAGCTGGCTTGGCTCTATCCGTCTACGCAGTGAACGTGTCAACCCAGCCCCAGAACGGCTTCTGCAATCCCCACTGCTCTCAGCTGACGCTTGGCACAGCACTTCCCCCAGGAGTGAAGTGATGCCCTTAATGTGACCACAAACAACCGTCAAAGCCTGTGCTCTTGAAGCCCAAGACTGGGCGGGGATCACCTGTTCGGGGCATGTGAATCTGGGGATACAGAACGGGACTGTAACGGTGGACCAGGAGAATAAGGGGGAAGGGAAGGGGCCAGTGAGGTTAGGCCAGGTCACGGGCAGGATGAAACATGGTTCCATGGTGGGGAGACTCCGCTCAAAGCCAGTTCTCAGCCAGGGAAGCGAGTGAAGATTGGGAGCAACTGCATCCTTTGCTGTATGTGCTGGCCGGCGTCCTCGGTGCAGAGATCATTTGGCAGCATGAATCCTGGCTGGGCAGAAGGCGGGACAGAGTTGTAGAAACCGGGCACTTGAGCATGCACCAGCTTGGCTGTTTGATTGGTTGTCTAAAGCCCTGAGGATAGCTGGGCTGCGAGCACTGCAGAAATAATAATTATTACAGTAATTCATAAAGTGCCGGCACACACTTCTCTCCCCTCAGAGCCAAGCTGTGAAGCAGCATCCGGCCTCTCATAAGTTTCCACCGTGGAGTTCAGCTTTGTGCCTGGGAGGGGGCAGAGCAAGCCTGAGTCCTGCCAGGGTGTGAGGGGGCAGCAGGGGAAAGCCCTGTTCTCTCTGCACAGTGCCCCATATTCCCCTGGCTGTGGTGCTGGCTAATGGAGATTGCTGATTAGGGCACTGACCCGGGAGAGGCGGTGGAGGATCCCTGGGAATAATGGCATGAGTCTTGCTCAGTTAAACCCCCTGTAAAGCCTGAACATGGGAAAGAATTAAACAAAACCTTGAGCAAATCCCTCGCCTGCCCGGAACTCCTTCCTCCCTCCCCGGTGTCTGTGCGTCTCTTCTGGGCCTGTGCTGTGTGTGTGCATGCCGTGAAGCGTGGTCTGTGGGAAGGGGAGCTGGAGGGCAGGCAAGGAGCATTGCTCAGTGTCGATGCCATTCCATTGTACTGCATATCCACTCTGATGTGTTCACTTTTTGGTAAAGCTTTACCTTCTGTCCTTGTCAATAAACTTGTCATTTACACTAACGCCCAGCTGTGGTGTGCTTCTGTTTGGGAAGAGGGGCTGGCAGGGCACTGCTGGTTTGGGGCTGGAGGATGCAGCAGGAGCAGCTGATTACTCTACTGAGAAGCACTGGTGTCCTTGCCAGGTGACCCGTGGACCAGAGGCCCCCATTTCTGTCCATCTTTGACCTTGAACGTGCTCAGACTGCCCCAAGCTGGTCAGAAGCAGACAAGGTGCCATGTGACTAGAGATTTATTTGTGGTGATTTCCCCGGCCGCCCAAAATAAAACCCTACTCTGTTCCCTGGCTGCTAATGTTCCGTAACACCCATACCAGCCAACGCACATTTCCCCTCCTTCACTTCTGTGCTTGGCATTATTTATGGTGTGCGTTACCATAGTACCCAGAGGCTGCCACCGAGATCAGGGCCCCCTTATGCCAGCTCTTCAAACACACAGTCTTTACCCTAAAGAGCTTTCAGTTTAAATATACTGGGCAGATGACGGGCAGGAGGGAAACTGAGGCACAGAGAGGGGAGGTGACTTGTCTAAGATCAGTGGGAGAGCTGAGAACAGAACTCTGGTTTCCTGACTCCCACTCTGGTGTCCTGGAGCTACTAGACCGTGATGTTCTCCTCGACTTTATCATTTGCTAGTTAAATTACAACGCACTATTGATTTTGTGTGCAGCTTTGAGGCTTCCAGCCACTTTCAGCTCCACGTGCTCTGCACTTAAATCACTGACTCAGAACCTGGACAGGCTGGAGAGGTTAAAATAAGGAACCTCAGGTGCATAACTGGATCAAGCAGGTGGAGGTTGGTGGGCTTTCCCCTCTTCCTTTGGGAGTCTCAGTTCAGAAGGAGGCACTGACCGTGAATGGATCCGATCCTGTAGTTGGGAAGTTACTGTGCTGAGCTCACAGCATTGCCAGATCTGATGATGGTTGGTGTTCTTCTTAAAAGCCCCAGTTTCTGGAGTCATGTGAGAATCTCAGCTTTCATTTAAAGTAAGACCAAGTTCCTCGCCCACATGGGAAAAGCCTCTTGAACAGGACATCCCCTAAAGGAGCCAAAACTAGGAAACTGAAGAGAAAAGCCCCCCAATTATTTTTAAAAGTTAGGGTTTTTATCCATGGCTTTTTGCAGGCCTGACTCAATCTTTGAAGCCTTGGTTTTGTCAATGAGTGGCCCCTGTATCATGCCCTGATGCTAAGTCAGCTGCAGCGTGGGAGAGGAAGACAGCGCGCAAAAGAAAAGCAGCCAGTGAGTTGTGAGTGGGTGGAAGGTGGCTGTAAAAGGAAGACTTGGGCCCAATACCAGACCAGTGACGTGGGAGGTGGGGAGATCTAGGAACCCGAGAAGGGTTTGGTCCTGTGGCCACTGTGTGTTCGTAATTAGGGGGGCACCTGGATTGTCTCCTCCATGCTGGTCAGGAGCACATTTAAATAGTCCCCAAGAGGAGGCGAAGACAGGGCAAGCTGAAAATAGCCATTCTAACAATGGTGGGGGGAGTGGAGCCCATTCACACCCTTTGATTAGCTGCAGCAGCCTGAGCCCTGTAATATGGGAACCCTGCTGAGTCAGGGTACATCTGCACTGCAAAACAAACCCCGGGATAGTAAATCTCAGAGCCCAGGCAGTGGATTCAGGCTTGCGCTACAGGGCTAAAAATAGCCATGAAGAAGTTGGAGCTCAGGCTGGAGCCCAGGCTCTGAAACCCTCCCCCGTCCTGGATTTCAGAGCCTGGGCTCCAGCCCGCATTGCCACGGCTATTTTTAACCCTGTAGCGTGGGCCTGAGTCAGCTGACCCAGGCTCTGAGGTTTACTATCACGGGGTTTGTTTTGCAGTGTAGACGTACCCTTTCTCGCTCCAGGTTGTTACCCAGAGACATGCCTAATGAAATCCCTTCCATTCACTCCTTTCTGTAGCAGCTGCTCCATTGAAATCTGCCTTCAGCCTTGCTTTCCACCAGGTCAAAGCACATTCAAACACTTTGTCACCTTCCACCAGTGAGCTGTGGTTACCGATGCTTTCCGAGTGGGAGCGCCTTGCTCCGTAGCCGTAGTAAGAGAGCCCCGAGCCCCAAAGAGATTAAGTGATTTGGCCAGGGTCACACAAGGGAGTCTGTAGCAGAGCTGGGAAGCGAACCAACCTCTGCTGTCTCCCTACCATGTTCCTCATTAGACACAGCTGACGCGCGGGCTCATGAGTTCCCCTGTCACCAGCTCTTCCTCGCTCCGCAGCACCAAGCAGTTTATCAAAATAAACTGTGCAGACATTTGGCTAAGTTTCTCAGCGTAACTAAGTGTCCAAATGACGCTTAATGGCTCCATTTCTCCATGTCGCACGGCTGATGAAATACATGAAGGCTGGGCATGGCTCTTCCCTCATCAGGAAAGTGTCCCTCAAGGGAGTCTCTTCCTGATGCTCCGGGCTGCTCAGTCGGAGTTTATTACTAGGTGCATGTCATGGTGTGATTGGGCACTGATTGGTCAGGCCTGGGGTCAGCTTTATTTGTGTGTAACTTAGGCCAAATAATTCTTAGCGGAGCCAACCCTTCTGGGGTCACAGTGGGAAGGCAGGGGAGATAGACACTCTCCACTCTAGCTAATCCTTGATGGTTACCTCCATTTACCATGCACTGGGGAGAGGGGAAGAAGTGGCACAGGGGGCAGGAGCCATTTGTCCACGTATGCACTATTTATTCAGACGCAATGGCTAATTTTGAGTGGTTTCACCTTGATCCCTTTGAACATCTCTTCCCATTGCTTAGCTGCTGCCGAATAGCAGCCCCTCAGAGAGGCCAATGGATAGCAGAGATAGTTAGGGGTCACAAATGATGTCAGAGAAGCCTGCTTTCAAGTGGCACTTTCCAGCTCTCTCTTTCATAAGCATAGGAGCCCAGATCCTCAAAGGTATTTAGGCCTCTAACTCCCATTGAGGATCGGGGCCTGGGCACGTTGTCTAGTGGTCAGAGTCGTTCCTGGCTTGGCCACTGACTTGTCATCCAGCCTAACCTCACTTAGCATCTGCCCCTCAGCATGCTCCATCTCTAAATACTAATGCTTTTGCCTTTCTCTCATAAGACCAGCCCTACTGGGTCAGACCAAAGCTCCATCTAGCCCAGTATCCTGTCTTCCGACAGTGGCCAGTGCCAGGTGCCCCAGAGGGAATGAACAGAACAGGGCATCATCGAGTGAACCGTCCCCTGCCGCCCATCCCCAGCTTCATGCCCTGCAAACTAGCATCTCCAGGAAAGGACTGGGGAAAAATCAGTTATTGTCAAAACCAAAAAAAAAAAAAAAAAAAAGGGAAAACTTTGGAAAAAATAACAAATTCTCCATGCAAGTGTTCATTCTCTACAAAGGCGTTTTTGTGTCAAAAGTGTTTGAAATGGAAGCATTTGACCCGTTCTCATTATTAGATGTTTCTCACAATTATAAAATTAAATGGGATCCTGTCTGTGTATTTGTCTAGGATACAATCGACACATGGCTTCAGCCACCTCCGTGATCGTGGTGCCAGTCCCATTTTACAGAGACAGAAATGGAGTTAGAGAGATTAAGTGACTTGGCTGAGGTCGTAGGTTCAGGGGCACAGGGCTTATGGCTCCGCCCCTTACTCTAGCCATTTGGCTGGGCTCTCTAATGGATATAAGACAAGGTTTGGTGGTAGCAAGAGTTAGTTGGGAGTATTGGGAGGTCTTTGGCTGAAAGAACTCGACATTATGGGACCAGCCCTCGTCCCATTGCTCCACGCACCAGGGAGATCATGGGAGCAGTGCCTAGAGTGAACAGTCCCTGCTGCCTTGCCGCTGCCCTGCTGTGTCAGCAGGTGCGATCTCCCTGCATTTCTGGGTCTCACCTGCTCTTTGTTGGCCAGAGTGATGAGCTGGAAGCCTCCTGCGCTCTCTTGACAGATGTGCTCTTTGAGCTCTGCCTCCGGGAGAGAGTCATCAGGCAAAGAGGGCCACTACTTCTATTTCACACCCATGACAATGGAAGAGAGCAGGGAGGTGACCTGTCAGGATGAACTGCTTTGCAGCACAGCTCACAAACCCACGTCCTTCCCCTTCCATGGCTCTGCTGGACTCATCCCACTTCCACGTCCATATTCCAGCACCCTAAAGCTTGGCCGATAGGGGACAGGAGCCAGCCTAGCATTTAGTCAGTCTGGCCCCTGCTCTCAAGCAGAGCTGCCCTGTGCATTCCTTGCACCCTTAACCCAGTCAGGCGGATGTTAACAGCGAGGCATATTTAGCACATCGCATTGGGGCAGCCCAGGTGCAAAGGGGCTCTGAAAGGAGTCAGCACAATGTGATCCAAGAGTTCCCTTGTCTATTGATCCAACAGCGCCCCTCTGCTCCAAATCCCTGCAAGGGGAAGCATGCCCCTTCCACGCTTTCCCTCTCGACGGCATGGGGAAGAGGCAGCCCGTTCTGATGCAGGTGCATGGATCTGGGACAGTACGGAGGCTGGCCAGCTGCTGCAAATGTTCATTTCCTCACTGTTGACCGATCAAACCATTGTCCCCTTCAAGGTCAAATCCTGTCAAACCAACCGAATAGCTTTTTCTGACAGGGTAACAAGCCTAGTGGAGAAGGAGGAAGCAGTAGACATGGTATATCTTGACTTTAGTAAAAAGAAAAGGAGGACTTGTGGCACCTTAGAAACTAACAAATTTATTTGAGCATAAGCTTTCGTGAGCTACAGCTCACTTCCTTTTGATACGGTCTTGCATGATCGTCTCATAAAAAACTAGGGAAATACGACCTAGATGGAGCTACTAGAAGGTGGGTGTATAACTGATTGGAAAACCATTCCCAGAGAGTAGTTATCAGTGGTTCACAGTCCAGCTGGAAGGGCATAATGAGTGGGGTTCCACAAGGATCAGTTCTGGGTCCGGTTCTGTTCATTATCTTCATCAGTGATTTAGGTAATGGCATAGAGAGTACACTTATAAAGTTTGCGGACGATACCAAGCTGGGAAGGGTTGCAAGTGGTTTGGAGGATAGGATTAAAATTCAAAATGATCTGGACAAACTGGAGAAATGGTCTGAAGTAAATAGGATGAAATTCAATAAGGACAAATGCAAAGTACTCCATTTAGGAAGGAACGATCTCTTGCACATGTACAAAATGGGAAATGACTGCCTCGGAAGGAGAACTGCAGAAAGGGATCTGGGGGTCATAGTGGATCACAAGCTAAATATGAGTCAACAGTGTAATGCTTGCAAAAAAACCTTGTAAGCAAGACACAAAAGTAATTCTTCCGCTCAGCACTGATAAGACCTCATCTGGAGTATTGTGTCCAGTTCTGGGCGCCACATTTCAGGAAAGATGTGAACAAATTGGAGCCAGTCCAGAGGAGAGCAACAAAAATGATTAAAGGTCTAGAAAACATGAGGAAAGGTTGGAAAAACTGGGTTTGTTTAGTCTGGGTAAGAGAAGACTGAGAGGGGACATAACAAGTCTTCAGGTATGTAAAAGGTTGTTATAAAGAGGAGGGTAATCAAGTGTTCTCCCCTGATTACAGGACAAGAAACAATGGGCTTAAATTGCAGCAAGGGAGATTCAAGTTAGACATTAGGGTAGTTAAGCCCTGGAACAAGTTACCAAGAGAGGCTGTGGATTCTCCATCACTGGAGATTTTTTAAGAGCAGGTTAGACAAACACCTGTCAAGGACAGTCTAGATAATGCTTTGTCCTGACTCAGTGCAGGGGGCTGGCCGAGATGACCTCTCAAGTTCCCCTCCAGTCCTATGATTCCACCCATATGCGCTGGCTGCCAGCTGCACCCAGATGTACAGGCTGAAGGCAAAACGAAGGAGAAGCAGAAATCCAAGCCAGCCCTTCCGCTGGATCCTTCCCCACGGCCTGGCGCCGAAGGCTGGCTTTTGCTGTGAGCGGAGGGTGGGCTGGCGGGGGGGGGGAGGAGCAGGTGTGTGTTGTTGCCCCGCACAGCTGGGAGCTGAGGGACAGCGTTTCTATGTTTAGCTCTGCTGTGAGCTGGTGCCTCTGGGTTTTTCAGACACAGACGCAGGAAGTGGGAGGGGCCAGCGAGGCTGATTCCTAAGCAAAGGGTGCATCTGAACAAAACCAAACAGCCAGGTTCTTCGAGGGGCCGAGCGGTGGTCGTTCCTATTGAGGTCAATGGGGGCTGCGGCTGCTAGACACCGATGGAGATGAAGCTCCATCGAGTTTTAGCAGGTGGGCAAGTCACTTAATCTCTATGCCTCAGCTCCTTATCTATACCCTTCCTCACAGGGATGCTGGGTGAGTGATGCATACATACCTACATGGATAAAAGGAAACGCTTTTATGCACAGCCCATGTGTAACCGGTGGAACTCACTGCTCCAAGATGTCCTGGAAGCAAAGAGCGTATTGGACCTTTCTGTGGAGGACACGAAGGCCCCCAGTGACGTGAGACAAACGAAAAGATGTCCTGGAGATGTCACACTTCAACCTCTAACTGCCTGGGGTTAGGGAGAGACTGGTCAGGTGATCCCATAACTGTCCAAAAGGTTCCCTGGAGCTACTGGCACTGGCTAGCGTCTGAGAGGGGATGGTGGACTAGATGGGCCTCTGAGCCGGCCTCGTAGTGACTGTGTGCCATTCCCTCTCCGATGCCTCAGACCCCAGCTTGATCCAAACAGGGAGTTAGCTGGCTCTCTGCTGTCCCATGCAAGCAGCCTTGTGACTTGATTCTCCAACTTCCTTCCTCTGGCTGCCTGGCCTGAGCTCCCCAGTGTGGCAGAGCAGATTGTAAGCTCCTGGGGGCAGGGATTGTATCTTTACTTGCGGCGCCAAGGGCCACTCGCGCTCTGTACAAAGGCTAATGGTTTTTGGGGTCCTCTTAAATGATGGAAAATACACAGCGCACTTGAGAAAAGACACCGGCAGGCCTAGAGGACGCTCAGGATTCTGGGGATTGAGTTTTCAGATGCCACCGGGACTGAACCGCCCTTAGAAGAGAATTTAGAGCAGCCCCCGGTATAGGTGTAGCACTGATTGTTGCAAACCTCTCTGCTTCCTTCTCACCAGCTGGGTTTCCAGACCGGCTCGGGGAAGGGAGCTGGCAATGGGATGGCAGCACCCGGGCAGTCCCCTGCTGTTTAGCATTCTGGTGGCCGCAGCCAGCGCGTGGTAGGAGGGCAGAGGCTGAGAAGGTTCTGAATTTCCATCATGCTTCCCCGAGGGCTTCTGCACAAGGACCCAGTCAGTCTTTCTCCCGCTGTGCTAGGCACTGTACAAACACAACTAACAGCTGGGCCTTGCTCCAAAGAGCTGGCACGTGCCCACCTTTTGGAGCACGCTCTGTCAGGGCTGCCAGCTGGAAAGGGGGATGCTGGTGATAGGCCACCCAGCTGCAATGGACTTGCACGGCCTCACCTTGCCCCCATTCCTCTCCCCAAGAGTCCTCCTCCTTCCAGACACAGAGAGGAGCGTGGGTGCTCAGCACCTCTGGAAACCAGGCCCTGTTTCCTCAGCAATGGGGCGCTCTGCCCCAGCCCCATGGCAAGGCGACCCTTGTCTTGCCCAGCATGGGGCCGGTTTACCCTTGAACTTGCTAGCCAGTCATCGCACTGTCCCTGCCCCAAGCCACGTAACTTTGGGGCCGAGGAAGACGGAGGCAGGAAGAACCGGCCTCCTGGGTGGCTGAGCCAGCGTGTTAGTCAAACGGGAACAGGTCCGTGAGGGAAGCAACAGCTAGGTGGGAATTACTGTGAAGCTGCCGGTCCCATGCAGAAGGTCTCTTCCTCCCCCGAGGGGCAAGCTTGTGATAGACCGGAGAGTTGGAGCGGCCTTTGGTTCCGCGGCCCAGCTAGCCGTGATAGAAAAGCATGCTCCAGGCCTCACCCAGAGCGAGGGGTGGTACATCACACTTGCCTTATGGCTCAGCCTCTCCCCCTTAGAGCGCCTTGATCAGCACCTGGAGCTTTGACTCATCAGCATCCCTTGCCCTGACCCCCCCCACCCCCGGCAGTGCTTCACCACAGCGGGTCCCGGCGCCCACAGCCGCGTTCTCTTTGTTGTGGCGTGTGAGCGAAAGGGGCGACGCAAGCTCCAGGCTTCTGCTTTTCCATCATGCTTCTCCGAGGGCTGCTGCACAAGGAACCAGTTTGTCTTTCTCCCGTGACCCTCCTGTGTACTCAGCCTCTGCCTTCCTACCACGCGCTGGCTGCGGTGCACCCCTGGGGCTCTGAGGGCCCTGGTGCACCCCTGGGGCTCTGAGGTGCCGTGACAATACTAAGGCCCAGTGCCTCAGTCCTCAGGGGGCCATGAAGAGTGGTCACCCACATGGCAAGCGGGACACAGCTGGTGAAGGGCTCTGCTGGCCATGGCGGGGGAGGGTTGACACACTCATGGCAGGTGCAGGCAGCGTGGGGCATGGGGCTGGGGGTCAGGAGACCTGGGGGTCTAAGCAGCTCTGCTGGTGACCTGGGACAAGACACATCCCTTCCCTGTACCTCTGTTCCCCCTCCCACCCTTTGTTAGGAGGGTGAGTTCTTCAGAGCAGGCCTGTCTGTTACTAGGTGTGTGTACAGCACCTAGCACAGTGAGCCCCCGATCTACTTCGGAGCCTCTAGGAGCTACAGCAACACACTGAAATGAAAGCACAAGGCCCATGATAGGGCCCTTAATGCAACTGCCTTCCTGCTGCGCTTCCGCGGAGCTATTTCTCGTAGGCACGAAATGAGCTTAGAGGAGTCTGTCTGGCACCTGGTGGTGGGCACCCTTGCAGCTGTTAAAGTCAGCACTCTCCCTGCCTTTCAATTCCTTGAGCTCAGGCAACAACTTCTAGCTCTTGCCCCATCTCTCCCTCTTGTTCCCTCCTTCTCTTGGAAGAGAAGGTGGAAAACCTCCCTGGAAATTTTGCCCTGTGCCATGATAGACACAGGAATCTGTACAGAGTGCCAGCCCCTTGCTGAAATGCGCGGGTCTGATGCAGAGAGAGATTAAAGGACTTGCTCAAGGAGTCTGGGGCAAAGCCAAAAGCTGAGTCCAAGGCCAGGACCGTCCCTTTTCTTTCTGGAGAAAAGCTGGTGCCAGGAGTTCCTGAGATCCTTGCAGCTGGCTTTATGTTTGTCAGTGTCTTGTTTCAGTGGGGTTAGAAAGAGAATTCCCAGACAACTGGAAATAAGGGGAATCCACGTCTCCTTCCCCCACCCCATGTTAAAATTTCTTTTATAAAGAAAAATGCTGCAAGTGGACAACCTCTCTGTGCGTATTTTTAAAGCCTCCAAAAACAGACTTGGATCTCCAGTGCAGACAGGAATGGAGTCTGAATTTTCCTGGAAAGCATCAGAAAGGTTTATACGAGCTTGCATGCAAAGATGACCACTGACCGGCCCCGACCCGCTCATACTGCAGGGTCCTGACATGGGGGACGGAGTTTGATACGTGGAAAAGCTGTGGGCGCCGTGCTTGGGTAATATACAAGAATAACAGAATATACAAGATACAGGAGAACAACTACAGTACGCTGCTGGGGCCAGTCCAGCCCCTACAGATGTCGGCAGGCATCGGCTCAGACCTCTACAGAGCTGTCATCTGAGGAGCTCGCCCTGATCAGTTAAGTTTCACAACAGCTTTGGGAATTAGCCAAGTGTTAGCTTGGCTTCTCTGACAGTCTAAATGGGATGTGGGACAAAGGTGCCTTTATAGCACCGTTCACGGCCCCGATCCCAGGACCACTGCGGCCTGGTCCCAGCTGTGACATAAAGCAACATGCATCTGCTCTATGTTCCACCAGGGCTGTGGGGTAGCTGGGCGCAGGAAGGTCCCAACCCTGCACCCCGTTTCCCTGGCTACACCCCTATGCAGAAGACAGGCTGGACTAGCAGTTACCAGAGGTTTGTATGTACAAATGTAGGGGGTTGTGAAAACAACAAGGCTGTGTGTATTTCACCTGGTGCATTGGCTCTGTCCTCTGATAATGTGGCTTTAAGGGCCTGATTTCAAGTCCCCCCCAACCCCATATGTGCACTCCCAACTTTGCCCCCGTGCCCGTCAGCGGACACGCCTTTGGGGCACTAACCCCCTTGCCTACCGCTGGTCAGTGCCAAATGCATTTGAGCACAGATGCAAACTCCTGCAGCACTGCATGCACCAAAGGGCATGCACTGCGTACGAACCGGCAGAGCCCGGCGTGAGTCCCTCCCCGAAAATCCGGCCCAAACCATCTCATGCCATTAAGAAATAGAATCGTAGAAGATCAGGGTGGGAAGAGACCTCAGGAGGTCATCTAGTCCTACCCCCTGCTCAAAGCAGGACCAATCCCCAACTAAATCTTCCCCCAGAACCATGCCCAATTCAGCATCAGGACGCCAGGGAGAAACCGTGACCCATTGTACGGGTGGAGAACCGAGGTACAGCTCCTCCAGAGGTATTGGAGTCAATGGATGGGAGGACGCTAAATCCCTTGGAGGATCTGGGCCTGGGAGGTTAAGTGATTTGCCGGAGGACACACGGGGGGGCAGCGGCAGAGGCTAGGAATGGCACTCAGCGCTCTCCAGGGCTAGCTTGACCCCCAGGCCCAAGAGGGGCCGGGCTCCGGCAGCTCCACCCCTCGGAGGCTGTTGCCAGTGCTCAGGGAGCCAAAGGCAGGGTGGGCCATGCCGCTGGGCCCGGTGCATCCCCCCTTGCTCGGGGGAAGGGGCTGCTTGCGGGGGCTCCTCGTGGCCTTCTCTCCCCAGAGCCTAGCGGGCTCCCCTCCCCGGCTGCAGCCCCCCAGCGCCGCTGACGCCCTTCCCCGGCCGGGAGCAGCTAAAAATATCCGCCGCCCCCCGACTGCGGGAACGTGGCAGGCGCTGTGACCCAGCGGAGCAGCTGCAAGGCGAGGCGGGCGCCCTGCCCGCAGGGAGCCGGAGGAAGGGGCAGGCGGCCCGGAGGAGGGAGCGAGCGAGCTGCCCAAAGAGCCGAGCCGAGCCGAGCCGAGCCCCCCGCCCCGGCGCAGGGCGAGCGTCGCTCCCAGCCCCCCGGAGCAGCGGCAGCCCCAGCTGCCTGGCCGGAGCGGAGTCCCCGGGAGCTGGGGCGGCTGGATGGAAAAGCGACCCCCCCCCGCCCCCCTCGCAGCCCCGCTTCCAGGGGGTCCGGGCAGGCAGCCGGTGCCTGGGCTGGGGGGCAGCGCGCCCTTGGGATTCGCGCCGCGGCGAGGTAAGGACCCGGGGGGGCCCGGCATCAACCCGGCTCGGGGGGGGGCTCGGGGGGCTGCGGGCAGGGGGGCTGGGGGGGGCGTTTTTCCAGGCAAGGAACAAATCCGGAATCAGAGTTGAAGGGACCTGGGGGTGGGGGGAGCAGCCACAGTCCAGGATCCCCCCCAGGGCGGGGGCAGGGGAAGAATTCAATAGCCCCCCCCCCCCCCCCCGGCACAGTCTGATGGGGGGCGGGTGACGGGCACCTGGCGAGGGGGCCGGGCAAACCGCCCCCCGGTGCTGAGGACAGAAGTGGGGCAGACAGCTGGGGGGGGCGGCCTGGCAGCAAAGGGCTGGTTGCTGGAGCCTTTCGAACCGTTTCGGGGGGTCCAGGGTCGCCGGCAGGAAGGAAGGGGGGAGACAGGGTGGGTTGGGCAGGTCCTGGGAATAGCAGCGCGGGTCCCTGGTGAGATTCCCGCACGGGGGGAATGGCCGGGACGCTGCCTCCGTGCGGAGGAAGAAGTTTAACCTCAGTCTGACTCCCCGGGCCCCTTCCGGCTCCCCAGATACTGGACTGCTGAGCCCCCCCGCCCCCCTCCCTCCTGCTGAGCCCCCCCGCCCCCACCAGTGCCCCCCCTCCCTCCTGCTGAGCCCCCCCGCCCCCACCAGTGCCCCCTCTCCCTCCTGCTGAGCCCCCCCGCCCACACCAGTGCCCCCCCTCCCTCCTGCTGAGCCCCTCCCTCCTGCTGACCCCCCCGCCCCCACCAGTGCCCCCCCTCCCTCCTGCTGAGCCCCTCCCTCCTGCTGACCCCCCCGCCCCCACCAGTGCCCCCACCAGTGCCCCCTCTCCCTCCTGCTGAGCCCCTCCCTCCTGCTGACCCCCTCGCCCCCACCAGTGCCCCCTCTCCCTCCTGCTGAGCCCCCCCGCCCCCACCAGTGCCCCCTCTCCCTCCTGATGAGCCCCCCCCTCTCCCTCCTGCTGAGCCCCCCCGCCCCCACCAGTGCCCCCTCTCCCTCCTGCTGAGCCCCCTGCCCCCTCTCCCTCCTGCTGAGCCCCCTGCCCCCTCTCCCTCCTGCTGCTGTTTGGCCTGTAATTCAAGGGAGAGCTTGTCAGCCTGGAGCTGAGGAGATGCTGAAATCTGAACCCTGAGCTTCTCCCAGACCGTCTGTCCCTGACACACAGGGGAGTCCTCCCTCCAGGATTTGGGGCTGGTCAGTTTCACCAGAGACCCACTCCCTCCCCCAGGCCCAGGGATAACCCGGCCCAAGCTCCCCCTGGGCTCCCCCTTACACTGAGCTAGTTGCTAAGGTTCCATCTGGGTGTCGCCTACTTTCCCTACAGCACATTGAGGTGTGCGGGGGGGGGGGGGCGTGAGGGGGGTCAGCAACTTATTTTCCTTCCGACACCGCCACGCAAACTCGCATGCACATCCGCTCGCCGCCATCCCGGCACACGCTCCCCGTCTGTGCGCTGAAGGGCACACGCGGGCTGACCTGCGCGCGCTACAGGGGCCCTGGGGACAGGCGTGAGTGCCCGTGCTTTCTGCACCGGCCTGGGCGCTCGCTTGCGTGCGCCCGATGTGGAAGGGCTGGCTGCGAAGGCTGACGGGCGGCTGTCACCCGGCGCATCCCTCTGCAGGGGCGCCCGTGGGCCCCTGTGCACACGTTCCCTGCATGCATGCACCCTTGATGTGCAAACATACGTGCGCCCTTCAGCTGCCAGACTCCCCCGTGCACGTGGAACCCTCGCTCGGGCTGCGAACCTGTAGACAAAACCTTTGGCTGCAAGGGGCAGTAAGAGGGTGTCTAACCACGGTGGGAATTTGGCCGATATAAAAGTCTCAGCTGGACTGAGCTAGTCACTCCTTTAGCTCAGGGCACGGCAGTCATTGAGGACTGCAGATGTGGTCCCACCTTAGCGTGCACTGTTAGGGGCACCAGTCCTGTGAAGAGGAGGGAGCTTTGCTTAGTGGTTAAAGCACAGGGCATCAGGAGACCTACATTCTATTCTCAGCTCTGCCACTGGCCTGCTGGGTGACCTTGGAGAAGTCACTTGCCCGTCCATGCCTCAGTTTCCTCCTCTGTTGGGCAGGGCTAGCAGTCAAAGGAGGCTGGTGAGCCTCGATGGGTTATGAAGCCCCGGAGGAATGGAAGGTACTGTGGAAATGTAGAGGGCTAGGAGAGTTCAGATTATCTCATTACAATTCCAGTTTCGCTCTGCCTTTAGAAATCCTCTTGTTTCGCAACAATAACCTGGCTGTTTCCTTTGCTGGGAGGGCAGAAGATTGGCCTAGTACTGAGAGTGAGAGCTGTGTAGATTGCTCCTTGTGGCTGCTGTGAAGGGAGGAGGAGAGGCATGTTTTGGGCCTTTCAGATTCCCTGAGCCCAGGAACCGCTCACCTTGTCCTCAAGCAAAACAAGCGGCTGCTTTGGACTCAGCATCTGCAACTCAGGGCCCAGTCTCCCTCTGGAAACAGGGACCAACTGGGGAAGGAATCAACACGCTGCCAAGCTCCCTCACTGTCTCTGAAAGCAGGACCTTGTGGGAAGGCAACTCCTGGCTTGGTCCTCCACCTCCCCACTCCTTCCTACAGCCTGGGTACCCATCCCAAACTCTGGCCAGGGGGCTACATATCTGGGAAGGAAGGGCAAAGGAGGCTGGGCCTGGCATTGCCACACATCCTCTGCCACTCCCCCCACCCCCAAACACATCAAAGGCCCCTCAGAAGCGAGTGGGACTTTGTCTGAGGAGAAACCACACAATGGAACGCGGTTACCAATGCTGGCCAAAACCACGGCCCTCCAGCTGCATCCCCCAGCTCCCTCGACAAGGATCTCCCTGCCTCTCGTATGGAATTGGCTTGGTGGCTCGTGAGCTGGTGATTATGTTGCCCTCTTGTGGGGGAGACCCACAAAGAAGATAAAAACTTTAATACTGCTGCAAGCTAAGGGCGATTCTTCTGCATCGTTCACAGCCACAGGCCTGTAGCTCTGAGCGCGGGAGAGATCTAGCAGAGCAGCTGTGTTACCAACGCTGAGGCCTGGTCTACGCTTAAAACTGGGGCTGACGTACCTTCGTCGCTCAGGGGTGTGGCAACCTGACCTAGTGTAGACACAACCAGGGCAGCAGAAGAACCTTTCCATTGACCAAGGGAAGTGGTGTTCCTACAGTGACGGAAAAAACCCTGCTCTCGCCATAGGCTGCGTCTACACTCCTTGTACCAGTTGCTCGGACTCTGGAGCCCCAACCAGCCCCCCATGCCAAGTCCCCCTGATTGTCCTGTTAACATAAAGCTCCCTATTTTCTCTGCTTCCTCTCCATTAGTCCTGCATCTCAACCACACCTTTCCAGCGAAGGAAGAGAGTGAGCCTGCTGTTCCCTGTTGACAGGGGTTGCTGTTGGGCCAAGTGAGATTCAACCTTCCCAAGGGTTCAGCGCCCTGCCTTCCATCCAGCCCAAGTCAGGGCTCGCCTCTGTTGTTCTGGCTATTGCTAAGCCGCTGGGTCATCTGTTTGACTCGGCAGCGCCCTGGCTGCAGTAGTTTGGCTCACCAAACTGTAAAAAGAGCACAGCTGTTGCCTGGACGACGCAAGGAAGGCGAGGGTTAATCATCCGAGCTTTGATGAAAGCATCGTACCTGGTTAAGGACACTCCTGCGTTTCCCGTAATCCTTGCAGAGCAGTAGCCTAAAGAGAGGCAGGGCCTTTGGTCCTGCACATGCCGCCCTTCTGGGTTCCCATCTTGATTTTCATAAGGTTGAAATCTTCCTAAAACGCATTGGAATCCTCCACCCCACAGCCCTGGGCTGACCCAGCTCCATTCATGTTGCACGTGACAGGGTGGTGATGTGATGGGTGGGGTGTGTGTGATGCTGCTGATGCGGGGATGACTTGTTGAGACCCGGCAGTGTGACGTGCATGGAAACATGGCAGCCTATGATGGTGTGAAGCTGCCTGGCCAAGGACTTAGTTCCAGGAGACAATATTTTCTCCAGGTAGTGACCAGCACCCTGGTTCTCGTGGCTGAATTCCAACCTGGGACCCCAGGAATACGAACCAGGCATGACTTGGGGAACAGCACCTGCCACAAGCGATGCTGGGAGGAACGTGTGAGCCGGGTGGGTGGAAGAAAATGCAGAAGCAGGAGAAATATTCTGACCCTCTATAGTGCGTTCCATTTGAGCATTACCAAGTGCTTTACAAACATTAATTAAGGCTCCCAGCCCCCTGTGAGGTTGGTCGGTATTATTCTCTTCTCATCTCACAGGTGGGGGAAACTGAGGCACAGAAAGGGAAGGGGCTAGTCCAAGATCAAGTCAGTGGCTGAGCCAGGAATAGAACCCAGGAGTCCTGACTCCCAATCCTCTGCCTTAGTTGTTTTGGGGAAAAAGAGAAGACGTTAGCTGAGATGAGCTGGAAATCCTGCTGCTATTAAAGTCTGATCCTACTTCCTTTAAGACAAGACAAACACACCCAAGAGGGGAGAGAAAAGAGCAGTCAAGATTGAAAATGCAGCTTCTGTGTCTGGCGTTGACTTTCATTTGCAACCTCGCTGCTGGAAAACCACAGGCATTGCACAGCTACTCTGAGACCTGGCAAACTCGTACTGGCATCGGGGTGTTTCAGGCATTGGATTTAGCTGCCTCTCTGGTCACAGGCTTATAGCAGTGTTGTAAAATATACAGTCTCGGCTTAGACAGTGGGTAAAAAGGAGAGAGGAAAGAGAAGACGTAAGGTGGGGAAGGAAGAGGGGACACACATGGAAAGGTGGTGTCAAGCAGTGGTAGGGATTTAGCCGGAGCCACTGCAGGTGGCATTGTCATTGGGGTCCCTGTGTCTGGTCCGGTTTGGTCAGGACATCTCTCAGGATCAGGGCAATGAAGGCACAGCGGTATCATAGTGTATCTTGGGATGCAAGGGGATGGTGTGGGTGGCAGCCGTGACACTGGTGAAGTTCACTCCTTTCCCCTTTCTTGTCTTTCCGTCAGCCAGCATTCACGTCTGTCCATCTGTTTATTTTCTCTTCTAAGGATTTTTTATGAGCTGGACAGAACAGCCCGTCCCCTCATTGCTTTGTTCACCAGTTAGACCGTATTTCAGATGCATTGATTTTGATTCATTGATTTCCAGTCCCCCACTTTTCTTGCTTACCAGGTGTGATTTTAATGCTCTTCGAGTTGTAGCAGGAGGCCTTTGGGTTTGGACTAATTCAATCTGTCTCCTTTTTGCACTTTTTTCCATCAACATCTATTGTTGTAGGCTATTGTGGCACTTGATCAACTTTACTCCATTTTTCACGGTGGAGCTCACAATCAGAGCAAAGTCGTAGACCCATGTGGTTTCCCACATCTGTACCCCACAGTTCACAGGGGGGAACCCTGACATGGTGTCAGTGGTGGGATTTTATGCTACTGCAGACGTAAAGGTTGCTAGCCTTACCCTATACTCATGACACAGTTAAATGTTAGCCACAGCGGGTCAACACTGCACTGTCATGGGGACTGGGTCAGGGCTGGCCAGCAAGCAGAACTGAGCTCACCCTGAGGTCCCTGTTTATTTCTTTTCTGAATCCTCTGCTTCTCCTGGACATAAAGAAACCCCTTTTCTTTCTTAGCTGCACGTGCCTGATGGAAAACCTTGGATACAACCAGACTTCTGCAGACAGTGGCCCCATAGAAGTCAATGGAAGTTTGATCATTGACTTCAGAGCAGCCAGGATTTCAGTCAGCGTGCGGCCATATGAACATGTCTCCATATGCATCTGTCCGGCTGTGTGTGCGTTGTTGGTTGCCTGTCTGTGTGAACGTGGCAAGTGCGTTTGTCTGTGGGCAGTGCTGTTGTGTGTGGATGAACGTCTGTACGTGCCACATTCTGGGTTGTGAATGTGTAGCCACGGCTCCGTGAGTCGCAGAGCGTGTATGCGTCCCTGAGAGCGTATCCACATTTGTCTCCGGACACGAGTGTGCATCTCTCGGCGTCTGTCCACATCTGTAGTACTCGGCAGATCTGCCTGCTCAGAAACTAGCTTCCATCACGTGACTCACATAACTGATCAAACCCTGAAATTAAACATTAAGCTGTTCACGCAGCAGAGTGATGGCCCCAGCTAAATGCGATTCCACTTGTCCAAGTGAACACGAGATGGATTTTCCAGCTCTGGGAGGGGTCAGTTTAGGAATGCCCTAAGCTGTGGCTGGTGAATCCCACCTCTTCATCATGCCCAGCAGCCTGTACTAGTTTACGCTGGCCACTCATCTAGAGCTGAGATAATAGCTGATTTTGTTTGGTTTGGGTGCCAAACTGGAAAATCGGAGTGGAAAGAGAATCATTTCAGTTCAAACCAAAATAAAAAATTTTGGTGGTTTTTGTTTTGTTTTTTCTTGCTGAAACAAACCAAAAAAAATAATTTCAGGTCGAACAAAATACTTTGTGGGACACAAACCAATTTTTTGTGTGTTTTGGTTTTAATTTCCTTCGGGGTTGTTGTCAGGTGTTTTTCACCTTTATTTAGCTTGCTAAATTTCCAGATGAAATGTCAAAATGCTCTAAAATTCTTTCATTCTGGGCCTTCACTTGATTCTCGGGGGTGGGGGGGCTGCTACCAGGTCACTTTGTATCTGTTTCTCCATCAGGGCCAAATCCCTTGGGATATGCAGCTAACAAACACTTTCACGTTTGGGCTGCCCCATTTTGGTCTGCTTGCCTCCAGAACAGGGCCCAAGTTCAGCATTTGTCTACATGGGAACACTCAGGAAAGTGAATCAGAATGAATGTTTAAAGTGGATTAGTTAAAAATTGCAGTAAGTCCCTGTGTGGCCACTTTTATTCAGAATTCAAGTGGCCTGAATCCCATTTAGTTTAATTCATGTAAATTAAGCTAAACTGAATTTGTGCCACTTGAATTCTGAATAAGAGCATGCAAACGGGTTTAATGTGGTTTAACTAGTCTACTTTAACTTCATGCCATTAGTTAATTCAGATTAATACTGCGGAGTAATAACTAGCCTCGTGTGGACGTGCCCTTATGCAGTTTAGAAGGAAGGCCTTGAATTTACTTGCAAGAAATTGATCCAATGACTCGGACATTGGTTCGAGGCTCAGGACACCTGGGTTCTATTCCTAGCTCTGCTGGTGGGTAGCATTGGGCTAATCATGTCCCCTCTCTCTTTCCTTTATTTTGACTGTTTAGATTGTAAGCTATTTGGGGCAGCGACCATCTCTCACTTCGTGGACAGGGTTACTGCCTTAGCAGGTGGGTGTAAGCAGTAGATTCGTCTGTTTCGATTTTAGTCAGGCTTTTGACGCAGTCCGACGCGATATTCTCGTAAGCAAACTAGGGCCATGTGGTCTAGCTGAACTTACTAAAGTGGGTGCAAGACTGGTTGAAAGACTGCACTCAAAGAGTCATCATCAATGGGTCTCTGTCAAACTGTCTAGTGGAGCCCCACAGGGGTCAGTCTTGGATCTAGCATCACTCAATATCTTTGTTAATGACGTGGATAATGGAGTTGGGAGTATGCTTATCGAATTTGTGTCTGGCACCAGCCTGGGTGGGGTTGCACTAAAGAGCACTGCAAAATACTACGCTTCGGGTGGAAAAATCAAAGGGTTTTTTTGGGGTCATCTGCCTCCCTTCCTTTATCAGGAGCTGTGCTGTCGGCCTTAGCATTGGGAAGGCGCTGTCAGGGCATGTGTGCTTAGCGCTGCCTTGCCCGCCCTGGCCATGCCTTCCAGTGCTGCCTTTATGAAGTAAGGCTAATCGAGTCTCATGCTTCATGGCAGAAGCTGGTTGCCTGCAGGGGTCAGGAAGGAACGGGGCCCCCACCCCGTGTAGCACTGCGCAATTGGCCATGGGAATAGTGGAGGACCTATTGGGATAATGTGCCTGCAGCCAGAAGCTGAATATTGGACTGGGTAGACCTATGATATCATCCAATATGGGAACCAGGGGGGCAGGAGTCTGGATTAGATGGGCCTCTGGACTGGTCCAGCAGAGGAGGGGGCAGGATGGCAGGCTACATGGATCTACGGAGTGATCTGGTATGGGAGAGAAGTTAGGATACTGGTCTCTGGATCAGTCCCGTATTGTTTGGGTCTGTTACAATCAGCGTGTCTTCTATGTGCAGTACTAGGGTGGTTGTTACATGTCTGCTCTCTGCTGAGGAGTTGCACCCTGGCACAAGAGTTGCACTGTTGCCCTTTGACAAAAGTGTTCCATTCTCAGAGCCTGTTGTGCAATGCATTACATGCCTGGCTGCTTCCTCCACCCCAGAGGTGGCTGCATTTCCATGATGCTGAATGTAGTGAGTTTGTCCAGTTGGGTGCGTTGCAAGGTGCTTTAACTGGTCATTACTGCCCCCCTTTTAATTGTTGAAAAAAAGGGGGGTTGTGACTTAATATCCTGTCTCATTTTCCTTCAGTGTAGCTGGTTACCAGACTCTCTGGCTCATTCTGCTCCCTTTGAGCCACTAGGGCTGCAGAAACATCTCTAAGTCCTCTCCTGGGGGCACAGCCCCACCAAGACTGGAGCCCTCTCCTAAATCTCCCTCCCTGTAGTCCCCTGCACCGGGGCAAGGAGAGGTAGGCAAGGGGAGTGATGGAAGTGTGATCCCTAGGGGACTGGCGCCAACTGGTGTCATTTAAAACATCCCCTAATGGGACTGTTAAGAATCTGCTACCAAGGTGGCAGCGAGGGGGGAGGTTGGAGAGAGCCAGGGCTTTGTCAGCACAGGTGAAGGAAAGGGGCAGAGGTAGGAGGAAGGATGACCCAGTGGTTGGAGCACTCATCTTGCATTTGGGTGACCTGGGTTCAATTCCCTGTTCTGGACAAGTCACCGAGTCTCTCTGTGGCTCAGTTCCCCACCTGTAAAATGGGCATAACAGCTGGGCTGGGATGATGACTACATTAAAAGACCATGAGGTGCTCAGATACGGTGGGGCCAGATAAGAGTCATAGCTAGCGAGGCAGGGCTGTGTTGTTTGTTTGGCGTGAGGCTGCCTGGGATACTTGGAGGTGCCTTGTTTGACTGGGTCGCTCTTGGTCTTGCAGTGACAGGCTGGGCGGAGGAGGAAATGCTTCCTGAATGG
The DNA here is from genome assembly GCF_965152235.1 of Eretmochelys imbricata. Taxonomy (NCBI): domain Eukaryota; kingdom Metazoa; phylum Chordata; order Testudines; family Cheloniidae; genus Eretmochelys; species Eretmochelys imbricata. Next base: position 20,095,873 of record NC_135588.1, on the reverse strand, counting down.
GGCTGAAACCGCAGCCGCTGGAATATGCAGCCCGGGGGCCTTCCTGGCAGTGCAAACGCAGTGGGCTGCACCAAGGAGCCGATCGCCACGTCGCGTGGGGGGGCCACGGCCGGGAGGCATGGTGACAACTTTCAAGGTCGCTGTGCTTGGGGCTCAAGGGGTCGGGAAGAGCGCCATCGTCCGCCAGTTCCTCTACAACGAGTTCAGCGAGGCGTGCGCGCCCACCAAGACACGGCGTGTCTACCTGCCGGCCGTGGTCATGAACGGCCACGTGCACGACCTACAGATCATGGACTTCCCACCCATCACGTCTTTCCCAGTTAACACGCTGCAGGTACGTGTGCCAGGCGCTGACCCGGTAACGCCAGCCAAAGGCAGATGGGCCTGTTCGTAACAATGGGAGTCGGTTCTGAGTCTGAGGTCACGTGCTCTGACTCATCAACAGAAGAGACCCACTGCCATGAGTCTCCTGCCCTTTGACTCGGCATAGGGTGTCTGTTAAGGACACTAATCCACAGCCCTGCAAAGATGCAGCCCAGAGATATTTTTGCAGTAGTTTTCCTCTTAGGATCAGGTTGTGTCTTATGTGTCTGGGGCAAGATTTGCCTGGTAAACAAATGTGTAAGAAGGGGGCTGCTCGGGAAAGGTTTGTTCTAGTGCTCTGAGCCTAGGAGTGGGAATCAGGACACCTGGGTTCTAATCCCTGAATCGCATCAGGGCCTCAATGAGTCTTCTCAACTCTTGGTGCCCCCATTTCATGAATGGCTTTGAGACCCTTGACTGGAAGGCGGTAAACCAGGAAGGTGTCGCCACTTAGAATGCTAACGTATTGCAATTTGGCTAATTTTCATGATATTTAGAATATACGGCAGGGCACAGTCGGCGGTGTCACGGGAACTGATGCCTTTCAGTGCTGGAGGGATTATGTCTCCGTGAGAATTGCAATGAACTTTAGGAATCCCATAAACATGCAGAACATGCATGGTGACCGGATTAGCCAAACCCCAAATAACCAACCTGCCCACCTGCGGCTCCAGGCTGAGCCCCATAGAATATCAGGGTTGGAAGGGACCTCAGGAGGTCATCTAGTCCAACCCCCTGCTCAAAGCAGGACCGATCCCCAACTAAACCATCTCCTGTCAGAGCATGTGCCCCTCTCCCACAGGCCTGAACCCCCATTTAGAGCTGAACATTTTTGTGATGCCCCCAGAACATTTTGGATAATTTGGGTACTGTACATAGTTCCAGAGGAGAAAGTAGGAAGATAGAGCACTGGACTGGCATTCAAGAGACCTGGCTTCTATTCCTGGTTTCGCCACTGGCCTACTGGGTGACCTTGGGCAAGTCACTTCCCCCTCTATGCCTCAGTTTCCCCCTTTGTAAATTGAGATAATGATCCTGACCTCCTTTTGTAAAGCACTTTGAGATCTACATAAGAGCTAGGTGGTATTATTATTATTATTATTTATTTTATTATTATTTAAAGGATTGTGTCTTCTTAACTCCGCCTAGGCATTTGAGTGACCGTAGGAATTGTGGCCTACGTTCAGTGGTCCATCCCTGTTCAGCAAAAGCATGTGCTTTCCTTTAGACACCTGCTTAAATCTCACTGGATATGTCTACACTGTAGCTTGGAGGTGTAATTTCCATCATGGGCAGAGGAACACACGCTGGCTTGGATTGAGCTAGCGCGCTAAAAATAGCAGTGTAACCATGGCAGCATGAGCCAGTACAATCCTGTCTACGAACCTAGGTACATACTCACGTGGCTAGCTCCTCCTGCCACCCCTGGGGCTGTGCTGTTGGTTTTCGCGTGCTAGCTCGATCAAAGGTCGTCTACATCTACTAGATCTGGAAAATCCACCTCCAGCTTCAGTGTACATGAAGCCACTGACTTAAATGGGAGTTAAGCACAAGCAGAAATGCTTTGCTGACATGGGACCTTGGAGAGTGAAACTCCTGCCCTAGTTCAGACCCCTCCTGGGGTGGGATAAAAACAGCCCAGTAACGTGACGTTCGGCCAGACTTGGATCTCTGAAGTCTGGCTCCGGAACAAGTAGGTTTGATTTTCCCGGGCATCTAACTCCCTGTGTGAATCTAGACCTGAGTCCCTTGCTTTCCCTTCCTACCTTCCCCAATGTGTCGTTATGTATTTGATCTGCCAGGTATGGTGCGTTTCTTTCACCGCTCTTCACGTAAAACAAACCTGACGTCTTCTGGGGATGTTTGGCTGCTGTAACAGAAACAGGCAGTTCTGTTGAAAATTCATCCTAAGTGGTTTATTCTGCCCTCCAACATCAGCTGGCGAAATCAAAGGCTGTAACGGATGGCATCCCCACCGCCAGTCTGAGGGAGCGATAGAATTCGTAGCATACCAGGGCGTCCTACTGAAACTGTGCAGTACAATTTCATTGATCTCCCAGCAGATGCAGAATGTAAAGTCGCCACTAATGTCTGACTTGTTTCCAGCAATTTGCCTGGTCCTACTGAAGTTAGGTTTCCTGGCCTCTAATTGCCAGGATCGCCTCTGGAGCTTTTTAAAAAAGTCCGCATTACATTAGCTACCCTCCAGTCATCTGGCACAAAGGCTGATTTATGCAATAGATTACATACCAGTTAGTAGTTATGCAATTTCATCTCTGAGTTCCCTCACAACTCTTGGGCGAATCCCATCTGGTCCTGGTGACTTATTACTGTTTAATTTATCAGTTTGTTTCAAAACCTCCTCTAATGACACCTCAGTGTGAGACAGTTCCTCAGATTTGTCACCTAAAAAGAATGGCTCAGGTGTGGGGATCTCCCCCACATCCTATGCAGTGAAGACCGATGCAAATAATTCATTTAGCCTCTCCACAATGGCCTTGTCTTTCTTGAGTGCTCCTCTAACACCCCGATCATCCAGTGGCCCTGCTGACTGTTTGGCAGGCTTCCTATTTCTAATGTATTTAAAAAGTTTTGCTGTTAGTTTTTGTGATCTTAGCTAGTTGCTCTTCAGATTCTTTCTTGGCCTCCCTTATCATACTTTGACCTGCCAGAGTTTGTGTGTCTTTCTATTTTCTTCAGTAGCATTTGACTTCCAGTTTTTAAAGGATGCCTTTATGCCTTAACTACCTCTCTTAGTCTGTTGTTTAGCCATGGTGGCATTTTTTTGTCCTCTTCTTGTTTTTTATTTGGGGTATACATTTAGTTTGAGCCTCTATTATGGTGTTTTTAAATAGTTCCCATGCAGTTTGCAGGCATTTCACCCTTATGACTGTTCCTTTGTTGTTTTCTGTTGAACTCGCTTCCTCATTTTAGTGTAGTTCCCCTTCTTGAAGTTAAATGCTACTGTGGTGGGTTTTTTGGCATTTCACCCCTTACAAGGATGTTGTAATTAAATTACATTATGGTCACTATTACCGAGCGGTACAGCGATATTCACCTCTAGGGCCAGATCCTATGCTCCACTTAGGACTAAATCAAGAATTGCCTCACTCCTTCTAGGTTACAGGACAGACTTCTCCAAGAAGCATCCATTTATGGTGTCTAGAAATTTTATCTCTGCATCCCATCCTGAGGGATACTTGCCCAAGGAAGTGGATAGCAAAGGTCCTGTGTAGGAGGAGGAGCCGTTCTTGACTTACTTTTGAGTAACACCACAGAGTTGATGGAGATGTCTGGCTGGGGGGGAAGCATCTCAGTATGAGTGACCAGAATCTCATTCAGATTGTGAAAGCCACAAAATGGGACCAAAATAGAGATTATTAAAGGTTGCTGAATTTCAGATGAGCTGCTTTTGGAGTGCCGTGGGCCATGCTGTGCAGAATCTAATGGAGGGGTAGGTTGAAAGGCACATATGCCTAAGGATTACGCATGAGGCTCTCTGCTATTAAGATACAAGATCGTAACTTTTCATGGAGAAACAGCCTGGGTAAAATCCACACAGTTCCCTCCCCAAACTTGAACTGAATCTGTTCTGAGTTGTGAAAAATCATCATGTGACCTTTTTCTTCATTTCCCATTGGCTCCGGCTCCAGTTAGTCCCAGGATGGGAAGTGCTGGCTCTTTATTTATTGCAAGCATTTATCTAGAGCCCATCCCCGTAATATCTGCACATGACCTCGATTAGAGCAAAAGCAATTTCCAAACTCAAGGCCTGATAGTTTTGGACCAGAATAATTGTTTCAAGCAGAGGTGTATACATCATGTCTACATTGCAATCACAGGGCATGATTCCAAGTCATGCAGATGTAGCTGAGTTAGCTAAAGTCTAGGCGGCTTGGGCACCAGAAAGACACAATGGCATGTACTTCAGCACAGGCTAGTCACCTGAGGAAGTACCCAGGGTCCCGGCGAGGGCTTTTACAGTCCATGGCTATTTGAGCTAACTCAAGTATGTCTACCCATGCTGCAGCCACATCTTTGAGTTCAGTGTGGACAGTGGCCCAGCTTTTTAAAGGCATTTAGATGTTGCTGTGCTCACTCGTGCAATGCCTAACTGATTCAGGAGCCTGTCTCATTTCCACCCAAGTGCCTAATTCCTTTTGAAAATTAGACTGAAGCTCCTAAATCAGTTAGGTGTTGCAATGCTGAGCGCTGCAGCTCCTAAATAGCTTTAAAAATCTGGGCTGGTATGTCTACCTGTGGTGATGTTGGTACCCTCCCTAGAGCGGAGGCAGGAATGCGGGTATAAACTTGCTTTATACCAGTATAGCTTATACCCCTTCCTACATGGGGATAAGCTGTGTCTGCATGAACACCATTATACCGATGTTGTTATGCTCACACTAGGGAGTTGTACCACTTTGACTCTATCAGCATATCTCAAAAGGTATAAATGTGTATGTAGATGAGGCTTAAGGAGCTAACATACCATGAACAGCCCTACCCCTAACCAGGGGGAGAAGAAATTGTAGAGCGGTCTAACTCGGTGTTTCTCAGTGATTGGGCCATGGGCCGATGCCAGGCCCTGAGATCTCCCTGGCGCAGTTAGCAAGCCAGTCCCCGGTATCCAAAAGGGTTGAGAAACATTGGCCTAACTGATAGAAGAGGGAAGCGGTCCTAAAAGGTGCCTGTCACCGCACTGCGAGTGAGACAGCTGGTTGAAAAAATGCCAGTTATTTTTTAAGGGGCAAGTAGGAAAAAACTGGTTGTGTTGTTTTTTGTTTCTCCCCAAATTTCCCACAAAACAGGTTTGGTTTTCGAAAGCTGGTTTCGGTTTTAAAAAAAAACAAACTCGGTTCTCAGCGAAAGGTCAAAGATCAAATGGCCCCGCCCCCCAATTTTGTAGAGTTAAACAAAAATGTTAAGCAAAAATTTGTTTGGTTTTTAGTTTCTGGGGCGTGTGGGGGGGGGAGGGTTGGAAAAAAACCTAGAAAACGTTGACCAAAATGGAAAACTGCTCTAATTTGGTTGTAAAAGCGTTTTGATGAAAAACTTGGAGCAGCTCGGAGGAGAAATCAAGAGTGGATGTTTTAAAGAGGCGCTCTAGTTCAAGCAGGAATTAATTCCAGGCAGTTCTCTGGCCTGTGTTATACTGGAGGTCAGAGTAGATGATTACAGTGGTCCCTGCTGGCCTTAGACGCTGAACTTCAAGCGTGTGCCAAGGGCCAAGCACAATGCCAGTGCCCCAGTTAAATCCCCTTTGAGCCCTAAATCAACCCTCTGTGCCCTGCACCCAGACAGATATAAATGGGGTTCAGCTGAGGGGTTCTGGGGGAGTTGCATTCATCCCCCCTCAGCTGGGTGGGGTTCAGGGGGTGCTGCAACTAGCCTCCCCCCTTTAGCTGGGAGGAGCATTGCTGTGATGCCAGGAGGTCAGTAGAATAAAGGGATAAAAATGGAAGGATTCCCCCAGAGCAGCGGGAGGGGAGGCTGCACAAGAAAGCAGGAGGAGAAGCATTAAACACTGTGCACAAGGGAACAAAAGGTCAGCGCGAGAGCCAGAGAGAAAAAGCAAAGGGTAATTTATTGACATGGCAGACGAAGTCTAACGTATTCAATTATCTCCACGTCTCGGCATGCACCACAGAGGGCGAACGGTGCAAACAGATGGAGATTTCCAGGGAAGGAAGAATGGTCCCTGGAGCGATCTCAAAGGAGTGAAGGGAGGCGGGACACACAGGGGCTTGGCTCACCCTAGCTGCACTAAGGAGGAATAAATGTAGAGAGGGGTAGGACTGAATCACCTGAATGGGAAAGAGGAGGCCTGGCTGTTGAAGGGAGAATGGATGGCTCAGGAGATTGGTCATGGGTTACAAAGGCTTTTCCTTCTAGATCACCCTATTGATCCAGGTCAGTACTGACCAGAAGTCATTGCTTGGGGACTATCAGTAGAACATGATGTGGGTAAGAACGCTTCCAGAGGAACCGATGCATCCATCAGAACTGGCACCTTTCCTGGTAGTCTCAGTCCTCTGCCTTCCTTCTAAGTGAGGTGGGGTCCCTCCAGGGCAGGATTGAGGGGCATGAATAGCTTGGCATGGGTTCTGGGGATAAAGAATACATGCATTTCAGCAGGCCACGTCCATCGCCCCAACGAGCTCTGATTCTGTGGGAGCGCTGCAATGTGCTTCTGAAATGAGTTGATCCAGCCCTCCTGGAACTGTGGGATAGTTTAGACCTGGAGCCAAACTTCACGGCTTGGGCTCATCTCTGGTCAGAGGCAGAAGTTGAATTGCCAAAACATGGAGCGAGGGGCTCTGCCTTGTATTCCTCTGGGGTTGACTGAAAGGACCAAGTCCTGGAGAGGCCATGAGAGAGGCTGTCCTTAAGGGGTTCCTAGCCCAGATAGGCAGACTCTTTGTCTCCCATGGTGTCTGCTTGTTCATATCACAACCCACCACCACATTCCCATTGTGCCACTAAGGCCTGTGTGGTTGCCACCAGTGCAAAAGGTTATTTGTGTAGTGTGATGCCAATGGATTGGCAGGTGAATCTGAACCTTATCTGGAGGCCAGGCCTTTCTAAGAGAGGTGCCCTTAGATAACAGCATCATAGGAAGCCACATAAGGGCCTGCTTTTCCATGAGTCCCATGTCATGCTCTCCTATCTGCTGGTCAGACCAGCAACCCCTATTCCCTGCCTATGGTCCTATGTGGCCTTCCTGGCTCCTTGCTTGGAACGTTGCACTTCAGCTTCACCTCCTAGCTTCCCAGTCTGCGCTAGGGGTTAGCTAGACATCGCAGAGCTTCATATACAGGTGAAGGAGGGGTTCACCCCCGCTGTAGGAGGGACACAGGCAGGAGTCATTTGGGGCATAAAGGGGGCAAAGCTCATTCCCAAGAAAGGAGGACGGTAGATGGGCCCCACACACAGTACCTCACATGCACTGCAAATAGAATTAGCTCCGAGCCCATGTACACCAGGCATGGATCCTGTCACCCTGCCCTAGTTGCTTTAAATAGCTTCACTTGCATCTCTGAAGCAGAACTTGGGAGCACCAGGGCCAAGGCTGCTACATCACCAAGCGGAAAGCGATGCTCAGCAATCTGTAAATATGCAGTGTTTATAATCACACAAAATATAGGGCTTCTGGCAATGCATAATTCAGCAGGGCTGAGGCTGCGTGGTGAGCAAGATAGCAGGAGATAAGCACCTCTCCCTGGACATCCTCAGACAGAAAGAACGGTCCCTTATCCATTAATGCCTCAGGCAGGGGATGGCAACAGCTTCTGCCAGAACAGCCTTATTGTTGCATGAACAAGGCACTATTGTGAGAGAAATTTACGTCTCTCTCTCTGTGCTGGAGGAACATGGATTTGGCAGCCGAGAGCACGCAGCTTTGTGCTGCCTTCTGGCCGATCGATCCCCGCCCCTTTGGAATGCTCGCTGATCGATCCCCACCCCTTTGGAATGCCCAGCAGCCAATAAGGATGGTCCATCCATCCACTAGGCTTTATAGCCATGGGTGACACTCCATTCGGGGGTAGCAAGGAAGGGAGGGCCTGCATGCTTCTCTTTCACAGGCGTTTTGTGAAGGGACCGACAGGCAGCCAGTCCTGACAGTCGCACAGCTTTCGAACAGAAAGAGCAACGTGGAGCTAATTCACAGCAAACTTTCTCACACTCATTCCACAAGGGAAAACAACTGGAAAGCAGCTTGATCCACCGGGACATCCAGGCTCAGTTTCACACGTGCATCACAAGGGGAAGTGCAATCTGGATGCTAATGCTCTGACAATTGGTGGGAACCTACATTCTGGAATATCCTCTTGGGGAGGAAGAACTGGCCAGCCTGGAACCTGCACTGACAGACCCTTGCTCCAAGTTCACTCAGCTCCCTTTCAGATACAGGGACCCTTTCAACGGTCAAGATACCAAGACTTGTAACAGCCTAGTGCTCCTGTCACTTAACGCCAGAGTAAATCCATTGTCTTCAGTGGAGTTACTCGTAGAAATTGTCCTATTGGCTCAGGTCCAAGTCCATCCACCCTAGTGTCCTATCTCCAAGAATGGCCAGTATCAGATGCTTCAGATGTTTACTCTATGGTAGTGGAGAATCAAGCTCAAAGATTCAAGTTTATCCTTAGTAGGACCCAACTGAGAGGAGTGAAGTTACACCATTTATACATTTGACTCCCTCTCTGAGAAACCAGTTTAACCTTTATAAACCAGCATCAACTTTGCATCATCCACATCAGCCCAACTGCTCCTGTGTCCTGCGTGTTTTCTCAAGTTCTTTGTCTCTGGTGGTTGGGGCTTTTAGCCTTCCTGCCAGCAATATCTACTTGCCTCAGGTGTAAGGCAATCAAACATGTTCACTTTCCTTCCATCAGCATTTCCGCATCTTCCTCCTCCCCAGTGACGTAGGATTATTTGGAATTCTTATAATTCTCTGGTGCCTTTCACCTCCAACCTTCATGAATAAAGCTTCACAACTCCTCTTTGAAGCAGCAAAATATTGTCAAATGCATTTTATAGACAGGGAAACTGAGGCACATTGTGACTTGCCCGAATAGTCACTGAAGGATGCACTGCCACTGGTAAAAGTAGAATTCAGGGCCTGCTAGAATCTCTGCTCCAACCACTAGCCTATACTGTAACGCCTCTCTCTCTCTGCATCACTGTAGTATTTGTTGTACAATTTACCGTTGCTCATTTATCTATTAGAAATCAGCCCTTAATCCAAGTGCCTAATCAATAAGCTACTGCAAACAGCAACTGATCATTAATGAACTAATCAGCCCTCCTTGGTTTGTTTGTTTTCTTGTATTGCCAATAATTTCATTACACCACTTAACTGCAGGTGTCATTAGGCGAAGCGACTTTAAGCGAAATCTAGATAAGATAATAACAGCCTAGTGAAATCGTGATGGACAATGCTGAAAAAGCCTCGAATGATGGCATTCAAGCAAATTGCATCCCAGCCTCAATGTAATAAGCTGTAATATACTGATCTCCCAGACGTACTGGAACTCTTCCATAAAGATATTAACCCACAGCTAAGAAGCTGCCACTATAATTGTCTTTATCTCTTTGGTAACAATCACTGAAGAGTCACCCTGTCATTTTCATGCACTGACCAGGGCCGTGGGGGTGGCACCATGAATAAATAGGTTTCTTTCATTGCTAGTTTCAGTGATTCATTCAAACCTTTGTGGTCTGCAAAGCAGTGATCCAAAAGAGTGTCCTTTGCCATTTCCTCCATTCCTAGCTCCTTTTGCTTTATTCCCTAATATCATAACCGTGAAAGGGGATGATTCATTGTATGAAAATGTCTCACTACAGGAAGAATTACTATAGTTTCTTCTAACCGTATTTTTATACTCTATAGTCAAGATTTTGCAATTTCTCCTGTATAGAGTGCTGTCCCAATCTATCTATCAAAACATAGTTCATATTGTATGGAATCCTAAATCTCTACCCATTTCCATAGTGTCAGGGACACCTCCTGCTTCCTCAGTCCATTAGAGTAGCTGCCATGTAAACATGGGTGATTCCTCTTTTGTTAGGAATTGTGGGTTGCATCCCTGTGCAGTGAGAGAGGTGCCCAATGGTGCCAGTTTGTATGGCTCACAAGAGGAGCCCAGGCTGCAAGCAATCAGGTCTGTACAGCTTTGTGGTTCTGCCGTGGATTGGATTCTTGTGTCAGCAGGCAAAGATGGAATGTCTCCTATGTTTGTTTCCTGGGACTTGCTCCTCTCCGATCCTTTGACAGCAACTCGTATTTCTAGCGTCACCTTTGAGCTGCGCTTGTGTACAGGGCAACAGCATTCTGGATGCCCTGATACAACCTTTACAAGGGGTTGGATTGGGCACTGGTAATTAGTATTTCTCTGTTTTTTTTTCTTGAACAAATGCAGTGTTAGCGGCTGCTGAATGGTGGCATTTAAAAGTAGGGCATATTTTCACCCATGCATCGTGCACAAAACACTAACTGTTCTGTAGGGGAAGCTCCTGAAAAGCCCCAGCTGTTCCACAAATGTCTTTTTATGACCCTAAACTGTATATGTAGCATGCCTCACCTACACTGAACTGGTTCCCTACAGACCGAGACGATGCAGGGAGGAACGCATAGCCATGGAATGAGGGTCTGACATTGTGTGGGCTGGGGGTTGTGCCAGGGCACCTCCATCCTAACTTGCAGTATCCCCTTCTATCATCAGCCTGGACCACCCCCAGCTCTGCCAATACATCCAATGCTGATCTATGGCATGCCCTGATACTCCAGTCTTAGGACCACCCCACGACAAGCTCCACCAGTCTCGATCTATAGCTCCTTCAGCTGTTCCATCCTGACCTCCCAACCCTACCCAAACTCAGCTCAGCCAATGACTCTCTATGCTAATGTGAAATACCACTGGCTATTCCAGTTCTGGGCTGCCACTCAGGTCTGCCAACATGCCTCAGGCCTTCTGGTTAGCAAAACCTAGTATCCTAGTCTTTGCCTTTCCTGGGCAAAGAGCTGTCCTGGCCCAGTCATTCTGTGATGTGGATGAATGGCCACTCTAGACCAGAAAAGGAAATGTAATGGATTTGATCTCACTCTAGTTCAAATAAAATGTGTACAGTCTAGATTGCCAGGAGGTGAAAGCTTAATATGTTCACTGCAAAAACGTTCAGTGAGTTCATTAGGCAGCGGCAAGCACTATAAATCTAGCAAACAAGCTCATTCAGAACCATGGACAGATCCATCAAGAATCTAGCAATCAAGGTGAATTTAGTGCTGTTAGAAAGTACCTAATTAACAGACCTGGAGACTGGGGTCCTTCACGTGCAGGATTTCCCCACAGTGCCCTGCCAACGTGGATATAAAGGGGAACAAACTTTTAGGAACTAGGCTTCTCCCCTTGCCCTCCAACGTCAATCGCAAATCGTATAGCCCATCAAACAGCCTAAGAACATAAGTAACTTTGATCGCTTCCCCCTGAGTCAGATTTGAACCCATCCTCTAGAGGTGAAAGAGGACTTAACCCTGCGATAGTCCCTGATCCTGAGGCTTACCCAGGGTGAGGTAGCTGGAGATGCTGGTGAGAGGAGTTGTGTTGATGTCGTTTAGTCTGACCGCCTGTAGAACAACAGGCCATAGGACCTCCCGGAATTAATTCCTGTTTGGACTAAAGTAGTGGCTCTCAGACTTTTTTTTACTGGTGACCCCTTTCACAGAGAGACCCTCTGAGTGCGAACCCCCCGCCCTTATAAATTAAAAATACTTTTAAATATATTTAACATTATTATAAATGCTGGAGGCAAAGCAGGGTTTGGGGTGGAGGTTGACAGCTCACGACCCCCCTGTAATAACCTTGCGACCCCCTGAGGGGGTCCCGACCCCCAGTTTGAGAACCCCCAGACTAGAGCATGTTTTATTTGTAAGGGAGCAAGCCAGAGAAGACTGAGAGGTTAAAGAAGGGGATGGTGGGGGCTGGGGAAGGTTAGGAACTGGGATGAGATGAGCTTGAGGCGGCAGGTGGAGGAGAAACACAGTCACAGAGCAGTTAGGTGACTCCCGCTTGTCACAGTGAGTCAGCAGCAGAGCCAGGAATAAATCCCAGATCCCTTGAGTCCCAGGCCTGGGCATTAACACTAAAGCATGTGCCTGCTATAATTATCTGCTGCTTATTCCACCAGGGTGCAGTGAGGCTGCTGCTGGGAAAACCCGTTATGCCTGTAATATCACCCATCCCAAAGCAACAGTAACTGCAGATTTGGACTCACATTAACTTGTACAGCAGGTCCCAGGGATGCTCGAAATAGAAGAGTACAATGGTGCTAGGGTTTTGGGCCACCAGTCATGTTTGCAGAAGCAGGCGTGATATGGCATTAGGAGCAGTGCCCAAGTCCAGCAAAGCCTGGGCAAAGACCCCAGTAGCAGAAGGCCTGGCCTGGTCACAGTAGTGCCCTTGCCTATGAGATGGCAGAAAAGCTGGAGAGACACCCGTAGGGCTGTGCCAATGGGGCCTTCTGCGCCTGAGCTTTGACCAATTCCTGTGTGCCTGTTGCAGGAGTGGGCGGATGCGTGCTGCAGGGGGCTCCGGAGTGTCCACGCCTACATCCTAGTCTATGACATCTGTTGCTTTGACAGCTTTGAGTACATCAAAACTATTCGCCAACAGATCCTAGAAACGAGGTAAGTGCCTGCTTGCCTTACCCCTGGCCTGGGCCCAGCTGAGCTGGGGAAAGGCCCCACTCACAAAGCTAAAGTCACCTCTCCATTGTGCATCCTCTCCGGGAATATATTGGGGGCAGAGAGGAAGATGGAGGGTAAGCTGGAGCTCCCTGGCTGAGCTCAACACTCTCCAGCAGTCTCCTGGTTCCCTTCAGTGCTGATAGTCCTAGGGACTGAAATCTTCCAACAGGTGCAGGCTAGAATTAGGCACCTTCCATCTGCACTAAATTCACTCAAGCATCCTAGAAAAGCAAAGGGCAACGAACAGCTCAGAAGGGAGCTCTGCAAGCTGCCCATGAGATATTAAGAGCCACGGTGGGGCCAAGTCTAGTCATTGGCAAAGCAGCGTTGGGTTTCTTACCAGTATTTGTAAGCTGTGCTTGCTGTGACAAGATAGGTGAGTGAAAGGGCAGTTTGCTACAGCAGGTCTGACTTGCATCCAGCTACATGACTTTGACAAATCGTACCCCTCCATGCAGAACAAGGTTCCCTGCTGACAGCCCGACAGGAGCCGCCAGTCTGTGCCCCCCACGTTACACAAGGGAGGCTTTGGATTGCCATCCTCTGCCACTAGGACAGGCCCAGCCAGGGCCTGAGGATGGGGAGGGATCCCCAGGAGACAGAAATGTTAGCAGGAAGATAAAATAGTGTGCTAGTGGGAAGCAGAAGAGCTATCGTAGGAAATTGGAAGGGGGTAATGGGTTGGAGGTTAAGGGACTGTGGCCTTCATGCCAATGAAAGAAACTGACGTGTTTCTGTCTCTGCCCTTCTTCCCTGCAGGGTCATCGGCACCACAGAGACCCCCATTATCATTGTGGGCAACAAGCGGGATCTGCAGAGGGGCCGGGTGATTCCCCGCTGGAACGTCTCCAACCTGGTGAAGAAGACCTGGAAGTGCGGCTACATCGAGTGCTCTGCCAAGTACAACTGGCACATCCTACTGCTCTTCAGCGAGCTGCTCAAGAGTGTGGGCTGTGCCCGCTGCAAGCACGTCCACACCACCATCCGCTTCCAGGGGGCACTGCGCAGGAACCGATGCACCATTATGTGAGGCCCTGCTCTCCACCCCCTGCTCCCACAACTGCCCCCAGAGACCCTTTTGTAAAGCGGAGGGGTGGGCGCAGGAGGACGCGAGCAACTCTCTTGACAAAGGAAGCAGTGTCAGGGAGGGTGCCCAGCTCTCCTGGATGAAGCCTCGGAGTGAGCCTCCTTCATCCCTGCCTGTCCCCAGCGCATAGACGGCATGGTCTGTAGATTCAAGGAGGCAGGGTCTTGCTCCAAAGTGCAAAAGGCTTCTAGGCACCTTCCTTTCCTCCTGCCTCTGCACTGGATCATGGACTGGATGATGCAGTGTCCAGCGAAGAAGGGAGAGGGGCACCTTAGAGAGAGCAGGGATGGGTGAAGTATCACTGGTTACCATGCAGTTGGGGGGGGGTGAGTCTCCTGCCCCAGAGCAAGGCAAGACTGCTATCAAGCTGCCACTTGGTTATTACCTGATGATGACCTAGTCTTGACAAGTGACAGATTTGTATGGGTAGCCATCTGTAATGCCAACTGCCTACCACGAGGCATGGCGTGGCATCCCCTGCTGCCTTGGTAACCAGAGATGTCTTCACTGCAAACAGGGATACAAAGACCCAATCAGCCTTAAATCAACAGGTCCTTTGCCCTTGTGCCAGGAGAGTAACATGGCATCAGGGAAGCTGAATCCTCCCTTGTTTTGCCCATTGGATCTGGAGCTTCTTCCCTCCAGGGACAGAGCAGCCTGATAGCAAGAGGCATGGCTGAAATGGAATTTTTTATTTTTTTATTTCGGGACAGAATTTTCAGATGGTTCCAAAAAAAAAAAAATCACTCCCCCACCCCAAAAACTGGCCGTTCCTCCCCCGTTTCCTTCCTGTGTTGTGTTTCTACAAGCTCCAAACCCTTTTTTAAATATCTCAACAGCGTGAGCACCTGTCTGAGGCTTGCCTTTCTTGGATGGGCTTGTCGGTGTGTTCATTCTCACATGTGTGCACGAAGAGCCCCTCCCCCCCTTCTGCTGACAAGACACCCAGGTTTGGCAGTTAGCTGTATCATTTTTGTTCTTCCTTTTAAATGGATTTTTTTCCCCCAGCTGGCATTTTGGCACTAGGTTTAAAGCAAAATGATCCTGAAATTCTAGTGTTAGGAGTCTGGCAGGGACAGTGGAACTATCTGACTGTACCAGATTTGCTGGACAGGTCCTGGAGTTCTACCTCTTGTTGCTGGAGCTGACCACTGTCAGTTCTGTACAGATTTAAAAATTATCATCAATGAAACAAAACTAGACAATGGCCTCCTTGAAGGATAACAAAAATACTGTATAGCCATGTACCTAGTGTTTGAGAAAGATCCTACAGCTAATATAAACACGATGCTTTTCATGCTCCTCTGTGTAAAGGGGCATAAGCATAAATAAGTATCAGGACTGACCGTTTATAAATTGATCTGACCCAAACGCACCTACATCTTATGGTCATGGCGGGAGAGATCAATGAACTTCAGTTAGAAACGCCTGTTTTCTACAGTTGTTTTATCATAATTGACCTGCTAAATTCACCCTGACTTAAGGCTACTTTGCAAAGATTGACTGACATTTCAGATGTCAACATCTCAGTTTATATGCAAGTATGTACAGTTTCCTAATAGGCAAGGCTATCTCCTTAAACTGTTTAAAAGGGCTGATCAGTAGCTGCAGTGGATCTCAGCTTCATTCTTTCCCACTAAAAGCAGCTTAGTACACACACACACACAAGCCAGGGGCTGTTGTAATAGAACAAATGAAACCTGAGAGGGAGAGTTGTGTGTTCAGGCTTTACTAGAAGGAGATGCTCTAATACTTTACACACTGTTATACTTTCTGGGTTCTTCTATTTCTTTGTCCTAGACAATCCTTTCCCTAAACATAACACATATCAGAAACCCTGGGGCCATCTAACGGCAGACTCTTGAATTACATTATGTCAAGGCAGTCAAGTTGTTTAAAGATCTGCAAAGAAATGAGAAATTGGGTTTGTGCCTCCCTTCACACACACCTTTTTCTTTTGGCTAATTTATGCTTGATAAAAGAGGTCTGCATTTTTTTAAAAAAAATTATTTTCTGCTTGTGTTTTATACTTTAGAAATATAGGTCTTGTCTGCCCTGTTTTTCCCCTCTTTAACTTGCTCAACCACATGAGAAACACTTGGGAGAAAAGATTTCTTGGTTAAAGTTTAAGGGAGGAGGAAGCTCCCAATCCATACCTGAGACCAACAAGTTCTCCAGTAAAACCAGACCTGCTGCTTCTAAGGTTAAAAAATGTTGAAGCCTTCCTTCTCTATAATAAAACAAAAAGCCCAATACCTTCCCAGTGGTAGGTCCCATTTCACAGTGATGCTATTACTATCTTGGTGACACTTTTTATTAAGACATTTATAAAAAAATAAACTCTAACTAAAGTTTCATTTTTATGACCAAATCCCTGGAATCTTGCTGTCAGGGTTTATATGATCACCAAAGTCACTTGCTGGAATACAAACAATATTGAGAGCACTTTTGCAATGTGAGAGGCTGCGATTTAGCGGTCTAATTACCACCACCACTAAAGAGAAGAGCATCGCTAAGTCATTGTCCACTGTGCTGAAATTGTGGGCCGTGCACAGTTAGGTTTGCAAAATGGAATGCTAGAGAGAGAACTGAAACAAATCGATGGCTACCCAGGTACTTACACCATAGCCACTTGGAACTTCACAATAACTTTCCTCCTGCTTCAAAAACACAGGCCTCTATCACTTGAGCTAAAGGCAAATCTAGTATCCATATAGGGTCTATGACACACAGCTGAGTCCAGCCAGTAAAGGGCGATCATACATATTCCCAGCAATCAATACATTATTCTATGAATGGTCAGTTGTAAATTCTAGGCTTGTGATTCTACTGAGACATTTGGAGGACTTGGTCATGGTTTGTGACATCAGGAGAACCTTGTGCTGGAATTGTAATTCTAGAATTAACTGTGGCTTGTTATTCATCCTGTACACTGCATGTACTACAATGTAATAACATGCTTTGCTACAGGGGGTTCTAATGTCATCTCTTTGGTATTAACACGTTATGTCCATATTCTTGTTCTCTAGCCAGATTTATCCCTTAAACAGTTTTAATAAGCAAACTCATTTGTAAATGCCAATAATAAAGCGTTTATAAAATGTGCTATAATGTAAAAATATCACGTATTAAGCCAATACATAGATTACTATAACCCTGTACCCTGCAGTTTATAACAGAAATTGGTCTAACAAAAGATATTACCTCACCCCCACCTTGTTTTTCTAATATCCTGGGACCAACACAGCTCCAACAACACTGCAAACGGTTTCTAACACACTTAGTTGTAGGTTTTCTAGCGCTGATTAAGTATTTTGAAAAATGTTATAAATGTAATTATCATATTCTACAGTGACTCAGAGAAAATTATATTAGTAATAAGACGACTTATTTATATAGCAATTTTCAGCTTCAGAGTGAACTACAGCTACAAACACTGAATCCTCGCACTAGTGCGGTGGGGTGTCGTTATTTTACAGGTGGGGAAATAAGGTAGCAAGCTCAAGTGATTTGCCTAAAGCAACAGAAAGAGCTAGTGGCAGACCTGGAATTTAAATTGAGGAATTCCAGGCTTCCAAGCCCATGCTCAGATCCCCAGGCAATATTGGTTGGTGTCAGCATTGGGCTGTGAAGCCACAAAACAGGAGGGAGAAGATGACAAGCACAATAGCATTTATAACTAAGCTCTTAATAAATATTGTAATAACTAATCACATAATTATTTATGCATTAACCTATTTCTAAAAATACCCTTAATACAAAGTGTTACCATTCTCTTTCTTTAAACGAGGTTCTAAGAAGGAACATTTCCCCATATATATTTTTACACACACAACTGTGCTTCCTTGGCAGGAAAATTGTTCCCAAATATTCCTGGTGAGCGTCTTCCCTGGGAGGGCTCAGAAGAGAGCCACATTTCTCTCTGCACTGTGTACCTGTTATTCATTTTTCTACATTGGAGGAAATATACAGACAGTGACTTGAAAGCCTCTAATTAGGAGTCTCTCTCTATTCCCTCCCATCCCTGCCCCAGATGTTCTTCATCTGATCTGTTTAGTTTGGGGGTTTCTTGGACTTGGTTGTCCACTATTTCTTGTTGGAGATTCCCAATGTGTCTGTAAAGCCTGTAACACACTACAAACCCGTTATCTGAAATCAGATTAAAATCGGGTGCATTTCCCCTTCTTCTGTACCTACGTCTCTGTCATTTTCCTGCGATGTCTGATTGCTTTCTTATATCCACACTCCTCACCATCACCAAGTGACCAGCATGAGCAGCTCTGCTTCTAGAAATGTAGGAATTGCCAGACTGGATCAGAATCGAACTCCAGCTAGTCTAATATCCTATCTCTGACAGTGGCCAGCACCAGCTGCTTCTGAAGATGCAAAAAGCCCCGCAGTAGCAGATGTGGGATAATCTGCCCCTCTACCCACTTTCCATTAGCTCTGATCCTGGTCTCTACTAGATGAGGTTGGCTTCAGTCCTGATACATGAGGTTTAATATCCCTCCCCACATTTTGTGTGTCATTAATTATGTTAACTCTGGCTAGTTTGTTACGCCTATAAAGTTCCAATCAATTTCTCATGAACTTTCCAAAACCCAGCAACTTCCTACAGCTTTGTTTTTCTTTTAAATAATCTCATTTCAGCGCCTCAATCTCAGCAATTCCTGACTAAGTCAAATTAATTATATGGGTGGTTTTTTCCTTTTGACCAGTAATCAATCTAATGTTGAATCCACCAGGTTAGATTTAAAAATAAAGCACAGATCCTTTAGCTGGTTACATTGAAGCTGCAGTGGCTTGAAATCAAACTAAAAGGCATAGCAATTTACAGCATATCATCACTGCTATTTTAACTTGAACTAACTAACCCAAGTTGAGAATGGTTTGCTTGTTTTTTTCCCCTTGCACTGTAGACATACCCTGTGTGGTGGAGGAACTGAGCTAAAAGAATAGTTTTACACTGAATGAAGACTGTACCTTATTTACTCAGCAGAAATTATTTCGGTCTGGTTTCAATCATACCCAAGAGGAAGGATAGTGGTGTTTTGCCTGGTAAAGCACAGCTGGCTTGACACCTTGACATTTATTTCTCTCTCTCTCTCTCAAAAAGGTCAGTTTTACAAAGCTGAAAACAATTATGAGCCAGATCAGCTGGGAGGAAGAATTCAATCAGAAAAATTTGAATGATAATTGGGATTTAAGAACACTTTTACGAGCTGCCCAAAAAGCCATAAACCTACAATCAAGTAAGAAGGCAGTATAGGCTGTGAGGATCATGCTGGCCCACTAGACGTGCAGCACAAAAAACACACTGTGTGTAAAGGCAAAAGCACTGTCTGAGCCTGATTCTGTACTGCTACAGCCAGCTTGGATGGTCATTTGCAGCTGGATAAGGGGATGCTGTTGCTGGTGTTTTACAGCAACTGTGCACAGCTGCAAATGGGATGAGATGGGGGGCGGGGGGAATCAGACCCACTGGTTTTTGTCTTGACCTGATTTCCAGATGGATGTGAAGGACCCTTTGCCCTGTGATGCCCCGCCATACCACAGAGCATAGCCTTGTGAGAATTTGAAAACACTAGCTGAAAACACTAGCAACCCCCAGCCTGGAGGCAATGATCACATGCAGGAATAGTGAGCACACAGCTCCGCTCTGGAGAACCTGAGGGAAGATGGTCCCTGAAGAGAATTTTAAAATGAAGATAGGGAAACCTAGGGGGACAAAATTCCCCCAGCCAGACTGCAGCCTGGACCTATCTCCTTAACCCAACCAGGCGAGATCTCCCAATAGCTAGGCCTGGAGCCTGTGAACGATGGCCTGGTTAATAGTAGCAGTTGTTAGATGCATTACAAGTTGGGTATAACTGGCACTAATTGAGGCAGAGGGTCCCTGGGCCATGCCAGCACAGCCCTTCACCGACATGAAACGCTCCCTCACCACCGGAGCTGATTGAAGACCCTGTTGTATTGAAGACCCCATTGTGAGGCCCTTACAAGGTGCTGGAGCTCAGAACACAGTGATGCCCAATCCCTTTCCTACTCACTCTAATCACCTCACTTAATTGAACTGCCCAACTGTCTTTCCTAACTGCCATGAAACCTGCAGGGCCCCCACGTTCCACCTGACAACTTATCCCACCCCATCATCACTACCACCAACTGCCATGGAACCTGCAGGGCCCCCACGTTCCACCTGACAACTTATCCTCCACTACCATTGCCAGGTGTCTGGTTTTCGACCAGAACATCTGGTCAAAAAGGGAACCTGGCAGCATCCAGTCAGAAAAGTCCACTTGCCCACAGCAGACAGCAATGCCTGCCCTTTGGCTGGGGGCTGCACTGGGCCAGAGTACCCCTCCTTGGTGGGGGGCAGGAGGAACAATCATGTATCCCCTGGGGTGGGAGATGCACAGATGGCTGGGGAGCGTGGAGCAATGCCAAGCACCCAGCATCTTGCTCCAGCTAACTTGGGCGGCGCTGCCCCTGGGATGGGGGGAGGAGAGAGGAGCCCGCCATGGAGCACAGGACACAGCCCCAAAGAATGGGTCTTCACCCACGGCGCTGCAGGCGATGAGTAGTGGGGAGAGCACCCCTTGCAGGGCAGGGTCCCCCTGGGCAGAAGGTGCCCACTACTGGAGCCCCGGTGGCACCCAGGGCAATCCCCTCCCGCCCAGTCCCCAGGAAACAAAAGGGCCGGCACCTTCCCTAGCTCTACTGGGCAGAGCTGTGCCTTCCCCGGCTTGCAAAGGGGAAGCCTCCACGCCCCGACCATGCTCCGCTCCCCAGCAACAGCACCTGGCAGGCGGGCGGGGCAAGAGAAACCCCAGCGCCCCGAGCCTGGTCCCCCACAGAAGCACAGGGCAGGCAGAGGAAGCTAAGTGCCCGGACCCCCACTGCGGCCCTAGGACTGGAGGAGCTCTGGCGCCCTGCCATAGCCTCGGGGCTGGGGGTGCTCTACCCCCTGTGGCATCCCTGGGCCCTGGCAGGAGTGGGGGGACAGAGGTCCTGGGCTGCGGGGGGGGGGGCAGAATGGAACAGGGGCAGGGCCACGGGGGCAAGGAGCAGAACAGTGCGGGGCCTTGGGTAGGGCTGCAGGCGGAAGGTGTGGGGAGGAAGCCTCAAACTTGCTCTGGCCCAGGGTCCCACGAAACCTTAAACCGACCCCCACCATACCCCAATTACCC
This sequence comes from Eretmochelys imbricata, assembly GCF_965152235.1. Classification (NCBI taxonomy): domain Eukaryota; kingdom Metazoa; phylum Chordata; order Testudines; family Cheloniidae; genus Eretmochelys; species Eretmochelys imbricata. The sequence goes on along the minus strand of NC_135588.1, from coordinate 20,074,989 downwards.
CAGCCCTAGCTCCTGGCTATGGAGACAATCCCTCCCTGCCCTGGCCCCTTGCTCAGGGGACTGACCCCCACTGTGACCTGATTGGGCAGGCAGCAGGCTCCGCATCAGCTCCAGCAGGTGAGTCGCGGGAGACCGGAGAGTGAGCGATGGGGGGCAGGGGGGATGGAGAGCGAGCAATGGAGGGAGGGGGAAGAGGAGTGAGCAGGGGGCGGGGCCTTGGGAGAAGGGGCGGGGCAGGGGTGTACGGTTTTCAGCTATTAGAAAGTTGGCAACCCTATTCCCCCCCCCCACCGCCCCCTCATCATCTCTACCACCAACTGCCACGGAACCTTCCGGGTCCCCACGTTCCACCTGGCAACTTAGCTTCCCCCACCCCCGCCATCATCACTACCACCAACTGCCATGGAACCTTCCGGGTCCCCACGTTCCACCTGGCAACTTACCTTCCCCCTACCCTCCCCATCATCTCTACCACCAACTGCCACGGAACCTTCCGGGTCCCCACGTTCCACCTGGCAACTTACCTTCCCCCTACCCCTCCCCATCATCACTGCCACCAACTGCCACGGAAACTTCAGGGCCCCCACGTTCCACCTGGCAACTTACCTTCCCCCTACCCCCCCCATCATCACTGCCACCAACTGCCACGGAAACTTCAGGGCCCCCACGTTCCACCTGGCAACTTACCTTCCCCCTACCCTCCCCATCATCTCTACCACCAACTGCCACGGAACCTTCCGGGTCCCCACGTTCCACCTGGCAACTTACCTTCCCCCTACCCCCGCATCATCACTACCACCAACTGCCACGGAAACTTCAGGGCCCCCACGTTCCACCTGGCAACTTACCTTCCCCCTACCCTCCCCATCATCTCTACCACCAACTGCCACGGAACCTTCCGGGTCCCCACGTTCCACCTGGCAACTTACCTTCCCCCTACCCCCCCCCATCATCACTGCCACCAACTGCCACGGAAACTTCAGGGCCCCCACGTTCCACCTGGCAACTTACCTTCCCCCTACCCTCCCCATCATCTCTACCACCAACTGCCACGGAACCTTCCGGGTCCCCACGTTCCACCTGGCAACTTACCTTCCCCCTACCCCCCCCCATCATCACTACCACCAACTGCCACGGAAACTTCAGGGCCCCCATGTTCCACCTGGCAACTTACCTTCCCCCTACCCTCCCCATCATCTCTACCACCAACTGCCACGGAACCTTCCGGGTCCCCACGTTCCACCTGGCAACTTACCTTCCCCCTACCCCCCCCCATCATCACTACCACCAACTGCCACGGAAACTTCAGGGCCCCCACGTTCCACCTGATAGCTCAATTGCCTCCCCCTCAACGGCCACGGCACCATCAGGGCAAGAACATTGCCGGAGGCAGCTCACCATCTCTTTCTACAAGTGACTCTCCATGCTCAATTATCCAGCACCTGAGCAGATGAGAGAACGTGCCGAAGAATTGTCATCCCCTGTTTGTCTAGTCCTCCTTTCAGGTTTTGCACTTACCCTGCCCTCCCTAGTCACAGCTGGCCTTCCTGCTCTACAGAGGGCTATCTCTGTTCATATGGGTCTCTTTAGCTGCACACAGACACCACTGAATGCATGGAGACTTATGAACATAGAGGAGGTCTGACCTCCTTTAAAGCCCTCTTCCCCTGGGAACAAGTGGGACCTGATAATGTTGCTGTGTATTACCTGATAACTGCCACATTAACCCACCTCCCCGGATCCATGCTCCCTCTAGCTAATCTGTCAGACACAGAGCCCTGAAGAGGGACCCCCCTGTATTATGGGCAGTTTGTCTTCAAGCTTTAAACCCAGAAAAATGAGTTTCCAACAGGTATAAGACACAGATCTCCAACCCTTTCTCCAGCCATCTGTTTCCGACTCCGTTCCTAATCTCCGACTGCCTAATTCTCATGCCACTTGAAACAATCACTAAATTGCCTCCTGATAACGAACCCTGCAGAGAGAGCTGTTTTACCCTTCCTGAAAGAGGAGGAGGGGCGTGCTTGGTGATGAGTCATGGAGGAAAATTTACTGTAAAAAGTTTCAAACCCATGTTTCTACAGACATTACAGAAGCTACAGCAACACTTGGTAAAAACCCTTTCAGCGAGGGCTGGGTGAAAAATTTCCATAAACTGTTTTTTCAACAGAAAATTGGCTTTTCAACCAAATGAAATTGTTTGCAAAGAGTACTGGCTTTTTTGGATTTGCCCAAATGCCCCAAAACTGGAATATTTAAACTAAAAGCTGAAATAGTGTGAAATGCTGTCATGCCATGGTGCCTTGTGGGAGATGTAATTCAGGTGTCTCAGACTCCTAGTCTCTAGAGCAGTGGTTCCCAAACTTGTTCCACCGCTTGTGCAGGGAAAGCCCCTGCCGGGCCGGGCCGGTTTGTTTACCTGCTGCGTCCACAGGTTCAGCCGATCGTGGCTCCCAGTGGCCGCGGTTTGCTGCGCCAGGCCAATGGGAGCTGCTGGAAGCGGCGGCCAGTACGTCCCTTGGCCCACGCCACTTCCAACAGCTCCCATTGGCCTGGAGCAGCGAACCGCGGCCACTGGGAGCAGCGATCAGCCGAATCCTATGGACGCGGTCGGTAAACAAACCGGCCCGCCCGGCAGGGGCTTTCCCTGCACAAGCAGAGGAACAAGTTTGGGAACCATTGCTCTAGAGGCCAGGCTCCCCAGTCAGACTTCATCTCCCATGATGCATCTCCAACATGTGACTTCCAGGATGTGCTAACTACCCTCTCCAAGAAGGGAGACAGTGGTGTGTCATGGGAGATGCATTTCGCAATCAAAATGTCTTGGGTCTCAACAGAAATATTTTACCAAAACCTCAACATTTTCTGTGAAAAGCACCCTGACTTTTCCAACCAGCTCTACTTTCAGACTGGTTATCAAGGAGCTTGTAGTTCTGAACAAAGGAAATTAATCTGTATCCAATGCATTTAAATTAAACACAAGTCTGTGACGGTTCTTCTCCATTTCTGTTGGTTCTGTATATTTACGACACTCATCCAACATGGTTATGTTTGTCAAGGTATTCAATTGATCTATCTCGTAAGGCTGGTCATAAACTAACAGAAACCACTCCAAGTGAATGTTTAGCTGATTAGCTAAATAATTTCATTTCATTCTTAAAAGATCCTTCTTGCCAAATAGACTTGTGCCATGAAAACAATGAGGAGCCCAGTGGCACCTTAAAGACTAACAGATTTATTTGGGCATAAGCTTTTGTGGGTAAAACCCCCACTTCTTCAGATGCATGGAGTGAAAGTTACAGATGCAGACATAAATATACTGACACATGAAGAGAAGGGAGTTACCTTACAAGTGGAGAACCAGTGCCGACAGGGCCAATTCGATCAGGGTGGATGTGGTCCACTCCCAATAATTGATGAGAAAGTGTCAATACCAAGAGGATATTCCATGAATATGCTAAAGCTCTGAGGTCTCTCCAGGGTGCTGATTGTCTTAGTAAGTTTCACTGAAAAATTCATGGCTAAGTCTGTGACAAAATTGGAAGCAAACAGAATTCAAAGCATGCCGTCAATAAAGACGCACTGTCAGAAGTAGGAAATTGTAGACATTTCTTAGGAATGCTTCAGGGTGATAAAGACACTCACACAAAGGGCAGCATCACGGCAGTCACGTTCTGTGTACATATTGTTTTGGTTCATTAATGTATCCCTCATTAGTGGGGCAGGGAAGATTAATGGCTATTTTCAATTTCTAATTTTTATGGTCTATTTCATACTGTACCTCTGTTCCATCTGGGCAATGTATCATTCTTTGGCTGCCTCCATCGACATCAAGAAGGTATGCCCTGTATTTTGGTTAGATATTTTAAAGGGAGCTTTGAGAGAACGGCTCAATTGGTGTCTTTTTCCATCCCCAGTTTTTAAAGGAATTCAGCAACAAGGATCTTCCTTACTACAATTACCTCTGCTGCTGCACAAGACAAAGCTGTTAAAAGTTTTCATACTCCAGAGGGAAAGACAGCAAGAAAAGAAGGAGGGTCTTGTGGTTATGGTACTGTACTGGGGTTCAAAGTTGAATTCCCAGCTATGCAATAGACTGCCTGAGTCATCTTAGATAAGTCACTTGATTTTCCTGTACCTCAGTTTCCCCACTGGTAAAATGGGGGTAATAATATTTCTATAGCTCACTGCGGTATTGTAAGGATAAATTAATCAATGTTCTTAGACCCACCATCTTGCAGGGAAACAATGAGTTGGGCGATCAAGCACTCAACAACAGCTGAAGCAACAAAACCCAGGGCTGTAATTCTCAGAATCAGTGATTCCAAACCACGTCTCATACCCACAATGGGGTTGTTAATGTGTTTCTAATGACAGCAAGAGAACATAATGAAAATGGAACATGTGGCAACTTTGTGGGTAATGGAAAATGTAAAATATCCCAAAACTGACCCATTGCAATTGGGGTGGAAGACGGTGACCCCTACACATCTCTCAAGTCAGTTTCAACCCTGCAGCTTTAAGACTCTTGTAGAGGGTGTATTGAAATTCTCACTGAATCTCTGTTCCATTGAGATGGAAGCACTTCTCCACCTAGTATTACCTGCACAAAGAGTTATTAATGTTCCTATCATCCTCACTGATTACAGTTCAGATCTAGATCTTGCTGAAGCCACCTGAAAAAACAACATGGGTGAACTGTCCAGTCAAATCACTCAGCACACGGTTGAACAGCATTCATAGAATTATAGACTTTAAGGTCAGAAGGGACCATTATGATCATCTAGTCTGACCTCCTGCACAACGCAGGCCACAGAATCTCACCCACCCACTCCTGTTACAAACCTCTAACTTATGTCTGAGCTACTGAAGTCCTCAAATCGTGGTTTAAAGACTGAGGTGCAGAGAATCCTCCAGCAAGTGACCTGCAGAGGAAGACGAAAAACCCCCAGGGCCTCTGCCAATCTGCCCTGGAGGAAAATTCCTTTCTGACCCCAAATATTGCGATCAGCTAAACCCTGAGCACGTGGGCAAGACTCACCAGCCAGACACCCAGAAAAGAATTCTCTTTAGTAACTCAGATCCCACCTCATCTAACATCCCATCACAGGCCATTGGGCATATCTACCGCTAATAGTTGAAGATCGAGTAATTGCTATAATTAGGCTATCCCATCATATCATCCCTTCCATAAACTTATCAAGCTTAGTCTTGAAGCCAGATATGTCTTTTGCCTCCACTGCTTCCCTTGGAAGGCTGTTCCAGAACTTAACTCGTCTGATGGTTAGAAACCTTCATCTAATTTCAAGTCTAAACTTCCTGATGGCCGGTTTATATCCATTTGTTCTTGCGTCCACGTTGGTACTGAGCTTAAATAATTCTTCTCCCTCCATGGTATTTATCCCTCTGATATATTTATAGAGAGCAATCATATCTCCCCTCAGCCTTCTTTTGGTTAGGCTAAACAAAGTGAGTCTCCTTTCATAAGACAGGTTTTCCATTCCTCAGATCATCCTAGTAGCCCTTCTCTGTACCTGTTCCAGTTTGAATTCATCCTTCTTAAACATGGGAGACCAGACCTGCACACAATATTCCAGATGAGGTCTCACAGGTGCCTTGTATAATGGTACTAACACCTCCTTATCTCTACTGGAAATACCTCGCCTGATGCATCCCAAGACCACATTAGCTTTTTTCACGGCCATATCACATTGGCGGCTCATAGTCATCCTGTGATCAACCAATACTCCGAGGTCCTTCTCCTCCTCTGTTACTTCCAAGTGATGCATACCCAGTTTATAACAAAAATTCTTGTTATTAATCCCTAAATGTATGACCTTGGACTTTTCACTATTAAATTTCATCCTATTACTACTACTCCAGTTTACATTCCTGACCCCATTTGCCATTCCTGATCCCCCCACCCTCCTGTCCACAATCTTAAATATGGAGCAGGCCACATCTGGACCTGACTTGTTCTACTGCCTGGACCTGACTGTCCTATTTCCTGCTGCCTCCTTTAATGAACAGAAATTTAAAAATCCAGAACATTTTTTTTGCAAAAAAATTCCACATTTTTGTAAATCAGCATTCCAAACATGCGAAAATTCCCACCAGCTCTAATTAACAAAGTCCGTGTAAACTCTTGCATTCTTGTCTTTATGAACTCACGTTTCCTATTTAATCCTCTCTTGGAAAGCCTAGCCATAGGTCCAAAGTTAGGGATTTTTAATGACCCAAAGGAAAAATAGGTTGTTTTGGAAACAATTTCTCCCATGTAAAGTGCAACAAAGGGTTCATCTAGTAAGCTATTTCATCCCTGGGTTACAGGCATCGTTGCTATCAATGGATCAGTCTTTGCATATCCCCACTGAAACAGAAGAGTTACTGAATCAGACGAGTTTTTGGAATGTCTCTATTGCACAAACACTGAGAATTGTATAGTGATCAAAGGTTTAGGAATACGCTATATAACTGGAACAAGCAGCATTATTAATAGTCACCTCAAATACTATTTCCAAGAGTTATAACAGTAAAGACAATTCACACATAAATTACACAGAGCATTCATGGGTATCAAGACACTGTGGGTGGTCTCTAAAGGGCTCTTTCCTGATATCACAAAGCATCTCTAGCGCCAGCATGTTGGTTAAAAACAAACCCACCATCTGAATCTATGATTGTGTTTCTTTCAGCTCTTGTCGTTTCAAGTAACTTCCTATTTCAAATGCATGGATGGCTACTGGTTTAACAATAATAATGACAAGCTTAAAATATGTGCAGGCAACTGAGGCCCAGACCCTGAGCTGAAGTAAATCAAATTTACATCAGCTGAGTATTTGGCCCCGGTAATTTCATGAAAAAGGGGGAAATGGTCTGATTAGGGACTTTGACACAATTCGTGGGCTATTCCACTTCCAGTGTTTTAGAAAACTCCCTTTGAATTCAACGAGAATTTTGTGAACAAAATGAGGCTGGCATGTTGCCCATTTCATATAAAAGGCAGAGCAATCTTGGGGGAACCTTTTCAAAAGCAGGGCTCAATACTGCCTTACAAGTGCACTTGGGATTCCCACTGGGATCAATACAAGAGTCATCCATGGATCTAGGACAATAATAATAATACTTTGCCTTCCTCTTGTGCCTTTCACCTGAGGATCTCAAAGTGCTTTACAAATATTCACTAAGCTCGGTGCCTTAAGAGGTAAGCATTATTAGCCCCATTTTACAGATGGGGAAACTGGGGCACAGAGGGATTTAATTATTTGAACCCAGTTGTCCTGCTTTAAAAACAAGACCATGCTCTTTCTCCTCTCTGCATGGGCTAAACTGGCCTCTGTATTTGCAATTTATGGGCCAAATTCTCCTCCCAATTCCACAAGTACACCATCCCTGGAAATCCACCAGATTAATTGAGAGGGGAATTTAGAAGTACATCTGTCAAAGAAAAATATTACAATGGATTTGGTGTGGCTCTCAGGGGCAAGGAGAAAATGATCAGACATATCACTGGCATCTCCCCCTGCTGATAGTACTTTTTCACTAAAAATATTTACATTTCCATCTGCTGGAAAAGAAAAAATGTGGCAGCCATTGTACCACACTATTAGTTATCAGTTTTCGCCCTTTGTTCTAAATTCTGTTCTTAGTTCCAGACTTGGGACCGAGTTTTCAAAGATGCCTCATCCCAAATTGCGGACTCAGTTTGCCACTTTGAGGAGTTAGTGCATGTCCAAAAACCAGGAGAGAGCACAAAATTGTACCTGCAGTTTTTGAGGGTCATGTTGAGGACACTCTGAAAATCTGCCTCTTAGATTCTCTTCCTTCAAAACAAATGTCGCATTTCTTTGGCCCAAATGAACAGGTTATTTTTTTGAGCCACTCAGCTGAGAACCTGGGAGAACTTCAGCTTCACCCCCAATATCATCAGTTCACTGGCTTCTCATCTGTTGGGCCGGAGTCTCCTCTCTAACCCCGTTTCTCCAATGCGGCTGGAGGAGAATGTGGCTCACTGTAGAGCTATAAACACTGACAACTGGGAGGCAAAACTGGCACCACCAGGCAAGACATCAGACCCAGGATTCCTCATCTTCTTCTGTGAGCCACACTTTGGTATCTGCTAGGACTGTCTTCTTCCCAGATTGTGGGGAGCCACTGTGTTCTGAAAGCCAAGCCTCTTCCTCGGACCCAGCATTTCCTGTGCTGTTCTGCCTTGTACTATCCAGGCTGTCCTGAGTTGGCCGGATCTGATGCTTTAAGCTATGGGCCTTCTCTTGGGCTTTGGCACTGGCCACTTTCTGTGCCTGTCGGTAGGTCACTGGAGTGGGGATTTTGGATGGCCGTTTCTCAGGTCTGTTGTCCCTGCGTGGGCGGATTTTGGGGCGTAGCTTTAGCTTGTAGATGGATGGCACCCGTTCGGGCTTCTTCAGGGACCTTTTGGGCTTACCTTGAGGCAGTTTGGACTTTTCAAGGCCGCCCACAGAGGCTGGAGAATTGATAGATGCCTTGGGGCCATCAAAGGCTGCCTGAGGAGCTTTGCTATTTCTACTGACTGCAGCAGACCCTGCATGGCTTGTGTGAGGCGGCTGCCTCCTTGACCGCTTGCCTTTGGTTTCATTGGACACGTTCTCCTGGAACAAAGCCCCTTCTGGCTCCAGAAGCTTCTTTTCCACCTGGTTTCCATTCACCAGAGGTGAACTTTGCTGAGAGGAAACCCTCACAGCCCCCTTGGGCGGGATCTTGGCGATCCAGTTCTCCACATCCACTGGGTGGAGTGGCTTGTGCCCCTGGGAGAGTTCGTCAATCACATCACCATAGCGGAATCCAGCCTCTCCGCTGGGCACATAGACACCACTCCGGGGCACACCCTTGCCACAGGGCAAGGTCTGCCTGGCGCTTGTAAAGGAAGACAGGGAGGGCGTGGAGGACCTGAGCCCACTTACATCACTGGCTGTGGTGACGCTCGCTAAGCTGCAGTCCAAGGCGAAGTCACCTAGCTGGTTCCCTTCAGGGTGGTGGCTTTCATCCGAATCAGCCTCTAGAACCTTTATGTTGGATAAGATCTCATCTTCTAGGCTCCTGTACAGCGCCCGCTCCTGGGCCAGGTTGATGGGCAAAGGCGTATACACACGTTCCCTCTCCTCTGAGCAGCCTATTGGATCGCCACCACTCCTGCTGCTGCTGTTATTGGTGTTCCCTGGCTCTACCTCCTGCCCCAGTTTGGCCTTTGGATCCTTGTCCTTCCCTGCTGGATCTGACAGGCCGAGTCTATCTTCTGGGCTAGTGGGAAGGTTGGTCAACAATGTCTCTGGCTTGACTGCCCCACTGCATTGTCTGTGCCCCTGAGAGCCTTCCTCAGTCCTGGACATGACTTTGATCTTTGAGAGAGCTGGGGCTTTTGCCATTTCACTGGCAGGGGCTTTCCACCCATTTCGGAGGCGGGGCTCCCCCTGGTGGCTCTGAACAGGGGTTGGGGGCCTGCTGAATGTGGGGCCGGCTTTGACTGGGATCTTAGTGCTACTTTCCTGTTTTGGAGTCTGGCCCATGTGTTTAACTGGGGAGGATGGCAACACAACCCCAGCATCCCCCCAGCCGTGTGCACCGTTGAGGCTCTGTGCAGCTCCCTTGGAATCCTGTTGTGAGGAGAGATGAAGAGGTTTCATTGGGCTGCAGGAACGGACCATCCCAGGAAAGCTCTTGACCCCTGATTCCTGAGGCTTGTGAGCCTGTGGAAAGGGTTTGACTCCATACTGGGTGCTCCTTGATGGCTGAGCTGTTCTGTCTTTTGGCACTGTCATCTGGGGCCTGGACTCTGTACACCTGGCTTGCACAAGCCTAGCTGGGTCCTTCTGATTCTTCCCAGGGATTCTACTAGTCTGACGCCCTCTCTGGAGCTCTAGGAGAGCTTCCGAGGCGCCAGAACCATCCTCCTCGCTTCCAGTCAGTTGTGAGGTCAGGGAGGACGTAGAAACACACAGCTTATCCCTCCGGCTCTGGGTGGAGGAGGTCTGCTGGGTCGCAGATCTTTCTTCAGCAAACTGCTGCCTCCGTGAAGGAGTAGCAGACCGCTCTGTTGCCCTATAACAGAGACAAAGCGTCAGATTGATGTGTCAGTCGCCTCCAGCCCTAGGGAGGCGGGTACCTGCGTTGCTCTGGGCATGAAGCTGGTTCTGTGCTGACAAGCAGTGGGAGGGGGTATACATCCCTCGTTAGGGGCTGTAATCATTGGTCTTGTGATGCACTCACAAGCTGGCACAAAGTCCAGTGCAGGCCACTACCTCTGGGAGGTGGTGACAAGCTCAAATTCAGCAAGACAGGGCCCCATAGTGTCATCAACTCCACTGAAAACCACAGGCATGGGTTACATTTTGTGATACATTACAATAGTTACATTTTGGCGCTGCTGAGAGCGAGGGGCTGAGCGCGCTGCCTGAGGTCAGAGTTAGCACGGGCAGACGCCCCAGTACAGCTCTGCCAGCGTGTCTCTACCCTGACATACCACCCACCCAATCAACGCAGGGACATCACACAGATTGCCAATAACCTACCTGCACCTGGAAACAACTCTACCTCTTCTCGTTCCAGGCCTTGTCCTACAGCTCTGCCAGTGCCCCTCAAGCCTGACCTACAGTCCCCCCCCTTGTTCCAGTCCTGGACCCTAACACACACAAGCACTGCCAATGACCCTCAGTCCAGTCCTGGGGCCTCACTTGAGCAGAAACCCTATAGCAGTTAAGTGACTCCCTCCAGCTGATCCCAAGATGACCCTGATGAAGAAGACCATGGCCAACTATGCTCAAGCTTGAAACAGGTCCTTTGAGGTGGAAACCAAACAGGAACAACGGGGGCACTGGGAGTCCTGGAAGGCACCACAAAGGAAGCCTGGCTAGCAGTAAAATGTACCGTTCACTGCGTAATTCTCCAGCTTTGTCCAATGCCAGCTGCTCTTCAGTGTCAAAAAGAAAAGGAGTACTTGTGGCACCTTAGAGACTAACCAATTTATTTGAGCATAAGCTTTCGTGAGCTACAGCTCATTTCATCGGATGTTACTCTGAAACTCTTCAGTGTCAGTGACTATACCGACTGCTCAGCACAGCATCCATGGGAGTCATCCGGGAAATCAAGCCCAAGGCCTTTCGCAAACTTTTCATTACCTGGCCGAAGGGACCCTCCTGGGTTCTGACTGCTCCCGCAGGGGCCTGAGCCTGGAATCCTTCTTGCTGGTGCTATCTGGCGATGGAGATGAACGAAGCTTCCGGCTGGTGCTGAGGCTCTGGGGGGTGTAGGTCCTCCACTCCACTGGGGGCAGGGGGCTTTGGGACCTGCTCACGATTAGGGTGGGCTGGGGCTTCTTTGGGTTGTCTGTCCTGGGTGTCGGGCAGACCTTGATCTCATGCTGCACTTGTATTGCCTGCAGCCTTTGAGGGCTTGTCAGCTTGACAGCCTGCTTGTGAGCTGTGAAGAGATTCAGGGACTCAGTATCTCTGGTCACCATGCTCCGGTGGATTAACCTTGTGGGGTGACTGTACTGGTGTGCCAGACCTAAGCAGTGCCGGATAGTACCAACCACTTCCGATTCAACTGTGCACGTTCTAACTCGCCATGGAGACTGGGGTAGACCAGAATTTACGCCAGCCCACTCCAAGCCTCATGGTGAAAATCCCTTGTGAATACTCATGATGGATTGGAAAGTTGGCCCTGTGGCACACCTAGGAATTTCACACGGGTCTTTAACTTCTAGGAATAATTTACTCAGCTGGAATAAAGCAAGATCTCATTGTCTTACGACATTTCTATCGTCCAGATGCTGAAATGCAGTGAGCAGATCTCACATTATTCTGCCACCGTAATTGGCTCCCTGAGGCATTTTAAACCTTGTGAAATATACAAAAGAAAAAAAAAAACCCTAAATACAATAGTCCCAAAGGGCAATTCCTACACACACTCCTAGGCAGGACTGGGGTGTTGCAGGTCTCTCTCCCTTCTGAAGTGCTAGCCTGACCTCTAGTGGCACTATGGGAGACAAACGGCTTCCCTGGAGCCTTCTCCATGCTGTAAGGAGGCACCTGCCTCTTGCTACAAGAACCCAGAAAGAAATGACCCCTACCAAAAAGTTCCTGTGACCCTGTCAGAGATTTATAAAGGCTGAGCTGCTTTCCACCCAGCACCGTAGCCATGGGCGAGCCTAGGGAATTGTTCAGATCGGATGTGCTTCTCCAGTCTGTCTATGCTTCTTTGCTGTTCTTCGCTGTGACCCACACAGTCTTCTACTACTGAGGACCTGATGACAGCGAAGGGGACACACCCACCAGATTCTAACCTCATCCAAGGAGAAGAGTCACCCCCCATGCAGACCTCCCCAAGGCTGCACGCATCGAATCTGCCAACTGAAGCAGCACAAGGAGACTTACACAGCGAGGTGCACCGGCAGGGGTCATGCTTATCCAGATAATGCTCCAGTGTGTCCCAGCCACCTCCAACCCGCACCATCACATGATTCCGGAGGATCTGGAACAAACAGAGCACCCATGAACGGGGGCTCACCTGGGCCTGCAGTGTCCTGAGCTTAGAAATGAGTGAAAGCTCAACAGATGGATATCGCCATCCTGTTGGTTTTTTTCCAGGGAGGTGTATACAGTATTTCACAGGCACATGACTGGGAATGCACACAGGGTTACATGCACACGTATATGTGATGCGCATAATAATAATTCCAGGTGCCATAGCATATTGTGGTTTTCATGGCCATAGGTGGGGAGAGAACCCAGGACCTTTGGCTTCCAAAACAGCCTCTACCCCTAGAATTAAAGGAGAACCTCATACTCTCTGTGGACCAGCTACTAGATAACATCCTCAAACAGATGTGCAGCCAGGTTTTCCAAAGAGATCAGGGCCAGATTTTGCCGCGCTTGGCGCCCCAGATTTTCCAAAGAGCTCAGCACCTGCCGTGTTAATACAGCACAGCCAGTGCGTATTCAATGTGCTGAGCCCTTCTGGAAATCCCAACGCTACGGACTGACCCTGATCGGCGCAGAATATCCTAGTCTTCCACTGACTTCATTGCTCAGCCCATCTCAGGAGCAGGCGTTGAGCTTGTACACTACAATACACGCATGCAAACACATGCACGTATTTGGTTTACATGCCTGCCTATGCATGCATACCTAGCCATGCATATGGTTACATAGGTGTGTGCACACATGAATAACCGCTCTTACCCAGGTACATGTGGACAATGTGTAAAAAAACCATGTAGTCCAAAGAGAATTTGAATACACTCAGATGAACCGGCAGGAGTGGAGGACCTGCAGCCAGGAGCGCAGTTGCCTATGATTCCTGCCACGGAAAATATGCAGGTTCTCACACACAACACAATACAGAGCTTGCTACCACCATGTCTTACTCCAGCAGGATGCCTCGGGGACCTAGTGATTATTCAGTTAATTGAGAGATGTACATGCAGGTCAGACCATGATGGCATCTCTGACGGCAGGAGAGGGGTTTGAGGGTTAATCTGGGTGGCCACCCCTACAAAGAGAAGAAAATCTGAGGGTCCTCTCCAGGCAACCATAACCTGCAGGGCACATGGCTTTCACTGCAATCACTGATAAGGCTATCACCCAGGAAAGTTAATGAAGGGGCCTAGAGACCTGAAAGAAACCAACTGGAGAGAATACAGAGGAGGATGGAGAGAGGGAGGGACGACCCTACCCATGTTTCCCCCCACAGTGAATGCCCCGCTGGTGAAAGGCACCAGACTGACAGCTCTGGAGGCTGGAGCCCCGTACTCATCCACTGGACAGCTGGTATGGCCCTGGCAGCACCAAGGGGAGCTTCCCTCCTGCAGCCCCATTCATTTCTCACCCAGAGAGAGCACTTCTAGGGAGAAAGGGGAACGCACGCTCCATGGCCCAGTCAGTCCAACCAATGGGCCGGCTGGGGTGGAGGGGTTTTGAGACATGGTCCCCTGTCCCACTAGGAAGTGGAGTGACTCATTTCACCAAGTGACATCAGAGGGCTTCCGTGTCGGGTCCCCACTGAGCTGTCCCATCCTACTTAAGGTGAAGACATGCAGATCCCATCACTAATCCTCACTGCCATTCAGCCTGAATGCGTTTTGCTCTGTGCTAACGCAGCATAGTATGAAAATCTCTGCCTTGCGAATGGTCACGATGCTCGGTTACTCTGACTCTGGCCGCCTCACTTGCCATATCGACACATGCCATCTTCTGGAGTGGGACCAGGCACAACGAGAGGTGAAGAGCCCATGTTTGGTAAATCCCGCCCCCAGGACACAGCATCCCAGCCCCAGATGGGAGCAGCAGTGTAGGTGCCCTTCCAACCCCTAGCCTAGATGAGACGGTCCCGGTAACACACAGACCAATATAACAGCACCTGGAAAGCGCACCCTCCTGGACTTACCCTGACAAAAATAAGGGTGTTGGAATCGCCCACGCGGTATTTTCCTTCAGACACCTTGATCATGGAGAACTGGACTGGGCACGTGCAGCGGCTCACCAGGTGTTGGACCTGTGGAGTCCATTCACGGTCAATAGGAGGAAAGTGCTGCTCCCTGAACACCCTGGATAACATTATAGCTTGGGGAGGGGGGTGCCAGGCTCCTTAGGCCCATTCTCTGCCAGACAGACCGGGGTGCCAGGGCTTATCCAAATCTCATCAAAGCCACTCGATCCTGTAAAAACAGACTGGAAATCCCACACGAAAATATTTCTGCTGCTGCTTTCTTGTGCTTGGGCCCTGAAAACCAGGCTTCTGGCTCGGGCTATATTTGGAAACTGGGAGCACAGAAGCCATCACAAAAATAAAAATACCCAACAGGGGTTGGGGAGGAAATTAGCTGAACATTCTTGAACCTCTAACGAGATCCAGGTCAGGATCACGTAGCGCTCGATGTGAAGATCCAGGAAGTTTAAGCCATGCTAATTTGGACCTTCGGATTTCTAACTGGGGCCAGTTAACGATTGAAGAAATCGGTTCCCTTTGCACTATTTCGTTCAGTAATTTGACCCTTATTATCTTCTAACCCCAGTTAGTGCCACTAACCACTGGAGGGTCTGGCCTGCTGGAAACAGAAGCGCAGAACTCCTGCTAACTCTGCTGGGTTTTAAATACCCATGAGCCAAGAATAAGAATCTCTCACATTCAGGTAGCACCTTCCTCCCTGAAAGGTCCCAAAGTAGATTGCATATAACAGAGAACCTCCCTCTACATTGAGACAGGCCCCCAGTCAGGTTCTCCTGAAGTTCACGCCTGGACAGAACAATGAGTATCAGGGAACTCAGACCCCCAGTGCCTGCCAGTGGCTTACAGTTCCCCACCCCTTTACCATCTGGTCCAGGTTCTTGAAGTCACAAGGCTTCCTCTGGGGCTTGGGAAGTGGGGTATCCTCAGGGGGGAGGTCCATCTCCTCTCGGATCTCCTCCTCAATCTCCTCCTCCATTTGGATCAGGGTGGGAGCACTCATCCCGAAGCGAGAGGCCCGGCGGGACACTTCCAGCAGGCACAGCACAAAGTTTTTCTCATTCTTCCTCAGCACCAGGTCCTCCGTCTCAAACATCAGCACCTCTGAGGCACAGCAAATGAGCGAAACGTGGGAAGAAGGAGAGGAAGGATGGAGAGAAGGAATGAGAGACAAGGGCAGAGCCAGTGAGAGCAGCAGCGCTGATGTGTCTGGGGTGGTGAATTGTCCCACGGATGCAGCATGTATGCTATGATGGGCATTTAATCGCGTGGCCACAGATCTCTGCAACAGAGACTGTCTGATGTAAGAAGAGCTAAGCAAGGCCTGGTGTGGTGAGACAATATGAGTGAGAGCCAGCCTGACCTATTACCATTCTGCAGGGAGCCAACTGTGAAGACATGGGTGAAGATGTACCCTCCATGTTTAACCTCTTCAGGCCTAAGGGGGTACAGTAAGTGGTGGGACACATATTGGATATGTCCTGCCCTGATAGGCCAAGTAAAGGGGTACTTGCATGGAAAATCCTTGATATACCAAGCAAATGTGTAGGTACATACAAGGTGTCAGTATCCTTGCATGAACATACATCAGGGATTCCTTAGGTATAAATATGGGGTATCCTGCTCATGAGATGCCAGGCAAGTGGGCATTCAGACCCACCTTACAGTGGGAGAGTGAAGGGGCTCATTCTGCTTAGTGTATCAAAAGGAAGACCTAGAGGTGACTTGATCACAGTGTATAGGTACCTTTGTGGGGAGACAATACTGGCTCTTTAATTACATCTAAGGGAGAAAAGTAGAATAAAAGCCAATGGCTGGTAGTTAGAGTCAGACAAATTCAAGTTAGAAACAAAGCACAATTTTTAATAGGGAGGGTGATTAACCGTAGGAGCTAGCTCCCAAGGGAAGGGGTGGATTCTCAATCTCTTGACATCTCCAAATAAGGCCTTTCTGGAAGAGATGCTTGAGGCAAACACAAATCACTGGGCTCAACACAGGAGTAACTGGGGGAAGCTCTCTGGCCTGGGTTATACAGGAGGTCAGACTAGGTGAACTAATGGTCCCTACTGGTCTTAAACTCTCTGGATCTATGAATCACGAGCATGCCCAGCGCTTTTCTGGAAGTGGATGCTAATGTCTTGATAAAGTGAGGCCGTGAGCACAGACATTGCTTTGGCTGGGGAAGGGTTAAACAGAATCTGGGCTCCCCCCTGGCTCCAGCTGTTCAAGGAGCTGAGGAGCAGAGGCTGGGTTCTGTGTGAGAGAACCAAGGCCTGGATTAGCCCTTCCGCAGCCAGCTGCCAGCTTTGACCAAGGAACTAAAACAACCACGTGGCCACAACCTCAGCCAGTCGACGAGGCAGAGATTCACACACTGTTAGCGCACACCCCCCTCCCCGACCCTAGCTGCCAGCGCGGCACTGAACCCCAATCGGAGGGGAAATACGGAAATGCGTTAAGGCAGTGCTGCGTTAACGACATTCGCAGCTGCTGTTGCACGGGGCTTTAGCGCAGGCTGCCAAAGATTCGGGTGTCTTTTGGAAAGAAGATATTCAAGGGGCAATGCAAATCAATCCAATCTACTAGCTACCTCCGACACATAGCGCTCTTATGTCCCTTTGCCAACTCCTGTCCCTACTGCAGTTTGTTGTTATTGTAGGGTTGACAGTGCTAACTTGAAATCAGATTTGCAATTCCCTTTTTTAGGGGGCGGGGAAAGTGTTCTGACTCCCAATGCGTTGTTCTTATTGTTATTCATTATTCGTATTGTGGTAGCACCTGGAGGCCCCAACTGAGAGCGGGGCCCCTTTGCGCTGGGCGCTGCATGTACACACAGTGAGAGACTAGCCCTGCCCCAAGGAGCTGACAAGCGAAATACACAAGACACACAAGAAGGTGGGAGAAACAAAGGATATTGGCCCCCTTTGCAGATGGGGAAGTGAAGCCCAAAGGGATGAACTGAATGGCCCGAGCTCACATGGCTACTCAGTGGCAGAGTCAGGAACAGAATCTAGGCCAGTGCCTTAGGACACGATACTAGACATCATGCCCTTCCTTAAGATGCTTCATCTCGGCGCTCAATCCCCAGACAGCATCTCAGTTTGGGCTAAGTTTAATGAGAAGGGAGGGAAAATGCACTTGTGATCAAGGCTCTGGATGGGATCAGGACACTTGGGGCCTCCCTAACTGGGCCACTTTGTGACCTTGAGCTAGCGGCTTCTCTCCAGTTTCTCCTGTCTATAAATGGAGGATAAAGATGGAGGTGGCGGGGCTAACTGAATGTTTGCAAAGTGCTTTGAGATCCTCAGAGAGAAGGTGCTAAGAAAGAGCGAAGTATATTAGTTTGTCAGCTTTTTGGGGGGCAGGGGCCATCTTTTTGTTCTGTGTTTGTACAGCATCTAGCATCTAGGGTCTGGTCCATGACTGTTGCTCCTACAGGCTACCATAATACACCTAATAAATAATGTACAGCGCCCAGCACAATGGGGTCCTGGTGCATGACTGTGGTCCTAGGCACCAAAGCAAGACAAATAAATAATGAGAAGAAAAAGAATTGCCATGGGGTGAGGGGGCAGAAAAAGGTGTTAGAAACAAACAGAAAAGAAAATAATGGAAAGAAACTGGAGGAAAAGATCAGAATCCCCTTTACCTTTAATATCCATCTCCTTCCTGCACCACTGGATGAAGTTAGACACGTTATCCCTGGCCTGGAAGGTCCCTGACTGGGCAGAGTCATTACAGGTCACCCCGTATCTGGGCAGCTGGAGCTTGTGGGCCAGGCCCGGATAGTCGCGGGAGAACTCTCTGGCCACATGGGTGATGTTGTTGGCATGGAAGCACAGCATGGAGCCCGTCTCCAGCACCTCCAGGAGGGACCCAACGTTGACGTCCAAGTCATAGAGTTCCTTGAGCCACTCGGCCAGGTCCTCCTTCATGGCGTAGAGATACTGCTCACTGGACTTGTAGGGCCGGATGCTCTGCACCGTGGCCCCCTGAATCCCAGCCATCTTGCCATGAGACACGGGGCTAAAGGGAGACAGAGAAGGGACGTCAAAGACTTCCATGTGGGACATTGAACCATCAACCCCTTGGTTTGGTTCCAGACTTACCCAGGCATGGTGAGTTTCCACCTCTCTGCCCCCAGAGTGGGTTCTCATGGGCCTGTCCCTAGACCCCCCATCGCCATGACTTGCCAAACTGCAGATCTAGGCTGAAAAAGTTGCAAAATTTCTCCCCTCCTGAGGAGCGGCAAGTTCACTGGTGGCACAGCTCACTTGGTCCCCTAGTCGTGGGTAAGATCCCCTAGCCATCACAATTGCATTCCTGCAGGGAGAGCAAGTTCCTCCATCCACCCCACACGCAGCTGCTCGGCTCCTCCGAGCCCTCCACTGGAAGGTGCTGTCCTCATGCCTCATTCCTGCACCCACGGCCCAGAGCCCTTGCTACCCCATCCCCCTGGAGGAACCTGCCTGCAGCCGTGCCCCATTGCGAGGGGACACACTTTCCTAGGCTGGGAACTGACCTTTCCCCCCGGAAGGCTCTCCCTCTTTCTTCGACAAGGAGCTGGGGCGTTTCTCCTTCACCCAGCGCTCCTGCTGCCTGCCCTTCACCCCCTTGGGAATGTCAGAAGCCTGTCTCCTTCCCCCGAGCAGTTGCTTGGAGCTGGAGTCGATTTAAACGGGAAATCACCCCTCCTGGACAGCCCAGTGTTTTGTTTCCTTCCCCAAGTGCTGTTCTCTTCTCCTTGGTGACACAGGCTTGCTACAAACACTCCCCGTTAACCCCTTAGGCTCCTGCTTTCCCAACCAATGGGCCTCACTCCTTTTTTTTTTTTTTAAAGCAACAATCGTCCCAAACCAGGAGATTTTAAAACAACTCTGAACTCCCCCAAAGTTTGGGAGCATTTGGGTCTGGAGCATTGGTTTGGGGGCGGTTGTTTAGAAATATCATATGACTCTACGGCATGTTTCCTCCGAGGATCTCAAAACACTTTACAACCATTAATGAATTGATCCTCAGTTCCTCCTCCCCCACGGCCCTCTCTGTGCAGTACTGTAGGTCTGTCCCATTTTACAGATTGGCAAACTGAGGCACTGTGATGGGGAAGCGGCTTGGTCAAGGTCCTACAGTGAGTCAGTGACAGACCCCCCAGGAGTCCCAGTCTCCTGCTCAAAATGCTAAACACACCAGGCCAAATCCCACTCCACCCACGCAGCCCTGCTGAAGTTAGTCAAAGCGGATAGCCACAACTGAGGTTAAAATTTGGCCCTCTGCCTCAATTGAAAACCAGAGTGCCAGATCGTCAGCTGGGGTGTAACTCAAAACACCTGCACTGGAGTCAATAGAGCTGTGTCCAGTCACACCAGCTGAGGATCTGGCCCTTTTGAAGCCAGGCACTGCAGGGCCCGGGCTCATCCGGCCTGTGTAACAGTCGATGGTATCACACGCCAACCGGAGCTTGGGCACGATCAGGAGGGCGACCACATTTTGATGTCGGTTTTCCAGGACAGAACAATCACACCACGGTGTCACGCCATGTGGGCACAGCACCTGCATCACAGCCCCACAGGGTCGCCTCCGCGCATCGGGAGCTGATGGGGCATCTCCCGATGAAGAAACTGATCTCTGGGCCCAGAGTGAGGCCGCGCTGTCAGCGTGGCCATGTCACCACGTCTTGCCACACCTAATGCCTCCACACGTGGCAGCCCAAGTCATTCGCTGCACCAGCCTGGTCCCTGCACCCATGAGCTCCTAAGCACCTGGATGAAACCGGGCACCTCTCTGGAGGTTTACATGGATGGCTGCTGGGCAGCAACAAAACACGTGGGGCCAGCGCTACCCCACCCTCCTGTGGAGCTCGTGGGTCAGTGACCGTTCAGAGAGAAGAGCCGAGGAGAAGATGCTGATATACTGATGAGGCCTTTCCCCATAAATGAACCACATTTCCCTGACTGGAGCCTGAAGAAAGATGTGGTCACATTACAAGGGGGGTCACAGATCCAGAGGAGGGGTGAGGAGGCTGCTATAGGGTGTGGTTAGAGATTATATCAAGGAGAGGTTCTTCAGTGGGAGCTATGGGAGGTAGAACAGACCCCAGCAAGGGCAACGAGAGCTGGGAGTATGCATGAGTGGATGGACAGATATTCTTGGCCTACTGCTCCCACTGAAATCCACTCTCGCTGGTTTCAAAAGAAAATGGGGCCTTTAGGGTTAGACCTGCTGCAAAGCTGGGCCCTCATGCCCAATGACACAGCCTGGGGTGACCCACCAGGTCACTCCCTTCCACTGGCCTGTGTGTAGAACCTGCCTGGAGAACCCCCAAGGTGTCACAATGAGCCGCGGGCCAGCAGCTGGCGGCTAGGGAGCTGAGAGTGGCTTTGCAGCGAGTGGCAGTGAGGCCTCAGCAGGTGAGACGCAGCTAAGAGGCTTTCTCCTGAAAGCCCTTGAAATGTAATCTCCAGGAGGAATTTAAAATGTGATACTGAATCCTGCCTCAGCATGGTGGGCTAGACTAGGTGACCTCTCAAGGTCCCTTCTCCCCCTCCATCACCCTGGTGTAATATGACAAGGGCCCAGACAAGGAGGGCAGGCAAGTCTTTCTCTACCTTGTTTAAAACCCAGCAACAGACTCTGTCTAATCTCCTAACCCTGCCCAATATTGGGACAAAAGATTTTATATTCCCCTGGGAGTGGATTACCTTAGCAAGGACTCCACGGGCCGCTTGATGCCAGAGAGATCAGAGGGACAGACCCAGCAGAAGCATGGGCTGCCTCGGCTCCAGCCATGATGGATTTCATAGGAACTCAGGACTGAAAGGCACCTCCTGGATCACTGCGGCTGATCCCCTGAAAGCCTCATACAATCCCACGCTCCGTTCCTCTTGGACCTGCCCACTGGCAGTGATGGCAGTATGCAGGGCGCTCCATTGCGCTGTCCCCAGGCTCAGCGGTGGTTCCAGCAGGAGTTTGGTTTCAAACACTGAACTGTACTGGGCTTTGTCTGGGGCGTCTCATAGTTATGGGCACTCTAGCTGCATTGACGCAAGGCAAATGCTGCAAGAAATGATTTTGCACCATTCCGGCATTCAGTGCTCCCTCTGGGAGTGTGGCATTGCCATGTGCTTGGAGAGCAGGGCGAATTCCTGTGGTCCCCTTTCCCATCCCCTGCTGGAAGGAAGGGGGCGACTCCAGGCCCTGGTTTGATCACTCATTGCTCCCTGCGTTGATTGGCCATCTCCAGGCAGTGCTCCTGGGATTGGCATGCCACTCACTCGCAAGGGGGGGCGGAGCCCTGATAAGACCCACCAAGTCCAGACCCACACGGCTCGAGCAGCAGAGGTGGAGTGTGGCTGGATTTTGGTGGCACGCACGTATGTGTTAATGTGATTTGTTGCATCCTCCCTTGGTGCTGGGCAATACCATGTAACATTATGCAAAGACCATTCAGCCAGTGACAAACTCCTCCAATGTGGTAGCTTCCTTAGTTTGTTCAATGGCTTAGAGTGCATTGCAAGGATTTTACTTCAGAGCTTATAGACACAACAGGTCCCCTCCCCAAACCACACCCACCATTAACTATGGCCTACTGCAGCTGGTTACAGCTTGAGAGATGAGATGAGCCCCACATCATGCTTTGGAAGGCAACAGACTGTGGGACCAGATAACTGAGTCCAGAGCTGGGGGCCTCTCACTGGCAATGCCCAATGCCAAGGCATCTGGATCCAGCAACCACCAGCCAAAGCACCCCTCATGCTATGGGGTGAGGGCCATAAGACAAAAGGCAGTTTTGTTCTGTGGTTTCACATAAGTGCCCAGAAGCCTTCGGCCACGTGGTCAACCCAGAGAATGACCATCACGTGAGTCAGGCAAGAAAGGGCCCTGGCTGATCAGCAGGGTCACTGGTCCTAGCAGCAGGTAGAGGATATAAATATACTGGGGCCTTAGCCCGAACTTCATTTTATGCTGCTGTTTTCCCCTCCCCCAGCATTTCGATAGCTTCCCACGTCTTGGTGGAGCAAAGAAGAGGAGGAGGAGGAAGAGAAGGAGATGGCAGAGGAGGAGGCCGAAGAGCTGGAAGTGGTAGAAGAGGACACAGAGGAAGAGAACGTAGTCTCCTACACCCCCCTTTCTCCTCAGACAGCCAGCACAGAGCCGGTCCAAGAGCTGAACAAAGCAGAGGAGAACTGGTTCTGGGGCTGGCTCTCGCCATTCTCCATCTTCTCCGGGTTGACCACGGTGGCAAACAGGTACCGGCACTGGGAATCTGGGAGCAGGCCGTGCTCTGAAGAGGGCGACCCACCTGGGGGAAAAGAGGGGAGTCGGCAGCAGTGCTGGTGTGCCTCACACCTACAGGAGGGGAGATGTTACTACAATGACATGACAGCTTGGGAGGTGTCCCTCCAAGTCCTCTAGTGAGGCCAGAGGATCACTCCAACCTGCCACCATTTTCTAAAGTCCCTGGAGGCTGAAGTCCTCTGTTCCCAGCTCATGCACAGCACCAGTGGAAGCGTCCCGCACACTGGGCCATCAGTTGTGGCCAGGCTGCTCCAGAGGGACTGTTTGCATGACCTGCTCCATCCGCTGAGACGGATCATTATTAATGCCAGCTCTCTAAAATGATAGGGATGAACTAGAGCTGGGCAGAGAAACAATTTTTCAGTTCAGTGGCTGAACCAAACCACTGGAAACCAGTTTGTTGTGGGGCAGCCCTGGGGCTTTTTTAAAAAAAGTTGTTAAATATAAAATTGCAGTGAAATGTTTTTAAAAAGACATTTTGCATTAAAAAAATCTAACTGTTCTAACGCAAAAAAATGTCAAAATAAAATGTTTTGATTTGGGGGGAATTTTTTCCCCCTTTTTTCTTTTCTGTTTTTAACTGAAACAATTTGATAAATTTAACCCAAAGTCAGAATGTTTCAGTCGTCTCAAGTCTGCATTTTTTGACAGAGAAATTTTTGGCAGAAAAATGTTGTCGAACTGTGACTTTGGAATACCGTGGTGAGAGTTTTCGTGTTATGGACACTTACCCACTACAAGTGGGCCTGAGACTGGCGATAACTCGTTCCATTCAGACCATATCACAACCTTCATGTGGGTAATGACTTTCAATCACTGCTAACATGGACTGGATTGAAAATGGTGACCTAGAGATGAAACAGGCAACCTCCAGTTACTTCAGTACTGATCCCTACAGCCTGCCAGTGTTGTGTGTGTAACGGATATAAAGAGCAACACTATACTTTCAGCCTAAATTAGTTATATTAAAGGACACAACAAATCAAGAAAGAACAAAAGAAAAGTCTCCATATGAGAGCACCATCTGTGCATCTCCTCTGGAATCTGCTGCTTCAGTTCTGCCTCCCAAAATGTCAGCAGAAAGCATCAGTGCTCAGAAAGCCAAGTTCGAGATGGATTCCAGACCAGCACTGGTGCGATCGCTGCCTGAATACTGTGTCCATTTCTGGTGTCCACAATTCAGGAAGGATGCTGATAAATTGGAGATGGTTCAGAGAAGAGCCATGAGAATGATTAAAGGATTAGCAAACATGCCTTACAGTGATAGACTCAAAGAGCTCAATCTATTTAGCATAGCAAAGAGAAAGTTAAGGGGTGACTTGATTCCGGTCTATTAGTAGCTACATGGGGAACAGATATTTAATAATGGGCTCTTCATAGAATCATAGAATATCAGGGTTGGAAGGGACCTCAGGAGGTCATCTACTCAAACCCCCAGCTCAAAGCAGGACCCCCAATCTAGCAGAGAAAGGTCTAACATGGCTGGAAGTTGAAGCTAGACAAATTCAGACTGGCAATAACTGTGAGGGTAATTAACCACTGGAACAATTTAACAAGGGTCCTCCTGGTGGATTCTCCATCACTGACAAATTTTAAAATGAGATGGGCTGGTTTTCTAAAAGCTCTGCTCTAGGAATTATTTAGGGGCAGTTCTCTGGCCTGTATCATACAGGAGGGCAGACTAGATGATCACACTGGCCCCTTCTGGCCTTTGAATCTATGTACCACATCCAGTCCCCTAGTTTGTCTCCCACTTTACTCCTATGCCCCTTCAGGCCAGTATTCTTCCTGAGGAGGAAGGCAGGGGAGGATTTCCTTCCCAGCATATCAATGGCATTCCTTCATCAGCAGACCGGGTTAGCTGTTGGCAGTGCAAGGCTCTCCCTTGCTTCCTAAAAAAGCTGGTGAGGCTTGTTCTGAAGGCATCCCTATCTTAACATCAGAGCAGGAGCTTGGATCAGAGGGTAAGAATTTAGCAAGCAGGTCAAAATGTGGGTTTAGAAACCTAACCTAGGAACGTGAGACTTGCCAGACCCCTGTCCCAGATAGCTCTGGTTTCCTCCTGGATTGATTAGACCCTTGATCTATCTCCATCTAATCTAGTGCCCTGTCCCCAAGTGTCCACCACCGGATGCTTCAAGGAAGGTGATCGTCTGATCAATTGTACCATGCTGTCCAAAGGCAACATTTCTTCCTTTGTCTTGCAGGTCAGCAGCTGTCACCCCTGAAGGAGGTTTAATGTTTTATTTTCTTAGCTTGCATAACGAATGTTATTAGTCATCTGAAAACTAGCCAGCCATTTAAAAACATGTGTCATTTCATCAATTTGAAACGGACGTCTCTTAAACTTGCCACACCTGTTGCTATAATCAGTGTCATCCTGCAGGGCTGGGGAGAGAGACTAGCCGCACAGCAGAAGCCATGAGGACTTCCTCTCATCTCCCTTTTCCCTTCCAGGAAGAGATCTCCGCAGGAGCCCATCTGTTGCTGGCTGGACAAGAAGAGGCCCCCTGGCAACACATGCTCCGAGTGCGAGATCCTGTTCTGCAGGAAGTGCGAGGTGCTGCACTGCAATCCGAGGTTCATAGAGCATTGCATCCTGGGCCATGGCAAGGAGGAGCCAGAGGGCAGGTGCTCGGGCCTCATCAGCCCCATTCTGAGCGCAGGTGGGTTGAACAAAGAGCTGATGGGCTGGGATTTGACAGTTGTGAAGCACTGCTAGGCATACCGGGTGCATGGGCTCCAACCTGCCTCGTGCTGCAGGCATGGCACCGGGCTAGCCCTAGGTATGTCAGGGCCTTACGCAGAGGATCCGTGTGCTTCCCCTTTACCCCCATCTCAAAGTAGATTCCCCTCTCTTGCCGTCCCCCTTCCCTACATCAGTCACTTCCTGCCCCTTTGCCCCCATTCTCCCCTTCCTCTTGGTAAGGAGTGGAACCCAAGCCAGCCTCCACGTGCCGTGCCTGAGAAACTCAGTGTGAATTGCACACCCTTCTCTGGGGTCTCCTTGCCTCCGAACCTGCCCATCTCTTCCTGCAGCCCACACTGCTCCCAGAGCCCTGGGCTCTTCCAGCCAGCTGGCTTTCTCTCGCGGCAGAGCTCTTCCCAGAATCATGGCATCCCTCAAACGGTAACGCCCTCGCTAGCCACCTCTCCAGCTCCAATGCTGGCTGGAAGCTCAGCCTGCGTGTGGCGAAACGTCAGCACTGAGGACGCATCGCTGATGCCAACATTGCACAGGGTTAGGGTTAGGGCCACAGTAGATTCCCAAGCTGGTGCAGCTGGCTGAGGGTTGGCACCTGCCCTGTGGCAGGGAGCAGTGTCTAGACCAGCGGCAAAAGGAGATGGGGAAAGAGAGGCCGCTAGACCACTGACAGTTAAACACGGAGAGGAGACTGAAAGTTCCAGCATTCATCATTCAGGCTGTCAACCCCCCCCATCATAACGTGTGATCGTCCCTTATTCCAGATTCCATCAACCTGGCTGTCGCTCCAGGGGGAACAGAAGATGAAGAAATGGAGAGAAAATGAAGTTGCAACTGTAATAATTCTCCTTTATTCCCCCATAAATCGCCTGACAATGCAGACATCTTGCATCCGCATTCTTGCTCCTAAAAGAAGGTGAAGGGCTGCCTGCCTGACGACGTGTCTACCTGGCCCGGGCGCTCAGTGGTCTTCTGCAGCACACAAGAGCCTTTCCCGTAGGACTGGTTGAAAATTAGCCAGTGGAACGTTTTCTCGATGGAAAATGGGGAGTTTCCATTAAACAAAAATATCTGCAGAAAGCATCTGGTTTTACTCAAACCAATTCGGTGCGTCACTGCAAATGCAAACATCTGAACGTTTGGGACCAAACGACAAATTTATTTTTTGGGGTTTTTTTTAATTTCAACAGGCTTTGGCCAAAACAAACAAACGAACAAACAAAAAAGTTTGGCTGGCATCATTTTCAGCCAAAATTTTGTGGGGTTTGGTTGCCAAAAATTGAGACATTTTTCAGTTCGGGGCTTTCGGGTTTTTTTGACAAAAAGTCAAAAATTTCCACCCAAAAAACCCTCCCAGCAAACCCAAACATTTTCCAACCAGCTCTCCCCTTGCCAGCCCCACCCCATGGAAGAGAAAAGCAATGCAGAGGGTTTCTTATACACCTCAGACCAATACCTCCCCCTCCTCCTCTTCCCCGCTGGCATCTGAATGCTACATATAATAATAAGGGTATAATACAGATTGCATTAGCGACCCAAAAAGGTGACAGGCACGTTCCAACTGGAGACAGAGACAGTCCCTGGATGTGGAGCATGGAAAAAAAATCCCAAGGATGCCGAGGGATTATTCAGGGAGATAAAAAGGGCTGCAACGAAGAGTAACGGGGTGCAAGAGGCTAGGGTAGAGTCTGTTGGTGGAGGAAAGCATTTGACAGTGGACGGAGATACATACATGCTGTGCAGTCAGTGCTGGGAGTGGAGAAGGGCTTCGGATCCAAACAAGCGTCTTTCCATTGGCTGCCCATTTGGATCCACTTTGGATCTAGCCCCAGGGTTTTCTGTGACTGGCACCCCTTCAACCTCCACTCACTGATAATTCCCCCCCTCAGTCCCGTTTCCACTGACCGGCCATCAGCATGGGTCACGTGTATACTGGAGAGCGTCTGAAATTCTCCCACCATTAGCCTAGCGCTGATGCAACCTCTCCCAGTGCTAGCAGTGATGGGAGCACTAGCCTGGGTTGGCTGCTCGTGTACCAGACTTAGCTGACACCAGTGGCTGGCGTGGAATAGCTCAGCCACCGCTGATAACACAGGTAGCACTGCACTGCTGACAGATCACGGGGGGAAGATTTCAGAAAATCCTAAGCGTAGAGACACCCTGACTTGGAGAGCAGAGTGGGGGGGGATAGCTCCGTGGTTTGAGCATTGGCCTGCTAAACCTAGGGTTGTGAGTTCACTTCTTGAGGGGCCATTTAGGGATCTGGGGCAAAAATTGGGGATTGGTCCTGCTTTGAGCAGGGGGTTGGACCTCCTGAGCTCCCTTCCAACCCTAATCTTCTATGGTTCATTAGAGCCACTCATCAATTGGTCAGGGAGGCTGAAATTCACCAGTGTAGAAGGCCTACACACCCCTTAAATCCCAGTCAAGCCCCCAAAATAGGGTGGTGCATAACCCTGGTGCTTGTTGTGACAGATGCTATTTCGCCAGGTGCTCGGGGATTGAACCAGGGACCCCAGAATAGTTTTCTCATCCTGCAAAAAAATTTGAGATTTGAACGTTTTTTCCCATCCCGCATGGAGACAAAAAAGTCAAAAATCTTCAAAATTTTTACGACCTTAAAATCTTGGGGGCGGAAATCCGTTTGGGTCAATTGAAATATTTCACTTCAACCATTTTGAAACATTTCATTTTGTTTCGACCTTCCTCCCCCACCCCCACTACAATGAACTGAAATTGCCGAACCAAAAATTGTTTCAAAATGGGAAACCAAAACTTTGCATGTCAAAACCACTGCAACGGGACAGTTCGACAATTTCAAACCTTTGTTTTCCAACACTGGCTTGAGGCAGGAGCTTCTTGAAAACTGACCCTTTCCCGCCATCAACAATTCCTGAGGAAAAACATTTTGTCAAAAAATTCCCCACCAGCTCAACTCCAGAGCAAAAACCATGAGCTGCTCCAGCGCGAGCTAGAGAGCCAGGCTCTGTACCTCGGGCTGGAGGACCCGTGTCATCTGTGGACTGGGCAAGACACACACACTGACCGGTGGGTTACATTGGCCCTCTGCAAAGGGGTCAATTTCAGCCCAAGGAAATTGTGGTCACATTGTGTGTATGAGCATGTGTGTGAGAGAGAGATTTTCCCATGCTTTTCTCTGCTACCTGGAGTTCTGAATTTTTGTTCCTCAAGAAGGTCTTCACCCTCCCTAGGACTCAGTTACTTTCATGTAGGTGCAGTAGCGAGTTAAAAGCCACAGAGCAGTGATCTGAGAATAGGGGTGCAGTTTAAGGGGTGCTAATTGGATAGCAGGAAGCGCCACTAGGAAGCCCGGGGGGGGGCACTTGGGTTCTGGCTGACGAAGGCACAAGAAAAGCTGAGGTCTCTAATCAGAAAGAGACAAGCTGAGTTTTTCTCGCTGTGCAGCATTCTTTGGCCCATGCTAGCAGGGGGAATTGTTGATAGCCAAGGTCCAGCAGCTGTGTGGATAGGCTGTAAATTAGATGCCTAAAACTAGAACAACAAGGAGTCCAGTGGCACCTTAAAGACTAACAGATTTATTTGGGCGTAAGCTTTCATGGGTAAAAAAACCCACTTCTTCAGATGCACGGAGTGAAAACTACTTAACTCTAGACTACGGACCTTGCTGGGGTCATGTGTTAAAACATGACGGTGCCATGATCTCCTTATGTGCACAGGACCAAGCTGTGTTATATCCATGTTGCAGCCCTGGGATTTATACATTTGCTGGTGTAGATGCACCCATCGTCCCTGTCGGGAGAATGGCAGGCTCTGGTTATTGCAGATCTCACAGCTAAACAGACAATTCTCAACCACAGAAGACAAAATGCTTCTGTAAGTGCTTGACTCTGGACCAGCCACATGCACTGGTCTGATGGGACCAGGCTGTCTCCTGTGGCAGATGGCGCCCGATTCATCTACCAGCCATTTCCAGCTCCTCCTCTCCCCAGTCCTCGTCAGGCTGTCTCCTATGGTGTCCGATTCACAACCAGTCTACTTGCTTTTCTCCTCTATCCTCTGCCATCACCAAATGCTGTCCTCACTTAGGAGGAATGTCCTTGGTGACATTCCTCCTAAGCGCATGGCCCTCTGATCTCAGGGGGACGCTCCCAAAGCGCAGTCAATGAAGTGCTCATTAATCTGAAGCCACCCCTCCAACCCCACTGACAGGCGGAAGGAAGGAGGAGTGTACTCTGTCTTTTCCACCACTCGCCCTCCAGAACCTCCTGTCTGCCGCACAGGTGCTAGTGGGTCTGTGCTCCTCTACCAACCATTTCCAGCTCCCCCTCTCCCCAGTCCTCATCAGTGGTGGCAGCATGAATTGACCTGCTTCAGGACTGTTTCACTGCCTTCAACAGGGTTCTGCTTCCAGCTAGAAACGTAATGTTCCGAAGATCACCGCACTCCCCAAGGAATTTTTTGCCTTGGATGGGGTGGATTTTTCAAGCCCTGCTTGTTTCAATGGTCTTGGGTCTTGCAACACTGAAAGAGCTGCGAGGTGCTCAACATATCTCTTTGTTCCCACACAACCGCAACCCGTGCTAGAAGGGCAGGAAAGAGATTTATAAACAGGCAACTTCCGACCTTCTATATTTGCTCATATATTTTTCTAGTTGCCTAGCAGGCTGAAATGCCTTCAGCTCCCTGGTTGGAATAGAATCACCCTGCCTGCCTGTAGGTATCCTGATGCCATGGATCTGGTCCCAGGTGAGCAGATGAGTTCCAGGGATATTAGCAGAGCAGGTGTCTGGAAGCTCATCCATTTGCTGGAAGAACTCCAGGTCTAGCTATTAGGTGCTTGGATGCCACAAAGCTAGGTTTCTGGCTGAGAGAGGAGCTCCAGAGCTGGCAGCAGATGGCTAGATAGCATGAAGCCAGCCATTTAAGTTAGGGACTTAATCTGAAGACACGTTAGTACTAGGCTGAGAACCAAATACTGGTTTTGCAATCTGGGCTCGGTGGGAATGCAGCACCGCCAAACCCAAGCATATGAAAAATAATGGATCGGGTCCAAAAGAATTCATGAGATTGGCATGAAAATTGTGAGGTTTTTTTAATAATAAATATTGGGTTCTTTTTGTTTGCCTTCTGGTGTTTGAGCCTCTCTAGGATGCGCTTGCTTCATGTCTTTAAGATTTTCTCTGCAATCACAAGGACTAGAAACTTAATTTCTTTTCATTTCTTCTGACTTTCTTCTCTAAAGACCTGTCTCCAGGAGCTGAGGGTTTAAGAAGAACACTATTAATTGTGAATGCTGGCAACATGAGAACATGAATAGTTCCCCAGACACCTGCTCTTCTGCCGTGTAACAAAGCTTGCAGGATTACAGTATCCAGTTTGGACCATTTGCTCAAAACCTCCATACATATAATGGACATTTTGTGGGCCATAGATTTAGCTTCACATGTTTTGGCTGCATCAGTGTAACCCTGCCCCCACCCCCAAGAACGAGTGTGCAAGGAGTTTGTGACTTGACACAGAATTGTACTCTGCTAGCCAACACCACATTGGGGAAGGAGGTCCGAGTGGCCGAAGAATCTCAAATATTCCTGCAGGCTCAGGAATGCTGCGTGCCTGACATACTCGGAGAAGCAAGGTCACGGAGGAGAAAAGACCCATTGTAAAATGCGCTCTGAGACAGGGCTGCCTGGTGGCTTGGAGCTTGCCGTATTGCATGAAGTATGAGCTCCATCCAGCCCAAGGAGCTAAGTTGGGAGGATCTCAGCATAGACAACTGGGGCAGTGCTAATTAGCAGGTGCCCTGTGTATATTTCTTCTGTCCTATCCCAGAAGGGAGGTCAGGGGAAGCAGTTCCTTTTATTTTCCCTGCTACTTCTTGGACTTCATTGGCGAATCCTTCTCCTTCCATTTCTGCTTCCCCACTTTGATCCAGCTCATGTGATTCACTTATTGCTCAGGATCAACCCTACGATAACAAACCAGTGCATATAGCCCAGTGCTCCTGAGCAGCCATGCAATAAAAAGCCAGTGCATGGAGCCCACTGCTTTTGCGTAGCCCTACAATAACAAACCAGCATGTGCTGCCCTACACTCCAAGAACAAAAAACCAGTCCGCATGTAGCCCAGCGCTTCTGAGCAACCCTAGGATAACAAACCAGTGTGTGCGGCCCACCACTCTTGCATAACCATACAATAAAAAAATCATTACATGCAATGGAGAAACAATATTTCAGCTCGGGAAGAGACTTCCATTTTAAGCTCCAGGGAGTTATTGTGAGTGACAGAGTGGAAAAATGGGGAAAACAGCCTGAAAACCCGCCTTCATCAGAACCACATGCTCTGAATTAGACCCCTCCCTACTCCCCACTGAAGCTCAGAAATCCCTTAATTTCTCAGCAACCGTTTTGGACATTCCACAATGTTTGTTCTTGAGATGATTTTACAAGTAAGGATGTGCACAGCTGCAGACAGTGTGCTGCCATGCGAACAATCCCAGAATACACAGAGCCTGACCGCAGAACATTGCACCATGGGATGCCTTCCCAGAAAGCAGTCTGGTCTGTACTGGGCCCAGTCCTGTTCAACATATTCATAAATGATCTGGAAAAGGGGGTAAACAGTGAGGTGGCAAAATTTGCAGATGATACAAAACTACTCAAGATAGTTAAGTCCCAGGCAGACTGCGAAGAGCTACAAAAGGATCTCACAAGACTGGGTGACTGGGCAACAAAATGACAGATGAAATTCAATATTGACAAATGCAAAGTAATGCACATTGGAAAACATAATCCCAACTATACATATAAAATGATGGGGGTCTAAATTAGCTGTTACCGCTCACGAAAGAGATCTGGGAAAGAGTCATTGTGGATTGTTCTCTGAAATCATCCACTCAATGTGCAGCGGCAGTCAAAAAAGCCAACAGAATGTTGGGAATCATTAAGAAAGGGATAGATAATAAGACAGAAAATATCCTATTACCTCTATATAAATCCATGGTAGGTTCACATCTTGAATATTGTGTGCAGATGTGGTCACCCCATCTCAAAAAAGATTTATTGGAATTGGAAGAGGTTCAGAAAAGGGCAACTAAAATGATGAGGGGTATGGAACGGCTTCCATATGAGACTGGGACTTTTCAGCTTGGAAAAGAGATGACTAAGGGGGGGATATGATAGAGGTCTATAAAATCATGACTGGTGAGGAGAAAGTAAATAAGGACGTGTTATTTACTCCTTCTCATAACACAAGAACTAGGGGTCACCAAATGAAATTAATAGGCAGCAGGTTTAAAACAAACAAAAGGAAGTGTTTCTTCACACAATGCACAGTCAGCCTGTGGAATTCTTTACCAGAGGATGTTGTAAAGGCCAAGACTATAACAGGGTTCAAAAAAGAACTAGATAAGTTCATGGAGGATAGGTCCATCAATGGCTATTAGCCAGGATAGGCAGGGATGGTGTCCATAGCCTCTGTTTGCCAGAAGCTGGGAATGGGCGACAGGGGACAGATCACTAGATGATGACCTGTTCTGTTCATTCTCTCTGGGGCACCTGGCACTGGCCACTGTCTGAAGACAGGACATTGGGCTAGATGGACCTTTGGTCTGACCCAGTGTGGCCATTCTTATGGTTATCTGGAAAAAGCACAGTGCTTTGTGGATGCCTGATTCACAGGGAAGTGCCTTAAACCAGCATAAACAAAGCACGGGGAGGCACCCTTCGGCTGCGGTTATTCTGCTTTAGTTATAGTGGAAGAACATGCTCTGTAGAAAAGATCTTATATAGCTCAGCAGCCTTTTAGCTCTGCAGTTAGCAAGATCCCATTCTCCCTTGAGCCTAGATGTTTATCTAGCACCATCTTACTCTAATCACAGCATCCTAACAGCGCTCCCTGACGAAGGAATGGGTCCTTGCTGTAAAAGCAAGTGACAGGCGAGGAACAGCGAGCTCCGCTCATTGCACCGCCCGCTTTAACACAATTGGAGCCCATCTATGGGAAAGGATAAGCACGTTTCTCACTAGACAGTGGGACCTGCATGGAGGTGAATGGCACAGCCTGACCGCAAGGTCATAGATACAATCACAGATCGAGTGCTAGGGAAAAACCCCTTCACAAACGACTCCCATCCAAGTGTCAGCCCTTATAGAAGCGGTTAAGTGTCTGGCAGTGCCTTGCGTTTGTACAGCGCCTCGCACAATGGGTTGCGGTCCATGATGGAGGCTCCCAAGTGCTATGATAATACAAATAAAGTATTACCAGAACCCCTGAAACATACAGCTAGGGGCAGGCTCACCTCCAATCAGGTGAATCAGCACCCTTTACTATCAACATCTTGCCTCCTGCCATGCTAAGTACCTCCAGTGACTGGAGAAGAGGACACATTGTTTAATAGTTAGCGCAGGGGCTTGGGTTTTGGTTCTACTCCTGGTTCTGCCACAGACTTCTTGTGTGGCCTTGGTCAGCTCACCTTACCTTTGGGCGCCCCGTTTCCCCTTTTCTAGAATGCGCCTAGCAATACCCACCTCCCTCCTGGGATTGGGGGGCCTTGTAGGATTCGACACTAAGATGTATCAGGTGCTCTGCGGTCCTTGGATGGAGATGGGGAGTATCTGTAGCTCAGCCTTGGCCTAATTCCAACACTGCGTGAGATCCTATTTGTCCTTCATCAAATGAGGCGAATCCATGCCACCTCCGGGAACATGCCCTTTCGTTAGCAATTCCACGTCTGATTTCCCTGAAGCCCGGGGAGCTGCCATCCTTTATGATTAACATGCTTGGGCTTTCTTCCCAGTCTCTCTTATCTGAAGAAGAAATTCCTTCCCAGCCCTTTCATAGACCTGTGATTGTTCTGTTCCTTCCCCCTATCTATCTCCCCCACGGCCACTGGGAGCTGGTGGAGGTTAGGCTAGGGGGCCAGATCCCTCTGCGGGGTAAGTTGTTTGAGCTCTGTGGAGTTGGAGCAGGAATGAACTCGGCCCACCCTGCCCTCCGCACGTATTGCGACATCTTCCGCGTTGTTCTGTGCTTTATATCCTGTCCCCCGCCAACATACCTGGGTGTCAGTAGGCAGCAAACAACACACACCACTGGCATGTTACAACACGAAGAAACACAAACAGGGGCAGATGCCACTTTGTCTCTTCAGCGATGGGGGAGGAGTGACTCCTTAGCCAGAGCCGGTGTGGGCTAGGAAGTGGTCAATATTGTGTCTCACCAGCTCATCCTCAAACAGAACTGGCATCACCCATGCACTGCCGCTATGGACGGCCACGAGTTAATCCTCCGTGCTCCTTATTTCAGCTCTAGAGGAAAACGAAATTAACGAATCACAATGCTGGAAGAAATCCTTGCTAATCGGGGGCCTGCTCTTGTGAGGTGAGGCCCTTTAATCCTCAGTGAAGGATCGCATCCCAAGGCAGGAGCAGGCCCTTATTTAGTATAATGCCCTTCATACGCACCGTAGCCCGAAATGCTTACACAGTTAAACCAGCTCTTCATTGCAGGGACTGGGTTTTAGTACAGGGAAGAGGCAGCTGAGCAGTTGCTGGCCGGGGTGAAAAAAAGCCCCTGGGAAATCTGCACGGTCTGTTGTTGTGCCAGTCGCAATTTGAACAATCAAAGCTGGTTTCGACAGCTACGGATGAAAAGCTTCTGACAGGTGCCTGCGGCAATCAGATCAGAGGGAAACTTTTCCCCACCCCTGGAAAATAACCCACTTTGTGCCTTTATTGGGAACACTGCATTTCATCCTACTTTGGTCCAAAACCGTCTCCAGGATTCCACTAACAAAGCCAGCCCACTCCATTCCCTTGCTGGCAGCTAATCTGTTAAAATAAACTCAGCAATGCCAACCACAAACATTCGAAAGAAACCAACAAGCCATACGCCTCCCAAATAAATCTTGAGATTGGCTTAAAAATCAAGAGATTCCTTTTATTTGCATTTTGAGCTTTTTAGAGTTCACTGCGGTCACATTCTCAAGCTTTTCTCTGCAGCAAGAAAGGCTAGAAACTTGCACTTGTTTTTACATGAAAACTGAATTTCTCACAAATATCACATGCCTCCAGGAGCAGGGGGCTTTAAGAAAAAACATCAGCCGGTGTGAGACCTGGCAATATTGTGAGCTAAGGGTGAGATGCCTGGAGCTGCCTAAGCGATGGGATACCCAGATCCCATTCATTGCAATAGTCCCTCTGATTGAGGGAGTACAGTCACTGTCAGTTAGCAGGATTCACAACAGAGATACCTGAGGTATCACCTGGTTCCCCATGCTTCAGCAGAGGACTCAAGCTGGCATGATAAATGTGAAGGGGTGACTGGTACAGCATTCTCTGCGAAGGCTGGAGGACTCTGGAAATTGCTCTCCTACCAGAGTCAACCCAGCCCAATTCGATGGTCTTCTGGGCACACAGTGGAAGATGCCGGTTTGAGAGGCTTTGGAGAAAGGGCCAAGGAACTGGGATTTGGTTTTTATATGGGAAAGGCCTTACCCTACATTGTTATCAAATCCTTTAATTCCTGCCCAGGAGTGCCCTCTGCTGGACCAAACCAGGAGGCCAGGCTACTTTAAGAGCTGCTTAAATCAGCAAAACTGGAGAGCCACACACACTGCGAGAGAAAGCTGGAGAAGTAGGATGTAAAGGGAGCTGGAAGCCAGGAGACCTCCAAAGAGGGTGTGAGCCGGGACAGCTGCTGGTGAGGAGGCAGCTTTAGACAAGGATTCAAACGCTTTTGATGGCAGACTCCAGCAAAACATGTGTCCCCTTCTACTTCCGAGACATTCACTCACTTTCCCGGGGGCTCAGGAGTTGAGAGTCTGAAGTGTTCTTGAAAAAAAAACAGGGCAACGTCTCTGCAGGCCCCTCTCCCAGCACAGGAACAAACCCTGCTGGGCAACTTCTGCAGCGTGGGCAGGATGCGAGCGTAGGGTTACCACTCTGGTTTCTTGATTTCCTGGGCTACCCAGGCCAGCTCCTGCTGAGGCATCCAGAAGAGACACATCTCCAGGAAGATGGAGAGAATGTCGTAAATACAATCCCCAGAGACCAGGCAGAGAAATTCCCTAGCTGATCCATCTGCGTGATGTGGCCCCACCACTGAGCACCACATCACAGCCCAGTCTACGGCATTACCTGGGAAATCAATACACAATCACTGAATAGGCCAGGAGCCAGAGATGGAGCAGAGTTATTATGTCCCATGAGTCCAAACCACCCCCACCCTCCCACCCCTGCTATTTTGTCTACTTGCCCAGTCTAGATTTCGGTTTCCAGGAGCGTAGCTTTCACCATTGCCCTTAGGAGATTATGCTTCTTTTCAGATGCTCCCAGATAATTCAGAAGCACAAGCCGACGATGTTTCAAAGGGTTTTAATTGGCGTGTGCAGTGTTTTGTGTTTACAGTAAAGGATACTTTCATGGCTACACAGACCACCTCCTCCACCAAGCAAACAGATGCCAGTCTAAACTGCTGTAATTTACAACTTCTTCTGGATCTCTCAGCGAGTTACAGTAGCCTACACTAACCCCTGAATTTGGCCTGGAGAATGATCAGAGTTGTTCTCATTTGTCACCAAATGAACACAGCAAGATTAGAGCCACTGGAAAAACGGAGGAAAAATTCGCCAGTCATTTGGAAATTACGTTCCGTTTCGCAGGTTCAACATGGGCCCATTCTCTCTTGGTTTGTTTGTTTTAATTGAAAACGTTCAATCTGCATTTGTCAGCTCCCCCCTTTTTTTCGGTAAATGGTCCAGTGGAAACCCCAGTTTGGGGTAAACGAAAAATGGCAATAGCAGGTTTGATAAAAATTCCCATTAAAAATATTGTGAAAAACAACATAAAAAGTATGTGGAAAAAGTCAACAGGGTTTTAGTTTTTAGAGTCTCCCCCGCCCAAAACTTTTCATCTTACGGGAAATATGTTGGCATCTTTGGACCAAAAAACCCCTTCCAAATATGTTTAAAGTTTCAGCCATCTGGACCCTGGCACATCAGGGTGGTAGTTCTGGGATTATCCAACCCTGCCAGGCTAAAGGGCCAGTCTCCTCCTGTTTGCAAGTGGAGATGTCTTTGAACTGAGAAGCTGGTCTTGTCTTCTCTAGAGCTCTGTAAAATGCCCATTTTAGCGCTTCTGCTTAGGGGGGGCCATGGGCTAACCCACTGAAGAACACGCAGGCCGGAGAGATCTGCCCACTGTTCATCTCAAGGTAGCGACTATCCCTGCTCGCCTGTGCCAGTCATTGGGATGGCTCCTGAGACAGAAGTTCAAGTAGGTCATTGGCAAGAGGTACCTGGGTGAAGGACCGACCTGGGAAGCTAAACATGTATCTAATTAAAAGCCCTCCCCATGGGGATCAGCCGCCATCTTTTCGATGCCATGTTCAGGGCCAGATTTTGCCCTTGTCTGTGCCCAGGGCATCAATGCGTGGAGGGGGACGGAAGGCACAGCATGGCCCCGGTCATGTCCGATCGTGTGGGAGATCAGAAGAGAGTCTGACTGGAATTCCTGCCCGAGCAGCCAATCCACGGCAGCTGGGCGGCCCATTTCCCAGTGACCACCACCTGCAGCTTGGCCTGGTCGAACTTCCAGTATTGGTCGTCCCTGAAGAAGTACACGAAGCCATCCTGCTGCGTCAGAGCGCCGTTCGCCCCGGCCGGGACCCCGTTCCAGTCCCTCAGGCTCCTGGGGTAGTAGCGCTCCACCCGCAGGGACTCCTCGCTCAGCACGTAGTACTTGGGGCCCTTGAAGAGCACCAGGTGGCGGAGCTGCTGGAAATAGAGGGCCGCGTCAAGGTGGCGAGGGAGGTTGCTGGTGCTGCACTTCTGGGGGAATCCCGCCTCCAAGGCGGACCCTTTGTATCGCCAGCATCGGCCGCCTGGGGAGAAGCCAGAGACAAAGCTGGTTAGGATCGCTGCGGGGGGAGGGAGGCCGTGTAGGGGCCAGGACACACAGAGGGGAAGTCAAGAGCCATGATCTATCGACAGCATTTTGACAATGACAAGAGAGAGACAGGGAGCTGGTTTCTCAAAGGTGTGTAGGAACTAAATACTAGACAGCACGTTTCATCAGCAGATCTCAAAGCGCTTCACAAAGAAGCACAGCACCATTCCTGCAATTTTACAGATGGGGAAACTGAGGCACAGAAAGGCAATGCGATTTTGTTCAAGGTCACCCAGCAGGCCCATAGCAGAGCTGGGAATAGAACCCAGGTCTCCCGAGTCCCAGTCTAGTGCTCTATCCACTAGGCCACATGGGCAGGTCAAATAGGCACTTGGAGGAGGACAGATGGTGTTGTGGTTCAAGTGTAACACTGCACCCCACGTGGGCTGCCGGCAGGAGGGATCTGGATTTAAAAGCAGGAGCCTTTCCTGCCAACCTAAATGACCCAAGGCTGCAACAGGCTCGTCTGTGGCCCAGTACCACGCTGCGGGAGGTCCCACGCCCTGGGCTGTGATTCAGATCTGGAGCCAGCTCACCCGTGGTGAATTGCACAGAACTCAGACAAACTGCCTTGGAAGGATGAACACCTTCTGGATGGTGCCCATACCCAGCACCGCCCACCTTAGTTTGCAAACCATAGCTACGAGAGGTCAGACCTGCCCGCCCTCATTCACCTCCGTGGGCATGGACCCTGAATCCTAATGCCTGCATTTGGTAGCAGACTCTTTCCGCAGACACACCCAGCTGCTCTGAGATCATGGGCAGACCTGGGGAAGATGCTTTCCACAGGAATATTATTAGTTCCCGTAGCCAGCTGCTGTGTCCTTGGACCATCCATCTATACATGCTCCCCAGTGCTGGTCACACATGCCTGCTGCACCACTGATGGCTGTCCATCAAATGAAAACAAAAGGATGGGGTGGGAATCAAGGCCATGGCTACAAAAGGCTGACTCAGAGGGAGATGGGCGTAGATTTCTTAATGACAAACAACCAGCAGGTGTCAGTGTGGTCCAATTTATGATAGGTTCCCCAGCCCTACATCAGAATCCCTGAGCGGTTCCCAGGGGGAAGAGGGATACTTACC
Source organism: Eretmochelys imbricata (assembly GCF_965152235.1). Classification (NCBI taxonomy): domain Eukaryota; kingdom Metazoa; phylum Chordata; order Testudines; family Cheloniidae; genus Eretmochelys; species Eretmochelys imbricata. Next base: position 20,035,497 of record NC_135588.1, on the reverse strand, counting down.
AGGTTTGGGGTTTATTATTAAAAGACAACAGCCCAACTAATGCCCCCTTCACAGATCGACGCGCAACAACAGAGAATCCTAAAGGGCTAACGTGGACTGCAAAGAGGCCTAGATGCGCTCAGGAAACCTGTGATCAAACCCAGCTCTGGGATCACAAGGGGGAACTCACCTGCACGGGATATCCTACCTAAGGTACTTATAGGGTGACCAGCACTGTAATACCTAAGCACCTCACAATTTCTTTCATGCTTTTCTCCTCCCAACACCCTGGTGAGACAGGGCAGGGTAGGGCTGTTATCTCCATGGCACAGCTGGGGAACTGAGGTGCAGAAAGGCTAAGTGACTTGCCCAAGGTCTCTCAGAAAGTCTGTAGCAGAGCACAGAACCGAACCCAGGTCTCTCAAGTCCAAGGCTACAAACACCTGTCTTATTCCGATTATATTTACTCGGTGCCAAAGCACTTGCCAGACACGCAGCAGATAGGGCAGCCATCCCGACAGGCCAACCAGCTCAATAAACTCTAGGTCAGTGATTCTCAAACTTCCTGGCTCCTTTCACATAGCCCCAACCCCCAGTTTGAGAACCTCTGCTCTAGGTCTTCGTCCCCTTCTGTTCAGGAACTGGAAGTGGGAGAGGCTGGCTGAAGAGACTGGCAATGGGATACAGGGCCATTCACCTCTTCCAGGGCATGGACTGAAACCCCTGTGAGAAGAGCCTGTCTCCGAGCAGGATTTATGGAGCGCTTTGTGCAACTCAGGAGATGGACGAGTGCTCAGTCCCTCTCCCAAAGGGCATGCAGCCTAAATGAGGCAGGCACTAGTGGATGAAAGCAGCGGAACTGGCCTCCTTAGAGATGGACTGAATGGGCTGCTGGCTAATCTCCCCTCTCAGCCGTTGTGAGGCGATCCCTCCAGGGCAGGGGTGAGGCAAGATCACCCTGCTCTTCCTGTTCCTGCTGCCCGAGGCCCCAGGGCTGCCACAAGTTGTGCAAAAACCAACACAATACACAACCAGCTGAGCACTTGCTATTCCCACTGCTTCCCGTAGGGGCCGCTGGTGCACAGCGCCTCAATGCCAAGCCAGTCACTCCAGAGCAAAACCAAGGATCTCAGGACAGATGCAACCAGCGGGGAGTGCACGGACCAGCCCTTACTGGGATCCTCCACACCGAGGACCCTCCATTGCCACTGAGTGCACCTCCTCCGGCTGGCGAGCCCCGAGCGGTGCAGTGAAATCCCGGGGTCAGGGCCGGCCTTACCCATACGCAAAGTACGCAGCTGCGTCGGGCACCAGGAAATTTGGGGCTGCGTGTTGCTCCAGCCCCTGCTCCGGCTCTTCCCCAGGGTCCCCGCCCCGGCTCTTCCCACCCCAGCCCCCTGGGCTCTGCAGCAGGGCTGGGCCTGCACTCACCCTCTTCCCCAAGCCAGCCTCCCACCCTGTGGAGGCCTGGGGCCCCACACCACCCCTGCGTGGGGGGGCTGCGTAGGGCCCCCCAAATAGCTAGGAATGGCCCTGCCCAGGGACCCCGGAGATCAAAGGGAAACGTCCCCAGCTGGCATTTTGGGCTGTAAACTGAGATCTCTGCAATTGCTGGCTAAAGGCCCCGGACTCTGGCTGTCTACTATGGACCCCGTCACCGTTGTGTCCGAGCGTCCCACAATCTCTAATGTATTTCTCCTCCCCACACCTCTGTGAGGTCGAGCTGGGCTGTTATCCCCATGGTACAGATGAGGAGCCGAGGCACGGAGAGGCTAAGTAACTTGTCCCGGGCCATGCAAGGAATCTGTGGTAATGCAGGAATTGAAGCCAGTTCTTCCACCACCCGCTCTAGTGCCCGAACCGCTAGACGATCCTTCCTTGCAAGGGTGCTCGTACACTGGGAGAGCCGCCCTGACAATCCCTGTAACCGTGGCCTGCCGTTGCGCCTCTCTCCTTTTCCACTGCGAAGCCATGCCTAAATGAGCGTGCCTACGGCTGGCGGGTTAGTGTTATTAGTTTGTATTATGGCTGGGCCCCCTTGTGCTCGGCGCTGTACAACCACATCGGCAGACAGAGCTGGGGCCCTGATCCCTCCCTGGGGGTTATGGCAAAACAAATGAAACAGCCAGAACAGCAGCAACTCCTTCCCCTGCAACCGCAGGCCCTCGGCACACGGGCTGATTTCCCACTGCCCCATCAGCCTCAGCGCCGGCTGGGCACTCGGTTCCTGGACTATGGGTTATGGCAAGGGAAGAAAAACAAAAACTCTTTTCAAAGAGCCTCCCCCGCTCCCAGGCTGTTTCTGATCCTAGCCCTGCAGCAGGGGTGGGGGCGGAAGCCAGGGGCGGGAGGGAAGAGGGACTGCTGGGCCCCACCCTGCTGTAGGAACAAAGCCCCCATTCTGAACAGCCTCCAAGCTGTTACAATTACAAGCCAATGTGACACTGACATCCATTCTCCTTTGCAGAGGAGTGCCTGGGCCTGCCCTAATGACCCTGAGCTGCCCCTTTAAATGCTGGAAATGGCCCAACTTGATTATCATACACATTGTAAGGAGAGTGGTCACTTTAGATAAGCTATTACCAGCAGGAGAGTGGGGTGGGAGGAGGTATTTCTTCATGCTTTGTGTGTATATAAAAAGATCTTCTACACTTTCCACAGTATGCATCCGATGAAGTGAGCTGTAGCTCACGAAAGCTTATGCTCAAATAAACTGGTTAGTCTCTAAGGTGCCACAAGTCCTCCTTTTCTTTTTGCGAATACAGACTAACACGGCTGTTACTCTGAAACCTTTAAATGGCCAGTAAGTCAGCCCACTGCAGCAGTTCCCAGTCAGATGGGGGACTACGTCGTCTTAGCCATTGGGGTCCCAAACACCATGGCCACAGCCCCTGTAACACTCGGGGCTCAGAGCGCTGCACTGGCCTCTTGCTAATCAACAACACTTAGCGCTTGGAAAGTGCTTTCCACCCCTTCGTCCCAAAGAGTTTCACAAAAAAGGGGGAGCGTCTTTCTCCCAATTTTACAGATGGGGAAACTGAGGCTCAACAAAGCAAAGGGGACCTGCCCAAGGTCAGCAGCGAAGCCAGGAACAGAATCCAGAGTCCCAACTCCCAGTCTAGAGCCCGATGCACCAGGCCATGCTCCGGACGGACAGACAGATCAAGGACACAGCCACAAGGGGGAGATTTTTGCTCCTCCCCATCTGGGTCTGGCTACCTTTGAAGAAGTAGAATTTGCCGTCTGCCTCCGACACAGCAGCCGCGTCAATGCCAGCTGGGAGCTCTGCCCATTGGGTCTGGAGCAGCTGCGGGTCGGTGGCGTTGCCTCCCTTCGCCACAACCCAGTAGTGGTGGCCTTTGAAGATGTAAAGGTTGTGATCTGCATCTGTGCAGAAGGGGAAACCAAGTTAGAGGGAGCGTGGCCTTGCAGACCTGAGCAGGGGGTCCTATCTCTGCAAGCCAACCGGTCCCCCTCTGCGCCCCACCCAGAACAGAAAGCAGCATGTGCAAATCCGCTACAGCAAGGGCCTCTCTCCTGCCCATCCAACATCTCTGCTTCTTCCCCCAGGAATCCACGCTCAGGCCCTCACTCACCCTGGGGGAGCTCATCTTCTCCAGGGCCAGCCCCATCCCCGTGTGTGTCAGCTCCACCTCTCTGCCCCAACATCTCCACCTGGGGGCCCTGCAGGCACCTTGAACACGCTATGGCAAACCCGCCACTTCCTCCCAAGCCCCCCGCTGCCCGTCCATTCACAACCCCACCTGCCCATCTCCTCACCGCAAAGCCATCTTTAACTCACCTCTCCTCTCCCTACATTCAGGGTCTGTACAAGCCCTACCAGCTCCTCTGCTAAGCCATCTCTAAGCCCCATCCCTACCCAACAGCACTGACTCTTCGGTCCTCTCTCCCCCGACCCCTGCAAGCCGCCCGCCCCTCCATGGCCTCCCAGCTTCTCCTCTCAATCCATAGACACTGCTATTGTGGAAGGCGTCTTCCTCCCCGTCGCTCCATCTAGGTTACTCCCCTTCCTCGCCTGCCTTTCGCCAACAGAAGTCAGCCCAATAAAAGATACCATCTCACCCACCTCGTCTGTCTCCTCCTGCTTCAAGTTCATTCTTCGCCCTCCCCTCCAAGGCTCTGCATCGCTGAGTTCATTTCCTACTTCATCCGCTATGCCTTCCCCCTCTGTACTCCTCCCTCAAGCCTCCTTGCACCTTCTTCCTCGCTACCATGTGTACTTAGCTACCCCCCTGGGGAGCATGTTACAGGTCTACCCCTCTGTGCCTGATCTGCCGAGGATAGGAGTCTGTCACAGTCCCACCCTGGGACACTTGGCTCCTGCTTTTAGTTCTGGAGGTCCCCAGTTCAATCCTTGGTGTGTTGGCCAACACAGCAGCTCTCCCACTTGGCATGTCTTTCTCTTTCCCTGCACACCTCTCCTCAGGACACACATGCTACTTCCTCAGCTCTTTCAGTGGTACCCTAGACTTGATCCCCCAGGGGGTTATTAACACTGCCTCCGCCATCAGCAGCTGGAGGGGAAACGGGCCAGTGGATCTAATACAGTGCTTCTTGGACTTTTGTACTGGTGACCCCCTTTCGCACAGCAAGCCTCTGAGTGCGACCCCCCTGAGGGATTAAAAACACTTTTTTATATATTTAACAGCATTATAAATGCTCGAGGTAAAGTGAGATTTGGGGTGGAGGTTGACAGCTCGTGACCCCCCACATAATAACCTCACGACCCCCTGAGCGCTCCCGACCCCCAGTCTGAGAACCCCTGATCTAATAAATTTGTCTTTTCCATCTCGAACGTCTACAAATGACAAGCAACAAGAGAGGGCGGGCTGGACGGAGCAGCCGGGAGAGGGCTCCAGCTGCGCGTCGGCGTCTGGGAGACTCACCGATGGTGATAGCATCGAAGAAGGACTGGCAGTAATAAGAGCCGAGGCTCCCCTGCAGCTGATTGTCACCTGGAAAATCAGGGCTCCAGTTCTGGAAATGAGCAAATAACTTCCCAGGAAGCCGCACAGCGGAGCCCCTCGAAGGCTTTCCTGTGATGGAAAGGGAAACCATGAGATGTGTAGAGTGGCTGCACAGGGCCAGACTGGGTCAGACCAAAGGTCCATCTAGCCCAGTGTCCTGTCTTCCGACAGTGGCCAATGCCAGGTGCCCCAGAGGGAATGAACAGAACAGGTCATCAGCAAGTGATCCATCCTGTGTTGCCCGTTCCCAGCTTCTGGCAAACAGAGGCTCGGGACACCACCCCTGCCCATCCTGGCTAATAACCATTGATGGACCTATCCTCCATGAATTTATATAGTTCTTTTTTAACCCTTGTATAGTCTTGGCCTTCGCAACATCCTCTGGCAAAGAGTCCCCCCAGGGCTTCGGCAAACCCAGGGAAAGGGGCGTCTGTAGATGCACTTAGACATCACGCAAGCCTTTTATCTGGATGCGAGGTTACGACCAAGGGACCCGAGCTGGGTGAACCTTTTCAGCTGAAACATTTTTTTCAGCAAAAGATGCAGATTTGGCTATCCTGAACCGGTTTGGGAATTCACGTCAATTTCACTGAATTGTTCAGAAACATTTTCAGATGATCAAAATCTAAATGAAACTTTTCAATGTTGCTGAAACAATTTTTTTGGTTACTTTTCAATTCACCTGAAATTCTGACCGGTTTTGGTTTTGATCAGACAACGATTCCCTGCCCACCCCCCCCCCCACCCCGCCCTCTCCCCCGACATTTCAGAATTGCCAGAGAACCAGAAGATCCATCGTTCACCCGGTTCTAGCTGAAACAAGAGGGTATAATAGAGGGAGAGTCAGAGCCTGGGGCACTGGGCCTGGTGCAAGATCTGAGGCCTGAACCAGAGGCCGTGAACCAAAGTCAGGCCATGGATTAAAGCAGATGCTCACAAGTTCGTTATCCAGTACATGAACTTGGCAAAGTTGTTGCTAGTTGACGAGGCACTAGATATTTACATAAAGATATTCCAGCTAGTACAGATACGCCCAGAGGTGAAAGTAAGCTGGTACAGTATGGTGCAGCGTACTGGCAAGAGCCGGTACACAGCCGACCATACTGGCAGGGGGCAGCTTCCCCAGGCGGGCAATTTAAAAGGGCCCTGGGCTCCCGTCAGCGGCCGGAGCCCCTGGCCCTTTAAATTGCCGCCAGATCCCCGCTGCCGGAGCCCTGGGGTAGCAGCGATGGCTGGGAGCCCCGGGCTCCGGCAGCCATTTAAAGGGCCTGGGCCCTTTAAATCACCACCAGAGCCCCAGGGCTCCTGGCTGCCGCTGCAGCTACCATAGGGCTCCAGCGGCGATTTAAAGGTCTCGAGGCTCCCAGCCGCCGGTACCGCAGCCGGAGCCCCGGCCCTTTAAATTGCCTCCCTGCTGCCAGAGCCCCAGGGTAGCGGTGGTGGCCGGGAGCCTCGGGTCCTTTAAATCACTGCCAGAGCCCAGTGGCTCCCGCCCGCTGCCGCAGCTAACGCTACCATGGCTGCTACCGGAGCCGGAGCCCCAGGCCCTTTAAATCACCCGGGAGCCCCGGGGTAGCAGCAGCGATTTAAAGGGCCCGGGGATTTAAAGGCCCCGCTCCTTCTGCCTGAGGCCCTGCCCCTTCCGCCCGAGGGTCACACACCGCCGCCTGCTCAGGACCCCGGCCCTGCATACCGATAAGTCCCTTAAGTTACTTTCACCTCTGGGTACACCCCAGTCTAGTTCAAGAGAAGCTGGTTTGACAATAGGGATGTTTTGTCCAAGATATAAGGAACAAGAGAAGGTAACAAATAGATGTCATGAAACACGTAAGGTGGCATGTAAGTTCTTTATCCCAGTTGTTTGTCTCCATCAAAAACCTAGGGTACCTTGTCTTAACCCTTTGTCCGGCTTAGGGGGCAGTAGAAAGTCCACTGCTGACGAAGCCGGTCCGTCGTAATGGGCACGCATGTGTTCGTGTACCTGCAGAATCTGCGGGGCCCTAGTACTGTACTTCGTTGACAAGAAACCTGGCCGAGCACCTTCACCACCAACCTGCGTCTGGGGTCCCTCTGGGTAGCACTATCGATGCCTGCAGGGTCAGCTACCCGTGCAGAGCTGGGGCAGCGCGTGGAGAGAACATACACACAAGCCAACAGATGATAGAGGGGATCCAGGAGACCTGTGCTCACCGTACAGGTTCTGGACAGCAAGGATGTCATCCCAGCTCAGCACAAAGTCCTTGCCCAGCTTCTTATAATAGGGAGACATCAGGGCGCTCCTGACGGGCGAGTGCTCCAGCCCCAGGGTGTGCCCGATCTCGTGTGCTACCACCACAAACAGGTTGCGACCCTTGCCGCTGTGCAGGGACCATCGCTCATCGCTGTCGAAGTGCGCCTCCCCCCGGCGGGGGAAGAACGCGTGTGCCAGGGCGCCCCCTGGTGGAAAGAGAGGAGCGGAGGCGGTTACAACTGACACAAAGGTCACATGCACGTGCCGGTCCTCTTCTACAATGGTGAGGGACGTTTGGGCACAAAAGGGCAAAGGATGCTGTCCACGGGGGCACTAGGTGTTTATATAGATTGAGCAATTGCTTAGATTTAGTATTACCCCTAAAATATCCATCATCTTATTTAATGTGGACTTTTTAACAAGTATATTAGTACGGGCTGTGCTGGTAAATGTTTTGGTTTGTGGAAATAATGCAATTAGTATTTTTAGGGGGTGGTTGAGCTATACGGGGGGGGCAAAAACATTCCTGTTTAGGGCCCCCCAATGGGCTAGCACTGGCTCTGGATACAGTGGCAGCTAAGTCGGTGTGTGTGAATACAACACTGATGGGAGATTGACAACCCCAAAGGTAGAAGCCCTGTTTTATTCCCAGATCAGGGAGTATACGGGCAGGGAAAATTTGCTTCCTCAGTGGTGGGGAGAATCTACGAACAATTCATGCCAAATGTCCTGTTCTGTCCTTAACCTCTCCACTGACTCTGCCAGTGGGTTTGGGAAATGGAAATCAGCCCAATAGGAACTGGCATCTAATCCCAGCTAACACGACATTTTGGTTACAGCTGATCTTGGCTGGATTTGAACCACTCACCTTCAGGTAAATCCTTGCTGGCTCCCTTTCACTAGCTATTCATTTCCTTTCACACGCCACAAACATTCACTGTGGAATCACTACAAAAACTAATTTCCCCCTGCTGATACTCAGACCTTCTTGTCAACTGTTTGAAATGGGCCACCTTGATTACATTGGCCTCATTAGCACTACAAAAGTGATTTCCCCCCTTCTTGTCAACTGTTGAGAATAGCGCACTTCCACCTTAATTGAATTGGCTCGTTAGCACTGACCCCCCACTTGGTAAGGCAACTCCCATCTTTTCATATGCTGTGTATATATACCTGTTACTGTATTTCCACTCCATGCATCTGATGAAGTGGGTTTTAGCCCACGAAAGCTTATGCCCAAATAAATTTGTTAGTCTTTTAGGTGCCACATGGACTCCTCGTTGTTTTTGCTGATACAGACTAACACGGCTACCCCTCTGAAACCCATGGAATCTAAGGCACCGAGAAGTGATGTCTGTATCAGGGGCGCTACAGGTCTGACAGCATTTAAATCGAATCCCTTATTTGCAGGGATAATTTAAAAAGGGCTCAGCCCAAAAGCAACCGTTCTTTTAAAACCAAATGCATTGGTCATTTGGATATGATTGTCCCAAAAATACATTCTTAAAATGTGAATTAAAACCAGGCCTTAAAAAAAAAAAAAAAAAAAAGGCCGGCGGTTGGATATTGTGGACTAATCTCTTTAGCAATAGTGAGATTAAAATGATTTCTGTTATTCATTTCTAAATACGGGCGATTTTATCTGTAGAGTGTGTTGTTCCATTGAAATTGGCATGAAGATCTTTATCACATGGGTTAATCGCTTGGGCGTGGGAGTAGTCACTCTGCAGTAACTCAGAACGAGCTACTATGCTGCATTGGCTGAAGGCTACGGGGATTGAAATGCCCCTGACATAGCAGAATGGCTTAGCAAGGGATGTGATGGACTTGGGAGGAAACAGCCCAAGCTGTGAAAAGTTTGTGGTCCTGGATTTGTGTGAAAGTCCACAGCACAGTTTACCAACTGACATCACAAATTCAACACACAAGAACATAAGAACAGCCATAGCAGATCAGACCAATGGCCCATCTAGCCCAGTATTCTGGCTCTGAGAGTGGCCGGTGTCAAATGCTTAAAGCAGTTGGAGGTTTAGGCACACCCGGAGCATGGGGTCACATCCCTGACCATCTTGGCTAATAGCCATTCATGGACCTATCCTCCAGGAACTTAGCTAATCCTTTTTTGAACCCTGTTATACTCTTGGCCTTCACAACATACTCTGGCAAGGAGTTCCACAGGTTGACTGTGCATTGTGTGAAGAAGTTCCTTGTGTTTTTTTTAAACATGCTGCCTAATAATAACAAATTCTAAGGAATCACAAATTCCTTAAAGCCAGGACATTAGGAATAAATATCTGCAACTAACCTCAGGTTTCGAAGGTGTGGAATTTGTAGCCGTCACCCCAGAATCGAGAGGCCCACATTTTACCACTGTCATAAATATAAAGGGAAGGGTAAACCCCTTTAAAATCCCTCCTGGCCAGAGAAAAAAATCCTCTCACCTGTAAAGGGTTAAGAAGCTAAAGGTAACCTCACTGGCACCTGACCAAAATGACCAATGAGGAGACAAGATACTTTCAAAAGCTGGGAGGAGGGAGAGAAACAAAGGGTCTGTGGATCTGTCTATATGCTGGTTTCTGCCGGGGATAGACCAGGAATGGAGTCTTAGAACTTTTAGTAAGTAATCTAGCTAGGTATGTGTTAGATTATGATTTCTTTAAATGGCTGAGAAAAGAATTGTCCTGAATAGAATAACTATTTCTGTCTATCTTTTTTGTAACTTAAGGTTTTGCCTAGAGGGGTTCTCTATGTTTTGAATCTAATTACCCTGTAAGGTATCTACCATCCTGATTTTACAGGGGGGATTTCTATTTATTTCTATTAAAAGTCTTCTTGTAAGAAAACTGAATGCTTTTTCATTGTTCTCAGATCCAAGGGTTTGGGTCTGTGGTCACCTATGCAAATTGGTGAGGCTTTTTATCCAACATTTCCCTGGAAAGGGGGGGTGCAAGTGTTGGGAGGATTGTTCATTGTTCTTAAGATCCAAGGGTCTGGGTCTGTAGTCACCTAGGCAAATTGGTGAGGATTTTTACCTAACCTTGTCCAGAAAGTGGGGTGCAAGGTTTTGGGAAGTATTTTGGGGGGAAAAACATGTCCAAACAGCTCTTCCCCAGTAACCAGTATTTGTTTGGTGGTGGTAGCGGCCAATCCAAGGACAAAGGGTGGAATATTTTGTACCTTGGGGAAGTTTTGACCTAAGCTGGTAAAGAGAAGCTTAGGAGGTTTTTCATGCAGGTCCCCACATCTGTACCCTAGCGTTCAGAGTGCGGGAGGAACCTTGACAACCACTAACCAGCTTCGGAGGAGAAATAAAAAGTAGGGCACAGATCCATGCCTAACGTCTAGTGCCTAGATCCATCAATGGAGCAACATTGATTTACACCACATGAGGATCTGTCCCAAGTCCTTGGGAACACAGCTGTGTCTAGGAAAGATCTCAGGGCATGCTTTACAGGACTAGTGTTGTTCAGTACGTAGACAGGAGTGAGACAAAGGCACTTGCATAGTTAGTCCCAGTGTCCTACCCAAACTCCAGCTAAGTAACAATTACATTCTACCCCCCTAAATCCCTGCCTCAGTCTCCATTGGACGGCCTGGCCCCAATTCTGCTCTCACTTACACCTGTGTAAGCCAGGAGGAACTCCATCCAAGGAATGGAGCTGGCACCAGAGTGAGATCAGAGACACAGAATCATAAATGCAGGGCTGGAAGGGACCTGAACGCACGATCAAGTCCAGGCCCCTGCGTCGAGGCAGGACCAAGTAAAGCTAGACCAGCCCTGACAGGTGTTTGTGCAACCTCTAATGATAGGGATTCCACAACCTTCCATGGAAGCCTGTTCCAGAGCTAAACTCCCCTTAGAGTTAGAAGATTTTTCCTAATAGCTAACCTAAGTCTCCCTTGCTGCAGATCGAGCCCATAACTTCATGTCCAGTCTCCAGTAGACACTGAATCATAGAGCCAGAGGGTTAGGAGGAACTGCAAGGGTCATCTAGTTTAACCTTCTGCCAAGATGCAGGATTTGTTGTGACTAAACCATCCAAGACAGATGGCTATCCAGCCTCCTTTTGAAAACCTCCGGTGTAGGAACTTCCATGACTTCCCTAGGCTGTTTGTTCCATTGTGCTAAGGAGAACAATTGATCACAGTTCTGTTTATAACAGCCCTTAACATATGTGAAGACTGTTATCAGGTCAGTCTTTTCTCAAGACTAAACATGCCCAGTTATTTTAGCCTTTGCTCACAAGTCAGGTTTTCTAAACCTTTGATCATGTTTGTTGCTCTCCTCTGGACTCTCTCCAATTTGTCCCCATCTATCGTGAAGTGCGGCACCCAGAATTGGACACAGTGGTCCAGCTGAGGCCTCACCAGTACCAAGCATAGAAGGACAATGACCACCCACGTCTTACATAGGACAGCCCAGAATGGTATTAGTCAGGCCCATCCTTCCCCTTCAGCCATCGTGTGCTATTCCTGGCCAACGACACTAAGCCGATCTGCTCATGGGGATGGCACTGGAGCATCACAAGCCTCTTCCCCTTCCCACCCCTCCCTCCCTCGCTTGCTGCCTGGTAAGAGCCCCTGGTGTAAAAGAGAAGCTTACGATGAGGGAGCGATTAGCACCTGGCCCATCGAAGGCGTTGCTGAGTCCATCGTTGTGGTCGCCGTGGAAGAAAGCCAGGCGGATGTCAGCAGGGCCGTCCAGCACCTCCCAGAATACCAAGGATGAGACGTTGCTCCAGAGATCGAAAGCTGCCTTCACCGCCACCCGCACCTGACGCTGGGGCAGATACCAAGGCCAGTTCACGATCCGGTAGGTCAGGTGCCGCTTGTACCACTTTCCACCTGAAAGAGGGAGGGTTTTCTTTTATGCCTCCATTGTGCTTCCCATCCACAGATCTCACTGCACCTTCCAAAGGAAGGCTGGGATCATTATACCCATTTTACACATGGGGAAACGGATGCACTGAGAAGAAAAGTGATCTGGCCATGTTAGAGCTAGGAATAGAAGCAAGTGTCCTGTCTCCTGACCCAGCACCCTATCCAATGGGCTATACTTCACCTCCACTGAACAGTGCATTCAGAAATCCTACAGATCCTGATCTCAGGTACAACAGAGTTAATCTGGAGTAGGTTCCTTTAATGGAGTGACTCTGGTTTCGCATTGGTGTAAATGAGATCAGAATCCAGCCCTGTTGATCTGAAGGTTCTTTCAGCTCAACACACCTCCTCCAGTTCACACACCAGGCAAAATTCAGATCTCAGTGACGAGAAGAAAAAATCTGGAATAATTCCACTGCCTTGAATGGAGTTACTCTGAATTTACACCAGTAAAACTGACAGCAGGATTTGGCCCACTGAATCTCTTCTCGGCAGCAAGGATCTCCATTGCCTACCACCCACAAAGGTTTGCCAGACAAGGGAACAATCACCACCACTGAATTGCTGGAGAGCTGAGCATTTTGAAGCCAAGGGGTGTTTTGATCTAGTTAGGAAAGAAAGTGGGACCCACAGCCTGAAGGAGGGCGTTTCCCCGCCAGAGCCAAGTGGAGTAAATGCACGTAGAGGGCCAGATCCTCAGCTGGTGTGATGGGTGCAGCTGTATTGAAGTCAATGGATCTATACCGATTTGCACGAGCTGCCGATCTTGCCCCATAACTAGCTTTACTACCTGTGGGTTTCAGTGAATGAAAACAAGGTTGCTGCTGAAAACAACTGCCCTGCAGGCGGAAAGAAATAACAAAGATGTGGGAAGGGGAATGACCTCAAACACAGGGGCAAGGCTGGGGGTGGCTGGTAAGGCAGCCCAAAAGGAATGCAAGATTTCAGGCACACGTCGCTGAACTGTCCACGCGGAAAGCCAGGCTTCGGTGGCAACGCTCCTGGGCAGCATGTGGGTGGGGTTGAAATGCGTCCCCAGGAAGGAACGGTGTGAAAAGGTGAACCAGCAGCCGCTGAGCTCAGGTCACGGAGGCTGGGAGTGGCAGCTCTTGGGATTGGCCGGTGGAGGTGAAACCCAATTCTGCAGAGCGGGTTTCCCCTTGCACCCCCCGCCGGGCCACGTGGCGAAGATCAGCTCCGGTGTCGTAAGGCTACAATGCTGCTTTTCAAACCCAGCCGGCTGGCTGAGGCTGAGAAGCAGCAGGGGAGCGTTTACACCCATCCACCACCAGCGCACGAGCACTCGTGTAACGTGTTTAATCCACGGATCCAACAGTGCTTTCCAAGGCAGGTAAGTATCATTGCCCAGCCCCTATACCGAGGCAGAGAGTGGTCCAACCGCTGCCCTGTTATATCAGACAGGATCCTTTCACCATCACCTCGCCTTCTCCTCCTCTTCTGTGTTTACCTTTTGTCGCTTGATACATACTTAGATCGTAAACTCCTTGGGGCAGGGACTATCTTTTCATTATAGACCTGTGCAGTACACTGGGGCCCTGATCCCTGACCAGGACCTCCCCGAGCTACCCTCATACAAGTGATAAGTTACGGCTGATATCTGTACAGTGGGGACAATGAGACTCACCTCCTTAGTGAAGCCCTTTGAGATCTACTGGTGCAAAGCTCTCGATAAGAGCTAAGGGTTGCTATTATTTCAAAAGTCAATGCTAATTTTAGGGGTATTGGTTTCTACGTGTCCAACATAAAGCACTCGGCAACCTCCGTGTTTCCACTCCATTGTGGGGAAAACAGAGCCGTTTAGTATCTGAACCACCAGCTGTAGTGACCAGGATCTCTGGGGGAAAGTGGCATTGGAGTGGGGGAGTCCTACAGGGGTTCAGATTTCCATGAAGACACATTGCCTGACGTTTTGGGCAGTCTCATGAACATTCCTCCGACCCCACGCTGAGTTTTAACTTTTGTTTTTCTAAGGGATTTTTTTTTTTATTACATTTCTAACATAGTGGAAACTGTGCTAAATAAACTAGATTGTAGAGGAGCTTCAGTGATTTACAGCAGCAGGGGATGTGACCCAAAGAGGCCTATGTGAACGCTATTCTCCTTGCCCTATTACAATACTAGGATGGCTGTGGGTAAGAAATAGCTAAAGCATTCAGCAGGCTCAAACTTGCTTTTTGCCAGCACCAGGTGGACCTGGAACCTCAGCGGTTCCACGTTTTCGTTATACTTAAACTACAATTCTTGAGCTTGTCAACCTAGCAGAGAAAGATACAAAACTATCCAACGGCTAGAAGTTGAAGCTAGACAAATTCAGACTGGAAATAAGGTGTCAATTTTTAGCAGTGAGGGGAATTAACCACAGGATCCATTTACGAAGGGTTGTGGTGGATTCTCCATCACTGCAAATTTTTAAATCAAGATTGGATGTTTTTCTAAGAGATCTACTGTAGGAATAATTCTGGGGCCGTCCTCTGGCCTGGGTTATATGGGTGGTCAGACTAGATGATCACAATGGTCCTTTCTGGCCTTGGAATCTATGAGCATGTTCTAAATTTGGCACCAGGAGTCCTTCTGGTTCGATTACAAGACACTTTACATTGTCCATTGCAACGCTGTTTTATAGTGTTTTATCCACATACTGAGCTAGCGTCCATTGAGCCAGCCACCCTGTACTGTAGTGGTTGAGCATCTCACAATATATTTATCTTCACAACCCACCCATGAGGGACAGCAGTGCGAGAATCACCATTTTATCCATAGGGAACTGACACAGAGAGGGTAAATGATTGGCCCAAGGTCACACACGAAGTCTGTAGCAGGATAGAGAACTGAACCTAGGTCTCCCAAATTCTAGGCTAGTTCCCTAACCACTAGGCCATTCTTCCTCTCAGAAAAGCAGTGTAGCACCATTAAGTAAACGGATCTATGAACATCAATGGAGCCAGCCTGCTGCACCAGCTGCGGGTCTGGCTCATTACTCCCAGACAACCGAGGAGTTCTGCACACACACACGCAAAAGCCAAAGGATGAGAAGCATTTACTGGCAGTTATGGGGGGGAGGAAAAAGAAATTCCTGGTTCCTCATGTGATTTACATAAGGTCCGAGTGGCCTAGGCTATAACATGTGCCAGCACTAATAACCAGCCGGCCAACTGGATGCAGGACATGGGAACCGTGCATTTGGAAATGCTTCACATAACTCTGCCTTATGGGGCATCACCCAGGGGAATGGCTGCACCTCTAATGATTGGAAAGCGGACATAGGCACAAAGCATTTCACACCTGGTATAAATTGTCAAATGCAATTGAGAGCAAGGGATTTTTAAACACTGAAGTGGACTTTCCTGAGCCTTCGGGCTGAGAACAGACGTAATGCAGGACTCTGATGGATTGTATAACCCTAAGAAGATACTGTAAAGAGACATCAGCAGAGAGTTTACGCCAAATGCTCAAGGGTGGGGAAGGACAGGGAAAGAAGCTTACAAAACCATAAGTTAGAGACGTTTGCAACATTGGGCTGAATCTGCCCCAGTCACAACCAGAGAAATTCCCTTAGTGGAACAGCTTATTATTCACCCTGGTACAACAATGGGAACTGGGGCTCAGTCCTCAGAGGTATTTTAGGCACCTAACTCCCATGGGAGTTTGAGGATCTGGGCCTTGATCCTTGAAGATTTTAAATCCAGATTTAAATCTTGCCATTTGTAACCCATCGTTGCAACAAGATGCTGGTACCTGAGAACCAGAAAGTGTAACTGACTCAACACTAAAATTAAACCAGCTGGGGCCGGATTTCATTGGCCCAGGAGAGTTAAACGTACAAAGGGAACAAACGGGCCTTGATCCTTGAAGATTTTAAATCCAGATTTAAATCTTGCCATTTGTAACCCATCGTTGCAACAAGATGCTGGTACCTGAGAACCAGAAAGTGTAACTGACTCAACACTAAAATTAAACCAGCTGGGGCCGGATTTCATTGGCCCAGGAGAGTTAAACGTACAAAGGGAACAAACGGGACAAAGCATTTAAACCATTGTTCACTTGGTCTAACCCCAGGCAGTGTCTGTGATGTAGGGAAGGACCTTTTAAAAAGACATAGGGCTCAATTTTCCAGGGGCCCTGCACTTTGTGTCTTCATCTGCGCTGGTCCAAAGTGAGCGTGAAGTGCATGCAACATACCAGATCAGAGTGGTAGCATTTTACACTCCCTGGGGTAAGTGACAACGCAAGGGTGCAGGGCAACAGCTGATCAGGCCCCTGGCATTTAACCAGAGAGTGTTAACCAGATTCCGAGTCCGGTTGTTCACTCCCCGGCCCTGCAGGGTGGAAGCAGCCAGTTCAGCCTGTGGTGGGGAATATGTCCCTCTCATCCCTTAGCATCAGCCCCTTCCAACTGCGCAGACACCAGGCACATCGATGAGGCCCCCTCTTGCTCCTAAAGGCTGCAGGCAGGATTTGGATCTCACTTGCACTGGTGCGAATCAGGAGAGACTCCAGTGAAGCCAATGAGTTCCAGCAGAATAAAATCTGAACCAGGCCCTGCGTCTGCACATTCTGGGGCCAGAGCAGCCCGCAGCTAAAGCAGAGCGAGCGCTGGGGTCTAGGAAAAGGCAACTGCAGCCTGGACGGATGGGTCTTTCCCCAGTGGGGTGCCCATTTCCTGCTGTTTATCCCAGCTCGGCTCTGCTTTTGCAGGGCTTTTTCGCAGCTAATCCCCGTTGATGGGCCAGCGTTTCCAAAGCCTGCAGAGGCTGTTTCAGGGCTTCGTTGCAGATACCTCGAGACACACTCTTCTCCTGTCGTGGGCACAGCCAGATAAACTTCTGGGGCTGGCGATTAAAGCAGGTGACAGGACATGTCTTTCTAACAAGCTCAGTCCCCTATTGTAAAGGCAAACCATGGCTGGGGCTTAAAACATCAAGGAACACTGCACCAGACATCAGGGAACACTATGGGGAGGTGCCTGGAAGATGCGGCCTTGTTCTCACTGCAGCAGCCAAGCCAGGACCTACAGATGCTGCAGCCTGTCTGAAGTGAACAGTGGCTCAGTTACGTTTCCCCCACTGCCAGCCCCAACTCAGCAGGGTAAGGATTCTATAGGGCTAGAGGCAGGGGCGGAAAAAAGCAGGGAAGGATTCAGGGGCAGATGCAGTCTGCAGCGTGCTTGCCTCTATGAGCATCCGGTGCCTAAATTAGCATGGCCACAAGCAGCAGCATGCTGGTCCCCTGCCATGATCAAAACATGGCTCCATCTTGCTGCATAGAACCAACCCTGGTCTGACCCCAGTTTGGACTGGGGTTAAAATGTGGTTAGGTCCAGTCTACACTACAATATGCAACAGTGTTTTATCCACAGCAGGGAACTAGCATGTTGTAATCGGGAGCTCGCATTGCAGAGCACATGGGTGAGACTGTCACCTAATAGAAGATCCCATCACGGCTATTCCCCTTTTTCCAACAAAGCTCACCCTGGCTCAGACAGATTGCTTCCTGTTGAAAGCAGGATAAACAATGAGCTCAGCAGAAAGCTTCTGAAGGGTCTGGCTTCCCAGCCACTGGGCCTAATCACTCTTTGTCCTGCCACAGCCACTCTCGGCATTTTCCCTGGGACGATCACGTGGCAGGAGTGTTCAGCTTCTCTTCCCCTTCCCCGCCCACACGTCAGCATATTTCATAGATTCTAAAGCCAGAAGGGACCACTTGACCATCAGGCCTGTATAACACAGGCCAGAAGAACTGCCCCGAACTAACTGTTGGAACTAGAGCATCCTCCCTGGCTTTGGTCCATTCTACCCAATTCGCCCCCTCGAGGAAGCTGGCCTGACAGGACGTGAAGAGCCAGCTGAGGAATCCATGTCTCCCCTTGCCCACTTCCTCCATTCCCAGGCACGCTGGAAGCTTCACCCCCCAAACTTGGACTGCCTCGCTTAGGGACTCTTCCTCCCCAACCCCCTCTCCCTGGAATGACTCATACGGGGGTGGGAAGGGAAGATGGTTTATGGCTTCAGAGAGATGATTTCTCCCGAGCTGCATTTCTCTTCTCTTGTGGGTTTCGTCTCCGTTGCGCCCTTAGATGTCCCTGGGCCAAGTCCATCCCTGGAGAGAGGCCACTGGCTTCAGTGGATGGATTAGTCCCCAGCGGTCAGACTCTGGTCTCAGATGCACGCCCCTCACGCCCATTGACTCCATGTGCATCACCAAGGGCAGAATTTGATCCTCGGGGCCACCGCTGCAGCAGGGGTTAGAGTAAGCAGGAGTAGGGGGAGGCCCAGCTAACAGCAGTGGCCTCTGCCTGGCTTGGGGTAGCAGTGACCCACCCACACCCCTCCTCTTTTACTCTGCTTTCACCACTGCAAAGTCCACGGGGCGGCCAGCACCAGGCAGGATCAGGCCCCAAGTTTCTGGGGCACTCACAGAGCCCAGCAGGTTACGCGATGTTTGCACAATTCACACCCCATCCTGCTGGCTTCGCTCTGGAGCCAGCAGGGCCCAGCTGTCCCCAGACACAGAGAGACACAGCTCCCAGCGACCAAAAAGCCTCTCATTTACATCGCCCCTGCCAGGCCAACCGGGTTCACACGCCCGTTGGCAAGGGAAGAACGCACCTCTCTGTGCCAGGTTTTCCTCTCAAGGCACCATGGATTCTGCAGCCTTCCAATTCCCGATCCACATCGGGGCTGGGGGGCTTAGCTCCAGATGTGAAGTGCCTAGAAGTGCCTGGCACGTTCATCACTGCAAGGCAGATACACTGGGATTCCCTGCAGCTCCCTGCGTGTGGGTCGGTCAGATAAGCTCCTCTCTAGTCTCCATGTACACTGAAGATCTCATACGTGTAAGGGTTCCCTGCCAATCCTTCCTCTCCCTGCACACCATGATGGCTGCTGCCCTTCACCCCAGAGGTGGCTGCATTTCAGTGAAGAATGGAAAGATTGTTATACATGATCTGTAAAGTGTCCCAAGACTTTTGAGGATGCAAGAGACCACTTCCCAGCCGCAGTGAGTCCTGCTGCCAACACTCTGGCCAGACAAAATGATTTAACCTGTCACCGGACTGGACATTTCACACGCGTGCACACACATCATACGTCACTTCAGCTTGTCATCACCATGGATAGGGTAGAAATAGATGCACTGGAAACCAGCGTCAGGAAAGGATCAACAGCTGCCACGTACAGCTTCAGGATGCCCAGATTAACCCTGGGTGTCTGTACCAGAGAGAGGCACTGTTGTGAATGCTGCGAGGGCTCTGTCACTGAACATTGACCCTGCCCAGGGAAGACAAAGGGAGAGAAGTCACGTAAAACAGTGCAAGGGGCATCATAAGAACATAAGAGTTGCCATACTGGGTCAGACCATGTTCTGCCTAGCCCAGGGTCCTGTCTCTGACAGTGTCCCATGCCGCAGCTTCAGGGGGAGCGTACCAAACAGGGCAATTCTGGAGTGATCCACCATCTTCCACTCCCAGTTTCTGGCAGTCAGAGGCTTAGGGTCACCTTGAGCATGGGGTTCTGTCCCTGATCACCATGGCTATTGATGGACCTATCCTCCATGAACGTATCCAGTTCTTTTTCGAACACAGTTATTCTTGTGGCCTTCACAACATCCCCTGGCAAGGAGTTCCACAGGTTAGTTGTGCCTTGTGTGAACAAGTACTTCTCGTTTGCATTAAATCTGCGGCCTATTAATTTCATCAGATGCCCCCTGGTTTTTGCACTGGGTGAAGGGGTAAATAACACTTCTCCATATACTTTTTCTACACCGTTTGTGGCTTTATAGACCTCGAACATCTCCCCCCTGTGGCTGCCGTTTTTCCAAGGTGAAGAGCCTTCATCTTTTTAGTCTCTCCTCCTACAGAAGCCATTCCATAGCCTTGATCATCTTTCTTGCCCTTCTCTGAACCTTATCCAGTTCCACCAGGTCTTGCTGCCTCATCCCGGCAGCAAGGATGCTCGGCCCAGGTTTCCTGGGACAGAACAGGGCTGGGCGAGCCAGAACAGGGAGGGTGCATTAAGCAGGGCTTAGAGCAGGGGACCGAGGGTCGGGATTTTCTGCAGCCTCCCCGAGCCCCTGCTCTCCGGCCTCCGGCAGAACGCTGCTGCTCTGCTTCGGATGCGGGCAGAGTAGCCCAGCACACAGCACCCTCCCCAGACCACCCCCGTGGCTCTCGAGTCAGTCCAGGATCCTGTTCCAAATCACCCCCCTCGACCGCAGGGGGCTGCTCTTGTCTATCTCCTGGTCTCTCTACAGCTCTCCCTGCTCCCTAATCTTTAGCACTCCCTCCCTTCTGCTCCATCACAGTTCCAGCACCTTCTCCTCCGCGGCCCATGTGGCCCTGCCTGCCTTGGTCTCCTCTGTAAACCTGCCTTACCTATATCCTGTTCGCTTCCCCGCCCCCTGCCTACAAACGCTCGGTCTTATCTCCTTGGAGCCCTGCCAAGGTACAGTTTGTAGGAAAGATGCGAAGAAGAGTCCCGTTTTTGTTGTAGGGAAACCAGCTGCGTGTAACAATCCTGCCCGGCCCCGGGAGGGGAAGTGCTGACTCTGGGGAACATTCCCCACCCCACCACCAACCTCAGCCGCTAAAACAGATGCAGACTTGTCACTGGCACTTACCTAATCGCTCATTAACTTTTCCCATGTCCCAGGCACAGCTGCGCCCAGCCCGCTCTCACCACAAAGCATGTTACTGACCGGCATATTTGGAAGGCAGCTGAGGGGCCGGGTAAATGGGTGTGACGGTGCTGACTAGCCTGGCGTTAGGCGTGCCCAGCTCAGAGGCAAATCCGGTCCTGTAGCAACAAATCTATGACGAGAAAGTCTGAAGCAATTGACTCAATGGACAGATATAAACCCAGACTGGTGATCACACTTTCCTCCTCGCAAGGCGCTTTGAGAGTCTCCAATGGGAGGCACTACCAAGGTGCAAACCCCTACGTTCGAACACAGGCACCTAGGGCAAAGCATCCTGAGTTTCAGAGCCGATGCCAATCTGGAACGCCCGCTGATTACAACGGGAACTGCAGTTGTTCAGCAACTTTGAAAATCAAGGCACTTTGATTTAGGTGCCCAAATACGGATGGAGCTGCCCGACCCTTAATTTGCAAATTGTGCCCATTGTTATTACTGGCAGGGTCATGTGTCCAGTTTTAAGGAACGTGGTTTTGTTATAAGCTGCCCTAAAAGAGAGCCTCCTAACCTGGCCTAAGTAGTCATCAGTCCCAGAGAGGTGTCCAGCCTGCCTTAATTTCCCCTCCTCCAAGCAATCTTCCCTGAGCAAGCTAGAAACAATAAGAGATCTTGGTCCTTATCTTCAAGGCACTCAATGACCTGGACCAAGGGGCTTTGTCTTCCCTGCCAGAAAAGATGTTTATGTTACAGTGAGATAAATAGGCCATCATAATCCTAACGCAGATAAGGCCATTGTGATGTAGCCCAGCAAGGTCATCTCTGGGTGTTGATCTTGAAAGCTACACTGTGGGGAAATCTACCTGTGCCTTAGCTCCACTTGGATTTCACGATGAGATGGCACCAGTGCATTAGTTATCTTGCTTTAAAAAAAAAAAGAATCACCAAACTTCAGGACGGGGTCCAGAGTCGACAGCTCCATGCCTCAAGCACCGAGGGACTTTCTGTTATAAGGGTCAAACTCACATGTGCAGGAGACAGAGCATCCTCAGGGGCCAGTCTAAGAGTATATCCCCAGAACCGACAGCCAACTGCGGCCAGACATCGTCATCACCAATGAGGACCAGAAGAAGATCATCATGGTGGACACCACAGTGCCCTTTGAGAACAGGACGATGCCCGAGCTCGAAAGGTAGAGAAATATGCCCCTCTGGCCAAAACCTTGAGAGCTAAGGGTTACCAGGTCGAGACACACACACTGACTGTCGGAGCCTTAGGCACATGGGACCCCCGGTAACAAACAAGTGCTGAGAGAATGCGGAATCGGTCCACGCTACACTCGGCCAATGCGGCAACTCATGGTGTCAGATGCCATCAGGTGGACATCTACATAGAACACATCACTGGACATCAGCAATACCAGGAGGGATGAGCCAGAGTGCCGATGAGAAGCACAGTCAGGAAAGTAACAAAGACTTTCCTCATGGATTGTATTTTCTAAATGGACAACCAACCTAATTCTCAAATTACTGAGGGACAATCTCCACTCACTGATATATTTTGCTTTGCGCAACCAAATCTCTGTGCAACTTTTCATGAGTGAGGTACCTGAGTATTCGGATGCTAATATCTAAACTGTATTGTTAAATCTATTCACCTAAATTTGGGTTATTGCTGATTATGTACTCTACGTAGCATATGACATTCAAAAAACTAACTTTGTATTTGTGAATAATCTAAGCACTATACCCAGATGTACACTCTTTTCCCAACTTATGTACTATCTAATTTCTTTTAACATTAGCTTTAATAAACATTTTAAATCCTAAAGACCCTCACAAACTTTACCAGCTTCCACTCCAAGTGCCAGGCACACTCCTCTGACCTATCTTCTCAGGTACAAACACATCTGCTTGGACATTTAAAGCAAAACCAAACCCTATCCAAACAAGACACTCCACAGCACACACACGGCTCCCCCAGGGAGGAATGAACTACGCATGCCAGAGGTTACCCATGTTACTTAATGCACAGTTGGAAAATGCTCAGATACGACAGTAAAAGAGAGAGAATAGAATAGAACCCGCACAGCATGAACTTGCAATACTGAGAGCAATGCCGAATAAGAGTCATTTACAGCAGTGTCTTTGCAAGCTATTGTCTGTGGAGAGAAACTTGGGACAATTTTCAGAATCAACGTTCAGTGCGATTCCTTCCAAACAATCCTAGTGCTGGGATCAACTCAGCAGTGGCTCAGCCATTAACCTCCAAAAGGCTGGAACAGGCAGATACATGCTTTCCAAAATTTCCTTCTCACTAACAAGCCTGGATCCCAGTCACACAATTTTAATTTCGGGCAGCTATTTCCTTGATGTTGATCAGGGACGTTAAGTTCCAATGGGTGAAATTATGTTTAAACAGACAGATGCATTCAAATGTCCTTGAAAGGGAGAAAAGATAATTCTATCTTCTTGCCCCATCTTCTCCAAGGATAACATTACTGCAGTAAAGCCAGGAAAAGAACTAAATAAAAGATACATCCAACTGCCCTGGCCACGCCTAGAGCTGGACGCTTGTAGTGGCTGCCAAAGTAATTTAAAACAGACCTAGCAGGACATGCGGAGATGATCTGGAATAAATAACAGGATCTCAGGGTTGCTAGACCTGGTTAAAATATTTCCAACAGAAGAGTTTTCTATTGGAAAATGCAGCTTTGTCAAAATCAAAATATTTCATGGGACCATGTCCATTTCAATAAGGAATATGTTGAAACAAATTCTTATGGGCTCTCATTTCGAGAAAGTCAAAATGTTGCATTTTGATAAGATGCAAAAGTTGCATTTAAGATTTATCATTTCGATTTGTTTAGACATTTATATTGCATTAAATATTCTTTTAATACTATAATATATACAGTATTTATTATAATACTTTTAATTACATTATAACATTTGGACATTACCAAAATGAAGTGTTTCAACATCAGTGAAATGGAAGAATTTGATGCTCCCAAATAGAAATTTTTTGGAATTTTTGTTCCATGGGAAAGTTTGGCTTTTCATTATGATTCAGGACAATGAATGATTCAGGACAATTAACTCAAAAAAATTAATCACGATTAAGCGCACTGTTAAACAGTAGAATACCAATTGATATTTATTAAATATTTTTGGATGTTTTTCTACATTTTCAAATACATTGATTTCTATTACAACACAGAATACAAAGTATACAGTGCTCACTTTATGTTATTTTTTATGACAAATATTTGACTGTAAAAACGATAAACAAAAGAAATAGTATTTTTCAGTTCACCTCATACAAGTTCTATAGTGCCATCTCTTGATCATGAAAGCGCAACTTACAAGTGTAGATTTTTGTTGTTGTTACATAACTGCGCTCAAAAACAAAACAACGTAAAACTTCAGAGCCTACAAGTCCACTCAGGCCTACTTCCTGTGCAGCCAATCACTAAGACAAACAAGTTAGTTTACATTTACAGTAGATAATGCTGCCCGCTTCTTATTTACTATGTCACCTGAAAGTGAGAACAGGCATTCGCACGGCACTTTTGTAACTGGCGTTGCAAGGTATCTACGTGCCAGATATGATAAACATTCATGTGCTTCTTCATGCTTCGGCCACCATTCCAGAGGACATGCTTCCATGCTGATGATGCTCGTTAAACAAATAATGCGTTAATTACATTTGTGACTGAACTCCTTGGGGGAGAATTGTGTATCCCCTGCTCTGTTTTACCCACATTCTGCCATATAGTTCATGTTCTAGCCATCTCGGATGATGACCCAGCACACGGTCATTTTAAGAACACTTTCACAGCAGATTTGACAAAACGCAAAGACGGTACCAATGCGAGATGTATAAAAATAGCTACAGCACTCGACCCAAGGTTTAAGAATCTGAAGTGCCTTCCAAAATCTGAGAAGGACGAGGTGAGGAGCATGCTTTCAGAAGTCTTAAAAAAGCAACACACAGATGCGGAAACTGCAGAACCCAAACCACCAAAAAAGAAAATCAACCTTCTACTGGTGGCATCTGACTCAGATGATGAAAATGAACATGCGTCGGTCCGCACTGCTTTGGATCGTTATCGAACAGAACCCGTCATCAGCATGGACACATGTCTTCTGGAATAGTGGTTGAAGCATGAAGGGACAGATGAATCTTTAGGGTGTCTGGCACGTAAATATCTTGCGATGCCGGCTACAATAGTGCCATGAGCCTGTTCTCACTTTCAGGTGACACTGTAAACAAGAAGCAGGAAGCATTATCTCCTGCAAATTGTAACCAAACTTGTTTGTCTGAGCGACTGGCTGAAGTAGGACTGAGTGGACTTGTAGGTTCTAAAGTTTTACATTGTTTTATTTTTGAATGCAGGGGTTTTTTTTGGACATAATTCTACATTTGCAAGTTCCACTTTCATGAGAAAGAGATGGCACTTCCGTACTTGTATGAGGTGAATTGAAAAATACTGTTTGTTTTTTACAGGGCAAATATTTGTCATCAAAAATAAATATAAAGTGAGCACGTACACTTTGTATTCTGTGTTGTAATTGAAATCAATATATTTGAAAATGTAGAAAACATTCAAAAATGTTTAAATAAATGGTATTCTGTTATTGTTTAACAGCGCGATTAATTTTTTTATTCGCTTGACAGCCCTAAAAAGAATCTAAATTTCAGAATTTCCAGTGGAACAGAAATTTCAGTTTCCAATCAGCTCTAATTGTTGCTGAGGTCAGATTGTGCAAAAGAATGGGTAAAACTCAGCAGAAGGGCCCATCTTCAGGCAGCTTCTAGGAATAATCCATCCTAGGCAGCAGCAGGACGAGGTAACTTACTAGGTCTTCTCCTGCTCTTGTTTTCCTTGGATTAGCTACCAGCGCCTCAGCCAAGTGATGGGAGTGCTGGGAATCAAGTCACAGTATGTAAAAGTTCAGAAGCATGTAGCCAGGTTGTATTGGCCAGCAGCCTGCATTATTGCGCTCAGCCCATGAAAATCTCCGTGACCAGTGAAAGCACCTACCCTGCTGTGCGTAGCGCTTCCCGCGTCTCGTCTTGGCCCGTCTGCCGGAGAGCAGGGCATGTACCCGCTCGGCCCAGGCAGCGTGGCTTTCTGCATCACTCACACCACACCGCGGCAGGTTCATCTGGCGGACCGTGGAAGTATCCAGGACCCCGCTGAGAGGCAGGTGGGTCACCCACTGGAACTCCCTGGGAAAGAAGGGGAAACATCAGAGGCAGCGCAGACGGTGGGGAACTGAATGGCCACGCAGGATGATAGCACGACCAGCCCTCAATCACTGGTTCACACGGAATAGCCACTGGCATTGGTGCATTATGGGAAATGATAGTACTCTACACCTCTAGGACCAGATCCCAGTCCCACGGCAAAGCTCTCGTTGTACTGCGAGCAGGATGCAGCACGTGTCATCCACAGATCTGAAAGCTGTTTATAGATGTGGTTACCCACACTGCACAGAGGGGAAACTGAGGCACAGAGCAGGGAACACAACAGCAGAGCCTGGACTAGAACCCAGGCCTCCTGACTCCCAGGTCTGTGCTCTAACCGCTGCACCACACTGCCTGCCTTGCTAAGATGAGTCAGTGCATCCCAGTTCAGTTTTTCACAGGCAGGTCTCCACATTCAGCTCCCAGCAGACAGACGAGAAGCACACCTGGCTCTGGCGGGCAGTCTTAGCAGGGGAGGCCCAGGATTGATTGGACCTTAATTAGACGGGGGTACACGCATTGAAGTCAGTGCAGTCACCCGAGTGCACACAGGTGTCTCTGAGACCAGAGCGTGGCCCAGGGGAGCTGGAACAGGAGTCTGCCGTGTGACGGGGTATGAACCTTTTGTAGCCCTGTCCCCTATCACGGCATTGGGCCCAGGCACATACAGCTCCCAGCACTCCTGCGGTCTCTGCTGCACTGCAGGCTCCTGGGGCTGTTAACGTAATACAGCCAGGGGTCGATATAGCGTTTGCTTTGGCCGTTGGTGGCCACGTGATCCCTCCTCTAACATGTGCCATTTTACCAGTGTGAAACTCCCCTCTCGCCGATGCTCATAGGCTGGGCACTTGGGGAAAGGAGGGTAAACTCTCCGGAGCCAGGCTCCCTTGGAAAGGGCAAATCTCCATGGCACCAAACGCAATCCATGAGGATGCACTGGGGTGGGAGGCCCACCCCTGGCATTAATCAGTTAACTAAAGCCCCAGGAGGAGCACAGCTTCCTGGAGACAACAATCTTTTTGTTGGGGACTG
The DNA here is from genome assembly GCF_965152235.1 of Eretmochelys imbricata. Classification (NCBI taxonomy): domain Eukaryota; kingdom Metazoa; phylum Chordata; order Testudines; family Cheloniidae; genus Eretmochelys; species Eretmochelys imbricata. Next base: position 20,008,488 of record NC_135588.1, on the reverse strand, counting down.
GTCCTGCTCTGAGCAGGGGGTGGGACTAGATGACCTCCTGAGGTCCCTTCCAACCCTGATATTCTATGATCCTATGATACCCTTCAATCACGATGGACCCTTCCGGCCTCGAAATCTATGGCCCCTCTACGCCAGCGTAGGAGAGAACATAGACGGTGTGTCCTAGGGAACAGAGCACCTGACTAGCGCTCAGGAGACCTGGGTTCTATTCCTGACCTTCTGGGTGACCTTGGGCAACTCATGTCTCGTGCCTCAGTTTACCCATTTGCAAAATGGGGGTGATGATACAAAGGGGGCCTCCTTTGTAATGTGCTTTGAGATCCACTGATGAAAAGCACCATAGAAGGACCCGGTGGTGTTGTTGTTATAAGTGTGGCTGTCATCCCAGGCATTCATGAAATCTTCCAGCCAGCCATGAACTGCAGCATTGCTGCAGATATTATTCTAACCAGGCCATAAAAGGAAAACTAATCAGTGCAGTAAGATACTGGGCTGAATGGCGCTGGGCATGCGGCTGTGTATTTTAGAACAACCAGCTGTGCTTTTGTCTGCTCATAAGAGAGACAGAGCATAGCAAAAGACCTTTGCTGGGAAGAGACTTTAAGGTTTGGTGTCCGATTTTCACCCGGTCAAAAAGGGATCCTGGCAGCTCCGATCAACGACTTTTCCAGGTGGCGGCCTCCCTGCTAACCTCCACGCCGTGCGGCTCCTGGGAAGCAGCTGCCATGTTGTCCCCCCAATGGGAACTGCGGGGGCAGCACCTATGGATGGGGCAGCGCGGAGAACCGCCTGGCAGCGCCTCCGCATAGGAGACGGAAGTTGGGGGACATGGCGGCTGCTTGAGGTAAGTGCCGCCCAGAGCCTGCATGCCTGATACCCCCCCCGTGCCCCAACCCCCTGCCTCAGCCCTCATCCCCCTCCTGCCCTCCGAACCCCTCAACCCCAGTCCCACCCCAGAGCCCGCACCCCCAGCTGGAACCCTCACACCCCCCACATTCCAGCCCCCTGCCCCAGCCCAGAGCCCCCTCCTGCCCTCTGAACCTGTCGGTCCCAGCCCAGAGCACTCTCCTACACTGGAAATCCTTCATCCCCAGCCCCACCCCAGAGTCTGCACCCCCAGCTGGAGCCCTCATGCCCCCCCATACCCTAACCCACTGCCTCAGCCTGGAGCCCCCTCCCGCACTCTGAACTCATTTCTGGCCCCGCTCTGGAGCCCGCGCCCCCCAGCCGGAGCCCTCAACCCCTCCCGCACCCGAGCCCCCTGAGCCAGCCCGGTGAAAATGAGCGAGTGATTGAGGGTGAGGAGAGCAAGCGACAGCAGGATGCGGGGGTGGAGTGAGCGGGGGGTGGGGCCTCAGCAAAGGGGCGGGGCCAGGATGTTCAGTTTTGTGTGAGTAGAAAGTTGGCAACCCCATCTAAGGTCAGGGGGCAGCTCACACAACCCAGAAGCCGGGGGCTGGATGGGGATCTTGGTCTGCTGCATTTGAAATTTCTACACGAAGGAAGATTCTTACCTCACTGCTTCTGCGAACTGTGCAGATGTGGGTCCACTAGGAGCTGGCTCATCAAAGTAGCCATACTTCTCCAGGAACATCTGCCATCAAAGGAAAAACAGGAAGAGAGAAAACTAAGTCATAGCTGAAGCACAACTGGGGGAAAAAAAAGCCTGAAAATATTAACAGTCGCTCATCTGCACTTGATTGCTTGGGACACAGCGTTCGCGTCTGGAAATAGTGCAGCAAAACCAGGCCCACCTAGGAGTACACAGTTGCGTGGATGTTGCTTACTTGTGATTTTCGTGGGGACAGAAGTCACAGAACTGAGATCTTCCCGTCCCAAAAGCATCAGCCTCCACCACTTTGAGCTAAAAGGGACTCTTCTTTCTCTGCTGGCATATAGGCCTCATGACATTATTGGGCCATTCTGATTCCAGCCAGCAGAGGGCAGTAGTTTTTGCACTGTCACATACATGCACCCGTTTGTTACAATACACTGCCAATACAATACACATTTTTGAGAGTCACTGAGTTTTTGGAAATACTGCGACGTGCCACTCAAACAGAGAGCTCTGGGCATAGCCTGCCAACCACACAGCCCACATCCAAAGTTCACCAAGCGTCCTGAAATGGTTCTAAGCCTCTGAGGGACGAGAAAGACGCTGGATGTCGATCAGCTCCATTCTGCGCCCTACAAAGTCAATGGCAAGACTCCCATGGCCTTCAGTGGGGGAAAGGATCGAGCACAGGAGAGATTTGTGGCCACAGTAAAGTTGTGTGCGCAAGGTCTTCTGCTGCAAAGGAACCAGGTGCATCACTGGAGAGGGAACATGATCTCATGGCATTCTCTGCTCTGCAGCAGGGAGTTCTGTTTTCCAGATTGTTCTTTAATTATTAATTATTTAAATAAAGGGACCTCGTCAGGTCAGACTTGGTCCAACATACAAGATGCATAGAAAAGTTCTCAGGAAATTGTCTCCCATCCCAGTGGAAACAGTTTCATTAGACAACCAACCTCCCCGGCTAGCAATGAGAACCAGAGAGCGTAACTGATGGGAAACTGAAGTGAGACCAACTGGGCTGTTTTCATGATCCAAGGTGTCACCAATACATTTGGGTGGGTGGGTTAAGCAGGATGGATGTAGATATTTTGTTTTAAACTATATATTTGTGGTGTCCTGAGGACCATGTTGGATTTGCAAGCTATCATTTTAAGGGGAGAAGGGGCTCCTGGTCTTGCTTGCAGGCTAGAGGGCTCTGCAATGAAGCTTGTGATGAGAGTCAGGCTGGAAAGTTATGCCTCCCTGCCCCCAGGGAGCAGCCTGTTTTGTCTCTCCTATTTTTGGGTTCTTATGTAGTTCTCTCTGAATTCTGAGAAATAAAGTTATGTTACATTGCAACCTTTCAGCAAGAGTATTTACGGTTTTATCTCACTTCTTTATGTGTATGCTGTCAAACATAACAATGGCTTTTAACTACTATTTACCTTACACCTCCACAGTTCCTGGACAGGCAAGTTACACTCTGTTGCATTAACATCCCATCCTTTTTGGTGTCTGCCATGACAGGCCATAACCCTGCACCCGCAATGGGAACTTTGACACTGAATTCAACGTGAGCAGGATCAGGGCCCAGTTGTCGCAACTCCCTTTGACGAGTCCATTGCAGGCTCCAGTTGCTATGGCTACGAGCAGATCTGGGATTTCTTCCTCCATCACATTTAGCCTGCTGCTTCTATTATTCTGTGAGACGAACAGTTCCCTCCCTTCACTCCTCAGAATTGTTTATAGCTGCCTTCCTTCAGTCTTTTCCTTCCCAGGCTATAATCTCAATTCCTTCAGACTCTCTTCTCGGAGGCCTTCTTCTCCAGCACTGTCCTTCACTACAGTGTGTCTAAGACAGGCTAGAGCTTTCGCCACGAGATCTGGGTTCAATTCTCAGCTCTGCCACGGACTTACAGGGTGGGGGGGGGGGTGATTAACACAGCAACTTGACTGATACTACCATTAACTCAAATCTGACTTAAACAGAGTCTGTTGCGGACAGAGTTACGTCACTAAAAGCCTTTGCACAGACTCAGTTATACCAGAATCGATCATTTTGCTCTGCTGAATCAGAAAAGGCTATACGGATACAAAAGCTTTTAGACCACAAGTGCATCTAGCCTCAGGGTTTTTGCCCCTTTAACTATACCAGCATACCTGAAACAGAAACATTTTTCAGTGTAGACAAGACCATGGTGTCCCCGTGCCTCAATTCCCCATCTGTACAATGGGCATCCTGCCTGGCCTCCCAGGGAGGCTGTGAGGACGAATCCATCCTATGGTAGTGAGGCGCTCAGGTCCTAAGGTTTCCAATTATTGTTCCTAGGTGTCTGACTTTAAATTCATTAGCACTGAATCTCATCTCACTGCACGCAGCCCTCGCGCTTCTGATTAATTCGGGTGACTTTGCTGTTTGGCTCGGTCTTTGTAAGCAATTGCTTTCAGGGAAAGCCAAGCCGTTTCTGTTAGCATGCTATCCTAGCATGCTACAAAGAGAGCTCATTTCTCATTAATCCAGCTTCTAGCCAAGACTCAGCAGAGACCAGCAGACCCCCAGAGGCACTGCACTGTTCCATCTCTGTTCTCTCCGGTACTCCCCTTTCCTTATCAGCATTCCTGGAGTAAATACACCTGAGTTGAGGGGGGGGAAATGCAGGCGGACCACAGATTTCATCATATAGCCCTGCCAGAGACTGTGTCTTTCCAGCTGTGATATACAACACCTGGTATAGCCAAACACATACAAAACGTTAGAGACACAAGGTGGGCGCGGTGATCTCTTTTATTGGCCCAACTTCTGTTGGTGAGAGAGCCGAGCTTCAAGAAGAGATCTGTCTCGCTGGAAAGCTTCTCTCTCTCAGCAACAGAAGTTGGTCCAACAAAACCATCACCTCACTCACCTTGTCTCTCTAAGATCCTAGGACTGACACGGCTAAAACCACACAGCATAGAAAAAAAAATGTCTGAGGAATAGGACTGTTTCTCTCCCCTCCCCTCCCCTCTTTAACACCTATGCCTTTGTGTTTGTTACTCCGCAGATGAACTTAGATCACCACCAGTTACTTGTATGGTGCTTGCTGGTCTTATTTCCAACTGTTTCATTGCACCCAAAGGTGCAATGCAGCATAAATGGAAAGCCGACGCCCCCGATACAAAAAGTGCATGGTCTTATTACAATATTGTTATGCCACAACATATTTCCAATCAGAGAGTCTAAAAGCCCTTTACAAACATTCAAAGGGATACTTGGTTTTAAAAAAAAGTCACGTTTTAAGCACATTCCTGTGTGTGTGCTTTAATAATACCTCAAATTCTTAAAACGGGGAGGGGGGGAAATCTAATGTATTTTTCTCTACAAAGGGCTTGTCTGTAGTTGAAAGTTAACTGCAATTTAGGTAGGGTGTGAATTTAAAGCACAGTCACTATTCTGGAGTAATTGTGTGTGTCAACAAGGTCTCATGCTGTGCGTGAAGCACTTGTCTCTATGGAGAGTTACTCCAGAATCGCTATTCCTGATTAACTCTCGGTTTGGATGCTTTTATTCCAGAGTGCCATATTCCAAATCAGTTTAATCCACAAAGTGGGGTTAATCAGGAATAGCTGTGCTGCTTTAAATTCATACTGTGCCTAATCTGAATTAGCTTCCCAGCATATACAAGCCCTTAAAACGTCCTGGATTTCACTCCGCTTTGAAAATGAAACTAGGCTTGTCACCTTCCCTTTAGTTTCTGGTCAGTTTCACTTGCCAGCTCTCATGGGAGGCAATATTTGGGTTGTAAACACAGCAGGGGAATGTTTATTTGGGTTTTTTTTTTTAATGGTTTCCATTATTACTCTGGGGACCAGTTATGTAATCAATTGCACAGACCCTGGATAGAGCATGATTATTCCTTGTGGGTGACATTCACTCCTGCGCGGAGAGGTAGCGAATAGAGCCCTGCAAATCCACAGATATTTGCGGACCTTTTTCGCGGATCATGGATCAGATGCAGATACAAACCTCTAGTAGTGAAATGGATATAGGTTTTATGCTGGCCATCCACAAAGGGGTGAGTTCTGCTTTACGTGTATAGTTCTCTGGCTCTGCATGGCAATTATCAGACATTGAACACGACAAGGGTCCAGGTCCCCAAAGGTATTTAGGCACCTAATTCCCACTGAAATCAATGGAATGCAGGTGCCTAAATACCTTTGGGATTGGGGGCAAGGTCCCTGCACCAGAGACCTTTGACTATAACAATGGAACCCAAGAATCCTGACTCTCAGCCACCTCTGCTCTAACCAATAGACAACACAGCCTCTAGAATTGCCACAGCTCTGAACCCCCACCCCGGAGAATACAAATAGGGGGATTTTATGTCACTTGATCAAAACAAGATGATTAAATCTCATTACAGCTACAGTTTAAAGTTACTAGGCAGAGCTAGAAGCCATCATTAAAAGTTTCGCAATGCTAGGAAAGTTTTAGCCCCCACCCCGCCCCGTCCGCTGCCACAGAAGGGAAAATTCTATTTTCCATGCAATATAAAAAGCAGCAGGAAATGAATAGTTGAGCATTAAAGGAAAACATGCCCAGCACTCCCTCTGCACCGGAGAATGGAGCAAAACAAGAGGGAAATTCTTCTGGCTGGTTCAAAGCCAGACTCACAGAAGGCAGCAAGTGCCCCAGGGAGCAGGTCAAGCCAGGGCAGGAAGGACTTACTATGCACAGGGCTGAGGATGCTGTGGGGGAGGGGATTCATTGGGTGAAAGTGGCGAAGGTATTTGACCCTTTCAGGCCCTGACACGGATGCTCACTGACAAAGGAGCACACCCCTAAAAGGTGGCCTGTATTATCCCATTTGGCAGACAGGGAAACTGAGGCAAGGAAGTGAAATGGTGTAGCCTCTCTGTGCCTCAGTTCCTTATCCATAGGACAAGGAGAACAGCCCTGCCCTGCCCCACAGGGGCGCTGTGAAGATAAATACATCAAAGACCATGAGGCACTCAGGCCCAGATCCTCAAAGGTATATAGGCACCTAACGACCATTGATTTCAATGGGAACTTGGCAGTTGGCACTTTCATACCTTTGAGGATCTGGAGACTCGAGTACTAAGGCAATGGGGGCCTTGTAAGTACCTATGATACAGATCCTGCTTTCCTGGTCAGGACCTGACCCAAAGCCCATTGAAGCCAATTAGGGCTTTATGGCAGAGGCTTCAGCCCTGGAGCAGACAGCCCACCCACTGCTGTTCCCATGAATGACTTGCATGAAGCTTGGCCCTGGTTGCCTGCAGCTGGAAGGGAAGACAAAGCTGCAACGTCCTGGCCTCGCCTCAGATAACACTCCAAAAGAGCAAGAGTTCCCGCCGGGGAAAACATCCCTATGGACACTTCAGGCGGAGGGCAAGGTGTTTCCTCACTTGAAAGTGTCCATAGGCAAGAAGCAAACACCGTTTGAATTTCCTCCCCTTGGAAACCACAATTAGAAGCAACAGATTTTAGTTGCAGGTTGAATCCTTAACCCCAAGACAGCGGGACTTCAGGCAGACCGTAATTGTTTTAGATCAGAAACACTTCGAAAGCCCTTCTCCCTCATTTGAATGATAGTTTCAGCTGGATGCCACGTCCTTTGGACCTCAGCCTCTCTCCGGCTATCGGTCCCACCTGGCACAACTCAGAAATCTACAAGGAACCTATTTTTGTATCTCCCTTTCCCCGTCACAGTGGATAAAGTGGCTGCCACGCAAGCGAATCCACATGCATTCCAATTCAGCAGTTAAACCAATGAGTTCCTTCCTGCAAGGTCAGCATTACCAATGGCTAGCACAGTAAACAATTTGTACAGTGGGGGGTGGGGCTGAGAGCCATTGAACCCATCTGTAAACCCTGGATATGATGGAAACCCCTTCAAGCCAGGGGGTGCGGCAGCCCCCCCCAGCACCCCTACTTCCAGCACCCCTGCTTAGGGGTTGCGAAGACACGCAGAGGGCCAATAGCATCACTGAAAGTCAATGGGAGCTGCAGGTGCTCATCACCTCTGAAATGAAGGCCCTTAACTCCCATGCCTCAGTTTCCCTCCAACAGGGATAACGATACTTACCTACTTCACAGAACTGATAAGGATTTAATTAACGTTTACAAAGCATGGCAAGATGCTTGGGTGAAGAGCGCTATAGGAGGATAAACACTGTGGTGGTAGGATCCATGCTACCTGCATCACCCTAAACTATTCACTGCTTTCTAAACATGTGGTTTAGGGGAATGCAAAGACTTCTTGTTTGTCTATTTCCCACACTCCCAAGCTGCACTCTGGACGGCACAACCTCTTGGAGTGAGCCCTCATGGATCTTTTTTCAAACACACATATGATACTTCAAGTACAGCCCTAGTTTCCTCCATCACTGAAAAGGTACACGAACCAAGTTCAACGGAAAACGAGGTCCGAGATTGGTTAAACCAACACCCTGCTTTACTCTTCCTCCCATGCCACCCCTGCATATGAAATTCCTCCATAAGGAATGCTCTCTCCTGCATGTCCCTCAAGACCCACTCCAACATGAAATTAACCAACAGACAACAGAATGATTGGAACAAAGATAGAACATGTAAGCTGTTTACATTTTGACTGTATATTTTAAGCCTTTTCCAAGCTCTTCATGCTTTGTTTGTCTTCTTGACCTGCCTTTTCTGGGCAGGGACTGTGGGCTAGATCTTCAGCTGGTGTAAATGGAGTATCTTCATCAATTTCAGTGGACCAGACCTGCAACGGCATTATACCAACCTGGCCCAGTGGCTTCCTGCTTGTTTGGAAAGCGCCAAGCAGAGCCCAGGTGTTGCTGGAACACCAATAATACATAGTATATCCCTATAAAAATTAAATACATCTAACCACCACGAGGAGGTTGAAATGCACACAGTTTCAGACCAGTGTGTCATCTGTGCCGTGTTATATTCCACTGAGCAATCAAAGAGATTCTTCTCAGTTGCTTTAATATTAAATAAATAAATTTCACATCAGCATAAACTAGAATTTCCCCTTTGCTCGTGAACTGTATGCCTCCCCCCTCCTTTCGTCTTCTGGCCTCCACGTTCTGGCTACCATACACTCCCTTCACTCAGCACAGACGCTGGGAAAATAACTGCCGTTATAAACACAGACAGCCCTCTCGGCTTTGCCCTGAGCGACTACAACGACTTGCGACTGAGCCTGCATTCCCCGCTCGGTGGCCCAATGGTCATCTTGCTCGCCCCCGGGAGAGGCAGGAGTCACTGTGGTGCAAGTGAAACCAGATGGGTTAAGGAGCCTGGGGGAGTTTTGCCAGCGTTCAGAATGAGGCTCTGACCCAACAAACACCCAAATACCTGCCGAACCAGTTTTCACACGCTGCTCTTTTTAAAAAGTATTAATGTTTGGGGGAAGGGGGGGGCTTGGTTTTGTTTTTAAAGGGATATCAAGAGAGGAAAAAAATAGAATCCGTCACCATTAGTCAGAATAAAAGTCAGGAAAGCGAAATCTGACTGGTCCCAGAAGCTTTCAAACATTTGACTCCAGGGCGTTCTTTTCAGCAACAAGCAATGATTGTTTCATGACCCAGCTGTAAAGAAAGTTTGATTGTTCACGCTGCACATTCAAATCTGTGACTCATGTAATTGCGTCGCAATTATCCACATGGAGGTTCACGTTCGTAGAATCGTAGAACATCAGGGTTGGAAGGGACCTCAGGAGGTCATCTAGTCCAACCCCCTGCTCAAAGCAGGACTGATCCCCAATTTTTGCCCCGATCCCTAAATGGCCCCCTCAGGGATTGAACTCACAACCCTGGGCTTAGCAAGCCAATGCTCAAACCACTGAGCTATCCCTCCTCCCTCCCCCCCCCCACTTTAAATCTTTGAACTTTGACACCTCGGTGCGATCACTAGCCATTGTTAGCAGCTATGATCTAATGAGCCTTTTATTCCTCCTTAGATTACAGGATCAATAAAATGATGACGGTTATTCCTTACAGGAAATCGACTCATGACCTCTCCCTCCACCCCAGTGCTGCTTTTCCTCCTGTTAAGGGGGGAAATATACTGGTGCCAAATTGAAGGAATTATTCCAGCAGCAGAATTTTTTAAAACAGTTTAATTTAAATCTTTCACAAGGAAAGTTTGTGGGGGTGTCACTCTTAGCAGAAATACAATAGCACCTACAGACCAGCATCCCATTGGGCGAGACCCTGCGTAGATACTTGGCAAGAGATAGTCCCTGGCCCAGAGAGCCCAGAGAGTCTATGTCTGGACAGCTACGGGGCTGCAGCTGGGCTGCCATGGTGTAGATGTTTCTGACAGCGACAGAAGGGGTTTTCCCGTCGAGGTTGTTAATCCACCACTGCGAGGCGGTAGCTAGATTTACAGAAGAATTCTTCCACCGACCTAGTTGTGTCTTTCCCCATGGGTTAGGACTCAGGGTGTGAAATTTCTCAGAGCGTGGAGCTAAATCCATCTAATCTTTAAACGGAGAGCAGGCCTAAGTGATTTGCACAAGGATAGTCGGTGGCCAAGCTGGGAGTGTAAACTAATCCATCCAAGTCCAGTGCCTTCCCCAGAAGGTCTTAGTTTTCAAGCAGCATTTTTCTTTCTTTGCCTATCTGTAAATTTCAAATATTATCCAAGCATTTTCCCCCTCCCTTTGCATGTATATGCTGAAATTGACATTTATCGACGTGTGCTGATAAAACCTAACCCTTCCCAGCCTTGCTCTGATGAAAAGTCTCTGATGTGGGCAACGTGATAGATCCACGGTTCAATAAAGTGGGACATATTGGATTTCTGCCACTCCAACATCCCCTATTTCCTGCTGTGGTAGGAGTGCGAGGTTAGCCCCACAATAGTGAGGTTTTGGGTAGGGTTGCCAAACAATTTAAAAAAAAAAATCACAATTAATTGTAAGATTAAAAAAAGTCATGATTAATCACAGTTTTAAACAATAGCAGAATACCAATTTAAATTTATGATAAATATTTTTGGATGTTTTTCCTCCGTTTTCAAATAAATTGATTACAACACAGAATGCAAAGTATGCTGTGTTCACTTTATATTATTCTTATTGATGACAAATATTTGCACTGTGAAAAAGATAAACTACTGAAATAATATTTTTCAGTTCACCTCATACAAGTACTGTAGTGCAATCTCTTTATTGTGAAAGTGAAACTGAAACTGACAAATGTAACTGGTTTTTTAGGTAACTGCGCTCAAAAACAAAACAATGTAAAACTTTAGAGCCTACAAGTCCACTCAGTCCTACTACTTGTTCAGCCAATCGCTAAGACAAACAAGTTTCTTTACATTTTTACGGGAGATAATGCTGCCTGCTTCTTATTTACAATTTCACCTGAAAAAGAGAACAGGCATTCACATGGCACTATTGTAGACGGCATTGCAAGGTATTTACATGCCAGATATGCTAAACATTTGCATACCGCTTCATGCTTCAATCACCATTCCAGAGGACACACTTCCATGCTGATGATGCTTGTTAAAAAAAAGAGAGTTAATTTCTGTTGGCAGCATCTAAGTCAGATGATGAAAATGAAGGTGCTTCGGTTTACACGGCTTTGCATCATTATCTTTTTTACCGTGCAAATATTTGTAATAAAAAAATAATAATATAAAGTTAGGGTGACCAGATGTCCCATTTTTAAAGGAACAATCCTGGTTTTTTGGGACTTTTTCTTATATAGCCATCTATTACCCCCCACCCCGTCCCGTTTTTTCCACAGTTGCTATCTGGTCACCCTATATAAAGTGGGCACTGTACACTTCACATTCTGTGTTGTAATTGAAATCAATATATTTGAAAAGGTAGAAAAACATCCAGAAACATTTACGATACATTTAAATTGGTATTCTATTACTCTTTAACAGTGCGATTAAAACTGCAATTTATTTTTTAAATCTCGTTAATTTGTTTTGCGTTAATCGCTGGCGTTAACTGCGATTAGCGGACAGCCCTCGTGTTTAGTTCCTTTAAAGGCAGCACCAATTCCACTGAAGCCGCACGATACAACAAGGGAGAGGGAACGCACACTACCTCTCACAACACAGCAGGCTAATCCCAGCACTCGATAACAAACAAAAATACAAAATCCACTCCTGCCCGTGCTGGCAAGCTCAATTTTACACACACGGACTGAGTGGCTACGTTGGAGGAGCTACTATACCAAGTGAAGGCAGATTTAGGAATATTTTGGTGGATTTCTCAGCACATATAAATACTCCTAGGGAAGTACATTCTGTTTGTGCTCAAGACTGAGCATGTGAAGTTGGAGAGAAATGGGAACCAGCCACCACGGCGATATTGGGGGAGGAGGTATAAAAAATTCCTCAGTGAGGTTTCAGCTATGCCTTACATTCTCTCTCACTTCTCCAACAACCCTTTATGCATCCGATGAAGTGAGCTGTAGCTCACAAAAGCTTATGCTCAAATAAATTGGTTAGTCTCTAAGGTGCCACAAGTATTCCAACCCTTTCTCTGTCTTTCTTTTCTAAACAATCTTTCTGCCTATTTCTAATGGCTTCATGGTGTTTCCTTCATCAAGCTACAGGGATTTTGTCATTTAATGTATTGTACACAGAGAGCCAGATTCCGGAAAACACTTCTACACGTGCTTACCTTTAAGCATGTGCTTAACTTTAATTGATGCCAATGGGACCGAAGCACACACCCCACTGTTTTAAGAAAGTCCCGCTGACTGCAAGGAGAATTGGCAAAGTGCTTCCCTGAATCAGCTAAACGCTGGCCAGTGCCCTCAGCATGGGACTGGGAGCCAACTCTCCCAAATTCGAATCCAATCTGAATCCACACCCTCCTTTTCTCCATGTGCATAGAGGGGATAATAATGGTTCAACATTCAGGTATTTCAGATGTAGCTTTTCAACTTTATTCTTTATTGCCATCACAGTCACCACTAACGCAAAGAAAACCAAAGGCCAAGCCAGGAAATAAAACAATTAGCAATTTGCACACAAACTCGTGCGTCTAGTTTATGTAGTCCAGTGTTACCTACTCCTGTGGTTTTAATGACAAGTCTCGCCAAATTTGATGTTTTTTCTTAAAACTTCAGCTTCTAGAGTCATGTGATTAATTCAGGATAATTATTATTATTGATACCACCACCACCTAGCTCTTAGATAACACATTTCATCAGCAGATCTCAAAGCGCTCATCTCCACTTTCATGTAAAAACAAAAATAAACGTTGACGGTACTTACGTGGCCTGCGGGACTGTAGTATCTGAGCATGTCACACTTGAACATATTCATCCTTCCAACCTGCCGTGACGCAGTGCTATTATCCCCATTTTACAGATGCGGAACTGAGGCAGAGAGCAACTACATGCCCAAGGCCACACAGGAAGTCAGTGGCAGAGCAGGGATTTGAATAGAGGATTCCCAAGTCCCAGGCCCTAAACACTGGTCCATCCTTCCTGTTTTTCTAACCCTCAGGACTGAGGGGAGGTGCTTAAAAATGTCACACACACACACCTTAAGGCTCAAAACCCAGAGGGGAATAAAAAGAATCCAAAATTATTTATTTATTTGTAAATCTCATGATTTTATGCCAGTCTCATAATTTTAAGAGCTGGGCTCACGGTTCTGGAGCAGTTGGGGTTGGCAATGCAGATAATAATTGGGGGGAACGGCGGGGGGGAGGGTGGAAACAGCTTCTCCCAGATCTTGTAGGTTATACTTTAAAACCATGCAGCTGCCTGGTTTTATGCACGTGCTTGATTTTTTATAACCATGAGCAATCCCAGTTAACCCAATGGCACTCTACCCATGGTTTGAAAATTATGCATCTGTGTAAATCTTCACTGAATCAGAGCCCCCATGAGAGGAACCTCAAAGCCCTAAAGGCTCCCTTTGTTCTGTGCCAAAATCTGACACCTAAATTCTCCAGAACGAACAGGAGGGGAGACCCCCGTTCAGTGCCATAAAGACAAAAATAAACTGAAACCCAAATAAAATGGCAAAATGACCCAGATAAAGGAATCCCCCCATTTCCCTTAGAGCCGATTTCAGTTGGTCTCTCACGTAGCCCCGTTTTGTTCTAGGGCGAGGGATAGCGGGATCCCCCCATGGGCCCCCCGGAATCCCCGCAGCCCCCCAGAGCCCCCCCCGGGATCCCCGCAGCCCCCCAGAGCCCCCCCCGGGATCCCTGCAGCCCCCCAGGATCCCTCTGCCCCTCCCCAGGGCGCCCTGCCCCGCGCACCCCGGAATTTTCCCCGGGCTGGGCAGCTCCCCACACCTCGCCCCAGCCCCTCACCTCGGCGGCCCCCAGCTCCAGGCTGGCCCCCGGGGCGGGCGCCGCCAGCAGCAGGAGCCCCAGGGCCAGGGCAGCCAGGGCGGCAGCCGCCTCCATCCCCGTGCGCTCCGCCGGCCGCTCTGGCGCCTGGCCCCGGGAGCAGCCCGGCCGGGCTCGCCAGCTGGGGCAGGGCTCGGCACGCCCGGCCGAGGCGAGCTGCCTGGGCGGGGCTCGGCTCGCCGCCCCCGCTGGGGGCGGGTCCCGGCCCCGGGGCTCTGGCAGATCCGCCGGCAGCAGCTTGCGGGGACCAGCTGGAAACTCTCCGCTGGCCACGATTCTGCTGGGTCTGTGCCCCCAAACTTTGGCCGAGTTCCCCCCGGCTTCAGCCGCTGTGGGGGCCCCGCTCCCCCGTCCTGGCAGCCTCCCCGGTGCCCCGCCGGGCTCCTCGGAGCTCGGATGAACCGAAGGGGATGAGAGGCGACCTTTGGAAGGTGCCAGGGCCCGGCCCGGCCCGGCCCGGCCCCTGCTGGCCGATGCACCCAGCTCCTCTGCAGGGCACTTGTCCTCAAGCGGCTGGTTAGTTCTGCCAACCCCTTTCCCCCCAGGTTCCCAGTCTAGACCCGAAGAAGAGCCCGGTGTGAGCTGGCCAGCCTGTCTTTGTTGGCCCAGTCCAAGATATTGCCCCACCCGCCTGGTCTCTGGGGGATAAAAGGAGACAGGATGGACCCGGAACAGAGCTGGGCCAAGAAGGGATGTTTTGGGTCCCTGGCAATTCTGAAATTTTAAACAAATATATATATTATATATGGTTTGAGGTCAAACCCAAGCAGGGATATTTTTGAATCAAAAGGTTGACACATTTTGTTTGAGGTCAACCGGAATGTTGCGTGGTGACTTTCAATCGTGATCCTTTAACAAAATTAAAGGAAATTTTGAAATAGAGAGACATTTTGAATGGCAAAATCATACCCTGGAGCGGTTTTCTTTTCTTTCTTTCAAGGTGGGGGAGGGGGGCACGGAAAACAATTGGGCACCATGGACACAAATTCACAACACACTGTGGGGTAGGTGAATCTGCAAAAAGCTTTGGGCTAAAAACATGGCCTAGCTCTCCTCTGGTGGCACAGGGCCCTGCCCTGGCTCTGCAGACAGCCACGAGCTTTGTGGGGGAGCAACACTGTGTCCATTTCATAGAATCATAGAATATCAGGGTTGGAAGGGACCTCAGGAGGTCATCTAGTCCAACCCCCTGCTCAAAAGCAGGACCCATCCCCAATTAAATCATCCCAGCCAGGGTTTTGTCAAGCCTGACCTTAAAAACTTCTAATTTCACCTTGCCCCCCACTTCCTCAACAGAACAGTCTGGCAGACGCTCCCCCTCCAGGCAGCCCCTTTCCAGGGCAGTTTGCACCAAGATTTTGGTGTATTGCTCTGGCCCACGTGGCTCATCTGCAGATGTGTTCATTTAAGCTAGGCGTGGCTCCAACCCCTTCCAGCTCATTAATGAAGATGTTAAATAAAACCAGACCCAATCCCGGCCCCTCCACACCTAGGGGCACTGCAGAGAGCTAGTAGCAAGCTACCGGAATTCACACCACGCTTCAGCCTTACATCATTATTATTTGTGTGTTTCTATAGCAGCTGAAGTCTCTGACGCTGAGACCCCCTTGCAGTACGTGCTGTACACACATATAGCAGGAGACAATCCTGATGCATTTACAGTATAAAGAGGAAGAGGAAGTTTTATCCGCCCCTTTTACAGATGGGGAAACTGAGGCACCAGGAGATTATTATTTTTTAATGACCAGCCCAAGGAGGTCAGAGCTGAAAGTTGAATGCAGTCCATTGAGTCTCTTACCCATGAGACCATCCTTCATCTCAAGGAATTCCTAACCTGCTTTCAAGACTTTACCCAGCCCTTTGTTCCGACTTTTATCCACCACGGACTAGTAACCCGGGAACAACAGCGACATAGGGTTAAGAAGCCCTGATCAAAAGTCTAACTCTTGTGTGTCTTTTGCAACTCAGGGTATGTCTACACTGCAGCTGGGGGTGTCACGCCCCCCTTGGAGAGACATACCTGAGTTAGGTCTGACTAAGCCAGCATGCTAAAAATCACAGCGTGGTAACAGCTGCACAGGGAGCCAGAGGGGCTAACCACCCTGAGGCCAATCCTGTTTGAAACCCTAGGTCCATCCTGGGGGCGGTTACCCCATTGTGCCCCCCTGTGCCCGGCTGCAGTGTAGACAAACCCACAGGCTCATTGCAACTAACTCACTCAAATTTTTTCCTTTCCCCCCTTTTCCAGTCCTCCCCATGCTGACTCCCGCTGAGCCTGTCCTGCTCCCATGTACCCCATCCCGCCCTGCAGACAGTGGGCTCGCTTCCCAAGATTTCTGCACAATTGCAGCTCCTAGAAACTCATTTGGATGGAGAATACAGGGAGGCCCAGCTCAGTTTGAAGGGGTTCCAAGGCCCATAAGTCGGTCTCAGGAGAAGGACTCAGAGTTGGGCCACCTACGATTGATGCCAAAGTAGCACCAGTTTATATAGGCCACATCAACGCCCATCCCAACTGAAAACAATAGCCAGCCTCTGATTCTCCCAGCACGCCTTGCCTGATGTTTGTCTGTCATACAGATTGCCAGCTTGCAGGCTACAGAAGTGATTTAAAGGAAGAGAGAGGGGAGACCCTGGTGCTGCAGGATATTGGAGGCTGAGCGATAGCCGGCCCAAAGACAGGAAACGAAGGGAGTGGCAAGGCTGGAGTTGGGGCAGATGCTCAGATATCAGGGCAATGAGCGTGAATGCCTGGAGGGGCGAGGTGGGATATCATAAGAGACTGGGGCCAAGATGCGGGAGGGGGTGGTTCAGTGGAATATTTGGTGTCCGTTTACCGGCACAGCCAAGCGGATACAAGATCAGAATGTTCCTCAGGGCACTTCTAAGCAACAGTCCCTTTAGCAGCAAAAAAAAAAAAAAAGTCTCCTACACACGCATCAGTGTGTGAGATGGCTTGAGGAAGTAACCGTCCATCTGCTGTTTCACTTGAGAATACAACTATGGGAAAGTGACTGGCTTAGGTCCAAACAAAGCAGGAAACTCCATCCTCACATTACCCCGCTGCGCAGAGGTGTCTGGAAAAGCACCTGAACCAGGGCCCCCTAATGACTCAAGAAATGTTTGAACCTTCTAACTGCATTTCCTGAGTTTCCTTTCTGTGATTTTTAGGTTTCAGAGTAACAGCCGTGTTAGTCTGTATTCGCAAAAAGAAAAGGAGTACTTGTGGCACAAATTGGTTAGTCTCTAAGGTGCCACAAGTACTCCTTTTCTTTTTGTGATTTTTAGGAGGCTGGTGTCTGACCCATGCCGAAGCTGGGTCAAGGAGCCAGCCTTGAGCTCAAGGCAGAGTCAGGGCCCAGGCTCAAGTCTGGATTCTAGAAAGCCCAGGTCTGAAAAGCTGCTGCTCAAGAGATTTTGGCCCCTAAAACCAGAAACGTAAGTTCAGCCGCTCCTGTGAGAGCGATAGTTCTTTCAAGAATTTGGACACAGCTGAACTTAGACCTGAACTAAAGACCCTTTCAGGTTCAGGATCAAACTCAGAACTGCAATGTAGGGTGGGAATTACGTCCAGGAATTTGAACCTTGCCACTTTTCCTTCTTCCCCAAACTGAGAGAGACTCAGGTTCAAGGCTTTAAACCATTTTCATCACACAAAATCCCAAAGAATATTGCAAATTACCTAGACCCAGGAATCAATTAACCTAGCATGGAAATGCAGCCACCTCTTAGGAGGAGAACAGCAACCAGGCAACCAACACGCTATAGAGCAGCACCGGGAGGGGAAGTTTGGCCACAGACACCGTACAACAGCACCACAACTTCTTGAACATCCATACAGGGCCTTGTTTCTGGAAGATCGTAACTGCAGGGACTTCAAATTCTCCTTTTCTCCCCCAGCAGGTGATGAGACTTCCAGAATTTGAACCTCTGATTCTAAGGTGGCTCGCATCCCAGTGCTTAGCCTGAACTGCAGCCTCTAGTATTGTAATTGTAGCCTAAAAAACGTAATGGAGGGTAAAATACATCGCTACAGCAGCAGCTCTGCAGCCGTAAAGGTTTATGAAAATATACGGGGGGTGATGGCGTAGCAGTGCCGAGCAGCAAATAAATTATCGTCTGGTTCCGGTGGAGGTGAGTTCAGGAAAAGTTTATAAACCAACATTCTGAATCACTATCGGCCAAGCATTCCAGGCTCCTCTGTTTGTTATCTTGATAACAAAATGACAACAAGAATTACTCTTTGCCGGGCCTTCTGGCAGATGGAATTGATGCGCAGGGATTAGATATGTAACTTCCTGTTGCATTGTGATAACGTTTTCCCATTGGTCTCATGCACATAAGAAAAATCTTGATGAAAAGGAGCTCCTACATAGCAGCCGCTTTTCAAAGCTGGCCTTTCTCCCATCCACCAACAGAATGGTTAACAGCTGTTTAGCAATAGGAAAGGTTCAAGGCAATTTTAATGCAATTAAAAAAAAAATCAAGTGGAAGGTGTTCATAGAATCATAGAATATCAGGGTTGTAAGGGAGCTCAGGAGGTCATTTTCAGGCTTTATTTTGCTTAAAATTTCCCAGGAATTTATCAGTGTTTATTATAAATTTTTTTTAAAAACAGGACAAAATTAATTGCATAGTTCTCTGGGTAAATATCAGGATTAACACTGGGGGATGGGAGGCCAGAAGAAAAACAACAAAGAGAGACAAGTGGGCCCAGAAGCAGAAAGGGAGTCATCTCCTCATGCTACCTCCTCCAACTCTTCCATTTCTGGGCCCACTTCAGTTCAGCAACCTGACCAGGTTACTGAGCCCCCATCTCTCCTTCCACAGCGGATAGCCGGCTCCAGGGAGTTACTGTACTTCTGTTTTTATGACTCAAGTACCCACCTGCACAGGTGCGTATCTTCCACTACCGTACCTTACTTTAACAGACAACCTTGCATTTGTACTTAGACTAATTTATTAACATAAGCACACCTACCTAATGTAATGGATTGGATTTCCTTAACGTGATCAGTATTTTCCATGTACTTGAGTGGCCAAAATTCAGGGGGAAATCAGTACAACCCAATAGCGGGTTTTGTAAAACCCAAGGTAAAAATTGGTAACCCAAAAATGAGGGGCCTTACCCATACCCAGTGTAACCTTGGGTTAGCACTGACATGGCTTGATTTGACCCATCGAGCTGAGTGGGAAAGACAGTGTGTATCTTCCATCTCCTGAACCACACAGTTCCCAGAAGACTATTTTTAAATTAAAGCTATTTGAGTTATGCGTGTGTAAAAATAAGTAAAACACATCGCAAGCTTAGGCCCCTGATCCTGCAAGGGTTTATATGCATGCTTCACTTTACGCACTGAGTCTCACTTCATTGGAGCCAAAGGAACTTTTCAGCGGGCCCGCAGTTAAGCAGGCATACAACCACTTATGCGGGATCAGGGCCTCGTTTGAATTACAGAGGGGTGTCAGAACTAAAAATTGAGGAGTTGTTGTTTTTTTAAAAAAGCCTGCTCGCACCCGAGAGCGAATTTGGACTGCTGTGTTGTTGCCAAGCTTGTATAACGAAACTGAGGGCAACCAAAATTGGGGCAGGAGCAGGTGCCACCTACTGGTGGAAACATAATAGATACCTGTGTCTTGGCTAATCTTGGTGTTTCTACTGGATGCAATCCTAGCTACACTGAAGTCAAAAAGAAAAGGGGGACTTGTGGCACCTTAGAGACTAACCAATTTATTTGAGCATAAGCTTTCGTGAGCTACAGCTCACTTCATCGGATGCATACCGTGGAAACTGCAGAAGACATTATATACACAGAGACCATGAAACAATACCTCCTCCCATCCCACTCTCCCACTGGTAATAGCTTATCTAAAGTGATCACTCTCCTTACAATGTGTATGATAATCAAGTTGGGCCATTTCCAGCACAAATCCAGGTTTTCTCCCCCCCGCCCCCACAAACCCACTCTCCTGTTGGTAATAGCTTATCTAAAGTGATCACTCTCCTTACAATGTGTATGATAATCAAGCTGGGCCATAGCTGGAAATGGCCCAACTTGATTATCATACACATTGTAAGGAGAGTGATCACTTTAGATAAGCTATTACCAGCTGGAAATGGCCCAACTTGATTATCATACACATTGTAAGGAGAGTGATCACTTTAGATAAGCTATTACCAGCTAGAAATGGCCCAACTTGATTATCATACACATTGTAAGGAGAGTGATCACTTTAGATAAGCTATTACCAGCGGGAGACAGCACTGAAATTGCTTGGCCTTGTGTTGAATTCTTAGCTATTTTTGTGGCATTACAAGTTCTGGAATTACTGCATCCCCGCTTTCTGTGCTGGCATCTCTCTGTGGTATGTAGTTATTTTATAAACTTGTTATTCCTCCTGGCAAGTGCCAGATGCATTTTTATAAATAATCTGTCACTGTTTCATAACAAGACCTTCCGAAACAACACCCCCGCTGGCCTTTTTAAAAATGGCAAAGTCTTTACATCTCTTGTGTTAGGTGCTGTACATGTAGGGATCGGGGGAGTGAAGGGGGAAGAATTAATCCTTACCCCACAGCCCTCAAACCCATTTATTCCGCCAATCTTTCCCTACATGATCTGTACAGGAGCTGTTGGCCTGTTTCTCCTTTTGGCTGCATTAATTATAAACTTGTCAGGACAGAAAGCTTTCCATCTTACAGCAGGCTGGCCTAACGGACAGTACAGCCAACTAGAACTCAGGAGACCTGTACTCTATTCCTGGCTCAGCTAGTCACTTGTTGGGTCACTTCGGTCAAGTCAGGTCTCCTCTCAGTACATCAGTTTCCTCAGCTGTAAAATGGTGATAATATACTAATCTCCTTTGTAAAGTTGCTGTGAAGTCTACTAATGAAAATTGCTACAGGAAGGCAGGGTATTATAAAAGCATCTTATCTTTATTTACATAAGTCCATATAAAACCAGAAACGCTCCGCTGAACCCTTTAGGAGTTGCACTGATTTAGATTTGCAACTGCGCCGTAATTCTGGGAGTAAATACAGGCAGCTTTCTAGCCTAGGTGCAAGACACTATGGGTTCAAAGAGCAGTAACCTGCTTAATTGGAAGGCAAAGAGTTAGCAGCTGTGGCTACCTTGTCTGGAAAGCACAAGTCTGGACACAGCTCCTGGGCAGCTCCCAGCTATTCATTTTCCTTTTAGCTCAAAAACCAGATGCCAATTCCTGCCTCATTAAATCTTGTTCCACTGATCTTCATCCAGTATCCACTGATGGACCTGGTAGGAGTGCTGTCATACTTAAACCTTCATCTGGGCTTTTGCACTGGTTACAAGACCCAAAAACACCACAATAAAAAACAAACACGCCACTGTCTTTAATGCTGTATCTAAGCAAGACCAGCTAAGAGAGTGGATCTGTCATTAGGGCTAATGCTACCCTTCCCTGGCTGGCCAGCAAGTTCCCCACAAGACACAGCATTCAGCAAAAAGGGTCCTTCATTTCATGAGAAAGGTGCAAAACATTGGTAGCAAAATTAGTGGTGCAGCCAGCAATGCTCAACCCAACCCAAGCGACATGAAGTTTTCATTGCAACAGCGGGAAGAATAAAGCTCCAGTGGTTGGCCTGGCCAGTTTAATTGGTCATTTACCTGCTTAGTAAGACAGATGGACTTCAGGCACCCAAGGCAGCATTAAGATTTATCATCCTGCATACGCAGCATCAGGCCATTTGAAAGCACAGATGCTCTTAACTAAGGGAAAGCACTTAGGTCTCAGTGGGAGCTATTGAGACTGCACCTGATTTGAAATGAAAAAGGCAGGTAGCAGTGGTTTTAAATCTCAAACGGTGGTGCGGGGGAGGGTGGCTATTAAGTTACACTCATGCAATTTGGAAGCATTTTTATGCCCAAAGAACTAACACCCTGTTCAGTTTCCTCTGCTTAGATAAGTGACCAAGGCCCTTTGTGCCACTTCCTGCAATTCACTGTCCTTGCTTTGGCTCTTCCAAGGCAGCACTTTCTACCTGAGTGAGGAGGTGCTGGTGCAGAGATCAATCTTCCTCCATCTTCTCCGTCAGCCCTGATATTCTATTTTCCTCCCCATTGCTCCCCTTGGCCAGGTGTGCTGCTCGCCCCTAAACTAGCCCAAGGGGCAAACAGCACTGCCTAGCCAGGTGAGCATGTGCGGTGGGGAGAAGGGGAAGATTTAAGTTTTATTCTTGCTAGTGGCGTATTTGACTTGATTCAAGCCATTCTATACCGAAGGGGGTTTTATTTGACGTGACAAGCTTCTCGCTAAACTCTAGATATGTGAACTCACCTTCCTCATGACTTTATAATTATGTTGTCCTCCCACTAACCCAGCTGCTCATCAGCCTTGGCTCGTGTTCATTTGAGGCCCCAATCCTGCATGGAGAATTGTGCACGTGGATCCATGCATCCACATAGAGCCCGAGGGCTTGAGATGGTAAGCTCTCTGTGACCAGGATTCCATCTATCAGGAAGGCAAAATCACAGTGCATAGCTATGAAGCTCTGTGGGTAATAAACAACTCTGCCTGTGTATTTTGGACTGGCCCTCGCCAGTCAAAGCCAAGGCAATTTACAAACTAGGAAACCTCAGTTTGTTCAGGGTATTTGTTTTTAAGGGGGGGGGCGGTTATGCTGCAACAAGATTGCAATCACATGAGCATAGGAATTTACAATACAGACTGCCTAGCTGAATGGTGTTGCATACTTAAGGCCTAAACCAAAAAAGTACATCTACAATCTACAAGAAGCCATAGAGCAAACGTCTGTTTGACTAACATGGCAACGCCGCCTGCACAGAAACATCAAAGCAGATTGATGCTCACCGGCTCCAGTCTTGATGTGGTTCAGGGGAAACACATAACACCTAAAAGGGGTGAAAATGGGAAGCACTCATTTAGTTTTACGTTACCTCCCCCTCCACAATATATATGTTCCATTCCATGCATCCGATCAAGTGGGCTGTAGCCCACGAAAACTTATGCTCTAATACATTTGTTAGTCTCGAAGGTGCCACAAGTCCTCCTGTTCTTTTTGCGGATACAGACTAACACGGTTGCTACTCTGAAGCCTGTCTTCTGGCAGTGGCCAGTGCCAGGTGCCCCAGAGGGAATGAACAGAACAGGTCATCATCAAGTGATCCATCCCCTGTCACCCATTCCTACCTTCTGGCAAACAGAGGCTTGGGGACACATCCCTTGGGGACATAGAAAATGTCCAGCAACCATTCTGCTCTAAAAACGGACACTGAAAGGCATCGGTTAGATCTAAGAGTCGTGGTATCTTTAGTACCCATGCAGAATTGACAAGAGGTCTGTTTTTGAGATGATGCCTCAAAGATCCTCACACAGCAAAACTGCATCATACCCAATTGATCTACAAGACGAGGAGGCTGATCCTGTCAATATTCTACTGTTACTGGGAGGTTATCCTAAGATTACAAACACAGAATGTGCACCATGCCATATGTCAGCGTTTACTAAACTAACTAAAAGCCTTTTGTTGTTTTTCCCAAGTCCATGCAGAATTGAACAAGGCAAACTGACTACAGACACGGATCAGCCACCCATCCAGTTATTAGGATCAAAACTGGCCCTCATAGCCCACAGTGATAATATTTTGCCCTGTAGGAGGCCTTAGACTATCAGCTGTCCTACCTTTACTTTAGGATGCTGGATGTAATGCTGGTGTACGATGAGCACTAAAGATCAGGAATGTTATTCACAAAGCAGCAGTGCAAGACTCTCTCAGCAACCCACCAATCCGCTGCAGCCTTGATTTGGAGGGACCACCTTTAGGAGGCTTTCTCCCTTGCTCCTTCAAACGTTGGCTTCCCTGCTGAGTGCCCGCTGTGGCTTGAATTATCTGGGTTACCCCTCTACTAGGTGGGCTGAGAGCCCAACTCATCCTTAAAGAGGCTATGGAATATCTGCCTCTTTACTTTTGTTCACCACCGCATTGGTTTCAACAGCAGTGACTCAGAGGTGAAGCGGTACGTAGCTATTTACTTCTCTTTTGAGCCATCCTGTCCCAGCTTTTGACTTAACATTCCCTTAGTTTGATCAAGTCCCAAACAGCATGGGGACACACTGGCATCTTACGGTTTCCCAGAGGGACCGCAGTGAATTCCGAAGAGTAGTAGACGCTCCCAGGTGAGGGCTGACTTGAGCTTCTGCTCAGCAAGGAGGGAAGGAAAGTGCAAAGTAGGGGAGTTGTGGATCTGCCACTGAGCTACGCTGCTAGCTCTGGGGCCAAAGACATGGATGGCAAGTAGCTTCTCCAGGACTAAACCACGGGAGGGCAAACTACGGCCCGGGGGCTGCATCCGGCCCTCCAGATGTTTTAATCTGGCCCTCGAGCTACAGCCGGGGAGCAGGGTTGGAGGCTTGCCCCACTCCGCGTGGCTCCCAGAAGCAGTGGCATGTCCCCACTCTGGCTCCTATGTGTAGGAGCAGCCAAGGGGCTCCACACACCGCCCCCACAGCTCCCATTGGCCAGGAACCACGGCCAACGGGAGCTGCAGGGGCAGCACCTGAGGATAGGGCAAAGCACAGAGCTGCCTGGCCGCGCCTCTGCCTAGGAGCCAGACAGGAGACATGCTGCTGCTTCTGGGAGCTGATTGAGGTAAGCGCCACCTGGAGCCTGCACCCCTGACCCCCTCCTGCACCCCAACCCCCTGCCCCATCCCTGATCCCCCTCCAACCGGCCAAACCCTTCGGTCCCAGTCCAGAGCACCCTCCTGTACCCCCAGCCCCTCATCCCTAGCCCCACCCCAGAGCCCTCACCTCCCTCACCCCAATCCCCTGCCCCAGCCTGGAACCCTCTCCTACACCTTGAGCTCCTCATTTCTGGCCCCACCCCAGAGCCCACACCCCCAGCCAGAGCCCTCACCCCCTTCCGCACCCCAACCCCCAATTTCGTGAGCATTCATGGCCTGCCATACAATTTCCATATCCAGATGTGGCCCTTGGGCCAAAAAATTTGCCCACCTCTGGACTAAACCAAAGAGGTTCTAAGAGCACTTAATGGAGCTAGGAACATAAAGCGTAATGTCATTTGTAAGCAAGACCCTTATTTGTTACACAGGTTGCACCACAAAAAGACAGGGAATGTGGAGAGAAAGGATGGGGCTTAAAGTTACGAAGTAATTGGAAAAACAATGTAAGATTTCACAAATAAAACAATCAGCTTTTATTGTTGTATTACAAAACACTTTCGATATTGGCAATATTTTACAGTTCATTCTGTTCCTTCTTATAGCCGGCTGAAGAGCTCAGGGGGAGAAAACAGGAGAATGTTGGAAATTAAAGATGAAATTTCAGTGGACTTGCTAAAAAAAAAAAAAACAATAAAAAAACCCCAAAAAAACAAACAAAAAAAACCTTCCCCAGTCCCTCCCACCAAAATAAAAATCCAATTTCATGTCATTCGCCATCCAAAAGCGGCCATGGGTAAAGCAGCAGGCAAAACTCCGGCAATTTCACTACTGACTGCATCAAAGAGACAAAAAGAACATTCACAAGGGTCTCTAATATGGCCTGTTGCGCTGGTCATTTCTGAAGTCATTTCTGAAAGAAAAAAATCTGAGAGTCTAGCGAGTCACAGTAAAACTCCATCCTTCCCCACACCAACTTGTGCAAATTCCTTCTTTACCCTCCCCTTCTACTGTGCGCATTGCCAACTGCTGATAGCTGACATCTGCCTAGCAGAAATTATTATTAGTGACCTGTGTTTGTATGTCCTTTAGCAAAAGGAATCTACATTATGAACACACAGTTATACTACGAAAAATACATGTGCTTAATACTGTTACTTCATGATCCATGACTTCCCCCGGACTGTTCCAGCCAATCACATGTTCTATTAGTCAAAGAAAAGCCCACACTCCTAAAATCTACATTCCACACGCACTGACAAAGTAGCAAAGATAATGCTTACCTTCCTCCCATTTTACCACCATAGCCACCACCTCGGTCACCCCCTCTGCTACCGCGCCCTCTGTATCCTCTTTCACCTCCAAAACCACCTCTCCCACGAAAGTCTGCAAGGGAGAAATGCAAGATCAAAACCATGTTGTTAAAAGGCCACAAATGTAACTAAAACCGTCAGAAGCAACTCATTACACTTATGCTGATCTCTTACACACCTCCTCCTGATGGACGTGAATCTTCCGGTCTGGGCTCATTGCACTGATTGCAGGAATTCCTGCGAGCAAAGTTCATATTACCACAGTTCCTGAAAGAGACAAAGATTCCTCAGACGGAGTTTTCTCAACAACTGAATGTACATACATGAAACACTGCTACCAAACTAAAACAACACTTACGGGTTAGGACAAATCCAATCACCATTTTTGGGATCCCCACTTCTACCCTGGAAGCCTCCACCTCTTCCAAATCCACCTCGTGATCCTGTGGATAGAATTATAATTAGAATAAAGCAGGGGAAGTGCTCCTGTAATCTACACACGAGACATTTATTTGCAGACTATCACTGACTTCAGGCCCCAAGTGACAGACTCAGTTTCTTGGTAGAGCAATAAGAGATAGTTGATTTAATCAGCCACCTTCTAAGATTATAGTTTCAGTGAATTAGGAACTCTGGAAATGGATGACAGCCTATAAATAACAACAAAGTGTAATTTACAAACTGAGCATTTTAGAATTTCTTATGAAATGCTAAAATGTAATTAGCCAAAAGAGAAAACATTTAATATTTAAAGGTACTGCAAATGCTCTATAGGAGTTTAAACATCTGTCAAACCTCTGAACTGCAGGATTCAAGTCTCCCCCAGTGTATGTATTTGGGCAGCTATAGAGCTTCAAGTATGAATGTGCTTATTTCAGCTCACGCAGAAGGGGAAATATTGTGCAGGAGCAGCACCTGGTGGCCAGAAAAGTCCGCTCATGTGTTTTCTACTTATTCCCTTTTCGGCACTACAAGTACTTTACCAGCTGATAGATTTATAATTGATCAGCTTGAACTCTGTCACACGCATTACTGAAGTTTCACTGAAATTCTAATACACATCCAACTCCAACCACACATGAACAGATCAAGTCACAGAATAAACTAAATATATGCTCTCCCTGACCATGTACACCAGGGTTATTCCAATACACGCACCAGGATTCTGTCCTTGCTTTTGGCATCAGAGTCCTGACCTTTTACACAAAATAGAGTTCTTAAAAATGATCTGTTTATCAGCCACCTAAAATTCTTGGCCTAAAAACTAGTGTTTGTTCACAAGAGTCACAATGTGTAAAACCCTCATGTTAAAGGAAGTGTAGTAAGATCAATATCCGGCAGACTCATTTGATAAGGCTGTACTATGCGAAGGGTCTGCGATTTTCAAAGAGGGCTATGGGAGTTGGGCACCCATCTTCCACTAACTTTGAGCAGGAGTTGGGTGCCCAACTCCCTGCACTCCCTTTGCAAATCCCAGACAATGCATCCTAAGACAATCGCTGAGAACGCAGTGTTGTGTAATTATACACGCCCAGCCTTGAAGTTGCTACTTCACCATTTCTTTATAAGCCAGAATGAGCACTGAACCAGAGAGCATCTCCGCATTGGGAACATATAGAACTAGTTATAGTCCAGTCCAGAAGAGTGGACTACAGACTTCAGTTTTCCTGAACTCCCACATGCTGGTGCCATCCCTACTAACCCCCTAAGTGCCAGAAATCTCTTCCACCATGCCTTCCCAGAGCCCACACTTCATTATTTAACAAATTACTGCCAAATTACTTGTCCTCTTAATAATAATTTTTTAAAAAAAAAGAGAGATCACAAGCTAAAGCATTTAACATGCACAAGGAAAGACCCTCTCAGTTTTACTACCACCTCGACGTCCGCTGCCACCACCACCTGCTCCACCTCCTCTCAGAAATTCAGGCCTCCTGGTTGCAAATGAAACTTTGATAATGTTGCCATGGAATTCCTTTCCTAAAGGGGGACAGAGAAAGAGGAACAACTCACAGGAGCTCAATAATGAACAGCAAGATCCAAAGGGACCATAACTTGCATTGTTAAATTCAACACCAGCAGTATGAGAAAAAACATCCCGGTAAACCAAAATGCTTTTGAAAATATGAGTTGTAGCATCGTATCACATCAACGCACAGATGGCAAACAGTAAGGAGATACAGATTTGTATTTACATCTGTTCTTGATATAATATGCTATCACAAAGAGATGCGTATTTAAATCAAAGTATGATCTACAAG
The DNA here is from genome assembly GCF_965152235.1 of Eretmochelys imbricata. Lineage (NCBI taxonomy): Eukaryota > Metazoa > Chordata > Testudines > Cheloniidae > Eretmochelys > Eretmochelys imbricata. Next base: position 19,980,363 of record NC_135588.1, on the reverse strand, counting down.
TTGCAATTTAAATTAAGGTCACATGATGCAAACACGTAACACATTTCCCTGCTATGCTTGACATCAGTATAGGGCAGTTTAAATATGTAAGAATCTTGATCCTGCCAATCAGACAGCAAGTTTCCATATCAATATATAGTATGGAACCAATATATCCCCACGTGGGAAAAAGACAGGCACGTGTTTATTGTAAGGTTGCAACCAGCATGTATTATAAAAAGTTAAAGTTTTATCACAGGACACTATGGGGCCTATTACTGTTAGGGTGCATCATACAGCAACCATAGTAATGTCCTTAAGATCAATCAGTTTGAAACACAGTAGCAAAAAATAAGGCATCAAAAACAATTTGCTAGTCAATTTCTTTTTGCTTACCATTACATGAACTCCAAGCCTAAGCACATCCCTCGCTCTTTGATGCTTAGGTCTATGTATGCCAAGTGTCAGTGGAAACACAAAGCCATTAGAATGGGGACTAATATTGTTTAAACTTGTTGTTACGATAAAGCAGTATAACTGTCCTTTTTTCTGCAGTGGAACTCTTCAAGACTGACAGAAGCATGTTTTTGGAATCTGCTCCCCCTCTCCATTACAGACAGACAGTTTTCAGAGCTTCAGGGCACAGCCCAAAGCTTCTGATCAAGCTTTCAACTGGCTATGCGATAATTTCTAGCTATGGGGCAAAATATTGTTTTTTAAAATCTTATTTTGAAGGACTTGTTTTGCTAATATATGGTTTTAATTGTAAGATGCAATTAACACCCGTTATAAAGCGTTTAAGGAATAATAAGCTAGTACCATACGCTGTATGCTCAAACTAGCTATATACATTGGTTACTGCAGTGCCCAAGTTTATGTTCTCACAGATAAATGTTAAAGAAAGCATCCACATGAAGGAAAAATAGGAGCATAAATGAAGGGAAGATGTTACAAAAAGAATCATGATAGGGCTCAATTTAATTTGGTTTGAAGTACTTTTGGAGGCAGTGTGGTCTAATGGACAGGGCAACAAAACTGGAAGCCTGGAGACCTGGGTTCCATTTCCATCTTCCAGGCTGTCTTGCTTTGGGCAGATCACTGTTCTGTGCCTCTGCTTCCCCTCCTGCTCTTTGTCCATCTTGTCCATTTAGATTGTCAGTTCTTTAGTGCACAAGACTTCTTTCACTGTGTTTGTAGAGTGTCTACCACAATGAGCTCTTAACCTTGTCTGGGGTTTCTAGGCACTGCCACCAACACCATGATACCTCCCACACCATACATCAGTCTGTATTCTCCTGCTTACTGCGATATTCTAGTTTCATGGGCTGCACATGAAGATGCATGGTCTTGAATCACACCAGAAAAACCCACCCTCACATTAGCTAAACTGGATACAGGAACAACTGACATGCAGCCCCATAAATAATGGTTTTCGTCGCAACTAGTACATCAGAGAAAAAACAGGAGTCTGTTTGAAACGAATTTAAAAAGTGGCATGCAGTCCACATGTGAACATTAATATGCAGTCTCTACTGATTGCTAAGTTTCACGCACAAAAGGAAGAACAGGCAATCTTACCATCAAACCAGTCAATGGCTGCTTTAGCAGAAGGAGGGTCATCAAAAGATACTGTTGCTTCTCCCTTTGGTTTGCCTGTATCCTTATCTGTATATAGATTTATCATAAGTTTGCCAGTCTTTTTGTTAGTCTGGGGGGGGAAAAAAAGGTGTATTTCCTCAACATACAGTTAATGGAGAAAACTGCTTGAGCCAGTTAACAGTAAGAGCTGTTATAATTAATTAGTGTTCACAGAGGAGATTCCTGGGGGCTAGCTTACAGAAACAAAGTGGTTGATGGAAGAATACTGACTGCCCTCCAGCTCACAGCATGAACCTTAAAATGAAGTGGCCCCAGGCCTTGTTTGGACATTAGTTGAGGTCAAGTACAGTGAATGAGAGCCCTGATTTGGATTTCTGGGGATAGGAAGAAAAGCCCTGAGTGAGTGGGTCATGGAGCATAATTACTTGTTGGAGCATTTGAGATTTTCTACTGATAGGGACATGTGGTAAGGGAATTGATTAGAGAATTAGGAATAGAAAAGAGAAATGGCAGCTGACATCTGTGCTAGTAAGTTGGTAGGACCAGCAATTTCTTTTTCTGTAAACTGTCATCCGCAACCCAGTAGGATAAAAGAAAGATCTACAATTTCTGGGAAATAAAAGGGAGGAAACATGCTGCTATTCAAGACACTTCCAACATATTCGATCTACAGGTTTCCTAATGAGAAAAGGAGTACTTGTGGCACCTTAGAGACTAACCAATTTATTTGAGCATAAGCTTTCGTGAGCTACAGCTCACCTCATCGGATGCTGTAGCTCACGAAAGCTTATGCTCAAATAAATTGGTTAGTCTCTAAGGTGCCACAAGTCCTCCTTTTCTTTTTGTGAATACAGACTAACACGGCTGCTACTCTGAAACAGGTTTCCGAATGATCTGTCACCACACACACCTTTATAATACCTATTTGCTTGAAATAATCAGCCACTTGATCTGTCGAAACACCTTCTCCAAGTCCTTGCACAAAGATGGTGTTGTTATCAGAGTTGTCAGATTCTGTATCTATTAAAAAAAGTAAGTTTTTTTACCAAATGCTTTTGTACGGATTAGCCAGAAGCAGATGTTACATGCTGCAGCCGTTAAAAATGTTACTTCATCTGAGGTCAGAGAAAACCTGCATCATTTTAGACTCATATCTGTGGTCCTGCAACATTTCCTTGGATACCTGGCGGATTGGGAGCTCTCATATTAACGAAGGGAGAGAAGTCTGAGGTCGTTCTGTTAGCGCTAACACCAACAGCTTCAGAAGTACAGAAAGATAGCCTTAGGGTGCTACAGTACGTCACAGAATGATTACATTGACTATCTGACAACTTTTCTCTGCACCTAGGACATTCAAGTAGAGTAGGCCCCAAATGCATAGATTTTAAATAAAAAAGAGACCTATAAAATTTAACTGAAATACCACGGAAGACACAAAAGCACTGTATCAGCATAAAAGAATCAGAAAAATGAAACCAAAAATAAGTGTGAAACAGATTAGTCTACTTTCATATCCAAGACAGAGGGCAAAAAGTGAATAGCAATTGTAAAGAGTAATTCAGCTTTTGAAAAGTCCTTCAAGTTTTAGTGAAGGACTATGGTGAAACAAGTATAAAAATTAAAAGAATGTTGCCAAAATAATCTAAATCAGAAAGTTATCTATATTCAGCATCTTCAAGGAAAACAAGATCATCATCAGTTACTTGACTCAAGTCGATCCAGAATTCACTGGACAAAACTTGACTTTTACTTGCTGAGCAACGCGTTAAACATTGAAAGGATACGCTTGTACAGTGACATGCGCCAGTATTTAACAGAGCTGATCTGTCTCAGAAGAAAGCCCACCTGGTTAAACTACATCTGAATCACACAAAGATCCCAGCCACCCCACCTCTTTCCAGGCATGCATTTTGAAGTACATCAAATCATAGAAATGCAAGGTTGCAAGGGACCTAGAAAACTCAACAGGTCCAACCCCCCTGCACTGAGGCAGGACCAAGTAAACCTATATCATCCTGACAGGTGTTTGTCCAACCTGTTCTTAAAAACCTCCAATGAGGAAGATTCCACAACCTCCCTCGGAAGCCCATTCTAAAGCCTAATTACCCTAACAGTTAAAAAGTTTTTCCTAATATCTAACCAAAATCTTCCTTGCTGCAAATTAAGCCCATTACTTCTTGTCCTACATTCAGTGAACATGAGCAACAAGTGATTACCATCCTCTTTATAACGTCCCTTAACATATTTCAAGACTTAGGTTAAAAAAACTGGGGGGACCTGCTTTCTTCATAGGTCAGATTTCCTAAACTTTTTATTGCTCTCCTCTGACTATTCCCAATTTGTCCATATCTTTCCTAAAGTGTCACCCAGAACTGGACACAGTTCTCCAGCTGAAGCCTCATGAGTGCCAAATAAAGGGAGACAATTACCTCATGTCTTACATTCGGCACGCCTGTTAATATACTCCACAACGATATTAGCATTTTTCACAACTGCATCACATTGATAACTCATGTTCAACTTGTGTTCCACTATCACCCCCAGATCCCTTTTAGCAATACTACCCCGTAGCCAGTTATTCCCCATTTTGTACGTGCACATTTGATTTTTCCTTCCTAAGTGTAGTACTTTGCACTTGTCTTTATTGAATGTCATCTTGTTGTTTTCAGATCAGTTCTCTAATTGGTCAAGATTCTCCAAAGTGCTTGCATATGTTACAAATGCTATGAAGGATGAAGAGCTGCAATCCACACAATGCTTGTTTTCTTACCAGCATCTGATTTCTGTCCATAATCCCTTTGACCTGTAGAATGGGTAAAAAAAATGAAAGAAAGGCTACTTTAGCAAGGACAGCCTTTTTAAAGAGCTTGTTAAATAAGATAAGAAGATATTCAAGCTACATATGCAATGTATCTAAAATCTAAGTCACTAACCAGAGATCTGGAGAATATTTAGATTAAAATGTTCAATAGCAGGCATCTGCAGAATGTTAACACGTTCTTTAGCTTGCAGTATATGGCATCTGCCACATTAGCATTATGCTGGTGTTTATCTTGCAAATGCTGGTTGTCAGACGACCAAGCAGTTTACCACAATTATTTTGTCACTAGTACCTTTCAAAGCAGCATTTGTAACAAAAAACCCAAAATCCGGTGAAGGTTGTAAATCTCCACAATTTCTTTCATGCAATTTGACAGAGTAGAAATCCAGTTTATTGTTAAAAGATTGACTTTTAAAGCACACAAACACACCAGCCCCAGAAAAACAGAAACGCTAGAATGCTTCTACTGGATAGTAATAAGATATTGGTGGCTTTTAGATTTATACAGAATTTCCACTGAAACATTTTGGATACTTGGCACTTACCACCAAAATTTTTGAAGCCACCACGGTCACCACCACTGCAGAGGAAAAATTGAAGAAATGATTTCTTCCTCAAGTCTCTATGTGCTGAGCCTAAGGCTCAATCTACACTTATCTGATCAAAAGTTATTGTCTATTGGCTAAAGCAACACCTCTATGTTTTGCACACTATTTATTTGCGTTCAAAGATTATTCTTTCAGATAGCTAATCTCCTAGGGTACGAATCCCAGAAACTAATCTCCAAAAGAATTGCTGAAACAAAGGTGGGTGTATACACTAATTAAAAAACCCTTTTCCAGCTCACAAGCCAAACGAATGCTATTTAAAACTGGCATTTAAAACAGAGGCATACTTTTTATAAAAATTAGTGGGCTTTACTCCAATCTAGCAGCTGCATGGATAGTTAATTACCACTTGTGAACTGAAATTAATTAATCTCTATTCTTATGCATTCAAGTAAATTTGGATAAATTAGTATTACTAAGCACACTCTGAAGTAGGATGTGTGAGGATCTGGGAATCTGTACAACAATGTACTACTAGCATTTGACATTAATGATAAAGTGTGTGTATGAGAATGAGCTTCAATAGCAGAGGTCGTGAACTTTTAATTAATTCATTCTGAAACCTGTGGCACAAAATGTAGACCAAGTTAATAGCTTACACACACAGATTGCCAGGGAATGAGGGGAGTTTAGTTGTTTTGAAGTCCCATTCCAAATTTAATGGAAGTAAAAGCCTGATATCTCCCACACTTATTCTATTTAATGTGTGGTTCATGGTATTGATATTTCCCATATTTAACATTAACAACTAAATCCAGGTGCAAGGATTAAAACACTCAATATTCAAGGCCTTTAGAAAAAGATCAGCAGCATTTTTAAAGTTAACAGCCAAGCCTTTCCAAGTTTACAAGACTGCCGGCTTGTGTGGGAGTGCAGGTTTTCCACAGCAGTTACCAGCAGTAAACTGGAAAGTTCATTTCTCATTGTGGGAACTCTTATGCAGAGTAACTAAGATAAAGAGAGTACAAGTAAAAATCCTCAACTAGCACTCCTTGCCTAACCCTTGGAGGTTCTGCCCCACAGTTAATGCACCAGCCACTGCAGTAGTTTGTTTATGATTAAAATCTGGAGGGACTCCTAATTAACTCCAATCTCTCAACTTGTCAAAGTCCAGGTGTGGGACAAGAGCTCAAAATAAGGGACATTAGTAAAATAGGCTTGTGACGTTGCACCCCATAAGGCTTAATGGAAATATGCTTATGAATGTATATATGACATAACTGGAATATGTTTTATGCTACATATGCCATGTAACATCTCTCTGTAAAGGTTATGATCTACTGAATACATTCCTCCTATTTGTATGCATGTATCATTTTTGTACTTGAAGTTATGAATATTGGCTGTATACTTGCCTGATTTCTAAGTAGCCTTAGTAGAGCATTTGGTCAGCTTCTTGAGAAAGGAATGTGCAAGTTAAATGCCCAATCAAGAACCACTTAAGCCAACAATGAACTTGAAAATGCCAATCCACATCTGAGCTTTCCCAGGAAGGTGGCTTGGCTGGTAAGAAACTCAGTCATACGTGTACATGTCACTTGCCCATGTGACACCAAAACTCCATTTTGTAGCTGGATTCTACACAGGTGTAGAAGAGAGAGAGAGAGAAAGTCTATTTAAGCCCATGGGAGACCCCTCCATTTTGGTCTTCATCTGGCTAAAGAGATAACCTCTCCACCCCCAAGGATACCTGGAAGAAACTGGAACAAAGACAGTAACTAAAGGGAGTGTGAGAGATTGCTGGACCCAGACTAGAAGGAGACTAGTCTGTAAAAGGAAGTTTACTGGAATTCCTCTAAGGGTGAGGTTTTTATCTGTATTCAGTTTTCTTAGACATAGATTTGCGTGTTCTATTTTATTTTGCTTGGTAATTCACTTCGTTCTGTCTGTTACTACTTGGAACCATTTAAATCCTACTTTCTATATTTAATAAAATCACTTTTTACTTATTAGTTAACCCAGAGTATGTATTAATACTGGGCCAGGGGGGAACGACAGCTGTGGATCTCTCTCTATCAGTGTTATAGAGGGCAAACAATTTATGAGTTTACCCTGTATAAGCTTTATACAGGGTAAAACGGATTTATTTGGGGTTTGGACCCCACTGAGAGTTGAGATCTGAGTGTTAAAGATAGGAACACTTCTTAAGTTGCTTTCAGTTAAGTCTGCAGCTTTGGGGCACATGGTTCAGAACCTGGGTCTGTGTTGGAGCAGACTGGCGTGTCTGGCTCAACAAGACAGGGTGTTGGAGTCCCAAGCTGGCAGGGAAAGCAGGGGCAGAAGTAGTCTTGGCACATCAGTTGGCAGCCCCCAGGGGGTTTCTGTGATCCAACCCGTCACAAGGCTATGAAGCATCAATATGGGATTCATTTCTTTAGGATACTGTATATACATTTTCTGTTACAACAAATGTGAAGTCATGAATGCAAGATGTAATTTACAATTTTAAAAAGTCAAAAGTTTTCTGTGAGGTGACGGTAAGTCTGTCTAAAACAAGGGCCAGGATTTCATTAATCATTATGTAAGCTAGCTTTAAAGACTTATTACCATACAAGGAAAACAGCTGTTATATCATGACAAAACCTTGCAGCAACTGCTGATATATTTACATTCATGGAATATTACCTTCAGCTAGGATCTATTTTCATGAACTTGCTGTTGACTTTCAAATGTTATATATACACAAAGTTATTTGAAACACTAAATGGCAGACATTCATATGCAATTATATTCAGCTGCATGAAAGATAAAAATGTATGGGTTCCAAACACTATTTACAGTAGCCTCTGCTAAAGGATGGATAATTTTAAAGACTGATGATAAAACAAGAATGGTGATCACAAAAATTCTATTGCAAACACACTTCTGCCACCCACAATTCACTTCAATCCTCTAAGAACCGACCAACAGGTTTCCTTGTACCCTTCTTATTAAATGTCAGTTAAAAACTTTGCCCCATTGGCATATTAGCTCAGAACTAGGTACACTGATTTATAGTGAATGAATCAGTCACGCAAATTTTGTCTTCAAGATTTCAAACTCTGGATTCCTTCCCCAGTTCACCAGGACTGCACGATTCAGAACGTGCATTTTTTCTGGTTTGTAAATATACAACATGAAAGATGTAGATAGAGAAATAAGACACTTATTTACAGTAAACAATCAGGATGTTATGGAAAATGAACACTGTGAGTAAAAAATGTATGCCCCAGGATTCAAGAAGGTGAAGCTGGATATGTAATGCCTGAAGCCACAGGCTGAAAGCATTACTACCCAATAGAGATCACTTTTTGCAACTTATAGACTGTTTATATTTTTACTATACACCTCTACCCCAATATAACGTGACCCGATAGAACATGGCATCGCATACAACGCGGTTAAGCTCCGACACACTGCTCTGAGCAGCGTATTAAGGGTGCCGAGCCGGGGCCGAGCGGTTGGATAAGGGGCAGAGGGTCTCAGGGGCGGCCAGGGGCTCCCCCCTGCAGGGTCTGGGAGTCAGAAGCTGTGGGGGGGGCCCTTTTGGGCCCCGCAGTCCCAGAGTGGCCCAGGGGATTTTGGGGGGCGCAGCCCGCTCAGCTTCCCTTGCCCCAGCCCCAGCCATGTCACTTGGGGGAGGGGTTTTGGGGGAAGGGATCCCCCCCGACACTCACCGGCAGAAGCGGAGCAGCCCGGCCCCAGCCCGCTCCACTCCGCCAGCTCCAAGCCACGGCGCTCTGCTTCCTGCCGCAAGTGAGTGCGAGACCTTTCCCCAACCCCCCCGCCCTCCCGCGACACAGCTGGGGCCGGGGCAAAGAAAGTGGAGCGGACTGTGGCCGCGTCACTCCGCTTCCTGCCGCTGGTGAGCGCGGAGGGCATCCTTTCCCCAACCTCCCCACACTCACCGGCGGCGGGAAGCGGAGCACCGTGGCTGGGAGGTGGCGGAGTGGAGTGGCCGGGGCCATGTTGCTCCGCTTCCCACCACTGCCAGTAAGTGCCTGTCAGGGGGCAGGGGGGTGTGGCTAGAGATCGGAGCAGTCAGGGGACAGGGAGCCGGGGGTTGGGTAGGGGGTGGGGTCCTTTGGGTGATTAGGGACAGGTGTCTCTGGAGGGGGCAGTCAGGGAACAAGGAACCGGGGGAAAAGGGGGGGGGGGGGCAAAGCAAGTTCGATATAACACGGTCTCACCTATAACGTGGTAAGATTTTTTGGTCTCCTGAGGACCGCGTTATATTGGGGTAGAGGTGTATTCTGTAGAAGTGTATTGTTGTCCTAACGTGCTTCAGTGTTGGTTATTCTCCGCTATGTCTCATGTGACCAACTGAACTAATGTATCTGTATTAGTTAGATGGCAGACCTCTTGGATGAATGTAAGTGACAGATTTTCCTCTTTCACATGTACTTTAGTATTACATTTTCCCCTGAGATCGTTGCAAATAGCTGCTGGGGACCCAGGGACTTAAACATCTTATTTCTCATCTTCCCAACATGAGTTTAGGTTTCTTAAGAAAGAGAAGAGGCGCATGGATATCGATCCAAAATTCTGCACTAAGTGAGGGAAAAGTCACATAGACCTGTTTGCTCTAAACAGCTGATGCTGTGCAGCCTCACATTTACCATGAAGACCTAGTTAAGAAAACAGTCTCAGCAACTGGACTGTTTGGCAATACATGGATGCAACAGAATACACACCCCTGTCCTGGGATGTGTGTAACATAACTAGTATCACACTGTATACTGCCTTTTAGAAGCTTTATATATAGACTGAATGTGACAGATAATCAGCTTGAGTTCCGGTTTTTAAAACATCCTTTAATCAGTCAGAAAACTAGCAAAAAATTCAGCTATATCACCAATGCAAAAAATTGAATTCTAGGCAGCCAAAGTGAATCCTAATCACCATTCACAAAAATTAACCCTAATGCCACAAAAATGCTGTCATTAGATTTTTCTTGTAAGCTGGTATCCACCCATCTTCATTTATTTTCAAACCTATTGGCATAGTCTGGTGTGACATTGCACTCCATACGTTTTATTGAAATATGCTTATGAGTGTGAATATGATTTAACTGGAATATGCTTTACGCAAAAGGTCTCTTGTAAGGTATCATAATGAAGGTTATAAACTACTAAATATATTCCTCCGATTTGTATGCATGTATCATTCTTCTATCTGAAGCTAGAAATATGAAGTATAACTCTGAGGTCCTATTGTCATTATGCAAAGCGTGGGCCATTAATGGTGGTTTAGAACCTTGATGGCTCCCATTGACTAAGGACAATTGGTTGTAAATGGTTTATTTATCTGCAAACCTTCCTGTGTACGTGTGGGCCAACCAAGGAAGAATAGAGACTAGGGGTCTTACTCACCTGATAATGAAATCCATCTTAAATCTGGTACTTTTCCATTTACAAGGAGGGGCAGTAGCGTCATGGAGCCGGGCTCATACTCAGAAGGGGCCCTGGCCTGCTCTGCTTGCACTGTGCCCTGAGCCCCCGGGTCTGGGGCGGCGGGGATACTCTGGCCATAGGGAATCCGGGGGGTGGAGGGGAAGGTATTCTGGTGTTCAGCAGCGGGGCTGTGTGGCATGGCATGGGCCCACCCCTGAGGGGAAGGGGGCATGCTGGCAGCACAGGGCCGGGTGGGCCACTGTGCATCTGGCAACTGCCTGTTTGTAAATAGTGCCCTCGCACTGGGCTGGGCGGAGTGGGGCTGCCCTGACATGCCATGCCCCATTGCCTCTTGCTGGTCCCTCGCTCTGGGGACCTGGCCCCCCGCATGCTCCATGGACCCTAAGGGGGGCCCACAAATATGTTTGGCACCAGGCCCACAAAATGTTAATCCGGCCCTGAGAGGGGTGGAGAGCCAGAGAGAAAAGATTCCCGCCTTGTGACAGAGCTATAAAAGGGGGTGGAGCAGGCTGCCAAAGTGGGCTGCCAGTCATGAGAAAACCCCTACTTACCACCTGAAATGTCTGCTGGAACTAACGACTGCACCAGGTGAAAGGATTGGGCCCAAACTAGGAAGGAGTATAGTCTGTGAAAGAAGCTTATATGGAACATCTTTGAGGGAGAGATATTACCTGTAATCAGTTAATGTATTAGGCTTAGACTTGTGTGTTTTGTTTTATTTTCTCTTCGTGACTTACTTTGGTCTGTTATTACTTGAAACCATTTAAATCCTATTTTTTATACTTAATATCACTTTTGTTTATTAATAAACCCAAAGTAAGTGATTAATGCTGGGGGAGCAAACAGCTGTGCATCTCTCTCTATCAGTGACAGAGGGTGAACAATTTATGAATTTACCCTATATAAGCTTTATACAGAGTAAAACAGATTTATTTGGGGTTTGGATCCCATTGGGAACTGGGTGTCTGGGTGCTGGAGATGTTTTCAGTTAAGTCTGCAGCTTTGGGGGCGTGGCCCAGACCCTGGGTCTGTGTTGCAGCAGGCTAGTGTGTCTGGCTCAACAAGGCAGGGTTCTGGAAGTCCCAGGCTGGTAGGGAAACCGGGCTCAGAGGTAATTTCAGCACATCAGGTGACAGTCCCAAGGGGGTCTCTGTGACCAAACCTGTCACATCAGGAATAACAGCTGCTAGAATCTTAGGAGTACAGGTATCACCAGTGTTCCCAAGATCATGGTTGAAGCAAGCAGCATCTTTCAGCTAAAATTCTTCAAATAGCTTTACTACTCCCTTTTTATCAATGATGCATACTTGTATTGTCTTTAGAGGGCTTCAAGCCATAAATGTTCCTTTCAAAGAGAAAAAAGCTGCAGATATTGGAACAAGTAGCATTAAAAGCCAAAGGCCAAATTCTTCCCTCCAATACGCACCTAGACTTCTCATTGAGCACAATGGGAGTTACATGCAAGGACATAGCTTTCTAAATATAACTGAAATGAGAACTGACTATTTAGCAGAGTACTAAAGACACAGATTCTGCTAACTATGGATTTTACTTTTATCAAAGTATTAAATTTATGCTAGTATAAAGAAACACAGCTGCAGGAAGTGACCTACTTGGAAGTGTAATGGGGATACAAAGAAATGAGAAATCACTATTGTTATCTTATGAAGTTCCATACAAACAGTTATTTATTCACTGAACTCCATACACCTGTGTCCCTGTTTATTTTCTTCCAAACTTTGTAAAGCCTGAACATGAACGTACAGAAACCTAATAACGTAATATCAATTCTAAACACAGATGGCATGATAATACAAGCCACTTTAGCTGTATGACAATTTCTTGGTATTAGATTAGGCTGAGTCCCCACACAAAGGAACTAAATATAACAAATAAGCAGCAATGCATAATTTTCACTTGTAATATAATAAAGTTAAAATCAGGTTTAGATTTAATCACACACAACCAAGAAAATCCTATGTTTAGCAGTGTGATAACTCAATGACTGAGTGGAACAAATTCTGTTTTACGTTGCACAAGAAGCTGCATGGGTGTAGCCCAATTTTCAGTGTAATCTGAAGGCAGAACTTTACCCACTGAGTCCACAGATTCTGATACAAGGGGACAGAACAATTATGGTTGCTCCATTGACACTGCACTAATTGAGTGACTTTTTCTGGATTTTAGGTACACCCCCCCGCCCCACACACACACTTTCATAGCACCTTTCATCTAATGGGCTCAAGACATTTTGCAGAAAAGGATTAAGTACCACAACAACCTGAGACACACATTCTCTATTTTCCAGAGAGAGGAAAAGTGATTTGCTCAAAGAAGAAAAACAAGCTGGAGGCAGAGCCAAAAACAGAACTCAGGACTCCTCAGTCCTAGTGCTGTGTTCTAACCGTAAGAGTACAGAATGGGTGGAGGGGAGGGGAAAGGGCATATAGAACAGTTACTACGTAAGTGCCAGCATGACCTCTCCCTCAAATCAGTGCATCTCAAGTGACAGGTGATGGTTTTGTTTGGTTTCAGTTGTAAACTTTTTTTTTTTAATGGTTTTATAGTATAGATTTAACGTTTGTTCTTAGCTAAAGTCCGGCACAAAGGATCTCAGCAGTCTGTTTTAAAAAACAACAAAAATGGAAGTTTGGATGGATTGTTATTTTGCATCTAGAGTTCCAAGAGATCCAGCTCAAAACCATTTTTAAAAATAAAAAAAGCAATTATCAGACCACTGGTTACTTACCACGATGCAAGCATTTGGGGCAGAAGTTAACTACTGAATTTGAATATGGGTTACTGGATTTGAGCAGCAATTTTCATATAAAGCACTTTCCCCGAAAGCTGCTTGACTCTGCACATGCACAGGAAGTGAACTGAATGCTGTAGGCATTAAGTAAGGTACATTTTTGGGAATCCCTGCACATTATCTTGAAAGCAATTAATTCATTCATTAAGTGTCAGGACAATATTACACATTTTAAGAAGCATCTATATTTTCAGCTACTTTTGTCCAAAATGCTTATGGAAACAATAAATAATTTGGTTTTGTCCCATACAAAAGCCTGGAATCACACAAATACAGATGACTCCACACCTAGCAATCCTCCCTTGTTAAAAAAAATGCTAGCAAAGAACGTCAGGACAGTGCCAGCAAAGGCACTAACTGTTGCTGGCATTTTAACGACTCTGTTGCTCATCATGGCTCACAGTAGGGTTAGACTAAGTCAGGGGTAGTCAACGGGTGGACCATGGGCCAAAGCTGGACCGCAAGACCCCTTTGAACAGACCCCAAAATCTTTTTATTTATCATTATTACTTTTTTATTATTTTCTCTGAAGTCTGGACCTTGACTATACCCTGACCGAAAAATTCGGACCTGGACTAAGTGGTAAGAACACCCGTGGCTGGACCACCCGCCTGTCACTGTTACCATCAGGGGAGCTAGAACATCTTTATGAACAGCTAACATGCAAAGGACATTCATCCATTGTAGTCTCAGATTAGCTAATGATTTCATGCAACATCCAGGAAAAGTGCAAAGAAGGCACTTCAGACAAACGTTACAGCATCTTTAAAGAAACATATTTAAATTTTTAAGCTGGAAATGTTTAGTGCAACCTAAGGGCTGGTCTAACTTTTTTTTAGACCACTAACTGCAAATGTTTAAACCTATATAGTTATATCAGTACAAAAACTGTGTTTAGACAAGCCTTTAGAGTTAAATACTTCCTGATATTACCGGAAATATCACATTTAAGTGTTACCATGAAAAACACTATCTCAGTCAAACACTGTGTAACAAATAACCATCAGAAGTAGCCTCAGCATATGTGCACAAGTTGCTTTTAGGTTTGGGCTGATTTGGGGGGGGGGGAGAGGGGGGGGGGGCAAATATTGTTCTCAGGACTAAAAGCAGGGATCTGTTACCTTATTAAAGTTGTTCTCCTTCCACCACATTATTTTGTGATTGCAAACAACTCAAGCTTTTGTTAGAACTTGGTCAAGAAGCGTTTGAATGTGGAGTAAAAATCAACTTTTTAGGAGTAGAAACCTTAATCAAAATAGAAGACAACTGTATCTAGGCTGAAAAATTCTAGGGCATATTTTAGTTTGAGTCATTAAGCTTAAACACCATCGCTGTGCTGTGCTGAACAGAGGAAAACAGAATCATTAAAAATGGCTCCATTCCCCTCCCACTAATACATTCCTTCACATTTTTCAACCCCCATCCACACTCTTTTCCTTTCCTGGAAGTGGATGTCAAGCAATGGGATCAACTATATTTACATGCCAACATGATTATTTAAACATCTGTTGAAACAGCAGTAATGCGGGAGTGATTTATTTAATTTATTTATTTATTTTCCTGGCTTCTGTTTCACCACCTTGCAAAAAACACACCAAGTTTGTTTTGAATGGACATTGTCCACCAGTTGTATGTCTTTTGACGCTTACTTTAAAATTTCTTCACTAAAAGAGGCTCAACAACAAAGACAAAAAAATCTGGTTTTATCACGAGAGTTATAGAGACCCTTACCCACAATGAAGCAGCTACAATATTCTTAAAAACCTCAATTCTAACTGAAATTGAACATCTGAAGAGGGTTTGCTGCCTGTGAAGCTTACACTATACAAAAGCTGCCAATTATGAAGGAGCACAGAGTTCACTCACTTCTAAGATCCATCTAAAATGAGTTTCTAGTAACTTTGATACCATATACCAAGTCAAAATATTCAAGATCCATATACGTTATCGAACTGGTTACAAAGAAGAATAATGTAGGACCAACCTAGTTAGAACATGATTTGGACATTCCTATATGGATGGGATCAGAGTAAACCATGTTATAACCAAGTTAAATGACATGATCTCATTTTTATTTCAACTGTGAGAAACACTGAATCATTTTCATAATATAAAAGTGAGCACTAACAGTCTAATATTACAAGAGAATCTATGGAAAGCATTCTACAAAATATCCATTCAGAGAAATACTAAATTCGCATGTGAAAGGCAGTCCTACAACATTATGAGACATGCAAAGGAGTACTTGTGGCACCTCACTTCATCAGAGTGAGCTGTAGCTCACAAAAGCTTATGCTCAAATAAATTGGTTAGTCTCTAAGGTGCCACAAGTCCTCCTTTTCTTTTTGCGAATACAGGCTAACACGGCTGCTACTCTGAAACCTGTCACTATGAGACACGGTTATTTTACTTAAACCTCGACGGCTCCCCACAAACAATAGGATATCTACTTCTCATTCCACCTCAGCAGATCTAGCACTAACTCAAAGCAGCCCCATGTGGCAGTGGAATGGTGGTGTTAATAAACAACAGTTCATGGGTTGCTGGTAGCTTTAATTTCTATTTGACACTGTCTTGCTTTACATCCGTAGAACTGCAACTCAGAACTGTAGGTAGCAGGTATAAATTAACAGCTTCTTTGCATCTTTGCTAACTTTATATGTAGTTTGGGCAGTTTAAATGGATTTTAAAACAAAGGCCCCCAATCCTGCGAACTCATGCATGTGCATGAACGCTATACATATATACAGTTAAGCATGTTCATAAGTCTGTCTTTGTAGGATCAAGGCCTAAGTCAGCTGTAGAAACATTTACAGTAAGTATAAAAACCTGACATCTAGTAAAGGCAAATAAACTGAATTAGAAGGCCATCATCGTTTTAGTTTGATTGCTAAAACAGTGACAGAAAAACGTAGCTAAGCTGTTGAATTCCTTCAGGTTCATGTTTGTTTATTCAGTCACTACTTCAGAGGAAATACTGGGGGAAAAAAGTAGTCAAGATCGAGTAATCTGAGTCTTTCTGCTTTATTAAAGACATTAGCCAAACCTTGCATATCATCTGTAATAATATTGGCCTTCTTTGTAAAGCACACTGAAATCTATTGATATAAAGCACTCTAAGACTTGGTGATATTACTGTAATAAGTCACCATATACGGAAAATGCTTTCCTGCCAGAGGGTTATCTGCCATTAGGCCGCAGAACCTTGGCTCTAAATTCTATTTTTGAGCCTCTCTCTCTCTCTTTTTTTTTTAAAGGCATCTAGAAAGAATCTTGGTTTATAGCATGTAAAATACCTGATGTCAAAGAGTAGTCTCTTTGAGAAGCCTTGTATCACAGCCATTAGATATAAAATGTAGCCAAGTGTCTTTATGATCATCACTTTAAGTCTTGTCCTATTCCAATATAAGTAATGTTCCCTGGGCTAAATCTTTAGTATTTCAGTGCAGGCTGATCAGTGTAATTTTAGGAAGCAACAACCTTCTGTTTTCTGTGCTCAAAGATCTGAATTGTGTTATCTTAAACACTGAAACCAAAGCAACTAAATAGCAAGATATTACAAATACATTTGCAGGTATTGGGATTAGATCACTTACGTTAATCCAGACATATGACCTCTTCCATCCATTTCATATCCCCCTCTACCTCCTCCCTGTGAACCGCCGTATCCTCTATTATCTTCTCCATACCTACTCTTTTCACGTCGACCATCTAGAGAACCACAAAGTATGTGTAAATTGAATGGCAAGTTTATACTAAACCCATTGCTTAAATTTTCCAATTAAAAAATAAATAAGACTTTCGTGTTTTAAGCTCTTTCCTTGCATCTGTTCCACACAATCACAAGGCCTAAATCAAGTTCTGATTTATCTCCCTAGATTACTATGGGACGTGATATTCCTTAGAATGTGGATGCCACCATATTCTGGTACATCACATTTTGCAGAAAATAAATCCATAGCACCTAAAATCCCAGCTGAGTTTCTCCTACCCTGAAAAAGACAGACATGTAAATAGTTCGGTTAAAGGCTACGTTTTAATCTTCACATCACTTGTTTGTCAAGACAGAAGCTGAGACATTGGTGCTGTGATAGATAAGTAAAGCAGATCAGACCACTGTCCAGGGAGGTAAAGACAGATTCCAAGGTGCCTAGTGCCTGTGCATATGGAGATATTTCTTCCCTCCACTTCCCAGTAACCCTCCAATACAGGCAGGCAAATAAGACCACAAAGCCCTGGAATATGGAACCAGCGATAGTCAGCTCTGGCCCTGCAGCTTCCACAATACCACTGAAGGAGAGAGAAAGCCTTTTCCCCCCCTATCAAGTCTCTCACTTTTTCTGCCTTTACTCCACCTGCAGCTGCAAAGTCTCTTATTCTCCTCCTCCCCCCATCTGCTTCAGATTCACCATCTTGCTTCACTCCCCACTTGTATCTAGTCTGGAAAAGAGTGTAGTAAAGAAGAGAACCTGCAGTGACAGCCACCAGGGCAGAAGGATGTAACTAAGCTGCTGCAAGCTGATGGGAGAGAGTAAACAGAGGGAGCAAAAGCCTCAGGAAACTACAGGCTCCTTTTCCTTAGCAGCTTTGACAAAGTGGCAGAACTTGAAAAGGAACAGCTTCCTTCTCATAGATTCTGCCCATAGGAGGCAGCTCCCTTTCAGAGCCCCTCTCTTCTTCTCAAACATACTTTAAGGAGAGGAGGGACAACAAACATTCTTTACATGCAGGGAAAGTCATTTCATCTGCCTGTCAACTTCCTGTAAAGAGCTTTGATCTTCCATGCACACAGCCAGACCTCCACATCCAGCCAGTCTTAACAAAGAAGTGACATAGGGCAGCAAATCTGCAATATCTCTAAATATCTTCATTTTTTCCCCCTCAAAAGGCAACTGTGCTCCTAGACATTGGAAAGGATGGAAAGCCTTTCTGGTGGGACTCACCCTTTATAGGCATTCACTTCCCTCCCTCCTCTTAAAAATATAAACACTCCAAACGAAAGAAACATCAAGGGGGCTGAAAAAGGGCATGCCAATCACCTGATATTGTTTAATTTAACTAAGGCAGCTGCAGGCTTGGGATGAAGATTCTTATAACATTAGTGTCGATCAGGGCACCCACCCTCAAATCTAAAGTGAAAACCTTTCTTCCCACACATAAGGAAGAAAAAGGTGAAAAAAGTTTCAGGGATCAGAAAACTCATGCATAGATGCGGACACAATTTTTGACCCCACCAAGTCATGAGCAGTTAGTAAGAGTTCTCCATCTCCATCATTCTACAAGAAACACTCACCAAATTGGAGAAAAAGACTTTCACTGCTTTCCATCTCCCCCTAATAATAATCTGAATGCAGAAACCCAAAACATTTCATATCACAAAACAGAATGAAGTTCTTCAATTTAACTTGGCTAAAGATTGCTATACTCATTCTGCATGCTCTACCTTGCATGTTGTGACTGTAGCTTTCCTTTTGCTGTGATTGATAGGATTTCTGATGCTGACCATATGAACCTTGTTGCTGATCATAGCTTGACTGCTGGTCACATGAGCCCTGCTGCTGGCCGTAGTCTGACTGTTGGTCATATGATCCTTGCTGCTGACCATAGCTCGACTGCTGGTCATAGCTTGACTTGGGTTCATATGAAGAGGCTCTTCCACTGAAAATAAAGAGGAATAATAATTTAATTATTAGACAGTAAAGAGAGTTTATATTCCCAGTATAGAGAGAGCAGAATAATGGCTAAAAATGCATAATGATTCTGATCAGACTTCCTAGTCTTGATTTCCTTCAGGACTCAAAAACAAAATACAAACCCACAAAACCACCACCTTTATTTATACAGAAATACCACACTGTTTGACTTCGCTAGGTGTGGCTTCAGATGCAGGGGAGCAGAAACGCATGTATTATCATCACATCATCTGTTTAACAGCAGAAACAAACCAACAGAAAATGCTATTAACACCATAGGAAACATGGGTTTTGTTTTATTGTTTTCTATTCATGACTTTAGCAATCATAGTGAAAATCCAGACAGCGAATGCAAGGACTGTTCCGCCTGGTTTACACCTACTTCCAC
This sequence comes from Eretmochelys imbricata, assembly GCF_965152235.1. NCBI lineage: Eukaryota > Metazoa > Chordata > Testudines > Cheloniidae > Eretmochelys > Eretmochelys imbricata. The sequence continues at coordinate 19,961,070 of NC_135588.1, read as the reverse complement.
CAAGATCCTGGACCACAATCAGCCTCAGAGTAACTCCACCAAAATCAAAAGAGTTACACAGAGGATGAATTTGGTCCTCCGTGCTATTCGGGATAAGAAGATTGAATTCAGATGCTTTCCCAAAGAAAGACAAAGTAAATTATATCAAATATGAAGTTCTAGCTATAAATTTCCCAAACTCTGAAAAGTCATTCTTCCAGAAAACATCTGGGTACAAATGGGCAACCAATTTTATAAGATACCTGGGGATTCAAATCTCAAACACCCTAGAAGAACTCGACACTTAAATGTCAAACCACTATTTCAGCAAATGAAAAGATCTGGAGTACTGGGGGCAGTATGCAATTTCTTAGTTGGGGAGAAGAGCCACAGTCAAAATGAGTATTTTGCCAAGGGATCTCTTTCTTCTTTCAAAATCTTCTTGTAGTCATTCCAGATAAAACTGTAGCAGAAATACCATGGAGGATGTTAGCATTTATACGGAATAAGAAAAGACCAAGAGTGAGTGCAGATACCGTGGACAGATCCATTAAGCAGCCAGCTCAAAGCAGTAGCAGATTAGAGGTGCTCTAACCCAGCCAACAGTGGGTCTTTACTGAAGAAAAAATATTGTGGCAGTGTAAATACTGCTAGGCTACCATGGATTAATAAAAGAAAAGGAGTCCTTGTGGCACCTTAGAGACTAACCAATTTATTTGAGCATGAGCTTTCGTGAGCTACAGCTCACTTCATAATGAAGTGAGCTGTAGCTCACGAAAGCTCATGCTCAAATAAATTGGTTAGTCTCTAAGGTGCCACAAGGACTCCTTTTCTTTTTGCGAATACAGACTAACACGGCTGTTACTCTGAAACCATGGATTAATAAAAAATTCACACCCTCCAGAAATGTACACACATCCTTTAGCAAAGGCTCCTCTATGAGTCTGGAATAGAACTAGAGAGAAGTTCTTTTCCCTTGCCAACTACACCAATTACAAATAATCCAGCTCTTAACCCACATCATGAACCAGAGAAGTTTAAAGACTGGGACTATTCAGTACAGAAAACAGCACATTTGTCCAGTTTTTTTGGAAAATTTATATTTGACAGGCATGCCTGATTACACATTTAAACAATCACTTTAATAAAAAAATAATCACTAGAAACAACATGTTCAAGCAGGCTTGAATGGTGTTATGATGCTCACTGTAATATGGCAACACCCTGGTAACCAGAGAGCTCTAAGGAGTATATTATTTGTATAGTGTCTCCTTAAACAAAAAGGTCAGCTTTAATGGTTTTGTTTCTGATATTTACATGTGAAAGATTTGTAAACCTGTTAAAACTTCCTAAATAAACAAACAGTAGTTAAACCACAACAAAAAGATGGTCTTTATCCACTTCATGATTGCTAAAGCTTCCTGCTGTTGAGACAAACATCAGACCCCTACTGCAGTCTGCTTTCCCTCCCTTATTCCTAAATCAAGCCGCCTGAACAGGGAAAAACAGCAGGCAATTGGTATTTAAAGTCTTCAGTTGTCAAATATCTAGATTGTCCTACAGTGTCCTGGCACTGAATTGGTTTACATACAATTCTGTATAGTCAAGCATTTGTTTCTGTGACTATAAGATTAGTGACACCTTCCAGCTCCTCTCCAGAGGAGTCGTGCAAAGTATTTTACAGTGAAAGTAGGCAGCCTTTAAGAAAGTCAAATACCTCAAATGTCTATCGATGTTCTATTTAGAGTATTTAGATCATATTGTATTGGTAAATAATCTTTAGTTTAAATTAAACACTATCCATGGTGTCAACAATATAAGCAATAAGGAAGCCACAAATATCAGGACAGAGAATTGTTAGAAGAACAGACAATTGCTAGTATGACTGTTTAACCCATTTATCAGAAAATTACATTTCCATTTAAAAGCTTCCAGAGCTGGGAGTTGGAGGACCTTCTTAAAGATTGCTCTAATAAGTTTCCAAATGTAGCTACTTAACAAGGTATCTATGGCAGACAGTGTTTGAAACTTACAGGGTTAACTTTATTTCCTTACCCTCCAGATGATTCTTTTTGTTGCTCCTGATTGCCATAAGACTGTTGGCCATATGAGCTCTGATTCTTATTTTCATAACCAGATCCTCTGCCATATCCTTGTTGTGAAGTTTGTCCATAACCTGAAAATTGAACAGGAGAATTTTTTATGTAATCAAACCATGAATATTTACTAGACAGGAAATTCAGCAAGCTAGCCAACCTGTTTGACTTTGTCCATAGTTTCCTTGATAACTTCCATAGTTCTGTCCATAAGAGGAACTCTCCCCACTCTGCCCATAGCCAGAATAACCCTGTAATTTAGAGAAAGATTTCAAGCAGAGGTCAGATCCACTAGAGGAAATAATGTCTTTCCTTGTCTAGACCGGTGGCCTGCATCAGTGCAGCTCTATTCCACCGATGACTGAAATTGGGCTATTTCTTAATGCAGACAAGTCAACAAAACAATCATCTCTTACCTCAGGAAAAAAAAAAAAAATTAAGAAGCACAAATTGTATTTCAACCTACCTGTGGTGCTTGTCCATAATTTTGATTGCCTTGACTGCCATATGATGAATAGCTGTAAAATATAGAATTTTTTAAGTAAACTTGTATCAAGTATTAGATAAAATAAAATACACAGTATAAGGAAAAGTATATAGTAAACTATGCTATGTAAACTGCAAGTTTCTTGTATTTACTGTGATTTGGGAATATTTCTAATTTAAGTATTTGTCTTTTATGTATTTAACCTATGTGCCTACAGTGATAAGCAGATTAGAAATGCAGAGATAAAATAATGGATGACTAAGATGAAAGATTTGGTAGACAAAAGCTGGAGAATTTAAACTCAGATTCTGTTTCAAGTATAGATTTTAGGGTATAGGAGCTGAGCCTTATTGTAATTTTCCAGAATATCCTATAATGAAAATGAATCTTATATGAACCCAAATTATTCAAAATTAAAGAACACTTAAAAAGGTCAAATACAAAAACACAAAAAGCATACTAACAGATTTTAAGTCAGTTGCCTTTTAATCAATTACTATTCCTCTGATAATTTGCTGAGGAGTCTAACAATATTGTAGTTCATCCTCATGAAAAACTGCACCAGCTTCAGACTATATTTACTTGATATTGTCCCATTTTACTGAATCCATCATGAACTTCACAGACAAGTTATGCACTAAAATAAGGTACTGTTCAGCTGTGTATAACATACATTGCTATGACCTCTTTAACCATGTGTTAATGTACACACACGTACTGTAGACACTTTCACTAAAACAGTCAGGTGTATCCAGGATTTGAATACTTTTGTAAAGGAATACTATTATCGATAATATCTTTTTCACAATTCAGATTATTGTAATACTGCATAGATTCCAGAATTAATGTAATTTCTGCAAATGTGCATAAACCCAGTTGTAGTCCATTTTTCCTATTTCAATACAACACTTTTAAACATCAGTTTCTCATGGTGAAAACCAGATTTACACCTATATCCTGCTATTTGATCTCCATGGGGAGAGCCCCAGCAAATTCACTGGAACTATGTATGGGCATAAAGGTCTGCCTGTGTAGATCCAATTGTAGAACTGGGGTTTTAGAGTTATAACACACAAACCAGCTACTGTATTTACATTCTATGTGCAGCAGAGAGACAAATCCCTACAATTGGTTAGAAGAGGCATTCTGGGAACAAAAGAGCTTAAGAGCCACTTGTCCAATAACAAAACACATACAAGAGATTGTGAAGCAGCCCTGTATATTTAAAATGCATGGGATAGATTGTCACATGGAAAACACCTGTGGCTATTTTATGAATCAGCTTTTAAACATTCTTAGCTATGAATTTATCAATTTCAGGGAGCACAAAGGTAGGTTTTAACTTCTTTCAACTAGTTTTGGGAAGAACATTTACCTTACTTGACACTTCTGACTACCTATTTTGCTCAAAGTCTTACTACTTACCATATCTCTGACTACCCCACAAACACCTTAAGAAAGTAACAAAAAGAAAAAAATACTTGTGTATATTTATGGCATCATCCACACACACTTTCAAAAGTACTTCATATGTTATGTCATACATACCTCTGCTGCTGGCCCCCAGATTGACTGTAACTTCCAGAATCTATTTTAAAAAAAAAAACAAGAAAAAAAAAAGGGTATTTTAGTAAGAAGCACAGAGCGCTTCTGATTCACCCAAATGAGACCTCAATTCTAGAGCACCTAGGTAAAGACTGACAAGAAAAAGTCTCTAAATAGAGTTAAGATGGTAAGAACCAAAGGCAGAAGTTAACGGTTAATCCAGAATTTCTTCTAAGTCATTTACAGATTTTCAATGAATTCAAAGAAATGAGTTTTACATAAAAAAAGTCAACCTATGCATGCATGATATGTTTATTACACAGCTTTTAGAGTAGTCAAAATGGACAGTCACCAAAACAGTAATGTGTCAAACTGAAGTCATTAAAGGACATCAAGTTTAAAAACAAAGACATTTCTTTGAAAATCTTTTATCTATTACTTTCAGAAGTAGCTCCTAAAATTATTGTAAATGAAACAGAGAAAAAAAAATATTTTCTCCGGTTATTTTGTGCATTGGACAGTATTTATCAGTTTAGTATTTTTATTTTATAGTCAGCCTGTTTCCCCTTTTGTCTCCAAGAGAAAACAGGTGAGAGAAAATCATTTTTTAAACTCTGTTTGTAAAACAGCAGAACTAATAGTGGGACTCAGGCAAGTGCAGTACTCGTAACTACTTTCATCTTGTGTTCTGAAATATAGATTTACTTCGATGACACCACTTTAAGTCTCAAGGATCGCATGACTAATGAACAGGCACCCTCTGATGGCTAGAGAACGAAATACCATTATCAATTAAGAGTACATCATAAACATCTTAAAATAAAGTAAACAGACAAAGCCAAATCTGTCAGTTTTATCTGATGTCCATTTTAAGACAATGGGTTAGGTTAGAGAGCTTTTCTTGGCAAAGGAGCAGAGGGTAACGTGGAATTTGGGGGAGCATTAGTGGAAAGAAAGACCCCCGCACCTTCCCCCATGACATTTCCCTGCCTTTTGGCAGTGGCAGAAAAATTATAATCACCAGCACAAGCCAGACAGAAACCCCAGTTTTGGTTGTTCATTTACAAAGGATGCAAGTTGTCCGAACAAAGGTCAAGACTTTACTACTCTACTTACAAATGATGGAATCTTTCTGATAGCAGGCAAACAGATTCAGACAACACAAGTACATTAAAAGAATGTGGCTTTTGAGGGAAAAAAATTTCTCAGAACCACGGTAATTAAGATCAAGTTAAACCTGTACTTTGTAAGACATCTTAGTAAGGATCCTAAGCAGCAAAATCTGCACCTGAAGCTCCCCAGAATATACTATTACCACAGCAGGTCTACGAATCTAGACTTTAAAAGCTATCAGAGAGCAACATTAGGGTGAGCATGCCCATTGCCTAGGTATCAGGGATTTAATATTCTGAAGTGTGAATTGCCTTTCCCTGATAGATTAGGCCTACCATGTTCCTCTACAACAGTTACGGATAAAGGTGGCAAAAAGAAAAGGAGTACTTGTGGCACCTTAAAGACTAACCAATTTATTTGAGCATGAGCTCAAATAAGGATAAAGGTGGATTTCCTTGGCTTTTTACATTTTAATAGCTGATATCATTTACAATGTGTAAATGTCAAAAACTCTTCATAGACCTGGTGAAATGGTATCTGTTAGAGCAGTGGTGGTCAATGGCAAACCACGGTCATCGGGAGCTGCGGTGGGCTGTGCCTGCGCGTGGTCAACGTCAGCAAAATGTCTTGCCACCCGCAATCAGATTACCTTGATGGGCCGCATGCAGCCCACAGGCTGCCCACCACGGAGTTAGAGACTGAACTTTACAAGTCATCTACATATGTTCCAGTAGTCACTTACCCATTGCCATGCCAACTTTGGTCCCTTTAGAAACTACACTACCAGTCACAACCAAAATTCTAATAATTTGTGTAATTACTTTTTTTAAGTACTTCCTCAATTCACCTGCAATCCAACCCAAATTTAAGTCTCCAGAGATGAAAAATTAGAACATAACTATGGTTTCTGTGTATATTAAAAAAACAACAACAACTATTTATATCGCCCTACACAGCCAGGCCTACTTTCACAGTCCACTATTAACTTTGTCAAGTTTTGACACCATCGAATTAGGCCTGAATAAAGACTGGGAGTGGCTGGGTCACTACAAAAAATACTTTTCCCTCTGTTGATACTCACACCTTCTTGTCAACTGTTGTGAATGGGCCACATCCACCCTAATTGAACTGGCCTCATTAGCACTGACCCCCCCACTTGGTAAGGCAACTCCCATCTTTTCACATGCTGCATATTTATACCTGCCTACTGTATTTTCCACTCCATGCATCTGATGAAGTGGGTTATAGCCCATGAAAGCTTATGCCCAAATAAATTTGTTAGTCTCTAAGGTGCCACAAGGACTCCTTGTTGTTTTTGCTGATACAGACTAACATGACTACCTCTCTGAAACTGTGACCTAAAACAGAGTGAAATTCGCATGTTTCTTTTCTTGTCCAAGCTGACAAATGCAAAAGGGAAACAATCACCATAAAGGTGAAGATTAATTCAATTTTAAAATTTTTTAGTTTTAATGATTTAATAGAGGTTACTATTAAACAGGTAAGGGTATTTTTAACAAATTTTTAACCTGAATGTTTAACAGCTTTCATGAGATATCAGTTTCAAAATGAACTGAAGCACTGAACCAAAGAGTACCATATCAGTTAAGAACGTAGCCAGCTTTAAGTTATTAACTTGTCTTTTATCCTCCTAATTTTTCACTTGTGAGCTTCTGCGAAAGTGGGACTTTTCCAAAAAGACTGAGGGTAACTGGACAAGGAGTATGCAAGATAAGAGAATACATTTTTTAAAAAAGAAAAGTATTTTTGTATACTTTTTCTAATGTTTTGAGTGTCCTTTTTTTACACTGAACACAAATAGAAATAGATATACTGGGTCAGACCAATGGTCCATCTAGCCCCGTACCCTCTCTCTGATAGTGGCTGGTGTCAGAGGCTTCAGAGGGAATGAACAGAACAGAGAAAGTTTGAATGGTCCATCTCCTGTGATCCAGTCGCAGCTTCTGGCAGTCAGAGGTTTTAGGGACACCTGGAGCACAGGATTGTGTCCCTGACTGTCTGGGCTAATAACCACTGATGGACCTATCCTCCATAAACTTAACTGATTAGTCTACAAATTTCATATGTGGTTTATTTTGATAGACTTAATAGGTACTAATATTTTTGAGTATTTTTGGAGAGTTTAGATGGTTATTTTGGGAGTTACTGTATATGCTATTTTTAAAAAACCTGTAAGAAGTCCCCAGGGGCTTTGGCTGGGACACAGGCAGTGCCCATCAATAAAGCAGTTTTTCTTGAATTCAAGTTACTTGAATTATTAGCATGAGACATCTCTGCCTCTAAATTTTATCTTTTTATATGAAGAATCGTGAGTTTGAGTAACGCAGTGAGGAAAAAATGGAAAAGCCTATTCTCAAATTCCAAGCTGCTAAAACTTTTGGGGTGTGAGAAGAAAACTTCTATAATTTTGCTGCCAAATCTCCTGAGACCAATCTCATTCTCAATTTTTAGGCCGCTTTTGAAATCTTTTCTTTATGGTGAAAGACTGTCCTCTGTGCCTTTCCACAAGACACTGAACATCTCATGCCTTTCTTAGCCATTCTGTCATCCAAAATGTCACAGCCTGAGACAGCACTGTAACAGCTCAACCCTGACAAAGTAAGGCTGACCCTCGGAAGCACCTGCAGCCACAGGACTTCTATCTTCTCCCTCAGCTGCTATTGCTGCAGAGCTTAAAATAGGGTTGGTTTTTATAAACAAGCAGAAACAGCAATGTTATTTTCACATTGTCTCCCCACCCCCACAACCCTCCATCTACAATCCATTCTAGGTACCATGGATCCTGTGACGACACGACACTTTCCCAAGATATCAGTACCAGAAGTCAAAGACATTTGTGCACTGACAGATGCGAAGGGACTGGTGTGTTCTCAAGGAAGCCCCATGGAGACTATGGGCCAGTTAATGCTGTGACAGCACAGCCTCTACTCCCCACCCCATCTACGAAGAGCCTCAGTACGTGGAGGCAGGTGCTCTTTTTATATCACACCATGTAGGGTGTAAAGGCCCCTCTCTCAACTTTCTGCTGGGGGTGAGGAAAAGGCAACAGACCCTTGGGCTATACGGTGCCTGCAGGCCCGCAGACCTACAGAAAGCAAGATGCCAGGGTCACCCAGCCGCAATCAGAGCTAGAAGCAGGAGCCATTTCCACCCTGTTCCAGTAGATGCCAGGAACCACACAACCCCACGGACACCCTCACGGCCACTGACGGGGACATACACCTTCCAGGGCTGTGCTATCACCCCCCAAAGGGTGCCCAGGGCCCTAGCCCAGCGAGGGCACATAAGGGGGCCCCTGCTCACCACCACGGGGGCACCCACCCACTGAATGGGAGACAGGAGCCCCCATGAGTCAGGGAGCCGCCCCATGTCCACACTCCCTAGAGAGAAGAGAGGCAACCCCCCCCTCCCCGACGCAGGGGGGTAGGGCTACCCCCAACGCTGCCCCCAGGGGAGAGGCGCAGGAGGAGGGGTCGGGCTACCCCCAACGCTGCCCCCAGGGGAGAGGACGCAGGAGGAGGGGTCGGGGCTGCCCCCAACGCTGCCCCCAGGGGAGAGGCGCAGGAGGAGGGGTCGGGGCTGCCCCCAACGCTGCCCCCAGGGGAGAGGCGCAGGAGGAGGGGTCGGGGCTGCCCCCAACGCTGCCCCCAGGGGAGAGACGCAGGGGGGTGGGGGCGGGGCTGCCCCCAACGCTGCCCCCAGAGGGGAGGACGCAGGGGGGTGGGGGCAGGGCTGCCCCCAACGCTGCCCCCAGGGGAGAGGCGCAGGAGGAGGGGTCGGGGCTGCCCCCAACGCTGCCCCCAGGGGAGAGACGCAGGGGGGTGGGGGCGGGGCTGCCCCCAACGCTGCCCCCAGAGGGGAGGACGCAGGGGGGTGGGGGCGGGGCTGCCCCCAACGCTGCCCCCAGGGGAGAGGCGCAGGAGGAGGGGTCGGGGCTGCCCCCAACGCTGCCCCCAGGGGAGAGACGCAGGGGGGTGGGGGCGGGGCTGCCCCCAACGCTGCCCCCAGAGGGGAGGACGCAGGGGGGTGGGGGCGCCCAGGGGAGTAGGCGCAGGGGGGTGGGGGCGGGGCTGCCCCCAGGGGAGAGGCAAACCCCCCTCCCCGACGCAGGGGGGTAGGGCTGCCCCCAACGGGAGGACGCAGGGGGGCTGCCCCCAACGCTGCTCCCAGGGGCGAGGCGACCCCCACGGAGGGGCGGGGCTGCCCCAAGGTTTCCCAGAGGGGAAGATAAGGCCCCGGGGGCGGGGGGGGGGAAGCGGCGAGTCCAACATGGCGGCGGCCAGGCCCGCCCCCGCGGAGCGAGGCGCTTACCGGAAGCCATCCCGGCCGCCGCTGCCGGGGCGGGAGAGGGAAGGAGGCCGAGGCCCGAGCGCCGCGCCGGCCCCACGCGCCCCGAACAACCCTCGCGCCGACTGCGGGCCCGCGCTGCCAATCCGCGAGCGCAGCGCCTACCACCCGGCTGCACTGGGGGGGGGGGGGAACGTACCAAGTAGTTGCCGTTCGGAGGGGGCGAGGGTTGGTGGAACTCTACCACTGTGCAAAGGAGGGGGGCGCGGATTCTACCACTCCACACTACAGCATTAGGTCGATTTTAGTTAAGTCGACATCGAGCCTCCGATGGAAGCAAGTCGATTTTGCACGTCCCCATTATGCTCGTTGCGTCGGCAGAGTGCATCCTCCCTAGGTAGCCCACAGTGCCTGGAGCCAAGTGCCAGGTTGGGTTGGGCTTGCAATGCCCCATGAGACCAAAACGTTTGCACACATGGAAACGGAACATGGCATTAGCCTGCCAGGATGCACCCACCGCCCTCCCTTCCTCCCTGAAATAAACGGCAAACAAACCAAGCCTTTTTCGCACCCCTTGTTTCCTACGTCTAGGGTTGCCAGGTGTCTGGTTTTTGACCGAAACACCCGGTCCAAAAGAGACCCTGGCCAGTCCTGCTGATCGGCACCACTGACCGTTTAAAGTCTGGTTGGTGGCGCAGCGGGGCTAAGGCAGGCTCCCTGCCTGCCCTGGTTCCGTGCAGCTCCCGGAAGCAATGGCATGTCCCCCCTCCAGCTCCTATACGTCCCAGTTCTGCAGCTCCCATTGGCGGGGAACTGCAGCCAGTGGGAGCTGCGGGGGCAGCGCGCACGGCCGCCTCGCCACACCTCCGCGTGGGAGCCGGAGGAGGGACATGCCGCTGCTTCTGGGAGCTGCTTGAGGTAAGCGCCGCCAAGAGCCAGCACCCCTGAGCCCCTCCCACACCCCTGCCCGATCCCTGATCCCCCTCGCCGCGCCCCCCCCAGCCCTAGGTGGTCCCCAGCCCTGGGGCTCAGGCAGCTGGGCGGCACGGTCGTTACGCCCCCAGCCCTGGTGCTCAGGTGGCCAGGCACCACGGTCACTGCGCCACCAGCCCCGGGGCTCCGGGTGGCCCCCAGTCCTGGTGCTCGGGTGGCCAGCCCCGGAGCACCAGGCAGGCAACGCGGCCCAGCACCAACGGCCCCGAGTCCCTGCAGGAGGCACGCTGGCCTGGGGGCAGGGCCACGGTAGGCTGTTTGGGGCGGCACAGCCTCCCCTTGCCTATGATACCCACTGCCCGTGCTCAGTGCATTTCCCTGCAAGCCACAACGTAAGCAGAACCCCTGGGTACTGCAAGAGTCAGTTTGTTGCTGCAACCATGGTAAGTGAGGCCACGAGGCAGGGACGGGAGATCTTGTGCAGCGGCTTTTGTTAAGACATCCTTGGGATCAATGGTTCCAACCTCAGCACAGCCCCCTTTCCCATAGAAACCGGGATGGTGCTTGAGGACAGGCACCGGCATAAAGCCCCGCAAATAGTTTGATTGTTACAGAAGCAGCACCTGGTTGGGATTGAAGGGAGACGAACAGGAAGTGTCGCCCCTGGTTTTTTAAAATGCTGGCTGCAATATGGGGTGATCCCTTCCAACCACGACCAGGGCACGCTCAGGAAAGTGTGGTTGAGTGACCCACAATTCAGCAAACGGGTGGATTACTTATTGAATTGATTGCGGTTTAAGGACTAGCATTTAAAACCTCTCCTCATTTCCCCTAGGTGAACGTATGCAGTATCACTCTCCTGAGGGTAACAGATGCGAAAGGGAGCAGATGCTGCAAGCGTCTGGGTACAGATCTGGTCCTTATGCTGCAATGCTGCGTGCCGCAATGATGCCAGAAGAGTTAATAAAAATGAGAGCATGTATCCCCGGCATCACACTCCGCCGACAATTGCTCCTGTGAGGGGATGGGCTCCAGAGTTAAAAGAAAGTTCTTGGATGTTGGGGAAAATGGATCCTCTGCTTGCCTGACACGCATTCTCCTCCTCCTCCTGCTGTTCCTCACCAACAATGTCCTCCTCCTTGTTGCCCGAGGTCGCCTGGGGCCCCTGGGAGGTATACACGGAGCATAGTGGCGGGGTTGCCACCTAGAATCGCATGCAGCTCCTCATAGAAGCGACATATCTGTGGCTCAGAACCAGAGCAACTGTTCAGTCTTCTGGTACGCTTGCCGAAAGCTTCTTTATTGTCACGCGGCACTGCTGTGTGTCCCTGGTGTAGCCCTTCTCCCCCATGCCCTGCGCGATTTTGGCATAAATGTTTGTGTTTTTTCTGCAGGATCGGAACTCTGCCTGCATAGACTCTTCTCCCCACACAGCAATAAGATCCACCACCTCCTGGGTGCTCCATGCTGGAGATGTTTGTGGCCTTGAGCATCCATGGTCAGCTGTGCTGTTGAGCTCTCCACACTGATCAAACAGGACATGAAAGTTCAAAAGTTCCCGGGGCGTTAACAGGGGGTCGGCTGTTTCCTGTGTACCTGGCTGAAGTGCAGTGGAGTTGAAAGTGGTCTCCAGAGTGGTCACAGTGGAGCACTGTGGGACACCTCCTGGAGGCCACTTGATTCGAATTACACAGCACAGTGTCTACACTATCTCCATGTCAATGTATGGATGTCAACTGAAGCGCTACGCCTCACGCAGAGGTGGAGTACAGAAGTCAACTCTAAAAGCCCTGTAGGTCGGCGGAAGCGACTCGGAAGTGTAGACACATACATTATTAACTCGACTTAACGCAGCAAATGTCGACCCAGCTTTGTGGTGTAGACCAGGCCTAAGACTCTATCCTGGGGAAGGGGTAGCTGACTGCACTAACCTGCAGGTATGGGCGTGCATGGAGTGTAGCACCATCCTGTGGCAATCCAGGCCTTTGGGACCTCCAGGCTCCCCCTGGGACTGCCCAGGAGCCTCAGCTAGTGATGTTTAGAATCACAGCAATGCAGGGCTGGAAGGGGCCTTGAGAGCTCATCTAGTTCAGCCCTTTGCACTGGGGCAGGGTCCTAGACCATCCTTGACAGGTGTTTGTCCAACCTGTTCTTAGAATCCTCCAATAACTCGGATTCCACACCCCCCATAGGAAGCCTCTTCCAGAGCCTAGCTACCCTTATGGTTAATTTCCAACCCTCCCCCCCCACCCCCACCAAATCTAACCTAAATCTCCCTTGCTGCAGATTAAACCCATTACCTCTTCTCTGACCTCCAGTGGACATGGAGAATAATTGATCACCATCCTCTTAACATGCCCCTAATGTATTTGCAGACTGTTTTTAGGTCCCCCCAGTCTTCTTTTCTCAAAACTAAACATGGCCAGTTTTTAAAACCATTCCTCATAGGTCAGGTTTTCAAAACCTTTTTTCATTTTTGTTGTTCTCCTCTGGACTCTCCAATTTGTTCACATCTTTTCTTAAAGCGACATCCAGAAGTGGATACAGTCCTCCAGCTGAGGCCACATCAGTGTTGAGTAGAGTGGGACAGTTACTTCCCAGGTCTTAAATGACAATCCTATTAATACACCCGGGAATGATATTAGCCTTTTTTACAACTGCATCACACTGTTGACTTTTGTTCCATTTGTGATCCAGCCCCAGGTCCTTTTCAGCAGTACTATGTCTAGCCAGTTATTCCCCATTTTGTAGTTGTGCATTCGCTTTTTCCCCGCAACGTACAGTATTTTGCGCTTGTCTTTATTGAATTGCATCTTCTTTATTTCAGACCAATTCTCCAATTTGTCAAGGTTGGTTTGAATTCTAACACTGTCCTCCAAAGTGCTTGCAACCCCTCCCAGCTTGGTGTCACCTGCAAATTTTATAAGCATACCCTCCACTCCATTATCCAAGTCATTAATGAAAATATTGAATAGTACCGGCCTCAGGACAGATCCCTGCATGACCCCATTAGATACATCCCCCCAGTTTGACAGCGAACCATTGATAACTTCTCTTTGAGTAGTTTGCACTTGCAAACTTGTGGGCAAAGAAATGAAAGTCCAATTAAGGCTGGGTCAAAATGTGGCCATTGCTCTATTTGTATATTATAAATTGGATCTGGATTCTTGGTCCTAGATTGATCTTTGTAGATGTTAGAATACAGATATTCAGGCCTGCCTGTAAAGGCCTATACTTTAAGAACTTAGGTGTATTTTTATCACTTAGCTAGTTACAGCGCTATAAAACAAAGAATCAAAATCGCAGTCTGCCTGTGTAAGGGCCTTCTCTCACTAGGAGAGTCTGGGGCCTTGTTCTTAGGCTAAGACCTTTGGCTAAGCAGCAGGGGCACGGTTACATCCCAAAACAGTCACATTGAAATAAGGTGGTATTGGGCTCTTAGGAATACAATCCTGTCCTGATAGTGCCCATCACCACCAGATAAAGATGGTTAAAGAAAACTTTGTTTGATAGCATCCTGTCTGGCTAGGGTGACCAGATGTCCCGTTTTTAAAGGGACAGTCCAGTTTTTTGGAGACTTTTTCTTATATAGGCACCTATTACCCCCACCCCCTGTCCTGTTTTTTCACAGTTGCTATCTGGTCACCCTATGTCTGGCAAGAAATCACTTATCAATGGTTGTGGTTGTGAAACCCTCATTTCTGTATATTTTATCTTTATGGCCCCCATTTTTCTATTGTTAATCTGTCTGGTTCTCTAATTATTTCTGTCTAATGTATAATTAATTTCGCTAGGTGTAAGTTAATTAGGGTAGTGGGATATAATTGGTTAGAGAATTATGTTACAATATGTTAGGACTGGTTAGATAGATTTCAGTAAAATGATTGGTTAAATTATAGCTGAGAATATTACTATATAAACTGGGGTCAAACAGGAAGTGGGAGGGAAGGGAAATTGGAATCATGTTTGCTAAGGGGGCGGGGGAACAGGAATGGGAACAGGGACACAGGCAAGGCTCTGTGGCGTCAGAGCTGGGAAGGGGGATATGGGCGGGGTAAATGCTCTGCAGTATTAGAGCTGGGAAGGGCGACACTGGGGAACAGACTCTATCAGCATATAGACATAAGCCCAACTGGTGTGAAGGGCTTCAGAACATGCTTGCTTGGAAACTAACCCCAATAAAGATCTCATTGTCTGCACTTTGGACTTCTGGTCTTTTGCTGCTTGCTGTCTGCGTGACAAGAACCAGGGAAGTTGGAGGGTTGAGGGAAATCCCTCTAACAGTAGATTTAACTTTATATTCCCTTCCTGTCCCTCCCAAAGTGCACTTTAAATGGGTGAACTATAAAAAGGACCAAGGATCTGATTCATGAAAGCTTTGGAAGAGTAGCGTTCTTCCATGGCTGGAGAAAGAGAAAATATAGTCCTTTTAGTATACTTCTGTAGCGGAGGGCACAGGAATATCTGTGCCAATTAACTGACTCACTTTGCTCACAGAAGTTACAAAACAGCATTTCAGCAGAGGATGCAGAAGCTTGTGTGACGCTACAGACAAAAGCCTGTCAATCCATTTCAAGTCCCATTTCAAAGCTGGTAAGAGAACTTTAAAAGAAAAACTGAGCAAAGAAGTTTAGTCTGTACCCAATCTGTATCTTTAATAAATTAAAGGTTAGGACAATATTGATTCAGAGTGCAAACCCCACTCCACTGGGAATAAGGGTTTCTGATTTCTTTTAAATCACTATGAATATATTAACTTAAGGATTAGATCTCTTCAAAATACTTCAAAGATTTAGTTTAAGACTATGTAAGACTAGAGCAAAATAAAAGCAAGTTCAAAAATAATGAGTTGGAGGAAAAATAAGCCGTTTGTACAATTTTCTTTTAAACCTTAATGTGTTTGTTATTTCAGATCACCCTCAACAGCTGGAGAAGAACAACGTAACTTGTAAGTAACTTGAGTTTCTGTCTGTTTTTTAAATGGAGAAAGAAAAGAGTTTTCTGATTGCAGCAGATCTGATTGAGGAGACTGGTAAACAAGTTGGGTTGTTTCTTTCCTTCGAGGCATAGCAGGAGGCAGATCCTATGGCCGCAGCCCAGAAGGAAGTGAAAGCATTTCTGTAGAACAAGCAGTGACTAGAATATTTAATTAAAGTGAGGTTTGTGTTGTCTCTCTGTCTGGACAACTTTCTCTCCCCTCAGTGAACTGCATTTTCTTCTGTGCTCCCAGCCTTACTATGTAAAGCTGGGACCAAAGCACTCTACCCAAAGAATTGTCCATGTCCGTTGGAAGTTCTCCATGTGACATGCTCTTGGGATTGGGCCAGATTTTCCAAACTGCTCAACTCCCATTTAGGCACCTAAGTAAGGACCAGATTTTAAACAGCACTCGGCAGCCAGCAGCAGGATGATAGAGATCAAAATCAGCAGCTTATGGAGTTCTCAGACAGCTCTCTCCAGCACCACTCAGAATCCCTGCACCCGTCAGAGAATCCTGCACTGTTACCGGGGCAAAAGAGTTCTAATTCGGACACAGGCGCACAGTCAGTTACATGTCTTTGCCCTTTAAACAACCCCAGGTGCTTCTAGCAAATAGAACAGACTCAGGAGGCCTGAGTCATTGATGCTGTCTGGCCCCTTGGTGCCAAAGCTAGAATTGCTTTATTTTAAAGCTAATTTTGAAGAAGAAGAAGACGAAGAAGAAGAAAGTAATTTGAAACTTCTGAAAATCTGTTCCCCATGCTCCGCTCATCTCCCGCCAGGCTCTAAAAGTCTAAAATAGTTCAAACCATTTCTACCTTTTCCTGCTAAACATTGTATCCTGGGAAGTTATATACTGTATTTCTTTCAGCTAAATTCCATTTAAATGTGAGAACAATTATCCTTTTAACTTTCATACAACACAGAGGTCCTGGATATGTGCTCGTTTCATAGATCCTGTTTCACTTGTCACAAGAACAGGGGTGTCCATGGCCAAGTTCCAGCTCAGATAATCCCAAACTGCCAACCTAAGGCTCCAAAAATAAATGCATATGCTTAACTTTGTATCCTGTGAATAATCTCACTGATGTTGATGGAACACATCAGAGTGCATAACAGCTAAGTACAGACCTAAGCCTTTGCAGGATGGAGGCCTAAATTGCTCCCTGCAGTTTGACTTGTGTACATTGTACAGAGTTGCTGTGCACTGTTAAGTAGCTACCATGCTTCAGGCTGGAGGTGGCTGCATTTTAGTTAAGGGCTTTCTTTTTGGATATACGCGTAGTACTGGTTCAAATAGCACAAGGTTAAAGTACACTAGGGAACCTTTAGTATGCACCAGCAGAGTCTAAATGGACCAATTAATACACAACATATCAGTGCACTTTAGAAATCACACCCCTGTAGTCCACATTACTGCTCTGTGTAGACAAGCCATTAGATACAAGCCAGGGAGCAGAGACTTCACCTGTATAAACAAACTGCATGGGGATAGGAGTGAAGTCAACACACATTGAGTAACCATTTCTGGTGTTTATTGGATAAACACTGATTTCATATACAGTATATCTAGCATGGGGGTGTTTATCGGTTAAGTCTGAAAATCAGAAGCCCTACTAATAAATGCTCCCCTGCTTAGGACACAGGCAGTTCTGCAATTAACACTTAGCCCAGCCCTGGTGGTGGGAGAAGATTGCCAGTGATGGACATAAACAAACTGAATATGCAATCAGAGCACCTTGCCAGAGATCAATCTGGGTGGTGCTCGATTTGCCAGCAGGCCATGTCCCTTTGAGATTTGCGATGATGATGATATAATACACCTGCAGGAAGCAATCTGACGTGTACACCTTTAGACATCAGGCAGAGAGCCTTTAAATACACGTTTATTATACAAACATTTGCAGTTGCAAAACAAAGTTGTCATACAGCAGAAAAAAAAAAACTATGGGGACATAAAAACAGTAGAGTTATGGATAACCCCCCTATGAGACGTTCTAGTCATGTCTGGTTGTAGCAGTTTGGAAAGCTGAGCTGCTTAGAAAGACATAGCCAGAAAAATATCTAACAAATACTAGTCCCCATGAGTTAGGAATCCCAGGCCTCCATTGCTGTGTTTGCTCTGTATTATGTCTCTCTATTTAGGCACTGACATGGCCAGCAATACTGTATTAGCAATGCCAGTCTCAGACTGTAAGCCATGTGGAGCATAGACTGTCTCCTATGTACAGCACCAAGCACTGGTGCTCAGCAAATAATATTCTGCAGCTAGGACAATACTCGGCTTTTTATCCAAGGAATTTCCTACTATTTCAGGTAGCAGTGATGGATGGGAGCCTGAGTGTGAACAAGGTGCTGGGGATTTTGCCACTCTATCATCGAACTTTGCAGACAGCAGTACTCAATAACACCATGGTCAACTTGCCTGTGGCTGCCACGGCCTTGTCTACTGCCCCTGCTGTTGCCAGTGAAGCTGCACTGGTGTAGCAGCAGCGAGACATTTTAAGGCTAGTGGGAAGTCAAAGGTGGACATTTTTAACGGAGGGTAATTAACCTTTGGGGAAAGTTATCAAAGAATGTGGTAGATTCTGTATCACTTAAGATCTTTACATCAAGATCAGATTTCCAAAAGATAAGCTCTTAGTTTAACGACAAGTTAAATGTTTGATGCAAAAATCACTGGGTGAAATTGTATGGCCTCTGCAATGCAGGAGGTCAGACTAGATGAAAGACAGCCTCGTCTGGCCTTAAAATCTATAAATCTATGGAGTCCTTCCTTGGGTCTCCATCCCTTTGTGTCTTTGTTTTTAACCTAGGTCCAGCTAAGCAACATGGCTTTGAAGGGAATGTCTCTGATATGTCTGTTATTCATTGCTACGTCTGTCATCAGCATCTCTCGCGCTCAGAACCCCCTGGCCTTCAGACGGAAACATTTGACCCTACTGGACACCATAGACCACAACAGATGTAACAGTGAAATGAGAAACAAACGGATCGCAATGACTAGAGATGGCTGTAAAAAACTCAACACGTTCATTCATGCTCGCGAGGAGGTTATCGATGCCACATGCACCATGGGGAAAGTGCATGTCATAAAGGGCCAGGAGTATAAAAAAAGTATTCGTAAATTCAGGGTCACTAATTGCAGACTCTCTGGGGAATACCCTAATGACTGCGAGTACATGGCGGAAAAGAGCGCCTGGAAATATATAGTCATCTCTTGTGACCAGAACGATCGCCCAGTGCATTTTGCAGGGACACTGAACTGGTAGGAGTCAGGAAGTGGGGGAAGGGGCTTATTCCTAATGCTTCGGGGTGCAGCAGCCTCTTGTGCTGCAAATCACACCATTTATACTGTCACCTAAACGTATTCTTTTGTGAGTGATTTGAAATGCTGGAGGCCTCAGCAACAAGGGGACACTGCTCTCTGATGGGTCTGGTGGTGGGAGAGCAGCAGAGAGATGGAGGAAGGAATAATAATGATGCTTAGCAGTTTTATAGCCCTTTACGTTTCCAAAGCATTGTTCCAACACTAGGAAAATGAAGGGGAGTGCCTGAAAGAGGGGAGTGGGGGGATTAGTGTGGGGGAAGAGGATTGTTGAGGATGGGAAGCGAGATGGTTATAGGGTCTGATCCCAAACTCAGTGAAGTCAATGGAATTTAGATCAGCCCCATAGTGAGAGAGGGAAGCAGAGGGACCTTGAATGGGAATTAGTAAGGAAGACATGGAGGATGGTCCAGTGGTTAGCATGTTAGCCTGGGAGACCCGGTGGCAATTCCCGCTCTGCCGTAGACTTCCTGTGTGACCCTGGGCAAGTCATTTAGGGCCAGATTTGTAAAGGTATGTAGGTGCCTGCAGATGCAGATAGACACCTGGTGTGATTCTCAAAAGCGCCTAGGCCCATAAGGCCCAACAGGAGTGATGATTTTCAAGCTCCCTTCACTTCCCTATAGAAAAGCCATTGACTTTGCTGGGTTTGGGATCAGAATGTTGCTGGCACCCAGTGCCAGAGGCGAGCAACAGTGGTGGGGGGAGGGGGGAGGTTTGCTACCCAGTGTGCTTCACCCAATAATCACAACGGGGTGGAGAAGCAGAAAAGTTTATTTGAAGCTTCAAAAAGGTACAGGAAGATTACAATCTCAAATCCTGTACCCAGAGCAAGAAGTTACACAGGTTTTTATACATGCTTTCTTCAGCATACTTATTCAATGGCAAGCAGCCCTAAGTATCCATATAGCCAGCCAATACAGTTACCAGCTAGTTCCCTTGTTTTTTGTATCATTTGTTAAACTATACATAAAGCTGCTTTATTCAGCATTGTTCTTCCATATGTGCCCTGTTTGGCCTTGTTTAGTTTCAGGCAGTCTGACTCTGCAACATATTGTTGCAGATCCTCAGCATAACTGCTGCGAGTGCCTCGAGGCGGAGGCGGGGGGACGGGGGGGGGACAAGGATACTTGGGCCAAGTGTGAGGGGGCTTCATCGACACTCGTGGCCTTCCATCCCCTCGAATTACCTAGTCGCCATGCCCAGTGTCCCCAACAAGACCCTATAACCTTCTCAGTTCCCATCCTCAACACCCTCCTCCCCCACCATACTCCCCCACTCCCCTCTCTCAGCAACGCCTTTTTATTTCTTTAGGTAGCCGAAGACCTTCACATTTCCAGCCCTTAGTCTCTTTGTGTCCCAGTTCCCGCTCTGTACAAGAGGGATAATGGCACCAGCCTGTCTCGCCGGGGCGTGGTGAGGGTGAACGTCCGAAGGACTGTTCGGGGTTGGGACTCGACGGTTCTGGGGGGCCACCTAAGGTAGAGAGGAGGGTCCAGATTTAGGGGTGGGGGACGGGTGAGGAAGAGGCGAGCCGAGAGGGGGAACAGCCGCGATTGGGGGGTTGGGGAGGACGAAGAGCGGCGCCCAGGGGAGGCCGGCGAGGCCGTTTCTACACAGTCTCTTGCTAAGGGAAACTCTTGGCTTGCTCTGGCCCAGGAAATGTGCTTTCGCTCTTGTCCAATAAAAGCCAACACCAGGCTCCCCCCTGCACTGACTCCCTGCCAGGCGCCCTGGGAGCGGGGCCAAGACGGGACGGCGCCCGAGTCTCCGCCGGCGGCCCAACGCCCCGCAGGGTGGCTCTGGGGGTCCCCCGGCGGCGCAGGGCCGGGGCCGGGACCAGCACCCCGCCTCCAGCGCCTGGGGCCTGGCTTTGACCCGCCTGGGCGTGGCGCAGGCCGGGGGGGGGGGAGACGTCACTGGCACCCCAGGCCAGAGCGAGAGGCCTGTGCCGGGGCCAAGGCCCCGCGCTGCTCCCGGCGAGGCCGCGGCTCCCTGCCCAGGGCGCTGCGGGAGCGGACGAGGCCTGGGGCGGGCCTCGCGCCCCGTTGCTACGGCAACCGCACGACCCCGCCTGCCTCCCCCGGAAGCGGAAGGGGAAGGGGGCACGAACCCGGAAGAAGCCGGGCCGCGGCCGGACGCTGGCCCCGAGCCGAAGGGGAGGATGCTGGCCGGGCCGGGGAAGAGCCGCTGGGCGGGGGCCTGGCCGTGTTTCCCCACCGCCGCCTTCCTCACCGGGCTGCTGTCCCTGCTGGTGTCCGGGCCCGGCCTGCTGCGCTGGGCTGGGGCCACCGAGCCGCCTCCCCTCTCCGCTGGCTCGCTGCGGCCCGGGCCGGTGCGCGATGGGGAAGGTGAGGCCAGGAGACCTCCCGCCTCCATGGGGTCCGCCCGGGACCCCCCTGTACGGGCCGCTCCGGAGCTGGTCCCCCCGCCCCCATCGGCCACCGGTCGCGCAGGACTCCCCACCCCTCGTGCATCCTCCCCTCCCATGCCCCCCCCGCATCCTGGGGCCCCCTCGCCCCCTGCGGGCCTCTCTCCTGGCTTGGGGCCCCCCTACCTCGGGATCATGCCCCAGGAGACCCTTCCTCCAGTACACCCGCCGCCATGGGACACTCCCCCCTCCGCGTCCTATCTGCTGGAAACCTCCTTCCGCATCCTGGGGTCCATCTCCCTTCTCACCAGCTGTAGAAATCCACCAGCCCTGGGGTACCTTTCCAAGCATGCCCCTCTGCACCCCCCCCCCCTTCTTCAAAGGGCCTCCTCATCGCCAAGAGATGGATCTGTCCACCCAAAGCTGCTGGACAGTTGCATAATACTATTGATATTTCCTGCCCTACACAGTTTCGGTACCCGCTTCTCTGTCACGCACCTCTCCCCGAGGTCCTTTCTCACGCTGGAACAACATAGCCTCAGTGGAGAACTCTCCTCATTTGGGGACCTATCCTTCTAGGTTGCAATGTTAACACCTTAGAAGCTGGTAATTGTGTGATGTGGGGTGAAGGGAGAGTTCCTGAGTTCCAGAATGTTCTGGTGGGGGGGTGAGTTTAAGATCTCAGGAGCTTAAAGAATCTGCCCTTCCATTCTTCACTTTCCCCATATACCCTTTTGTTCATGCCCTTAATCCCCATGTTGTCCACCCTCCAGTACTGAATGATTTTTGTGTTTCTGCTCTGGTTAACTTCATCTGTAATGTACTCTTCTTACCTTCTCTTTGGTCCTAACCAGTTGTATCAGACAATATTCTTCATTTTACATATTATAAGAATCTCAGAAGTTAGAGTGGGAGGAGGACTCGTTGGGGCACCAAATCCTGCCCACAGATTGAAAATTGTATGGGTCTGAGGTCTGTGATTTACTATGTTCAGTCGCAGCCCAGTGCTGAAGAAAGAACTGATAGTCTGAGGGTCCTGTGGCACTTCTAAGGTATGATATCTTACAAACCTGTCAGCATCCTTCTGACGGTCCAAAGAAGAAATATCAGCTACTAATGTGTTACAGTTTAAGTGAAAGAAATAAGACCACAATTAGATTGATGTGATTTTAAGGTCTGGTGCGCCTCTTATTCTGACAGGGCTAAAAACTTTTTGGCAAGACCAATTCAGATATTTCCAGACTATTACACTTTCCCAAACGCTGATGCTGGGCCAAGGAGCAGAAAGAAAATGTCCCCGGGGCTAGCACAGCACTAATCCTCACTGCAGTTGGCGCATTGTCCAGGCTAGATTTAAATGCCCCAAGCTATTTGTTTTCCACCCCATTCTGTGGAATATTCTTCTCCAGCCTGATAGAATTAAAAAACAAACAAAAAAGTCCTGTGGTTTCCTATTTTATTTTCTCCTCTTCTGATCAAACTTAACATAGTAAATGGCCTAAAGCAAACTCACTGCTGTCTGTACCTCTCTAAAAGGACTGTCTGCTCAGTTCACAGACTGGTGACCTATATCTTTGTCTATGAAGATCTGATATCCCTGGTATGCAGTGGCGTTATCATCTGGTACTTTGCTGGCAGCTTTGAGAAGAACGTAGGCACAGTGAAGCATTGCTTCGTCACCTTTGCCTTTGCCATTTCTTCGGCCCTGTTGTATCTCTTATTTGAGGCTGTCGTCTCTGGGGTGTCAGAGGTGGAAGATGCCAAAGGATTTACACCAGTTGCTTTTGCCATGTTGGCAGTGTCCACCACACGTTCACGCATGAGAAGGGCACCACTCTTTGGGGTTAATGTTCCTATGGTGCTGGTGCCCTGGTTAATGCTCTGCGTGGCATGGTTTATTCCCCACTCCTCACTCCTGAGTAACATATGTGGCCTCATAGTTGGGAAAGTCTGTATCCTTTTCAGGTGTGATAACCTGTTTAACCAATGAAAAGAGCATGTGTGGAGCCTGACTTGTGCTGGGGAAGGAGTAGGAAAAAATGCTGAATTCTGATTGCTTAGGCTCGCTGACTTTTTGTTGTGCGGGTTCATGGCTTTCTGTAGACTGCTTTAGTGACTCTTAGGTTTATTGTTGCTCAGAGGGGCCTGATCCTGCATTTATTTTACACCCCTCACTTCCATTGCAGTCAATGAGGCTTTTGTGTACATAAGGAATGCGTTCAGGAGAGTCATGGTGCTCATTGGGTCTGAAAACTGAGGGGAAATTTTTTCCAGCCATTCCGCCTTGAGAGAAGCCTTGATTTGGTGGTAAAAAGGTGATGTATTTAGAGTGGTTGTATGTCGAAAGTTAATCCATTTTGCACCTTCCACAGTCTTCCTTAACATGCTGCTAAACTCAGATGGTCTTGGCTACTGCTTCTGTTTGGATCTCCCAGAGTCGGTGGTATCTAGGCTGGATCAGAAGTTCCCTTTCAGCCTGCTGAAGAGAATACCAGGGCTGAAGTATATTCCAGGGTCTTTAGCAGAGAGAAGAGTCTCCCAGAGTAGGAAGTAAGTACATGAACTCCAATAACACTCCCGATAATCCCAAAGAAAGGCTGCGGCTGCGATGTGTAGGGAGTGTGGTCTGACAACAACTGCTGGTGTGAAATAACCTTGCAAAGCTATATCATGATTTCCACAGTATTGTCTCCCGTGTTAGAGGAGGGACTGGGATCTAATGATTAAAACTTTACACAGGACATATGGCTTTTGTTCACTGGTGACCTTTGGCAAATCACTGAGCCTCACTTTACCTCATAGGAATGTTGGGATACTGGACTTATACAGCACTTTGAGAGTCCTCTGATGAAAGGCTTGATATAAGAACATGGTATCCGTTATTAATTTCTCGTTGTCTTCATTACAGAGCACATTTCCAGTGTAGAGGGAAGATTTCTCTGCAGAAATAGAGTTCAGGGCCTTCCAAGTCCCGTTATGTCCTGTAGCTGTGAGTGCTCACTTGTCTTCTGATACATTTAGAAATTTATCCCATTCTAAAGCACCTTTACTACCAACATTCCAATCTCAGTGGACAGAGGAGGATTTTTTAGTAGGGTTAAACTTCTGTGTATCTGAATAACTGTAGTGAGTTCTCTAACAGAGAAGTATTTCCCCATGATTACAGCTGTTCTCTTATGACCAAAGGGGGACATCTGAGGTATAAAAACATGCCTGTAACAATAATACCTCGGGCAGTGTCACTAGATCTCCTTCGCTAAACTGGAACATGCCATGACAATGCTTTCAAGGGAGACAAAGGGCTTGTTTATATGAAAAGTTGATAGGTGGGAAGCTAGGGTGTAGATCTACAGTGCTGTAGTCTGCTGTGC
The DNA here is from genome assembly GCF_965152235.1 of Eretmochelys imbricata. NCBI lineage: Eukaryota > Metazoa > Chordata > Testudines > Cheloniidae > Eretmochelys > Eretmochelys imbricata. The sequence goes on along the minus strand of NC_135588.1, from coordinate 19,936,559 downwards.
ACCTGCCATGTGCTAAAAGTTCCATAGTGGGCTTTGATCTACAGGAGGATGGAACTTTGTGGGGCGGGGGGATAGCTCCGTGGTTTGAGCATTGGCCTGCTAAACCCAGGGTTGTGAGTTCAATCCTTGAGGGGGCCACTTAGGGATCTGGGGCAAAAATTGGGGATTGGTCCTGCTTTGAGCAGGGGGTTGGACTAGATGACCTCCTGAGGTCCCTTCCAACCCTGATATTCTATGATTCTGTGATTCTAGTGCCTGGTAGCAGGGTCCATGTGGATTGATAGCGCATGGTGGGTTACAGCACTGTTGATTACACCCCAGCTTATCATGCACTACCTCTCCATATAGACGAGCCCAAGGAAAGCTGGGGAGCTGGAGGAAGTTTGTACCTCGGGGGGTTATACTGACCCAGTGCCTTTAAGCTCTTTGGAGCAGGGACTGTCTTGTGCTGTGCTTTTGTACTGTGCCTAGCTCAATGGGGCCAGGACTTCTATTGGAGCCATGAAGCTACTGTACTATTACAATAATGATGTCTTTGTTGATGAAAGCCAGTGCTGTGCTTCTGAAGGCTCCGTGTCTTGGGCGAGATGAATTACAGACTCCTTTGGATGCAAGCTGTTATACAAACGTTAGCTATCAATAAATGTCTGTGGGGGAAGGTGTTTCTAGGACTTTCCAGATTAACTGAGCTATGCTTGAATGTAACTTTATTTACCAAACACAAATCCTATTCTTATTTCTGCAACTTAAGTTTATCCCACTGTAAAAAACCAAGCAACTGTTAGGTTTTTTGCTATCTGTTGTTCCACCTGTCTGCTAAGATTCAAGATCAAATATAAAGTTCACAACCAGACAGAATAGATTTCTACATCGTTGTATGCTTTTGCATAATGTTTTGTGGCCCATGAATGCAAGAACTGATATCGAGGTCATTAAAGGAACAATCCTTCTGGGTATTTGGCAGTTGTGGTCTTTGTGACTCCTCATTCTCTCGGGTTGATCAGTACTCGCCCTGGAGAATGGGGAGTCACAAAGACCACAACTGCCAAATACCCAGAAGGATCATTCCTTTATTACCTGTTGGGCAGAGCATCTCCTGGTCTGATTCATCCTGCTGAGTCACACCTCCTGTTAGCAGCTGCCGTTTCTGAATCCCCTCGCTCCCGAATTATTTATTTTACTAATAACTGCCCTTGCAGCTCAGAACTACCTATTTTTCTCTTCTCCTAAAGCCTTCATGACATGTTGCTAAATAGCACTCAGCAAGTGAATAGTTAAAGGACACACACCTTAAATGGAGGCAGAGGAGATGCATACAGAATTCTTACCCCCTGCGTTCCATGCGTGCTTGTTCCACAAGACTATGGTCGTGTATTTTCTCCATTGAGGGGTATGGAAATGTCTCTAGTGGGTGGCTGACCACTCTGCTTTTATTTAATTGCAAAGAAGTGGCAGCTGAGCTCAGCCTGTTGTGATGGGGATTGACTGTAATGACGGTTCTGAGTAGTGGAGTCGGAGAGGAGTCTGCCCGACGGGCGGTTGTAGATATTTGGAAATGCGAGATGTGAGCACACTGTAATTTTTTTTTCCCCTTTTCAGGATTAATCCAGTGCCAGGCTCATACCCCACCCAGAACTACTATTGCTCTTCACCTCCAGCCCTTCCTGTGGCTCAGTTGCAGCACCCCAGTGCCCAGAGCCTAGGACCCTGGCCCAACTGCACACCAGGGCACATCCAGGGTCCCCCCCCTTACCCAACCAACCCTGCCTTTGGGAAATTCTACGTGCAGGGCCACTTCGGTGCCTCACCTGGACACGGCTGCCAACCAGCTGATCCCCATTCCCCCCACGGTGCATGTCTGCCTGATTCTCGGGTACCCATGGGGATGGAGAACTTGGAGGCCCAGTTTCAGTATGCATCGGGTTCCCCTGCAGCGAAAATGCCAGCTGAACTTTCAGGAGTCCAAATACACTGATCATCCAAAGAGGAGCAGGACCCTCCTCCCCTCGCAGGCCCTTGTGTGAACAGCGTTCAGTGGAGTGCTGCTGAGAAAGGAGACTGCTTCAAAAGGATTCATTTGATTTTAACTGAGGGTGCAGGGTCAAATCAGACAGTCGACGGCATCCCCTGAGTTTTCTGTCCCACTGCAGAGTCTGCTTAGAGACGTTTTTTCCAATGCTCAGGTTTTTTCTTTTATTTATATTCCTTTTGAATTTTGATACATTTTTTAATCTTGGCTGAAGGCTGTGACCACTACCTGTCTGTCCCTCATTCTCATGTGGATTCCTCACTACACATTGTGGTTACAGCCTCATCTCTCTATGCTACAGCCACAGTCCTGGTTACAACATACTTGTCCCTTAACTCAATTATACTGTAGTGTAGGTGGGCACTAATGGTCAAAACACTGGACTAGTTGGGTGTTAACCTGACTACCGGGACTAAGGTAGGTCCCTGACTCATTTACAGTTGCAGTATAGCCAGGACCCACATGCTGGGTTTCCGGTGACCTGACACCGATTTAATGTAACAGCACTGTTTAAATGGAGATGGGGAAGAGAGAGATCTGTTTTTTATAGTTATGCCTTGGAAGTTCTGTGCCCTGTGTTACAGAGGAGGACAGATAAGATGATCACAATGGTCCTTTCTGGCCTTGGAATCTGAGCTGAGATTCGGGGGACGGTGGAGCGAATTATGCGGTGGCATTTTCTGCCACTCAGAATAGCAGCGGTTCCATCTGCTAGAGTCTCTAATTAGCATCAGCCACACGGGCTGCCTTCCCCAATCATGTTGCTGTCACATAGTCTCTATGGCAGGCACCCACAGTAACTTTGCATGCTGGCCACAATGCCAGCTTTGATTCATGAGGCTGTCCTAGATATTTGCAAAAGGGGTGGGTGAATCTTATTTAAGGGATTTAGGATATTCCTGGGGAGTATGAGGGTAGACTTAAGCTACTGTATATTAATTAATAAATTCCAAGGCTTGAGAAGGGCCTTTAAAATGGACTGGACTGAATGAAATGGAATTTAGCTGTTACCCTTCAGTGCAGCATTTGATGAGCTTTTAGAATTCTCTTTGGTGCCAAAATTAGTATCGGAGACAACTAACATAAGCAGGGGGTTGTGGGCGGTGTCCGCTAGTTAGATCAGCGTACTGGGACTCAAAAGAGCAGGGGGGAGGGATAGCTCAGTGGTTTGAGCATTGGCCTGCTAAACCCAGGGTTGTGAATTCAATCCTTGGGGGGGCCAGTTAGGGATCCGGGGCAAAAATTAGGGATTGGTTCTGCTTTGAGCAGGGGGTTAGACTAGATGACCTTCTGAGGTCCCTTCCAACCCTGATATTCTATGATTCTATGAAAAGATCCGTGTTCTAGTCCCAGCTCTGTCACTTCTCACTGTATTACCCTGGATGGAAAGTCCATTCATCAGTGTTTGCTTCCCCATCTCTAAAGTGAGGATAACTTCTGGCTCTTAGAGGGAGGTGAAATTTGCTTATTTTATGGTGTGTTGAAGTACTTAGTTTTCACTTCATTCAACACCTTTTCTATCCTCATAATTCAGTGCCTAACATTACTATAGGCACCAAAGTAAAAGAAAACTGTGTATCAGGGAGAATATGATGGTTTCTGTTCTGTTCCGCATCTGGATTCTTGGGTCAGGCGAGAAGGGCTGGGTTAGGCGCTAACATCAATATTTATCCATCGCCTACTCCTACATTTTCGTCCCCTGTCGGTGTCTGAAAGGGCAAGGTACCTCAGCGCTGATGCTCCACTGCCAGCTGTTAATGTTCGTATCATAGCTGACTGGCAACCACCTTAAGAAGACAGAGACATTGAGAGAAGATTGAGGTACAAAATTAGGACCTTGCGGGCCAGGGTTGGGATAGCCAGGGGTGTTGCATGTGAAGATGGAGGTCCCTGGGCGGAGCTCTCTGAAGATGATGTGGCTGGTCACAGAACCTGTGTGTGTTCCTGCTGGAGGTGGCTGCTGTTACCATCTCGTTCGCGAACACTACAATTCACTGTGTGCCACCATATTTCAAAAGATGACTTATGCGATGGCGTACCTCTTCCCTAGGAGCTGGAAACATTTCTACTCTGACTGTATTTAATGACAGATGAGATGCTTTTCTGGAGTTGTTGTTCTGATTTTCTTTAACAGCCTGGAAGAAACACTAGCAATAGGGATAAAATCAAGGGTTGAGTGACCACTGTTAGTCAAACACATGCCTATATTTTTACCATACCATTGGTCACTGACAAGTGTGAGGCCTTTTGCCTACAAACCAATAGGCTCTACCAGAAATATTTCCAAATGCTGTAGCCTAGAGATGAGCATTGGTACTGGCTGCTTTATATACTTTTCCATGTAAAATGTAACCTTTTAGTTTAATTTGAAAAGCAAACAACTTAGTAGCCTCATCTGATTTCCTGGCCAAAACCAAAAACCGGAGTGTGTCTTCTATAGTGTCTGGAGATCACATTCATCACTGGTGGAGCCCCACTGCTGTCCCGGTGAAGGCTGGCTAGCTACAGCATGCTAGTTTTGTTAGCTGGTGAAGAGAGACACCCACGGGTGAAAGCTGGTACTGCAGAGGCAATAGGGAACGTTAACTCTTCTCATCATTGCTGAACAAGGGGTCTGGCAGACGTCATTTAATGGTATATGCTCGTGGAAAGGCATAGCCACTAAAATATTGACTTCTAAAAGTTGCTCCCATGTCCATCGCGGTGAGAGCAGTGAAGGACATCCCCAAGGTATAACGAGCTTGCAAAAATTCAGCTAAAAGGGACTTCCCTTACTCTGCCCTCCCTGTTGGGTGAAAAGCCAGGGTAAATCAAGCCCTTGCACCAAGCTGGTCAAGAAGCCAGGCCTTTGTTGGACGGACGGGGGACGTGTGCTGCAGCCAAGGACCCTCCAGCTGTTCAGACTTGGAGAGCAGCCCAGCTGAGCTCACTTCCCAGGATCAAGCATGAAGACTGAAGCATCTTCTGAGTGCATAAATCATGCCAGGCTTTGTTGGTCAAAGTCAGCCCCCTCAATTGCACCTGGAAACTAACTGGAAGCCACCAGTGCAGACCCTGGAGACAGGAGTTGTGTGCTTTGTATGAGAACCACCGGTGGGCGGCTGCTTTCTTCATTAGCTGGAATGTCAAGTAGTCTTCAAGTGGAGCTCACTTTACAGTGCGTTACTATCATTCGAGCTAGTGGTGAAAGGCTGATTAGTTGTACAAGCGAGGTCTGTACTGGAGAGGAAGGTTCACACCCTCCTTGCCAGATGAAATAAATATGTTGGCTACTGCTGTCACTGGAGAACCTGGTAAGACCTTCAGCTTGTCAATCACAGTAATACTAACCATCTCAAGGGAGGGAGAAGAAATCACTTCTGCCTCCATGCGACCGTTATCCTACCTGGAGTAAGTTACAGACACCTCGCTTTTATCCAAGTGCTGATCTCTGTCCATTGCTGCACCGTTTCCATCCAACAAGAGGAGGATGGGGAGGGGATGAGTTGGGCCATTGTTTTCTTAATGCATATGCTTGGATTCAAACACTACTGGAAAAATAAAGGCCTTACCCTCATGCATTTCTCCTCCCCTTGCTCCTCATTCTGCTCACAGCCTGGGCTGATGACTGAAGCCACATGCAATCCCGTGCCCCCTTGCTAGCTATCAAACCCATCAATTTATTAAATCAGTGAACAGCCAGAACTAGTCAGTCACAGTGACTCTCTACCAGAATACTTAGAGCGGACCTGTGCGGTGTGCATCACCAGGGAACCTTGGGAAATTGATGCAGGATCCAAGTGGGAAGGAATGTGAGGGTGCACAGAAGTTGCATGATGGGCAATGCTTCAGCTTCATGGAACACTCGATGTAGGAAGTATAAGCATTCCGGGGGCTCTCCTCATTAGCTGAAACTATTATTAGCTTGTCTGCCTTGGGCCTCTGTTTCCCCGATTGTAAAGTGATATCTATCCACCTACATGGTGTGTGGCTAAATGCACTAAAGCCTTTTGAGATCTGGGCTAGGAAGCTGCTCCAGCAAGGCAAAATGTTTTTATACAGGCGTACACAGTATTTTAAAGTATTGATTCCTGTGTCCAGTGATTTCCTCTGGGTTGTTTACACTCTTCCTTCACCCAAAGGCGAGCCAGACATCTAAACCCACTGATCTGCTCCTTAATGAAATCAGAAGCATCTCCTTTTCCCCGCTCCCCTAACCTTTATTGATGTTCAGTGCATTAGTTTTATTCCCCATTCTCTCTCCTCAGTTCTTCCTTAGTGGCTTTTATCGATTTTTCTTTGACTGTAGTCGTGTTGAAGCGGGTGCTGCATATCCTCTGCTGCTCCATTACCCAGCAGTGTAAATGTGAAAGCTGAATTTCACATTGGTACCATTCCGCTTACAGATTTTTCTGGCCTCATTTTTATCATCAGGCAGTAAAATGTTGCCCCAGGGAATCTTCACCAGAAAACATGCAAACGGTAAGCTCGGGGCATGCCTAGACCACTGGCTGCAGCAGTATAGACACAATACATGCATTACAGGCTGAATTACAGACATAAACAACGCTGTTCAGGGCCAGTTGGAATCCGTTGACTTTTGGTACATCATGAGCCTAACTCATTACTGGTGAAGCTCCGCTGGCTTCAGAGGAGTTCCATCAGCAATGAATTTAGCCCTACTGTGCTAAAACAATCTGATTTATCTGCCTTAGGTACAGGTACAGAGTCGCAAGCCATGAAGGATCAATCTTAAGAGCTATGGCATCCAGGTCAGTCCATTCATGGGAGTAATAAGCACACACATGTAAGCTGCATCTTTGCATAACTAGAACCTTTCTGCCAGGAGCTGGGCAATGAAGTCGTCTTATGAATAAGCCTGCAGGGTCTTTGGTACACACTGCATCTTCAAAGGAGTATGCGGGGTATGTGATCTCCTCTGAAAATGTATTCTCACACGCCTGTCAAACCATGCACCCAATGCAGCTTCATCAGTTAGGTTGAGGAGCAGAGCACAAGGGACGACAAACTCCAACCCAACAAGCACCGTGCACGTCAGGTGAGAAGGTAGGGTTGCATCCATGGAACAAAAGGAACGACCTTAGTGAATGCAGCATAGGGATGCCGAGTTTGTTTTTTTATCATGGATGGAATGATCCCTTAAGTGTAAAGCAGCTCATTCTTTCCTGGGCGACAAAGGCTCCTCCAGCTGACAGGGACAGAAAGATGAGCTACCTCCTATAGAAACTGAGTACATAGGAGAGAGGGAGTTCTTGTAGTGCTCCCCCGGCTGTCAGCGGATCAACAGCAGCTCAGTGGGCCATGACACTGCCAATCATAGTGATGGTGTTCAGGGTGCTAATCACCAGCTTAACCTATCGGCAGCAATGACTGGTCCCATCCACTCATGAATGTAACGGTAACATAGTCCTAGGGGAGGGCAGAGGATGGTGGTTGAGAAGGACTTGTTTATAATGGCAGTGATGGATGGTAATGGCAGAGACAGAAGGACAAGTACCTGGCGCACTGGCTTTACGGACGGAGACGTCTGGGCACATGTTGCTAGGTCCTTGGTCAGATGAGGACAGCTAGCAGCGGATGCTACGGTCCATTCAAGTGCCCGGGGTGCAGCTGCTGGGAAGAAAACCACAAAGCTCCGAAGTGATGTCTGTCCATTCTAGCCGCAGAGCAGAACCTGCACGCTTAAGACTTTGAATGGTTTTTCAAACTTCATCTTGTGGTCTCCGCTCTCTCTGGCTAAGCATTTTCACTTTATGCTAATCCAACCAGTTCTCTCTGAGGGAGCACTGCATTGGTGCTCCTGATGGAAAATCATACGCTAAGGTCATTCACTCCCAAGCGAATCATTACGGGAGTGCATTCTTCTCGGGGATCCAGCAAAAGAATTCACATGGGGGCCTAGTTAGTGACTGCTGCGGGTTAGTTTATGTCCATAAAGTACCCAAAACTCCTTGTGAGACAATTGGAAATTTTACTCTTATAGTTCTTATCTGCAATATCACTAACCTCTACTTCTTTTAAAAAATAATTATTTCTTACCCTGGCAACCAGTGTCTCTTATTTCTCCATCATTTGGACAGATCCTCCCCTCCCACCCCGTCCCCCACCAGCATCCCAGTCACTAGGACATATTCAACTATATAAAATGTGTGAACCACATCTAGGCAAGCCATCGTTTCTACTGAGCACCTTTACTCTAAGCAGCAATTTCACTAACGCTAGAATTAGTCTATCTATTTTGATGCACTGGCTCAACAGGGGACTTTGACCCAGATCCTCAAAGGTACGGAAGTTAGGAGCCTACATACCTTTGTGGTTCTGGCCTTTCTTCCTACGTCACTATAAAGGGAAATTCGCGAAGTCTGAATTCACCAGGACTGGGTTCAGTGCTTCTTTCCAAATTCCTCATAGCAAAGGGGGGGGAGAGGGACAGAGAATAGGGTCACAGGAAGGAAAGTGTGTAAGGCTCAAGGGAGGTGTGAAAGGAATCTACTGCATGCCGCAGTATATTCCCCTCCCTCACAGCAGCGTTGCTGGTTGAAAGCTGCACTACACCGTTTTTCCTGACTGGGGAGCCAGAGAATTTAAAAAGGTACCATAATTACTTGAAAAAATAATCTGTCACTGAGATCTGTGGTAGCTCAGTGCTTGTCCCTACCTGTGCGTAAGTGTTGGACTGTGGCAGGGTAATCGCCTCCGTTTCTGCTCTCTCTAAAGGGAGTTTTGTCCCTCGGAGGCATTCCTGGTGGATTTTCCACTCTTCCAAAGGGGATGCCTTCCAGCACACACGCCTGGACAGCAAACACAGCTTTGAACAGCTCTGTTGTGTGCCTGCGACTTTCCAAGCCCCCTTTGTCAGAGTGACCTTCGCTGGCTGAGGACAGCTGGCCGCAGTGTCTCTCGCTTCCTCCCCTAGGGCCCAAGTGTGCTGTGTTTGCAATGCTCCGGGTCCATCAGGGCGAGTGGAAGTGGGAACCCAGCCCAAGTTTCTCACCTGATAGCACTGTGCACAGGGTCAGTGACAACGTTTACAGGTGTCCCAGGGAGATCAGGATTGCAATTGTGGGGTCCTGGAGGCAGGTGATTAATTGTATCACCAGTGCACTGAACCCCACAGGCCACCTGTTCAGATACTTGCATGGCCCTTGTCTCTGTAGTATCCCAGGCCCAGCTCCTCCAGGCATTTAGTGCTTCCCAAGTAATAGAAGTAACCACAGCAGTGTCCCCACTCCTCACCGCTCCCCCTGCACTCTCTCCCCCTTTCGCCCGCTGGAGGAGTGAACCCCAAATAGGATTTTTTCCCCTTCTTGACACCCAGCCTGAAACCTGTCCCCACACTCATCCAAAGCCCTAATGTCAGAAGGGTACTCCCTTACAGCCACTGGTTTTGGACCCCCACAGTCCAGCACAGATGGCACAAGGTGAAGGGGCTCAGGAAGACAGATGGATTGAATGGCAGAGGTGAACAGCACTGATTCTGCCAGCTGGATCAAGGCAATATCGTGGGTGCTGGGGGAGTGAGCATAGTCAGGGTGATGGATGATCCTTGCCACCAAGCGCTGCCCCTCTGGGGAGCTGGTCCCACCCCCTGCTTGTGTGCCCAGCTGCATGGAGAACGCCGAGGATTTGCTGACAAAAGAAAAGAGAGGGAGGGTTATGCTGGGCAGCAACCTGACGCATCATTGCTAGAGGACGGCTGGCTTCTAGGTTTGGCCACTGCTGGCTTCTAGGTTTGGCCAGGTAGCACAACTTCCATGGGCCAAAGACAGCCAAGACAAGGTGGGATGGGCTAGCGGTGAAGACACTGGACTGAGACCCAGGAGATCTGGGTTGGATTCCTGGCAGCTCTGTCACAGACACTCTGTCTCATCCTGGGCAAGTAACTTAGGGCCAGATTTCCAAAGATATTTAGGTGCCTAGTGCCCATCTGTTAATGGGAGTCAGGCACCTCGTCTGCTTAGGCATTTTTGAAACCCCGCTAGGCACCTAGCTGCATCTTTAGACACTTCAACACCTTGGAAAATCTGGCCTTTAAGACTCTCTGGCCCAGATCCTCAAAGACTCCTAATTGCCACTGAAATTAAAGGGCCGTAGGAGCCTAAATATCTTTTTCAGGATCTGTCCCGCTACGCTTCAGTTCCTGTCTGTTAATGAAATTTTCTGTGTTCCAGCCTTTTGTCTGTTTCCACTGTAAACACCTCAAGGAAGCGACTGCTATCACTATGTACTATGCCCAGCGCAATGAGCCCTCATCTCCGCTCAAACCTTTAGGTCCCAAACAAACTGCAAGGATCTTTGTGCACAAAAAGCACATCCACGTAACTAGGGCCTGACCTAATCCAGCAGGTAATTCAGGGCAAAGACCTAAGACTGGCAGAAGTGACCAAGCTGATGACCATGTGTGGTCAGCTTTGTGCTCATCGGAACAGGATGCGGTCGTACATGCAGTGTCCCGGTTTTATTTCTGTCTGGGTAATTACCACCTTCCCTCCCTGTAATGCCTTTGCAGTATTGTTCAGACATTGCATTCTTTGCTTTGCTTTCTGGCCTGCCTGCGAATAAACAGGTGCCGCCTATCATTATAAAACTGGCAGTGGTGTGCAACATGCTTCCTGCATATGTACAGTATGTAAATGCTCCGAGATCCTTCAAGATAAATGGCACTACATCAAGGTACAATGTTACCTATCGTCAGCCTGGCCTAGAGCAACTGATGTGGCTTATTTGCACATGCATCACGTTAGCTCTCCCTGTCTCATCTCCACAGCTGGGTCCATGTATCGGTTTTCAGCCTGGGGGCATCCAGGTTCTCTCACTCTCTTGCCCTTCTGTTGCGCTAGTGGTATCCATAGAACTTCCTTCCTCTGATTAAAATGAGCATGGAAGAGACAGGCTGATGGATCTCACCAACACGCACCTGGTTGTGACACAACTTGCCCAGCCCTCTGAGATCAGGCTTCCTGCACATACTGGGTCTCCGTTCTTCCACACTGTGGCTTGCCATGGCCACCGTGCATCGGGGTCACCCACGTGCAGCATTAGCGCCGACGAGCAAGTGCCATAATCTAATAGGAATTAGGTGGAAACCAGTGTCAATGGTTCTATATATTACAGTAGCGCCTGTATTATATACATATACGAATTGAGATGAGGTCCCCATTGCGCCTGGTGCTGTACACACACAGAATAAGCCTTTGTCTACACACCCACGTGGCACTGGTTTATCAGGTTGTTGAACTGGTTTAGTTAAACTGGCTCACAGCCCCATGGGGACACATTTTGGTTTAACTTCAAGCAATTTTTTTTGACTGGATGAAGCCAAATCAGAATGAGCCACGCAAATTGAAATAAGAAAAGGAGGACTTGTGGCACCTTAGAGACTAACAAATTTATTTGAGCATAAGCTTTCACCTTCTCTACATGCTAATTTAGATCCAATTAGAGCAACCCCCTGTGTTGACACTCCTATTTCAGTCTGAGAGTGGCTTATTTCAGTTCAGCTTAAATCTGTTCTTAAATCGATTTCGGGGCTGGTCTACACAACTGAGCCTTCGCTGGCATAGCTATGCTGGCAAGGCCATCTAGTGGAAATGCAGTATTGGCCCACAAAAATAGTTCCACCAGCATAGCCACACCACCTCTCTGAACATTAGCTATGCTCCCAAAGCACGCTTCTCTTCGTCTTGTTGTGTCTACACAGGGGTTTTGGTGCCACAGTTATGCAGACTAAGGAGGGTGATTTTCCCGCACATTTGTAGCCAACGTAGCTATGTTGGCAAAACTGTGTAGTGTAGACCAAGGGTAAACTAAATCAGCATACACCTGGCTTAAACCAAAATACGAGGGTGTATGTGGCCTTTTGCCCTAATGTAATAAAAGTGGTTTCAAATCACACCTTAAATTAAAACAGGTAGAACGCTGCAGGGAGACAAGGCTACAGACTGGTGCTAGTTTGTGCGCAGGCCAGGCCTGAGAGAATGTCCCTGCACCAACGATCTTCCAGAGAAAGGGGGAAGAGAGAGGAAATGAACATAAACAAGAGACCGTCTGATTCTTCTACGCTGGGCACGTCAGAAAGAAGTTTGGGGGTCATCTCATCAGAGGAGGCCAAAGATTTCTCGTGCGCTCTGTGGAGTTTATGGGCAATAGGGTGCTTTTGTTTATCAAGATGGTAAAAGTGGTTTTAGACTCTGGACTCCTCGGAATGTGCTAGGAACTGGCCTGGGGCCAGCCACACTGGCGGCTGGAAGAAACTGTGTTTGAGTGATGGCAGGGAGGTTAATACGGAGGGTTTGCCATGGAGGAAAGGGGGTGGCTTCTGCAAAAGCCCTGGGGTTAGACGCAGCCACTGGGTGGGGTGCAAGTTTGGACTGTTGGGCATGGGTGAGTGGTTTAGGGAGGGGGGGCGCTGTTTGGGAGAAAAGGATGAGCCAGTGGGTAAAGCACTAGTCTGGGACTTGGAAGAGTCTGGTACAAGTCCTGCTTTACCACAAGCTCCTTGTGGGACCTTGAGCAAGTTAGTCAGTGTCTCTGGGCCTCGGTTCCCCTTCTGGACAATGGGATACCAGCCCTGCCCTGCCTCGCAGGGGGTTGTGGGGAGAAATCCATTAAAGACGATGATGATGGGCCATACGAGGACCTGAGATAGATACTTGTCACTGAGGGAGCAAGCGTCTCCTGGCTCCTTAGCTAGTTCTTATTTACCCTCCTAGGGATCCCTCACCTCACATTGCCAGGGCTTGCTGGTGTCTGCTCTCCTTAGCTTCATAGCCAGACAGGGGCTCTCTCTCCTGGGTGGGGGTGGAGCAGCTGCTCTCTTCTCCAGAGGTCTGATCCTGTACCAGCCCAATCAAAGGGCATTTTTACATTGACTTTAATGGGATCAGGATCAGGTCCTGGTGCATTCCTCAGCCAGAGGCACATTCCACAGCACCTAGGCATGGGCCAGGCCCTGCTTTTCCCATGGATACTTAGTGTGTTAAAGGTTCACAGTAACCCGAAAAAAACACTGCACTGGGGTTGAACCAAGGGCTTGGTCTCTGTTTCCTATCCCAATCGCATGCTACATTCCAGGCCAGGCTAAATAACACAGGCCTTATGACGGCAGAGGGACAGGGCTACGGAAACACACGCTCACCTCTCACCAGCAAGCTGCTGATGTCCATGGGCATTTCGGCTTTGTCCCCTGTGCCCTGGTACCCTTGGGCCAATTCGTGCGCCACCGTGACGTTGCTGAGCCTCGCTGCCATTTCAATGCCACTGCTGAACTGCAGCCTGAAGTGCACCGTGAAGGGACTCGGGCTGCAACAGAAGCAGAGGGGGTAGCGGCAGGGAAATGGCCTCTGCCCAGCCTAACCCACTCCCCTTTGGAAACAGATGCCCTAGTTACCCATAATCCACCCTGAATGCATCAGAGGCAGGAAGATCGCTAACGAGGCAGCCTGTGGTACCTGCCAGACCAGTCTGTGCAACGCCTGACAAGCTGCATCCCAAACGTCAGGGGAAATCGATCTGGAAAGTTCCAGATGTTGGTTGAGACGATCCAGATGTTCCCCAGACAGCGCCATGAAATGCTAACTGTGAAACGTGCCGCCGGGGGCGCTGAGCGCTCACAATGCCAGCTGCACTCAGCATTTCTCCAAGCCAGGCCCGTCAGGGTGCCGGACAGAAAGTGAGGCCCTTCCTTGGATTAGAATGGCACCCACAGGATCTCTCAGAGCCGGATTGATTGAGCCAGTCCAATAAAGGGGGGAAGAGGGGACGTGGTGTGCAGGGAGGCTAGGGTGATTTTTATCCCTTTCATCACCTTCTCCTGTAATGTACTGTATGGCTCTGGCCTACTATTCCAATCCCTCTGGGAGATTTTGCCTCAAAATATACTCCTAGAGTATGAGTGGCGTAAGTAACTTAGGGGCTGTTACGTCCCATTGACTTTTACAGAGACTTTGGCTTCTTAGGGCCAGATTGCATTGTTGGGTGCCTAAATACCTTTGTCAAATAGGCACCTAGTAGAATTTTCAAAAGTGCCCAAGCACCTGGGCTTGAAATCAATGGGGGTTTGGCACCTAGTGCTTTTGAACACCTTGCTAGGTGCCTATCTCCATCTCTAGGTGCCTAAATACCTTTAAAAATCTGGCCCTGGTGTCTTTGTCACTTTGAACATAGGAGTCTAAGTCTTGGTGAAATTCTCCGATGTCATTTAGGCGCCTCTGAAAGTTTTACCCGGTAGCAAAATCTAAGGCATCACTAATATGAGTTAATTCATGTGGTCATTTTTTATTTATTAGTACTTTTATAATCATAGAATATCAGGGTTGGAAGGGACCTCAGGAGGTCATCTAGTCCAACCCCCTGCTCAAAGCAGGACCAAGCCCCAAATGGCCCCCTCAAGGATTAAACTCACAACCCTGGGTTTAGCAGGCCAATGCTCAAACCACTGAGCTATCCCTCCCCGCAGAAAGAAAAACTACACTTAAGGCAACAAGACCAAGTGCCCAACATGGGGCTTGAACCCACAACCCTGAGATTAAGAGTTTCATGCTCTACCAGCTTTCAAGCTCTGAAACGTAATCAGTCCTAGGAAGTGTAATAGTTTTTATTTGGCTTGTCATTTCTTTGCAGTGTGCACTGAGGGTGCCGACAGTGACAGTGAATTTGGTAGAAGGAGTGCTGAGTGTGTTGATGGTAGTGGGCAGACGCTCTGGGTCTGGCATTGTGCCGGGTGCGGCAGCTGCTCTAGGATTTCCTTGTGTTTTAGTTATGGCTGTGTTCTGAGGTAATAGACTTGCGATTTCTTAACTCGGTGTGAATGAGGTTCCTGGTGGGTGGAGATATTTTCCAGCGAAGGGTACAAACAAAAGCCCTGGACCCAGATTTCCCCCTGGGGGAAAGTTTAGCTCAGGCTCCAGCGTTCACAGCTGGATAATCAGCCAAATCAAAGCCCTGGCTCAAACTCTGGGAAAGTCCAGATGTGACCTTTGTGATGCAGTGTTACTACTTTTTAATCCATTTAAGTCGCATGGCTAAATCTCAGGTCTGTGCAATTAGAGAAGAGGAAGGGGAGCAGGAAAGGAGAGAGAGGAATACACATCATGTTGTTCCCACCTCTGATTTTCCTAGTGTATCCTGTCTGTCAGTGTGCTACAGTGTAAGGGCTCCAGGGCAGAGGCTGGTTGACCCATGTGTATGCATTGTGAGTGCATATCACAAGAGAAAGGGAGCTTGTGCAGAACCAGAGCATGCCTGCAGACTTCAGCGACGATGACTTTTTGTGGAAACGAACGTTCGTACATTGTGTGTTCAGGAAAGGTGCCTGTGTCCACTAAGGATGTTGCACTGGTACCGATCAAATATACTTGATCGAAGAAGCTTGTTTGAGCTTTGGGTTTGTTTGGGTCATTTTCCTGCTCTTCTGCACCTCACAAAGTAGAAGCCCTGGGACTCTTACCAGGATCACAACTCCTACAGCATTTCGGAGCCAGGGGCTCTCAGAAGATTTGTGGCCATATTGATTAAGCGTCCCAAAATTGGGAAGTCTGCCCACCACCACTGTCAACACAGCTGCAGGACTGCGGTTGTGTGATGAGCCAGCATTGTGAAATACACCAGGCCGAGCCCTGGTAGCTCTTGTTCAGGGCACTCCTACCAAACGCACCAGCGATCTGCAACAGAGAGGGAAAAGAACGAGTTACAGACTGGTCCTCCCTCTGGTGGGTGGATTTCCCCTGTGCTCAGAACAAGGGTGGGCTTTATCTTAAAAATAAAATGTATTTTGATGCTGCCTCAACAGCCCTGGAAACCAACGCCCTTGATTTATCCACAGCCTAGGTAGCAGCAAGGCTAGCTTCCCACGTGGTGTCCTCTGCTGGTATGCCGGGACTATGTGGCGGCATGTGGTAAGAGTTCGTTCACCATGGCCCATCAGTCCGTGACCTCTCCTCTAAGCCACCAGCAGGAATCCCAGTGAGAGCCAATAGTGAGGCTGGGTTTCATGATGTGGACATGCAGGTCCATTAGGAACTGGGTATGGGAGCACATCTGAAAGCTGATCCCTGCCAACTGGTCTTTCCAGCCAGCTCTCTGTATGACTCACCCCTCCATGACTTTTCTCCTCCCTATCTTTCCTGGTTTGCACTCTGCTGAGCTTGATACCGCCTGCTCCCACCCAGCAATTGAGGTCTTTAACCCGAGCAGCTGCTGACCTCTGATGAACCAGAGGCAGCAGAATTCCACTCTTGTTCATCCTGACTCCTGATCAGAATCTAAACACACTTTGTACTTTCTGCAAGAACTTTATTGACTTTGCAGTGAATGTCAACTGAGTTTAGAAACTGCGTAACAGTGGAAAGGCCTGTGGACTCCTTCATGTAGCTAACTGAGGTCAGCCCTACAGGCCCCCCCAATCCCTCCAACACAGTCAGGCTAGTGTTGATCTCAGCTAGCTGCATGGAGTAAAACTCCCTGTGCCTTGCCTCTGGGACGTCACAACAAGATAGCTCTCTCAATGCAAAACCACCATCCCCAAGTGGCACAAAGATGAGCTAGAGTTGCAGCTTTCTACTCGAGAGAGTGGTGCTTCAAACAAACAAGAATGAATTCCCTGGGCACCATGAGAAACAAAGGAAGATGACAAATTCCCTGCCTTCTGTAGGCTGTGTCTGCACTTAAACTGCTACAGTGGCCCAGCTGCAGTGTGGACCCTCACTACAGCGACAGAAAGGGTCCTCCGATCGCTATAGGTGATCCACCTCCCCAAGAGGCGACAGCTAGGTTGGCTGAAGAATTCTTCTGTCGGCCTAGCATTGTCTGTGCTTGTGCTTAGGTCAGCTTAACTACGTCACTCAGGGGTGTGGATTTTTCACATCCCTGAGCAACGTAGTTGGGTTGACCTAATATTTTAGTGTAGACCTGGCCTGAGTCACTGAGGAGACCTGTGTGTTTGTGTTACTTTTGTCCATCATTGCTCTGCTCTGCCCAAATCCCCTGTTTCTGGGCATGCACAGGTAAAGCTGCAGGAACATACAAGAACCGTGTTATCCTCTGTGCTCAGCTGAGCAACCACTATGGATCCATGTGTTAGGACAGATGGGCCAGATTTTCAGCTGATGTAAATATCGGTGTAGCTCCACTGACTTCAGCGAAACTCCATCTGTTTACACTAGCCGCAGATCTGGCCTGGCAGTGTTGCCAACCCTACATGTTCAAACATTGTGATCAGGCCCTGAAAACCACGAGATTATCTTGAAAATAATGGGAATTAAAAATATTAAGTATTAGAGGTTCTTTTCATTTGCCTCCTGTCATTAGTGAGCGTAGGAGTCATGTTTTCAAGCTTTTTCTGCACGCACGGTAGCCAGTTCTATTTTTTTAGAACCAAAAAGGAATTCCCGACCTTAACAGCAGCAGAGCTGAGATTCTCAGGTAATAACTTGATTCCAACGTCTGGGCCTTCATGAAAAACACCAAATAGTGGAAGAGTTGCAACACTGAGTCCTTCCATTTCTTTGCAGTAATACACTCCTTGTTTTATCATTACAAACCAGTCAGACCTCCCAAGCTGAGCAGGATTGAGCTAGATCAACACTTGGATGAGAGACCTTGGTGATTCGTACATCATCATTTCCCAAAGGGATGGATCTGCCAGGCTTACAGAGGTCAAGCAGCCACCTGTCCCAAGCAATGGATCCACTATACCAACCCACTTCCTTCACACGCCATGTGGAAGTAAGGTCAGATCTGCTGTAAACAGAGATACCACCAGGGATGTCAACAGAACAGCACCTGCTTCCACCAGTTCTAAATTCAATCCTACATATTTATCTTCCCCAGTGGCACAAGATACACCTGCACTGTCTACACAAGGCAACACGTATGCATCGTTGTGTTTTATATACCAGCCCCTCGTCGTCCTGTTCTAGGCAGAGCTAGCCATAAAGGCTGGCGCACTCACAGAAGTCACAATCCAAGTGGCAACAGTCACTCCGCTGGCCAACAAAACTCTCACATATGCACCCAGATACCATGACGATAGGCACCTTGTACTCGTGTGTAATAATAATAAATGATGATGATTCATAACTGACTGGGCAGGCTCACGGCTGTTTTGAGGAAAGAGTTTATCACCGAGAGCTCCTTAGCTCTTGCTCTGTCACCAGTGAGGTTCAAAACAAGTCTAATAACGCCTTGTAATCTGGCCAGGAAAGAAATCAAGCTCCTCTTCATTCTGGCTGCATTCAGATATCTTAATAAGACACTGTGGACTTCTCACTGCATTCTGCAGACGAGAGCACTTCCCTGAGGAGAGCTTACCACACCTCACTGGTGGGAACTGGTCTCTAGGGCCCTCTTTCCTTCTTTTAACTTTACCTTTTCGTGAACTAGTCATGTCACAGGCATCCTTGGCCTCTCCTCCACGTGAAGGCCACTCTTCTTTTATAGATTCGTTATGGGAAGAAATAAGCAGGTGTCAGGCTTTAGGGTGCTGTGTGGAGGTGCAGGGCTATTCTGCTGATTCACCTTGGCAGTCAAACCAGGTGGGGCTCATTAGCTCCAGCTGTACTAAGGCCTGCCCTACACCTAAAACTTAGGTTGGCCTAGAGCACCAAGGCCTCCTTAGGCCTCCGTTGCTGCTTGCTCAGCCACATGGGGTTTGAAGAGTGACGCAAGGTTCTTCTTCCTGTTCAGACAGTTTTACTGCAGGATAACTTTGTAAATGGCAGAAAAGAAAGCAGAAGACAGAGATTCCCAGGGCAGCAAGGGCTTGCTGGTTTTTCTCCTCTAGGGTACTTATGAAGCTAAGTCCTATATAAAGTAATCCTGCAACACCGATAAGAGACCTTAGAGAGGGATGCAGGGTAAATAGTAGGTGATTGGCTCAGCCTGTTTCCAGCAGAGCTCTTTGAAGCTGTGACTGATTAAGATTCCTGCTGCGATGGAAGTGAGGGGATTTGAAATGTCTTGATCAGGTTTTTCTTTACCTCCCCAACCCTCAGGGTGGGTCTTCATGGGAAAGGTCAGAGGAAATAACTCAGGTTTGAAGATAAAGCCTATTACTTTGAATGAGAGCGCCCACACAGGGTTTAATGCGCTTTAATGTCACACCTTTAGTTAATTCATCTTAACCTTCCTGAATGTCCCCATGTACACAAGCCCAAAGCAGGAATACATGATGTGTCTAGACACGTAGATTTCTTCCTTCAGGGTAGGATGCTTGAGTCCTCAGTGGGCTCTCTCTATTCATCATAGGCCTGGTCTACACTTCAAAATTACATTGACCTACCTACGTTGTGAAAAATGGCATGCCCTGAACACTGTAGTGAGGTCAAACTAGAATCCAGCATAGATGCAGCCAGGTCGACAGAAGACATCTGTCAACTTAGCTCCCGCCTCTCGGAGAGATGGATTAACCGCGTCAGCGGAACCCTCCGCCGGGAAGCATCGATAGTGCAGACATTACCCTTTGGATCTCCCAGAATGCTCATCACAGTCATCTCTAAGTGCCAGTATTCAGGCTTTATACAGCGCTCGGCATGATCAAAGCCCTGTACAGACCTCAGCTAATAAATCCAAATTCATTACCGGCTTTGCTGGTTCCCAAGCAGGTCATGTTTCAGGAAAAGAGGCTTAGAGAACGAATAATTAATCAGGAGCAAAAAGATTAAACTCTTTTCCCTTTCCTGACTCTGGAACTTTGTCGGCCCGAAGGAGCTTTACTCCACTCCACATCCCAGCACCTCCGTCGGGGCTGCTTGTTTAGTTGTAACCCCCCTTGCCTCGTTGGGTCTGCTCTCCAGATAGCAACCTGACAGTCCCTTTCGGAGGGCAGCCCTCACCTAGTTGGCCATGGATTAGCTGGCAGTGGGGAGAGCGGTGTTTCTGTCCATGCTGCCCTTTGAGCCCCAAGGCAGGGCATACATCTCCCTAGACCCCAGCTACAAGCTGTGCCATTCTTTTCAGACCCATTTTCCAGCATCCCTGTTTATTACTGGCACTTGCTGGCTGCAGAACTGAGCTTATAGAGCGGGGTGGGCAAACTACGGCCCGCGAGACCCGGTGCTCTGTGCTATGCAGCGCAGCTGCCTGTCCTGGTGCAGCCACACTGCCGGCCACCGGTGCTCCAGGCAGTGCGGGCAGGGAGCGGGGGGTTGGATGGAGGGCAAGGGAGTTTGGGGGGTGGTCAGGGGCGTGGATAGAGGTCAGGGCAGTCAGAGGGCAGGGAACAGGGGGGTTGAATGGGGGAAGGGGTCCCGGAGGGGCAGTCAGGAAGGAGAGGAGGGGTTGGATGGGGCAGCGGGGGGCGGTCAGGGGACAGGGAGCAGGGGGGGTAGATAGGGCAGGGGTCTGGGGGGCAGTCAGGAAGGAGAGGGGGAATTGAATGGGGTGGTGGGGGGCAGTTAGGGGTGAGGGGTCCAGGGGAAGGGGTGATTGGATGGGGCAGGAGTCCTGGGGGAAGGGGGGGCAGTCAGGAAGGAGAGAGGGGGTTGGATGGGGTGGCGGGGGGCAGTTAGGGGCGGGGGGTCCAGGGGCAGTCAGGGGACCGAGACTGGGGGAAGGATGGGGCAGGGGTTCCCAGGGGGCTGTCAGGGAATGGGGAGGGGCGGTTAGATGGGACAGGAGTCCCAGGGGGGCTGTCAGGGAGCGAGAAGCAGGGGGGGTTGGATGGGGGTGGGGGCCGGGCCATGCCTGGCTGTTTGGGGAGGCACAGCCTCCCCTAACTGGCCCTCCATACAATTTTCAGAAACACGCCCAAGGCACTTTGCGACACGCCGGAGGGGAAGTTCTGTCTGGACCTCGCCTCATGCCCTAACACACAAGGTGTGAGAGACCTGGGCACCTGAGCCCACCTCCGGTCAGTGAAGAATCCAATATTCCCTGCCCCTTCTAGGGGATTGAGTCACCCCATCTAGAAACCTGTCTCTTGCCTTCGATCCTTGCCTGGTCAGACACTATGACCAGGTACATAACATAGGAGGGTTTTTGCTGATGCTCCTCCCAGCAGCACTGTGAGAAGGATCAGTGTCCCTGGGAAACAAAGCTGAGACTTAGTATGGACTTTTCCTGCCTCTTATTAGCCTTTTATTTACTGACAAAGCCCTGGAAGATGGGTCAGATTTTTCAGACCGGCTGCCAGCAGGCTGACCAATATTTCCTTGTTCTCCCCTTTCTATCTGTATCCATTTGTTGTCTCTTACACTTAGATTGCCAGCTCTTTGGGCCAGGGACCGTCTTTTGGCCCTGTGTCTGGACAGCAGCATGGGGTCTTCATCCAGGATGGGGGCTCCGCGGCTCTCCCGTAATACAAATAATAATAATTAATTCATAATAAATCAGAGCGGGCTAAAATTGTGCTAGCTTTGACCTCTGCTCTGAGCCATGTGATTGTTCAGAGATTATCTCGGATAAGTCATTCTGAAAAATTAGGAACAGCGAAATGACTGGTTCCTAGAACTACTGTTCTGCCTTCCCTCGGCAGATTCTTCTGCCATGGCACATGTCAGGCAGACCTTGTACCGTGACGCTGACTCCGGAATTTACCATAACTGGTGGGTTCTCCTTGACATTCATGGGTGCAACGCCCATTTGTTATGTTCCTCTTTTGTGTCAGTGGGAAGAGTGGGGTACTTCTCTCTGCATTCAAAGCTCATATGAATGAACAGAGAGAGAAATGCAGTGTTGCCAACTCTTGCAGTTTGAGCACAAGTCTCGTGATATTTGGTGTTTTTAAACTGACCCCCTCCCACCCCCCTGCTGCTGCTGGATTTAAGAGATTGCAGGGGAGTCTCATCTTTTATTTAAAAATCCCAGAGAAAACAGCAGGAGGTCAAAGCGCGCGAGGGAACTTTTACTGTGCAGCAACAGGGTCCACCCTGACGTTTAGTGCGTGGCACACTGGAGCGCTGTAGAGTTCCATCGCAGCTTGCCACACTTTGTGCCCTAAGCATGTGTTTACCCCGTGGCTGCAAAGAGAAGATGAGAAGTGTGAAGCAAGTGGGTTCTAGAAGACTCAGAATCCAGAAGGCAAATGAGAGACCCCAAAATTTACTATTTCCAAAAAAATCTCATGAGTTTTAAGTCAATCTCGTGATTTTCTGGGGCTTGGCTCTGGATTTTGGCAATACTCCAACACCCCAACAGACGTGCATCCAGTTTCTGACCAGAGGGAAACCATGACGTGTATACACATTAAGGGTCCTCTTCTCTTCATGGGATGCACAACTTTATATAGGAGTCTGGAGCTGGGATGCAGCATGGAGCTTAGTGCAGTCAGGCAGTTTCACATGCAGATGGCAGGTTGTGTCTAACTGGCAAGGGCCATGCCCGGCGTTGCAAGATTTGCATGCACAACAGTGGCAGATGCACGTGCAAATCTCATGCACCATTGCACATGCACCGGGTAGAAAAGCTCCTTTTACAATCATTGAATCTTTATCACAGGAGTTCTACTCCTCGCTCCAGCTCAGAAATGCCAACTATCCTTAACACAGTCCGAGTGAGAGTCTCCTAAATCAGTGGGAGCCTCTCACTCGGACTGTGTTAAGGATAGTTGGCATTTCTGAGCTGGAGCGAGGAGTAGAACTCCTGTGATAAAGATTCAATGATTGTAAAAGGAGCTTTTCTACCCGGTGCATGTGCAATGGTGCATGAGATTTGCACGTGCATCTGCCACTGTTGTGCATGCAAATCTTGCAACGCCGGGCATGGCCCTTGCCAGTTAGACACAACCTGCCATCTGCATGTGAAACTGCCTGACTGCACTAAGCTCCATGCTGCATCCCAGCTCCAGACTCCTGATATGCATGTCCCTAACTTCCCCTCATCATTCCTCCAACATCCCTCCACGCATCCTACTCTCAACCATCCCCCTTCTCACAATAAATAAAAACCCCAGCAAAGAACACAAACGAACACTTACCAAGACTATATGCCACTATCATATCTAATGACTACAAAAACGTAGCCAGGGATATTAAATCTTAATACCACCTATGGTGTCTATAGCACTTTTGAGCCATAGATCTCAAAGGAGGTGGCTATCATTATCTTCATTTTACAGGTGGGGAAACAGATACAAGGAGGAAAGTGACTTGCCCAAGGTCACCCAGCAAAGCAGTGTCAGAGCTGGGAACTAAACCAAGTTCTCCTGAGTCCCAGTCCAGTGCCCTATGCACTAGGCAGCAAAAGAACATAAGAGCGGCCATACTGGGTCAGACCAAAGGTCCATCTAGCCCAGTATCCTGTCTTCCGACAGTGGCCAGTGCCAGGTGCCCCAGAAGGAATGAAGAGAACAGGCAATCGCCAACTGAGTAATTAACTTCTAACTATTAGAGACCAGGATGAGAGCTAATGTAGGGGGCAGATTCTCCCCAATCTGCTGCAGTGGGGGGAGGGGTTCTTACACCATCGTCTGAAACATCTGGTGCTAACACTGCCAGAGACAGGTCACTGGAAAGGATGGCCCTTGGTTCTGAGCCAGTCTGGCGACTCCTGTGCTCGCCCCAAAGCTTTCTGAGCCTCCTCTCAAAGGATGTCCCCGAAGCACCCGGCTGAGCGTGCAGGGGAGAAGCCTCCTGTACTGCAGGAGCGAGAGGCGAGTTAGGCACCCCGAGTTCTGCTGGCAGCAAGAAAAACAAACCACCTCTGATGTATCATGGGGTCCCAATGGCCAGCACAGCACGAGCGGACAGCCACAGGAGTTTGGACGTGGCACCAAAATGACATCTTGGGATTTATCTGCTATCAAATCACCCAGCGCGCCAGTCTCCTGGGCACCTATAGACTCCATGAGAGGAGGGTTTCTCGTCCCATCCCAGATCGAACTCGTGAATATTCCTTGTAAAAGCACTCCCCTCCCTCAGTCTTTGCCTAGACAGAGGCACAACCCTGGTGATCACCTGAACCTGGGGCATCACATGCTGCCCGCAGTGCCCAGGAGAGCGAGCATGGACTTTGGTGCTGAACGGGGAGGGTTAAAACCTCCCCCCAGGCGAGAGATAATCACATTTCACACACAGAAAAGGGAGGGTGATTTGCTGACCTCGTGGAATAGTGGGAACGCCATACAAACACACAGAGAGTCTGTCGGGGGGGAGGGGGGGACTGTCAGAGAGGATATTAAGTCATTGCCTAACGGTTTGCAGCTCATAATCCAAACTAGGGTCTGGAGGAACAATGCTGCCGTTGCTTGGCCTCTTCCTGCCTGGGGGAGTTGACGAGGGTAGAGCAGAGGGAAGCAGGACTCCAGAGTTCTCACCTTGCCTCTGTCTAAGCCTCACTTGATGAACCCTCTGTCACAGGTTTCAGAGTAAACAGCCGTGTTAGTCTGTAAATATTAACTTATTACAATTAACTTAGGCTTGAATAGAGACTGGGAGTGGCTAAGTCATTATGCAAGATAACCTATTTCCCCTTGTTTTTTCCTACCCCCCCCCCGCCCCCAGACGTTGTTGTTAAACCCTGGATTTGTGCTGGAAATGGCCCACCTTGATTATCATACACGTTGTAAGGAGAGTGATCACTTTAGATAAGCTATTACCAGCAGGAGAGTGGGGTGGGGGGAGAGAAAACCTTTTGTAGTGGTAAACACCCATTTTTTCATGCTTTGTGTGTATCAAAAGATCTTCTGTACTTTCCACAGTATGCATCCGATGAAGTGAGCTGTAGCTCACGAAAGCTTATGCTCAAATAAATTGGTTAGTCTCTAAGGTGCCACAAGTCCTCCTTTTCTTTTTGCGAATACAGACTAACACGGCTGTTACTCTGAAACCAGTTAACTAGTGAAGTGCTTTGAGATCACCAGGTCTTTCCCAGCTCCCCCAACGCTTGCTGGATCGCGCCAGACCTGCACCCCATTCCCT
The DNA here is from genome assembly GCF_965152235.1 of Eretmochelys imbricata. Classification (NCBI taxonomy): domain Eukaryota; kingdom Metazoa; phylum Chordata; order Testudines; family Cheloniidae; genus Eretmochelys; species Eretmochelys imbricata. The sequence continues at coordinate 19,911,677 of NC_135588.1, read as the reverse complement.
CCTCAAGACAGTGTTCCTTTTGCCAGCAACTTGGATCAAAGTTTGCTCTCCCCACCGACACACACATACGCACTGGAATGACCGGCCGTGCTGAGCCAACCACAGCGGTCACGGGCACAAAGGGGAGAAGGGAGCCCGTCCAAGAGCAGAAGTGCTCAGTCATGCACATGCAACCTGGGCAGGCCTCCTAGCCCTTGGGAACGAACGCAGCTGAACTGAGCTTCGCAGCCAGGGAGGGAAGGAGAGATGGGGCCTGGGAAATATCATTCCTGCCTAGAAGTCAGGGGAGAGTTTGGGCAATAAGCTTGGATTCCACTGCTGGGTTCACAGGAATCTGCCTGGCCCATTGCATGGGCACATGGTTGGGGGATCAGCACTACCCTGGGTGCTGCAATGGCATATGCAAGCCCCAGAGTGAACATGTGACCCCAGCCCCTGCCCAAATTGCCAGCTGGGGCAGGTCAGTCCTGCTGGAAAGTGAAGTGACTGACACCAGCTGCTCCAAAGCCCCTCTCAGGCTAGAGCTGTGAAGCTGTGGGGCAGCGGGTAGTTGAGACACGTGGCGTACAAAGGTAGACTAATGCCAGCATCCCTGCTATGCACTGAAGGAGGAAGGCAGAGTTAGAGGGACTGTGGGGAACTGGGTTCTGCTGCTGAGCGCAGACTTCAGCCGGCATGTGCCCAGTGGGAGGCCCCACATTGGTACTGGAGGGAGCCAACCTGAACCGAGATACCACCTCCTCACTCAACCCTGGAAATAGCTCTGTGGGCTGGCACTGGAGAAGGGTGGGGGGTTCTGGACGTGCCTTGTCCTTGCTGATGTCAGGGCCCACGCGTATATGCCTGTGGCAAAGGCTGAGATGAATATCTGTGTTCAGAGGCCTTCACTCCCCAAGGTTCCTGCTGGCAGCCAGATTTATCCCCCCGGTGGTTCTGGTGCCCTTCACCCCAACCCTCGCCCGCTGGCAGGGAGTCAGCAGCACAGAGCAGCCCTTGCTCTGAGTGATTCCCTCCTCCCCAAGCTACACCTCATGGTCTGGAAACAAGATGGTTATTCAGCCAATTGACCCAGGTCTGTCCCTTCCCTCTGTCTCATGGGCCGTGTTCCTGCAGGGATCTCTCTTCTCCCCAGTGCATTATGGGTCGCCTCCAAGGGTCTTTGTCCCCCCCACCCCCAATACATTATAGGAAGTGTTTTCCCCAATGCATTATGGGAAACATTCCCCCAGCCTCAGGGGTCTCTGGTTCCCACCACATTATGGGAAACGTTTCCCTAAGCCTTGGGGATGAGTCTGGTTCCCCCAGTGCATTGTGGGAAATGTTTCCCCAGCCTCAGGGGCTCTCTGTTCCCCCCAGTGCACTAACTTAGCTCAACTGATTTAAACAGAGTTAGGTCTGATTCACACTGCTCCCCCCCCATGCTTCATTACACAATGTAGCTCTTGCATTAAAGTTACTCTAAACTATTGAAAAGCTTTTACTATCTACTCCAAGGGAAGAGACTTTACTGATTGTCATGTATCACTTATCACTGAAGATTATTCTTAGAGACAATCCGGTTTGCTCTTCTGCACAGCCGTCTCTTATTTTAAATATATAGGCATGGAGCTTAATCAGTTTATACTACCTGAGGATCTGGCGCCTAATTAATGAAATGTCCTTATTTTTATTATTTAAGCACTGACAAGGTGCTCAGCACCAGCTTAGGATCTGTCTTCACTGCAGAGTTAATGTGGGTTCTTACTCGTGTGTTGTCCTTCACCCCCTCCCATCCACACATGAACCCTTCTCTCTTGAGTTCAGTGGGGCTTTTCAACACAGGTTGGCTGACCCATCCTGGGGTACAGGCTAAAACCCGAGTGAGGCTTTCACTTGGGCTAGTAACCTGTCCACTAGGCAGTGAGGACGCAGGCTAAACCACTTGAGTGCTGACAGTCCGCACTGCCTTCCCACAATTTTCCCAGTGTGCCCAGAAGGACAGACAGAATCTCCCACAATTCACTGTGACTGGGCTAACTGCAGTGCAGACATACCGATAGACGGTCTTTGCTCTGAGGAGCTTACATACTCAACGTGAGTAAAGCCCTTAGGTTAATACCGTGCTCTGCTCAGAAGCCAAATCTCCCAGCAGGTACACACCCAGGTAGCTCCATTCAGTGGAACTACGCCATCGTACTCCAGCTGAGGCATCTGTCCCACTGGTGTCAGTGGGCTCCCATTCAGCTGGTGTAAGGGCATCAGCATCTAGCCCAAAGTGGTGAGACTGGGAGCCCGAGAGGAGGGTTTGGCATATTTTTGTCTGACTGACCTCGCTCTCCTCTCTCTCCGTAGGAGAGGTTGGGTGGAGAAGGCTTTTGCCCTGGGTGTGGTGGGTCTGTGGGTGTTGCAGAAGGAAGCAAATAGGCCACAGAAGTGGCATTGCTGGAAGAAAAAGGGAGCACGGTGAGCAAGGGGCCGGATAAAAGAGGAGATCTGAGGGGCAGACTAGGACGGAGGCATGCAGCGCCATCGGGGCAAGGATATGGGGCTGGAGGAGCGCCACTGAAATCAGTGGGGCTATGGACCAGTTTAAATGTGATACGATGGTGAAGGGAATGGAGAGCAAGGATACACTATAACACCCTCATGAAGATGAGGTCCTAGTTCAAGACTCTACAAACTATGGGCCTGATCCTGTAAGCCAGACTCAAGGGAGCAATCCCACTGGCCAATTTCCACATGTGACTGGTGATTTGGCAGTGGCCTCAGTTTTCAGGTGACCAAAGTGAGATGCCTCAAAGTGGCCTGGTTTTCTGAAAATCCCCTTCCAGGTGTCTTCGGCAACTCTCAGCAACCTGACCCGAACCCAACAGGGCTCCACTGCAAGGGTCTGATCCGGCTTGGGAGGCCATCAAATTGCTGGTCACTTTTGGAAATCTTGGCCATTTCAATAAGCCTGATTCCCCTCGGCGTGTCTGAAAGCCTGCTCCTCTGCGGAGTGAGGCCCTTACCTAGAAAATACCACAGCACTGTGACGACTGATGCTATCAGGGTGAGCAGGACGAATGCACTGACCACCTCGATACAACACCAGCAGCAATGTGTGGACCTCTTCTTGGGCCACGGAAATAATCACCAGAATGATCTGGTTTGTTCATGCTCCAGACAAGAACCAGGCCCCAGATCCTGGTGGAGAAAACATCACAGCCACCCACGGCTAGCTGAGTAACACGATAGCATGTTTGAGAATGCACTGGGCCACAAACTACCTGGGAAAACGCTGGCTCAGGAGTACGAGGCAGGGTGAGCTGGTGGTTAGAGCATGGGACCAAGACTGGGCCAATCTGGGTTCAAAGCCTGGCTTTGCCACAGCATTCCTGCGTGACCTTGCCCAAGTCACTGCCTCTCGCTCTGTGCCTCAATGTCCCTGTGCCCAAAATGGGGATAACCCTACTCATTTAAAGTATTAACCCTTTGGGATGGGAACATGCCTTCCTAGGAGTTTGTACAGCCCCTTGCACAAGGGGGCCTTGTTCCTGACTGAGCCATATGGGTGCTCCTGCAATAGAAATAATGATAGTAGCAAGAAGGGATATTTCCTGGGCAGCACAAGAGGGGAAGCTGGGGGGTTAGTTATATAGGACCTGTTTGGGGTAATGTCTAGGTCACCATTCACTCTTTGGGAACTTTACCTTTCTGTAGAGGAACTGCGGCTCGCTGTCATTTTCCGAGCTCTCCAGAGAAGCCATCCGAGACTCCGCTATAGAAGGGTTTGAAGCGTTTATATGCACTTTACAGCAGACATATCTTTCGGCACCCTCCTCCCCAGGGGCAAGCTGCCTACACAGCGGCCGCAGAAACCTCGTTCGATCCCCATTTATTTCCGTGGTAAATCACCACCAGGTAAAGAGATTAACAGAGCTCAGCACTGTAATCCGTCTATCATCCTCTGCCTTTGGTACTGTGCTGAACACCGGAGGTTAAAGCTTCGTGGTGACAGCACAAACTCCTGCAACACTTTTAGGGCTCATCTACACTTCAAGTAGGTTGACAAAATGCATACACCTGACTGATGTAGCTATGCTGGCCCTGGTATAGACACTCTAGGCTTCCGCCAACCTAACTACCATTGCTCGGGGAGGTGGAGTTCCTACAGTAATGGAAAAAACCCTTTCCATTGCTGTATGTGAGGTAAAAGAAACCCCCAGTGTTGGAATCTTGCAGTATGTGGTGTGTTTTTTTTCTTAAAGCCCCAGCTCCTGGAGTCATGTGAATACGTCACATGAAATCTGAGTTTCAAACAAAGAAAAAGGAAGAGAGCTAAGTGATTTGGGTGCTCTTTAAATGGCAGAGAAATCAGAAGACAAATAAAGTAAATCCCAAAATCCACTAAATTAAATTAAAGTTGCTGAAGGAATTCATAAAAGTCTTGGGAAAAATACATACTGATCTTCAGCATTACCATTAAAAACAGAAATTACAATGACAAGGTGGGAAAATATCTTGGGGATGTATAAATAAAGGCAGGTACAGTAATTAAGGTAATCTACATACATATGCTGTTACTACTTTTACAGTTCAAATGTTTGCTCAGTGACAATATTGACATAACTTGCTGGACACATCTCAGACCATGAAAATTCATCTTAAACATACGAACAACAACCTTAACCACAATAAGAGCTCTGTGGCACTCAAAAGCTTGTCTCTCACCAACAGAAGTTGGTCCAATACAAGATATTACCTCCCCCACTTTATCTGGTCTCAAGCGTACCTCTGACCAACAAGGTGAATTTATGAATTCTTTCAACTATGTGTCATCAATATGTGTGTGTATTTGAATATGTAAAGGATGTAATTAGGGCCATATGTACTGTAAGAGTTTGTAAGTATCTCTGCTAGGGGGTATTATCAGCATGCGTAAGTTGAATTCTCACATGCCAGTAGTGGCATTGAATGATTGTATCAGATACAAAGATAATGGGAAACTTAACAAGTCAAAGTCGTTTCCTATCTTTCAAGTGCTGAAGGTTTTTTGAACGGTAACAATGCAAAGTGTTTTGCCTAAGGGTGACATTAATCGTTTAAGTTACTGAATGTTTAATAAAATATTAATCGTTCATGTTATTATGAATCACAGCACTAAAGTACAACTGACAAGTGTCAGTCACTACAAAAAGGGGTGACCAGGTGCAAGGTAAAGTAGCTCCCTCCCTGCTTAAACTTACATCTCCTCTGGCTCCTCAGCAGGTATACGACACTCTTACTCATCAGGAAGTAGGTATAAGGGAATTCCACTGAATGCATCTGATGAAGTGAGCTGTAGCTCACGAAAGCTTATCCTCAAATAAATTTGTTAGTCTCTAAGGTGCCACAAGTCCTCCTTTTCTTTTTGTGAATACAGACTAACACGGCTGCTACTCTGAAACCTGATTAGGAGTGTCATTTACCCGGCCTTACACAATCCCTCTGGATTTGGCTGGTTCCCCAGAAGCGAGAGGCTCCTGCAGTCCAAAGCTGTGAGTGGCGTAAAAAAAATGGACAAGCTTTATACAAGCAAAATTGCAAATTCGCCCAGAGGCCCCAGTCCCATAGCTGGAGCTCAGTGCTTTGACCATAGCTCCCCTGTGGATCCAACTGCTAGACTGGGACTTTAAAACAGAGAAGTTGCTTTCCTGGCATGTGTGGGAGGCAGATAACCTGCTGACCTTGGCATTGTGAGGGGGCAGGGTGTTTGGAAGGATGGCACAGCCCCTACTTTTCATGCTTCCCCTTGACAGCAGGAATGCAGGTGAGCTTCTTCCCAACCTTTTCATTTTGGAATATACATCATTACCAGCCCCATCACTACCCCCTCACTGCTGACTTCACTCAGCCTGCACCCCACACAAGGGACTTTTTCCTATTACAGTAAACTATTTGCATCATGACAGGTCTTGTCAACTGCTGGAAATGGCCCACCCTAATTATCACTACAAAGGGTCCCGTCCACCCCCCCCCCCCGCCCCCGCGCCCGCTGGTAATAGCTCACCTTAAGTGATCACTCTGGTTACAGTGTGTATGGTAACACCCATTGTTTCATGTTCTCTATGTATATAAATCTCCCCACTGTATTTTCCACTGAATGCATCCGATGAAGTGAGCTGTAGCTCACGACAGCTTATGCTCAAATACACTGGTTAGTCTCTAAGGTGCCACAAGTCCTCCTTTTCTTTTTGCATCAGGAATTCTGAGTCATGAAGCTGAGGTCAGAGACAATGGGGCTTATTTCACTGCAGACACCCCTGAGCTCCAGCTCTTAACTTTGCATGTGTCCCACGTTTGTATTCCAACATCGGGAACGGAATAGGCTCCCATCTGCCCCCAGCAAAAGAAATTTTGGCTCATGGCTGAACTAAAAAAAAAGAATTTTGGTTTCAGGTTGACCCAAAATGAAAACAAAGTCTGTTTTGGCACACGGCAAGGGTCAAAAATTGTGGTTTGTTTGACCTGAAACGACAAGCTTCATTTCATTTGAGGGTTTGGTTTTTTTAAACTTTTTTTGTTTGAATGAAACTGAAGTCAAATTTGAAATGAAAAGTTGTTGCCAATAAAAATTTGGGGTGGGTTTTTTTCTTGCCCCTGACTGAAATAATTTGGCGGATTCCTCCCCAATTCTTGACCCGAATCTGCATCGTTCGGCAGAAAATGTTTCCTCTGAAAAATTTCACTGGGCTCTGCTCGGCAGAGGGGAAAATAGAGGCCGGATGAATGGTGGGGAAATACAGGACTCAGTGGGGTAAAACTTGAGCCCCCAAATCAGCACGTAACCAGGGGAGCTGTGGAGTCCTGCTTCACAGAGGCAGGGGCGGAACACACAGCTCAGAGCCCAGGACTCCGCATGAGGGAGGGGGAACATGGGGTGAAATCCAGAGCCCACTGAAGCCAATGCGAGTTCTGCCGTGGACTTCAGTGGGGCTAGGATTCCCCCCTCGCCTCTGGGCTCACCAGGAGTGGGCAGCAGGACAGGGAGCTCTGAGTGCTGGACTCAACAGCAGGGAAGCATGGAGCCATAAAGCTTTCCTCTATCGCTTTGTGCTTCTAGGCCACTTTCCCCCTATCCCCATAGCCCTTTTACCCTCCCTGCCCCACGAGCCTTGCCGGAACTTTCCTGACCAGACTCCTCGCCAGCTCCTTATATAAGAGGCTGAGGAATTGCTTGTTTGTATCTTGGCATTTATACAGCCACACACTGAAATGTTGAGAACACCAAGGCAGGCTGAAAATGGCAGCGAGCCAGGAGGGGAAAACTCTGTGCAATGCTCCCAGCACAGCATGGAGAGTGGGTGCCTGATCTAATCATGGGTCCTCACCCCAGTGCATGGGGCACAGGACCATATCCTGGTGTAAAGGGGGCGCAGGGCCCAGTGCATGGGGAGCAGATCTTTGCTGGAGCATTGTACAGCTGGGTATTGTAGGCCAAGAACTGAAAGGGCTCTGGGATTGATGCACACTGGCAGGGAGCGCCGTGGGCAAAGCTTGCACTGCTGTGGCCTGCATTGTACCTATGCTGTAACTAGTGAGAGGATGAGAGAGTTTCCACCAGGGCTGTTAAGCAGGCACGTTTCCCCAGTGTGACATTCACTTACCCATGCAATGCAGATTATCCTGCACCGAACCACAACAAACAGCATGCAAAGAGTTAACAGTCATTGTGTAGCAAGCTTCCTATGCAGAAGCAAGATCAGAGGGTGGGAGGCATGCGGTCTATATCAGGCTCCATCTGGTCCACCCCTAGAGTCCTATAGAGTCTTTTCTCCACAGTATTGTCCTGCGGCGCCTAGGGTATGTCTACACAGCACTGTAAGCCCAGGATTTGAACTCAGGCTCAAGCCTAATCCCCCTTCCGTCTACACACAAATCTCAGGGCTTGGACCCAGGGTCCCAGGACCCCATGGGGGAGGAGGGTCCAAGCCTGAATCAAGCCAGGACTCAGGGTTCAAGCCCCATTGCACTGCAGTATAGACTCATGCTCTGGGGGTCCTCCAAAAGTACCTCACAATCCCATGGGCCGACTTTCTTTGTCCTCCGGACAATCAAGTTTGGTGGACAGTTAAGTTTTCCCAAACTGCACCACGAAGAAAGGGCTAGAGTGGCCACCTTTTGGGAGGGCGCTAGGAAGTCTGGGAGGTGAGTGGCTGGACTTGAGCCCCCATAATGCAGTGTAGACACTGGAGCTACAGGTTCAACAATTCCTGCGCTCAAGCCCTGGGTTTGCTAACTCGAGATCTACTAACCCTGGGCGTACACGGCAGTGTAGACATACCCTGAGATACCTTGGCGACGAGTCTGGTCCTGTATCATTCAAATCAATGGGAATGTGGTCTTTGACTTCAATGGGTGCATAAACATCTGGAGAGAGGGATAGATTTGGCCAATCTAGTTTTAGATACATCATTCAGTCCTTTCTTTCTATCCCAGCCATTGGTGGTTTCTGCTTTCTCCCCTGGGCAGTTCATTGTCTCTTTTGTTTGTGTAAGATGGCCTTTTGTGCCTCCTCTCTAGTTATTTATCATTATCATGACAGACACCACCAGCACATCCCATTCCGGGGAGCTTCTGGTTCAGGAAAGCATCTGATCTTGTTATAGCAATAAAATAAAAACCAGCAGGATCTTATTAAAGGGGAAAAGGAAAAATGCCATGTTTATTGTGAAGACAGAAAGAATCATAGTAAGCAGTTAGTTATAGGTATAACATTCCATTCAATTTCATATTTATTCACACATTCATTCATACACACACACACACAGGTTCTGCAAGGTTGTTATCATAGTTACCAGCCTTAGAGTTGCTCATGCCAAGCCACTGGCTAGGTGGCCTGGACATGAGGAGGGAGCAGGGCCTTGTCAGATGCTCATCTGATGCTCCTGGAAGTTGGTTTGCAGAATCAGACCCCAAAGTTCTCACTTTCTAGAGTCCATTTTTGTAGGAATTTCTTCCTATGCCAGTCTATGGGAATTGCTTCATCATGCTGTTGCTGAATCAATCAGTAGATAGCACATTCCTGACGGATCCGTGCTGTGTGTAGTTGCTGGTGAGAATATGCTTCGGGTTGTCGGGTTGTCTGTGGGCGAGGACTGGCCTGCCTCCCAAGGCCTGTGAAAGTGGGGGACTGTTGTCCAGGATGGGTTGTAGATCACGGATGATGTGTTGGAGAGGTTTTAGCTGAGGACTGTATGTGATGGCCAGTGGAGTTCTGTTGGTTTCTTTCTTGGGCTTGTCTTGCAGCAGGAGACTTCTGGGTACACGTCTGGCTCTGTTGATCTGTTTCCTTATTTCCTCGTGTGGGTATCGTAGTTTTGAGAATGCTTGGTGAAGATCTTGTAGGTGTTGGTCTCTGTCTGAGGGGTTGGAGCAAATGCGGTTGTACCTCAGCGTTGGCTGTAGACAATGGATCGTGTGGTGTGTCTGGGATGGAAGCTGGAGGCATGAAGGTAGGCATAGCGGTCGGTGGGGTGGTGTTAACATGACCATCACTTCCTAGACACCAGAAGCTTCCACCCCAGACATGCATCCAACCTGAAGCATATTCTCACCGGCAACGACACACCGCACCATAGTAACTCTAACTCAGGAACCAATCCATGCAACAAACCTTGATGCCAACTCTGCCCACATATCTACACCAGCAACACCATCACAGGACCTAACCAGATCAGCCACACCATCACCGGTTCATTCACCTGCACGTCCACCAATGTAATCTACGCCATCATGTACCAGCAATGCCCGTCTGCTATGTACGTCAGGCAAACTGGACAGTCCCTACGTAAAAGGATAAATGGACACAAGTCAGATATTAGGAACGGCAATATACAAAAACCTGTAGGAGAACACTTCAACCTCCCTGGATACACAATAGCAGATTTAAAGGCAGACGTCCTGCAGCAGAAAAACTTCAGGACCAGACTTCAAAGAGAAACTGAGCTTCAGTTCATTTGCAAGTTGGACACCATCAGCTCAGGATGAAACACAGACTGTGACTGGCTCGCCAACAACAAAAGCCGTTTCTCCTACTGTGGTGTTCACACCTCCACTGCTAGAAGAGGGCCTCATCCTCCCTGATGGAACCAACCTCGTTATCCCTGGCCTGATTCTTGCTTGCATATTTATACCTGCCTCTGGAAATTTCCACTACATGCATCTGACGAAGTGGGTATTCACCCACGAAAGCTTTTGTGCCAATACGTCTGTTAGTCTCTAAGGTGCCACCGGACTCTTTGCTGCTTTTATCTGTGCGTGTGTCCGAGAGACTGACAGAGAATACTTGACCCTAGAGGGTCAGAGTGTGCTGGGAGGAGAGTGTGGAGCAACATTTTCTTTTCTTTAGATGGTAATAAAATGTTCAGTGCTTCACGATCTCCTGCCCCGATTGTCTTTTGTGACCAGCCCCCCCCACAGGGGTCATGTCCCACTAGCTGAGAAACACTCATCTCAGCAGGGGACGGGCAGCCAGGAGCTTCTGATTGGAGGGATAGCTCAGTGGTTTGAGCATTGGCCTGCTAAACCCAGGGTTGCGAGTTCAATCCTTGAGGGGGCCATTTAGGGATCTGGGGCAAAAATTGGGGATTGGTCCTGCTTTGAGCAGGGGGTTGGACTAGATGACCTCCTGAGGTCCCTTCCAACCTTGATATTCTATGATTCTAGTCTTGGCCCCGCTACTGACTCCCTCTGTGACCTTTGTCAAGTCAGTTGACCTCTTTCTACGATCACACGGAACGGACGGTAATAGTAGTAGCACATCCCAGATAGGCCCAATAGTTTCTGCAGAGTTTAAGCTTTGGCTTTAAACCAAATACGCTTCTGGCTTAGCACTCCCATTTGAGGGGGCAGATCAACACTCTGCCATATGGCAAAGGTGTGACTCATTTCAGGGTTGCCCAGGCTGTCTGGTTGAATCATTACCACCTGCTTACAGTAGGAGGCAGCCCTGTCTGCATTTTCCAGGGGAAACTCTCCCCAGCCACTAGCTGATGGCAATACAGGCCCTTTGCTCCAGGCTCTGCGAGTCCCCCACTTTCCCCCTGCAGGCTAACAATTTATACTCTGCATTTTGTTACCGTCAAGTGCCAGTGCCCTGTCTTCTGGACACCTGGCGTTTACACTGATTTGCTGCCTCCATGAAAGGAGTGCACCCCAGCTCACTTATTCCATCTCAGTCCAACATGCTGGTTAGCACAAGGTGCTTAGGTTTATGGTAAAACCAAACTGACGTTCATTCAACAGAGCCTGTGATAAAGGATCAAATAAAAGCAAGTAGAAGAATTTGGAAACACCAGGTTATAGGTAACAGAAAAACATAAGATGCAATCCATAGTCTATACTTATTTGTGCTGGAAATGGCCCAACTTGATGATCACTTTAGATAAGCTATTACCAGCAGGACAGTGGGGTGGGAGGAGGTATTGTTTCATATTCTCTGTGTGTATATAAAGTCTGCTGCAGTTTCCACGGTATGCATCTGATGAAGTGAGCTGTAGCTCACGAAAGCTCATGCTCAAATAAATTGGTTAGTCTCTAAGGTGCCACAAGTCCTCCTTTTCTTTTTGCGAATACAGACTAACACGGCTGTTACTCTGAAACTTATTAACAGGTTACTGGAAGGGGACTCAGCTGGGCTCGTCCCTCTGCGGGGTGGTGGGGAACCACACCGCCTCGCTACACCCTCTCTGCTGGGTTGGGGAATACCCAGTCTATGGCCCAGACCTTCAGGCGGGCCGCACAAGCAGTACGATAAAAGCCCACGCCCTGGGTCAGGGTGGGGCAGCAAGCAAATAGTCAGAAGCTCAGGCCCTCAGGCAGGGGCAGAGCAAGCAGTTGAACAGCAAACCCCCAGCTCCTGGCTCTGAGCAACCCGGGGAGATTGCCACCCGCGAGGTGGGTGGCAGGGGGGACGCAGGCCCACCCACTCCACTGTATCCCAGCCCGGGGCCCTAGCAGCAGCAGAAGACCCACTGCTGTGTCAGCGGGGACCCTGGCCGCAACACACTGACCCTGGGCTACTTCCGGACTCCCCCTCGAAGGGTACCTGGGTCAGGGTGGTGTCCTCGGAGGGTTGCAGCACCATGGATTCCTCCGGGTAGCCGGCAAGGGGTAGGCTTGGCAGCTCCTCTGGGTAGCCGATGGCAGCTCCTCCATGCACCAGTCGGCATTAGGCATTGGCCGGTCCGGCCAGTCCTCGGGTCGGCCACGGATTGCTAGGGTCTCCCAAGCCAGAGCCAGGCCACAAGCATCTGGCCTCTCCAGCAGCTGCAGCCCAAGTAAGCTCTGGGGTTGGGCTTTTATACTTCCTGTCCTGCGCCTTGACCTCTGGGGTCTGCCCACTTTGGTGTCTGGGGAGGTTCTTCCCTCCGTGGGGTGGTGGGGCACCACACCGCCTCGCTAGTTACTTTCTCGGCTAATAATGTTTTCCTCACCCAAATATTATTGCTTGCAGCACTAACCCAGTCCAATGAGCTGGGATCTGCTTTGCATAAGAGGTCCCCACTGGCAGAGGGTGTCCTCCTGTAATGGATCACAACTTGGCCATTTCTCCTGCTCTTATATAGCTACCACTGTTTCTTAGCCCAGGGCACTCCCTTCTTCAGAGCACCCTCCCAGGCTCCCTTTGTCTTTGTGGATGTTCAAGTCTCCATCCGGCCCAGACAGTAAACAAGAGGCTGTCTCCATGGACGTCCATTGTTCCCAACATTAACTGAAGTAGTCCTGAGACTGCCCACTCACTTCAGCTGACAAGAAGTCTGACTGCAACAGTTTTGCAACCTAACATCCTCCACACGTTATCTGCTATTTCCCATAGAACATCTTGCAACACCCATGACAAGAGACACCACACAAGCCCTGTTGGTGTACTATGGAGAAGATGGCCGGATGCGGGTGTAATATACCCGCCTAGGTGTGCTCTGGGCCCCTCTGAGTCACAGAAGGGCACTTTGTCCGTGCTAATGGCACGACTGCTGTGTGTGTGAAGTGATTGGGTCATCCCGCAGGAATGACGAGGTATTTGCACCTGGCTTGGGCGTGGCTCCGGCCTGTTGGTGTGACTGATTTATTAAACGTTGTTACTACAGGTAGAGCTGGTAGCTGTGGACGAATAGCGTGTGAGCATGAGCACAGCGTTAAAACCTGTATCATAATGCAGACGCACCGGGGGGCCAAATTAAGGCTGCACAAGCAACTTTGGGGTGCTTGACTTTGCACCTTAAAATTCTTTAAATGTCTTTTTCTTTTGTAGGTAACTTATCGCTTATACTGCAGTACCGGCCAGACACCCCAGTAAAGATCAGGGTCCCATTGTGCTACACAGCTCTGGCTGTAACCCTGGCCTCTCGTTCTGTGTCATACACTGGGGGAATACGATGCTGCAATTGCTTTGGGGAGGGGTGGGATGCTTTTATTGGCCAGTTGTGCTATTGTTTATAGAAGGAATATATTCGTTTATGGAACTAATGACTATCATTGCTTTCATGCCCAGCTGCTTCTGCCAAAGGAGATCTTTATCCTTCTGTTCATCTAGACCAGGGGTGGCCGACCTGGGGCTCTGGAGGCACATAGAATCATAGAATATCAGGGTTGGAAGGGACCCCTGAAGGTCATCTAGTCCAACCCCCTGCTCGAAGCAGGACCAATTCCCAGTTAAATCATCCCAGCCAGGGCTTTGTCAAGCCTGACCTTAAAAACTTCCAAGGAAGGAGATTCCACCACCTCCCTAGGCAACGCATTCCAGTGTTTCACCACCCTCTTAGTGAAAAAGTTTTTCCTAATATCCAATCTAAACCTCCCCCACTGCAACTTGAAGCCATTACTCCTCGTTCTGTCATCTGCTACCATTGAGAACAGTCTAGAGCCATCCTCTTTGGAACCCCCTTTCAGGTAGTTGAAAGCAGCTATCAAATCCAATCACATGCGGCTCTTCAGACGTTAACATGCGGCTCCTTGTTTATTGGCACCGACTCCGCGCCTGGAGCGACAGGTGCCAACTTTCCAATGTGCCGGGGGGGCTCACTGCTCAACCCCTAGCTCTGCCACAGGCCCTGCCCCCACTCCACCCTTTCCCGCCCCCTCCCCTGAGCCTGCCATGCCCTCGCTCCTCCTCCCCCCCCACAGAGCCTCCTGCATGCCACGAAACAGCTGATCAGGAGGTGCGGGGAGGGAGGGGAGGGTGCTGATCTGTGGGGCTGTCGGTGGGCGGAAAGTGTGGGGAGCTGATGAGGGGCCGGTGAAGTATTACTGTGGCTCTTTGGCAACGTACATTGGTATATTCTGGTTCTTTCTCAGGCTCAAGTTGGTCACCCCGATCTATACCCATGATATTTATTAAAGCAGGCCCTCTACAGGCCTAACTCAGTGGTTTTCAACCTTTTTTCATTGGGGGACCCTGGGAAAAAGTTGAATGGAACTCCCTTTGGAAATCTTAGACCACTGGCCTAACAAAAATGCCATCAGGAGCCGTTGCCACCATTATGGAGGAATTAACTCGTTTGCTCCCAGGCTCTAAAGAAGTGACCTGCCGTGGTGCATACTTGAAGCATAGACTGATGAGGAGGTACTCATGTACCACACCTGGATCGGTGCATGAGGCGAAAGGGTTCTTGGCCTTGCGCTAGGCAACATGTCTGTTAACGACCCGGAAGAAAACAGAAAATCATCCCTGATAAAGTTTGCAGACGACACAAAAATCGGGGGAGTGGTAAGTAATGAAGAAGACTGGTCACTGCTCCCGAGCGATCTGGATTGCTTGGCGATTGAGGCACAAGCACACAATATGCATTTTAATATGGCTAACTGTAAAGGATCTGTTCTAGGCATTATTTTAGGGCAGTTCTCTGGCCTGTGTTATGCAGGAGGTCAGCCTCGATGATCTCAGTGGTCCTTTCTGGCTTGGGAATGTATGTCCTAGTTAGGTCCAGGCAGAAGGCGACTGCCACGCTGCTCACTGCCCTGGTTACATCCTGTCCGGCTGCCCCTGTATGACTGAAGTGCGCAGGCAGAGCGCTCCTGCTGCAGAGGTGAATCTCTCCATGTGCACCCTAACGCTCTGTGGATTTCAGTGAAATGCTGAGGAATGAGGGCAGCCCAGCAGGTGTGGTAAACAGCCAGCAGTGAAAAAGTTAATTGCGTAACCAGTTGTCATTTTGACGAGAACACTGGCCTCTTCCACAGAAACGTGCAGATTTCAACCTTACTGTTGTATATGGACAGGAAAGTACAGAGCGTCCCTAGGTCATTTCCTACTAAATATGAATTATCGCATTTCTGATTTTAAGGGGCTGGGCTGTGGAGCAAAGGCAGAGCCCCCGCAACCGGGTTTAGCATAACCCCTCCTCCCTGCCATCTCCGCCCTTTCCACATCTGACTTTCCCCTCAGCTTAAACCACATAGGCTCAGCCCAGGAGATAAAAAGGAAACCGGAGAGGCAGTTCTTCCTTTTGCAGATACAGTCAACTCTCCCGCAGAACTACAGAGCCCAAACCTTGTTACTCGGCTTTATGTGGAATACGGGCCCCAGAAAAGGACGTGTGAATGCAGCAGGCTTTTCCACCTCAGGCAACATCATATGACACCAACTGGATGGTAAAAATCAATCGATCAAAATAATCAAAGAACCAGGACAAGAAAAGAGCCAAAGCTGGTGACATTGGACAGATCTACCTTTGAGAAGGTTGGTGGTCTTAGTTCCCACCTGCTGCATTCACTTTGACTAGTACCCACAATTGTTGTGCCAATATAACTCACAGTTAGGGGGTGTGATTTTTACTGGTACAACTCCTTGTGTGGACACAGTTATATGGGTGTAAAGATGCTTAGTGACCAGAGCACTAGACTGGGACCCAGGAGACCTGGTTTTGTCCTGCTGGGTGACCTTGGGCAAGTCATGTCACCTTCCTGTGCCTCAGTTTCTCCATCTGTAAAATGGGGATAATGATACTGACCTCTTTGTAAAGTGCTTTGAGATCTATGGATGAAAACTTCTACGTAAGGGCTAAGTATCCATATCGCTCATTCCCCTTCTCTATTATATGAGTATAACTATACTAGTATTAACACTTTTATACCAGTATAACTTGGTCCAAACTAGAGGGCTTGTACTTCTTTAACTATACCACTTAAAGCAGTACAACTTTTGCTTGAGGGCAAGCCCAGGAAATCTTTAGAGCGTGTTTGACTGGTCTGGCTTCTGCTCTTGCGGTCACTGGTTTGCTCTTGAATGAATATTGATTGTGTAACAGAGGCAAGGGGCCTAAGTCACCACTGTTACTCCACTTTTATGCTGATGTAACTGCTGAAATCACTAGCTGGATTTACACTAATGTAAAGGTGGAGAAATGCAGTGGGGAATCAGACACAGGAAATCCAAGGAATTGTCTGAACAGTAACTGGAACCAAAATAAGAGGGCTCTACTTTGATATAACTTAAATCATTAAAAATCAGCTTAAAATTATATATAAATCAGATGTTATTTTTCAGTATCATAGAATATCAGGGCTGGAAGGGACCTCAGGAGGTCATCTAGTCCAACCTGCTGCTCAAAGCAGGACCACTCCCTGATTTTTGCCCCAATCCCTAAATGGCCCCCTGAAGGATTGAACTCACAACCCTAGGTTTATCAGGCCAATGCTCAAACCACTGAGCTATCCCTCCCCCCTAAATAAGTGTCCCCACACACACTTCCACTGAAGATGTGAATTACAACCCATTTAGTTATTTTAGTTTTAGTTACCTTGTAAACAAGCCCCAAGACCAAAATCTGACGGTATTAGAATAGGTTTTCCTTCAGTGTTAGATAGTGAATTATCTTTCCAGGAACAATAGTTTTTTTAAATTAAATCTAAGAGCATGTACCATGGATATTAACAGGTTTCAGAGCAGCAGCCATGTTAGTCTGTCTTCGCAAAAAGAAAAGGAGGACTTGTGGCACCTTAGAGACTAACCAATTTATTTGAGCATAAGCTTTCGTGAGCTACAGCTCACTTCATCGGTGGAAAATGAATGCATCCGATGAAGTGAGCTGTAGCTTACGAAAGCTTACGCTCAAATAAATTGGTTTGTCTCGAAGGTGCCACAAGTCCTCCTGTTCTTTTCATGGATATTAAGTGACTCACTGATGGCTTTTTCTTAGGAAAGATGCTCTCACAGAAAATCTTGTAGTTGCCAACTCTGCCACAGCTTCCCTGTTTGACACTGGGCAAGTCATTTAGGCCACGTGCACACCTACAACAGCACAGTTGCGGTGTTGCAGCCGTAGTACAGACACTTCGTACATCGACAATCGGGGCTTTTCCATCAATGCAGTTAATCCACTTGTCCCAGGGGCGGTAGCTCGCTCGATCTTCCGTCAACCTAGTTGCACCTGTACCAGGGGTGACTCGACCTGTGTTGTTGAGGGTACACCGTTTTTCATAACCCTGGGGGTATTCAGGTGCCTAATGCCTATTGATTTCAAATACCTGTGAGGATCTGGGCCTTAATTTCTCCATGCCTCAGCGCCGAGCTGTAAAATGGGGATAATACTTTGTCTTGTCTAGATAGATCTATGGGGCAGTGACTGTCTCTTGCTATGAATCTGTACAGCTTCTAGTACAATGGGGCCCCAGCACCTCATTCCTTCCCCAGCCCTCAACTGGGCCTTGCATCCTGAGCCCTCAGCAACCCCCCCATCTTCCCCCTGCACCCCAACTGGCCCTACACCCCCCATCTTCCCCCTGCCCCCCAACTGGTCCTACGCCCAAACCCCCATCTTCCCCCTGCCCCCCAACTGGCCCTACACCCCAACATCTTCCCCCCTGCCCCCCAACTGGCCCTACGCCCCACTCCCCCATCTTCCCCCTGTCCCCCAACTGGCCCTACGCCCCACCCCCATCTTCCCTCTGCCCCCCAACTAGCCCTACGCGCAAACCCCCCCATCTTCCCCCTGACCCCCAACTGGCTCTACACCCCAACATCTTCCCCTTGCCCCCCAACTGGCCCTACGCCCCACCCCCCATCTTCCCCCTGCCCCCCAACTGGCCCTACGCCCAAACCCCCCATCTTCCCCCTGCCCCCCAACTGGCCCTACACCCCAACATCTTCCCCTGCCCCCCAAGTGGCCCTACGCCCCACCCCCCATCTTCCCCCTGCCCCCCAGCTGGTCCTACATCCCACCCCCATCTTCCCTCTGCCCCCCAACTGGCCATACGCCCAAACCCCCTCATCTTCCCCCGACCCCCAACTGGCCCTACACCCCAACATCTTCCCCCTACCCCCCAACTGGCCCTAAGCCCCAACCCCCAACTTCTCCCTGCCCCCCAACTAGTCCTACGCCCCAACCCCCCCATCTTCCCCCTGCCCCCCAACTAGCCCTACGCCCCAACCCCCCCATCTTCCCCCTGCCCCCCAACTAGCCCTACGCCCCAACCCCCCCATCTTCCCCCTGCCCCCCAACTGGCCCTACGCCCCAACCCCCCGTCATGCCCCTGGCCCCAGCCGGGCCCCCCTGGGCGGCGCTGTCTCTTTAACACGCTCCCCACCCCCGCCAGGCCGGGCGGACTGTACCAAGCGGGGCCGCGGGGGGAGGGTGTCAGCGCCGCTCCGGGAGGAGGCCGCGGGGGGCGGCTCGGGGGTCGCGCCGAGGTCGCGGCTGCTCCGGGGTCCGGGCGGCGGCGGAGCAGGAGGCCCCGGTGGCGGGACCAGGCCCTCACCCCCACGTCCCGAGGTGGTAGGTGCCGCCGTACGTGCCGGCCGGGCTGTGCTGGGCCCGGCTGCAGCCGCCGAAGAGGAGCCGCCAGGTGGGTGCGGGGTTGGAGACGGGACTCCTGGGTTCTTTCCCCAGCGCGGGGGGTCTGGTGGGGTACATGGGGGCCTGGAGCCGGGACTCCTGGGTTCTTTCCCCGGCGCGGGGGGTCTGGTGGGGTACATGGGGGCCTGGAGCCGGGACTTCTGGGTTCTTTCCCCAGCGCGGGGGGTCTGGTGGGGTACATGGGGGCCTGGAGCCGGGACTCCTGGGTTCTTTCCCCAGCGCGGGGGGTCTGGTGGGGTACATGGGGGCCTGGAGCCGGGACTCCTGGGTTCTTTCCCCAGCGCGGGGGGTCTGGTGGGGTACATGGGGGCCTGGAGCCGGGACTCCTGGGTTCTTTCCCCAGCGCGGGGGGTCTGGTGGGGTACATGGGGGCCTGGAGCCGGGACTCCTGGGTTCTTTCCCCAGCGCGGGGGGTCTGGTGGGGTACATGGGGGCCTGGAGCCGGGACTCCTGGGTTCTTTCCCCGGCGCGGGGGTTCTGGTGGGGTACATGGGGGCCTGGAGCCGGGACTCCTGGGTTCTTTCCCCAGCGCGGGGGGTCTGGTGGGGTACATGGGGGCCTGGAGCCGGGACTCCTGGGTTCTTTCCCCAGCGCGGGGGGGTCTGGTGGGGTACATGGGGGCTGGAGCCGGGACTCCTGGGTTCTTTCCCCAGCGCGGGGGGTGGGGGGTCTATTGGGTGAGAGCAGCGGGGGCTGGGAGCCAGGACTCCTGGGTTCTTTCCCCAGTGCTGGGAGGGGGGTTTAGTGGGGCACATAGGGGGCTGGGAGCCAGGACTCTGAGGTTCTCCCCTTGCTTGGGGAGGGGAGTGTGTGTGTGGGGTCTAGTGGGTTAGAGCGGTGTGGGGAGGGAAGGGGATTGGGAGCCAGGACTCCTGGGTTCTTTCCCCACCACTGGGTGGGGAGCGGGGTCTAGTGGATTCAGGCAGGGGAGCCAGAGCTCCTAGGTTCTGTTTCGGGCTCTGGTGGGTTTGAGCCAGGGAACCAGGACTCCGGATTCTGTCCGTGGCTCTGTCTGAATGCTGGCAGAAGTCTCTCAGAGCTGTGTGGCTCCTGGTGCTGGGTAGCCTGTCTGCCGTGTGCCCCATAGAAGAGCTGGGTGAAACTTTTTAGATGAACAGTTCATTTGTTGGAAAGTGCCGGTTTTAATTGACCTGAAACTTCTGGCAAATTCGACAGGGGTCTGTCAAAAATGCAGTTTGGTCAGAAGGAGAAAGACAGGCTAGCGTCACAAATAATTGGGGAGGAGGTGATGGGGGGTCGTGCCCCTGGCCACCTTTTATTATGGGACCCTGGCTCAGATCCCCGTTCTGCAGCAGGGATTTGAGTCCAAGTTTCTTCTCTCCCAGGTGAATGCCCTAACCACAAAGCTATAGGCTCTGCCTTTCTTGGTCTCACCTGTTGAAGCTGGTTCACTCTGTATACATAACTAAATATTCATCGGCGCAGGGCCTGGAACCCAGGTCTCCCTGGTGAGGGCCCTAATCACCAGGCTGTAGAGTCCTCCTCGCACTCTATTTCTGGCCCAGTGACTGTTCAAGAATTTTAAACCAAAATGGAACAGCTTCAACAGGAGAGCTGGAGGAGACCTGCCCCAGAATGCCCTAGAGCCTGGTGGCAGGCTCTGCACTCCAGCGATGTCTGTTCCCGTCCAGCTTCTGTGCTGGGGTAGAACTCTGACTTGGCTATTAAAACTCCAAACTCCTGTGTTATCTCCGCAGGTGTTTTTCTCGCCATGTAGGCAGCTTGGCCTGGGAAATCTTTTTCCGTCTTTCAAATATTTGTAGACAAAGGGACATCGCTAGGAGTGGTGGGGTGAAGTTTAAAAAAGCAAAATAAAAATGTAGGTTTCATAGACTGAAGAAAAATCTCCCCAAAGAAGGTGGTAGAGAGTTAAAACTGGTGGGACGAGCTGCAGGGAACATAATGACCAAGATTAACCAGGGGAGTTTATCAGGCTTCCTCATTCATAGGAGTAAGTGACCCATCCTGCGGCACTTAGACTGGGTTTTGGCCAAACATTTTATGTAACCTTGGTTGAAAGAGGCTATTGAAGCTAAAATAAGCCATTGGAAGAGTGGACCAGATATAGAGAGGAGGACTCCTTGGACAGTTTGTTCATTTCATCTGAAGAGGATGAATTATTGTATCATTGACATTCTTTTGCACGTTCATCTTTCTGATTTTTTTAAAATCCGAGTTTGTTCAGCAGTTAACTCGCAGGCCAGAAGCCAAAAAGAACCGAAGCTCCTTCAATCCAGTCACTTAAAATTTTTCCCAGTTCTGAATATGAAATGACAATATTTTTACTTGTATGGAGCCTTCAACTTCAAAATATGTCAAACTTGATGCGCGCTTCGTAGTGGTCGCTTCATCCACTGCTGAAATGTAGCCACCCCGGAGTGAAATAGAGTAACTGGTTTCAATAATGCACACTGTCGCTGCAACAGGTCAGACTTGGAATTAGGGCATACCTTTGCCCTGTTGAAATGCCCTGTTTGCACCATGCTGGGGCATTCATTCAGAGGGAAGAGCACCACCTACTGGATTGCAACACCACTCTTTCATTCATTTAATTGGCAGTCTTTCATCCGTGTACTACAGTAGTAATAGGTTTAACTGCAGATCTTCTGCCGTGATAGCTGAGGGTGGAATGGTGCAGAATTCCACAGCTCTTCTTCTTCTTTTTTTTTATTTTTGGACAGGTCTGTTCTGTGCCTTGTAAGGCTGTATTTATCTATCTGTGAGGGCAATAGCAAGACTGCATGATAGGTTTTTTGTTTTCCTTCAGGCCCCTCAAATGTGTATTTTGAACATTCAAGTCCTCCCGAATGTGTTTAAAAACAACAACAAACAGAGCCTCTCTTTGTATTTGTGTGGTTCCATTAACAACTTGAAATGTGCTTTGAGAAGCTATTAACTAAGCCAGCTATTAGGGGAGGATCTGGCCAAAACTAGTTGTTTACATATATTCTCATTGGTAGGAGCGAAACACCATGGTTCTATAACAAAAGCAAATAAACTCTTCCAATCTCATTTGTTTATACTAAGCTTACCTGTTTTAAAGTACAAAATTTGAACAATAGGTGGAAAAAATTTGAGACTATTGGGCTTTGTAAGTTGGCATCTCTTTAAGCAATTGACCTGTACTTATAGTAATTTCATTTACAGAGCAGTCTGTTACTGAATATTCATTCTCACTTTTCCTCATTTGTTGTTCCTCATTTGTTGTCCTCATTTGTTGTTTGTTGTTGTTGTTCATTTGATCTGTTTCCCCTGTTTGTGGGGATCTTTTATACCGCAACAGGAATGAGAAAAAAAGTTAGAAGCAGGAGAACTTGCTTGTGAAAACCACCAAAACGATTGGGGCCCTCAGAGGCAGCTGTAAGACCTAAATGGCTTTTAACCTTCTTCTTCTTCTTTATTAAACTGATTGGAGTTCAGATTAACAGTGCCCTCTGAACTTCAGATGTGAATGAAGCAAATTTGCTTCATAAGTTACAGATAAAGAGTAACTATAGAATTCCATAGGGTAATTTTTTAGTCAATCTTTTGCGTTGGTGTGATCTTCAGAGAATTGGAGTAATCTGTTACCTTGTTCAGTACCATACCCATCCTGGTCTCTCCCTTTTTCTCTTATATAAAAAACTACCAAGCGTTTATAGTTCTCTGATATAAAAAACTACATCCACCCTGATCGAATTGGCCCTGTCAACACTGGTTTTCCACTTGTGAGGTAACTCCTTCTCTTCATGTGTCAGTATATTTATGTCTGTAACTTTCACTCCATGCATCTGAAGAAGTGAGGTTTTTACCCATGAAAGCTTATGCTCAAATAAATCTGTTAGTCTTTAAGGTGCCACTGGACTCCTTGTTGTTTTTGTGGATACAGACTAACATGGCTACCCCCTGATACTTGATACCAAGAGGATGTTATCTACCCTGGATGAACTTTGTTCTGCTTTCTTAACTAAAAAACCATGGTTAATATCTTACGTAAGTTGCTTTCCCAGTATAATTTGATCCTAGTGCCAGGATTACGCTTCACAAGGTATTGTAAAAGGTGTGTCACGTGTTCTACTGTATTGGTGCACCTATTCAAAAGATCAATATTTAGAGAGTCCTTAATAAGCTTAATTACCTACTCTATTATATGCAACATGGACAGTCTGAAATTTAATAATCTGTGATTACCTCTTTCTCGGTTAAACACAAAAATCCATTTGTGTGCTGCTTCTGGGCCATAGAACCTGCAGAAAGAAAACATTGAGCAAGAAGTCTTTGTAGTACTGAAGGCTACTCCTAAGAACCGTGACAGTCCAAAGTGACACACAGGGAAAGTTGGTTTGACTTTTAGCTGCATATTATTTTAATGTTCTTGCTTAGTTAGCAACTAAGGGTGTTTTCCTAATTGTTTTTTTTTTTTAATGATACTTACATAGTTTCTTTGGAATATTCCACAGAGTACTAATAGCCTAATTTTCCTTTTACATTTGTACAGTGCCTGTACAGTTCTGAACATTTCGAAGCACTTTGCTAGCAGGCCAACTTCATCACCTCTTGTGAGGCAGGTAAATATGTTTGTTTTACAAATCAGAAGAGGAAATGGATTGGAATTGTGTGGGGAAGTGAGTCATATTTTCAACTCTGAAAATCTGGCCTTAATTGGGGGTGTTGAAATTTTAAAAAAATCTGGCTCTAAGTGCCATACTTAACTTGCTGTAAGTTGGTAGCAGAGCTGGAAATAGAAACCACTAGTCCTGTTTCTCACTTTTCTGCACTGACAGCCACACTATCTCTCATTGTAATATCCAGATACCATGCAAGTCACTTCTAAAATGTAACTATTGATCACCTCTCATGCAACATGACTAGGATTTATTCCAGTGTCTAGTTAGACACTACTTTGGGGTATCAGCCTGGTAAAGTACAGGGTAGAATCATTGCACAAGTCATGATTATGTAATATTGGAGTGGCATATACGTAACTGTGTCAGGCAAACAATAGCCACTCACACTGAGACAAAGGAAAAACACTCCAATAATTCTCAAGTATACAAAGAGAAAACAAATACACGTGACATATTTCATGCTCACTAAACCCCAAATGTGAAGACTGTATCAGAGAGCACTGAATTAGAACTGTCCCCCCCCCCCCCCCATGTTTCCTGGTAAAATAAAACTTTCTAACTCAGACTCCTTAACCTTCAACAACTATCATGTGCATAGGGTGGCTGTATTTAAAAAAACAGGACTGGGAGTCTGGGGATCTGGGTTCTGTTTTGTGCTCTACCACTGTAGTGCATGATATGGGCAAGACACAGCATCTTTGTTCTCTCTCATGTAAAATAATACTTCCCACCCTTGTGGGGGTGTTGAGACAAACATCTAATGGATGTGAAGTGCTTCGAAGAAATGGTGTGATAATATACTAGTGATGAAATCTTGGGTTTTAAAAAAATCATACTGATATTTGCTACACTTTGGGTTAATAATACGTATTTGCAATTCTTTCACTTTTGCAGAATCTAAGCTTTCATTTAACATCACCCCCGCCCCCCATCACCCAGACTCTCTTTGCTTTTTTTTTAAAGCACATATGGTTGCGAAGGAAACTGTCAAAATAAGAACCAAGGAACCCCTGCAGGGCTGTCTGCCTGATTGTGCAGCCAGACAGTTCTAGAGCCCTGGGTTCTGCTCAGTGCTTTGCCATGGGGCAGCAGAGTGAAAACTCAGTCTTGTCCCTTGTCAGGGCTGCTGCTGGAATCATTGGGAAACGGTGAAACTGACAAAAATTAAGTCAGTTTCCTTCTGCTGGTTGGGAAAGCTGAGAGCAGCAGAGGCAGACGCTGGAGTTGCTCACTGGGGAGCAGGATTTCCAGGCTGGGAACCTACCCTTGTAACAGCCAGGAAACAATGTGCTGAGAGAGGCGCCTCCTTACCAGAAGCCACAGTGTGAGGGATCATAGAATATCAGGGTTGGAAGGGACCTCAGGAGGTCATCTAGTCCAACCCCCTGCTCAAAGCAGGACCGATCGCCATCTAAATCATCCCAGCCAGGGCTTTGTCAAGCCTGACCTTAAAAACCTCTAAGGAAGGAGATTCCACCACCTTCCTAGGTAACGCATTCCAGTGCTTCACCACCATCTTAGTGAAAAAGTTTTTCCTAATATCCAACCTAAACCTCCCCACTGATGATGAGGGCTTCACATTTATCAGACACTTAATGAATCCCCTGGCCAGTTCCGGTGGCTTTACAATCACCTGTTAATCAATGTATCTCCCCCCCCCCCCCCCGCTGTGTGAAAGGCCTGTTTCCCATTTGTGTGGATCAACTATGAATACAAGGGGACTCAGTGGAGACGACTGTGCACAAAGTGCTCTCAAATGCACACAGTAAAGAAATTGATGGAGGGAGAAGATACAGTGATTGTAGGTGTTGCTTGTAACGTTTTCAGACAGGCGTATGATATGTAAATTGGCGGCATCCTTTTAATCATATCCAAGTCTCCAAACACAGCTACCTGCAGTTAAATTCTTGAATCCTCCACAATATTCAGATTTACATGGGGGCTCTTAAAATTCTGCTGCTTAAGCCTGTGCAGAGGTGTTGGCTGTGTAAACAGTGCCCCACAATACAGTGTGCAGGGTTGAAGTTAACAATCTCCTGCCCTGTCTTGATACATGGATTTTTTTACAGTGTTGGTTTTGCCCTTTACCACGCTGCTGTTTACAATCTGAACTTGTTTTCCACTGGGAAATCAAACTGGTCAACGGTTTTGGTTGGAAGAGGGTATTCTCTTACCTTGTGCCCTCATTGTTTCAGTTTATCTAGGGATCAGAAACAAAAACGTCCATGCTGACCCACGTTAATTGGTGTGTAAGTAACTGTGGAGTTCTTGGTAGGGCAGTTTGACACTGAGGCAAATACCTCACAATGGTTGGTGCTTAAAATCAAAAATAGTCAGGCTTTTCAAGGCTGGAAGCTTTCAGGGCTGTTGAAAACAGCTGTTCTCTAAGCTCACAGTAACTAATAACACCAAATTAAATACAAGAGGCTTCAAACTACAAAAATAAGTTAACCTGAATTGGCATGCAGCCCAAAGACACAATCTTTGTCAGCCCAAGGACAGAATTCTCTTCCTGTCCCTGTGAAACCATCCTCCTCTTTCTGATGCTCTGTCTTCTAGCTTTTACAATCATTCCGCTCTTCTCAAGTGAGAGCTGCTGCCAGTTTTTTTTTGTTTTTGGTTGGTAATGAAAGCCCAAATGTACCATGCTTGAAGCTGAGATCATGTTTAAAAAATCTGCTAGGAAGAAATACACACTGGCACAGATTCTATGCTAAGTACAGTCTTCATCCTGTGAGAGTTACAGCATCAAGATTTGATGAGAAGGGAATGCCTTGTTGAGTGGCTTTTTTGTTTACGTTTTGTACTTAAAAAAAACCCCTTCACAGTTATGCGTTATGCAACATGTTTTTTACTCCTACTTCACTTGCTCCTAGAGCCAAGCCGTCAGCTCAGATTGGGAATTCTGAGCTGTTGAAAATTGTCGAGAAACCAGTGTCTTGCAAGGGAGGACAACCACCATTACCGTTGCCTGGTGAGGCTGGACCTCATTGCTCCATGCCCTAGTTTCCTGATCAGAAAAATAGGACCTCATCCTGGTTGTGAGGCTGAATCAGTGCTGCTTCCACAACACCTTCCGACCAAGGATAGAAGTGCCAAGCAGTGGTATTATAAACATTTATGCAAAGCAAGAAGAGATTTATTTGAGCTTTTCCTCAAAACTCTTACATGAGGAACAGAAGATTTAAAAAAAATCTAGCTCACATAAAAACTGTGGAGTAGGTCAGTAGCGTTGCTGGGGGGAGCGAGGGAGCGGCCGCTCCCCCACCGAGCGCAGGTGGTGCCTTGTCAGTGTCTTGGCGCCTTTTAAATTTTCTCCTGCTGAGGGAACAGGAGGAGCGATCCAAAAAGCAAGGTGTCACCCGCTGCGGCCCTTTTACTCACCCGGCGGCACTCCGGGTCCTCGGCGGCGGGACCTTCACTCGCTCCAGGTCTTCGGTGGCACCTCGGCGGCGGGACCGTCGGTGCCACCGAAGACACCAGGAGCGAGCGATGGCCGGCCGCCGGAGCGCCGTGGGGTGAGTAAAAGTGCTGCAGCGGATGGCACCTTTTTTGTGGATCGCTCCCCCTGTTCCCTCCACCTGGCTACGCGGCTGGAGTAGGTGCCTGATGCTGGTTGGTGCTGAGCAATCCTAACTGACCTGGATTTCATCAAGAATTGATGGAACTGAACATCAGTCAGGGCTGGGTCTGAGTGCAGTGAAACGTTTGCAGTTAGGGTAGGAATTGGACTAGGACTGTGCTTTGTGTCTCTGACAGGATGGATCACAGAACCCCCCCGGGGGCTGCCAACTGATGTGCCAAGACTACTTCTGCCCCTGCTTTCGCTGCCAGCTTGGGACTCCAGCACCCTCTCTTGCTGAGCCAGACACGCCAGTCTGCTCCAACTCAGACCCAGGGTCTGAACCATGTGCCCCAAAGCTGCAGACTTAACTGAAAGCAACTTAAGAAGTGCTCCTGTCTTTAACACTTAGATCCCAACTGCCAATGGGGTCCAAACCCCAAATAAATCCGTTTTACCCTGTATAAAGCTTATACAGGGTAAACTCATAAATTGTTCGCCCTCTATAACACTGATAGAGAGAGCTGCACAGCTGTTCTCCCCCCTCCTTCCCCCCCCCCCCGGTATTAATACATACTCTGGGTTAAATTAACAAATGATTTTATTAAATACAGAAAGTAGGATTTAAGTGGTTCCAAGTAGTAACAGACAGAACAAAGTGAATTACCGAGCAAAATAAAATAAAACATGCAAGTTTATGCCTAGTACGGTAATAAAACTGAATACAGATAAAATCTCACCCTCAGAGATGTTTCAATAAGTTTCTTTCACAGACTGGACACCTTCCTAGTCTGGGCACAATCCTTTTCCCCTGGTATAGCCCTTGTTCCAGCTCAGGTGGTAGCTAGGGGATTTCGCATGATGGCCACCCCCTTTGTTCTGTTCCACCCACTTATATATATCTTTTGCATAAGGTGGGAATTCTTTGTCCCTCTGGGTTCTCACCCTCCTTCTCAATGGAAAAGCTTAAAGATGGATTCCAGTTCAGGTGACATGATCACATGTCACTGTAAGACTTCGTTACTCACTTGTAAGGAATACTTACAGGTAAAACAGAGCCATCTACAGTCAATTGTCCTGGTTAATGGGAGCCATTAAGATTCCAAACCACCATTAATAGTGCACGCTTTGCGTAACTACAATAGGACCTCAGAGTTATATTCATATTTCTAGTTTCAGATACAAGAGTGATACATTTATACAAATAGGATGACCACACTCAGTAGATTATAAGCTTTGTAGTGATACCTTACAAGAGACCTTTTGCATGAAGCATGTATTAGTTACATTATATTTACACTCATTAGCATACTTTCATAAAATCATATAGAGTGCAACGTCACAGTGTCTGTATATTCAATTACCCTCTTCATTGAGATCTGCGAGAGAAGAGATTATTCCTTGTGTCGAGGCTTGGGAATCATAGAATCATAGAATATCGGGGTTGGAAGGGACCTCAGGAGGTCATCTAGTCCAACCCCCTGCTCAAAGCAGGACCAATCCCCAATTAAATCATCCCAGCCAGGGCTTTGTCAAGCCTGACCTTAAAAACTTCTAAGGAAGGAGATGCTACCACCTCCCTAGGTAACGCATTCCAGCGTTTCACCACCCTCCTAGTGAAAAACTTTTTCCTAATATCCAACCTAAACCTCCCCCACTGCAACTTGAGACGATTACTCCTTGTCCTGTTCTCTTCTACCACTGAGAATAGTCTAGAACCATCCTCTCTGGAACCACCTCTCAGGTAGTTGAAAGCAGCTATCAAATCCCCCCTCATTCTTCTCTTCTGCAGACTAAACAATCCCAGTTCCCTCAGCCTCTCCTCATAACTTATGTATTCCAGACCCCTAATCATTTTTGTTGCCCTTTGCTGGACTCTCTCCAATTTATCCACATCCTTCTTGTAGCGTGGGGCCCAAAACTGGACACAGTACTCCAAATGAGGCCTCACCAATGCCGAATAGAGGGGGACGATCACGTCCCTCGATCTGCTCGCTATGCCCCTACTTGTACGTCCCAAAATGCCATTGGACTTCTTGGCAACAAGGGCACACTGCTGACTCATATCCAGCTTCTCGTCCACTGTCACCCCTAGGTCCTTTTCCGCAGAACTGCTGCCTAGCCATTCGGTCCCTAGTCTGTAGCGGTGCATTGGGTTCTTCCGTCCTAAGTGCAGGACCCTGCACTTATCCTTATTGAACCTCATCAGATTTCTTTTGGCCCAATCCTCCAATTTGTCTAGGTCCCTCTGTATCCTATTCCTGCCCTCCAGCGTATCTACCACTCTTCCTAGTTTAGTATCATCCCTAAATTTGCTGAGAGTGCAATCCACACCATCCTCCAGATCATTTATGAAGATATTGAACAAAACCGGCCCCAGGACCGACCCCTGGGGCACTCCACTTGACACCGGCTGCCAACTAGACATGGAGCCATTGATCACTACCCGTTGAGCCCGACAATCTAGCCAACTTTCTACCCACCTTATAGTGCATTCATCCAGCCCATACTTCTTTAACTTGCTGACAAGAATACTGTGGGAGACCGTGTCAAAAGCTTTGCTAAAGTCACGAAACAATACATCCACTGCTTTCCCTTCATCCACAGAACCAGTAATCTCATCATAGAAGGCGATTAGATTAGTCAGGCATGACCTTCCCTTGGTGAATCCATGCTGACTGTTCCTGATCACTTTCCTCTCATGTAAGTGCTTCAGGATTGATTCTTTGAGGACCTGCTCCATGGGAAGCTCATCATGCTGATCGTGGAGAGTTAGAAAAGATTCTTTTCACCCAGGGTGAATAGAACTTTTTTCTTTGCGGGGGGGGGGAAGGGGCCAAGAACAAAAGGGTAAAGTATCCTTGATAATGAGGAGGAAAAACTAACCACTTGGGTAGATGGCAGGCAAAGACTCTTTGCCTGGGCTGATGCATCTTCCTGGAAGTTGTGTAATGCTGGTTAAAAGAGGTTTTGGCATAGTAATTTTTCTTCTGTACCTGGGTATTGTCTTCTATCATTGAATCAAATAGCGCATGCAAAGTTATCTTGTATGTTTCAGCAGCCCCTCTGTAGAGTTCTCTGTAGTTTCCAGCAGGGGTTAATTTTACTGACAGAATCTTGACATCATCCTTCTGGACCTTTTCTGTCTTCCTACTGGAGAAATCCCATTTTCCTACTGGCAGTTGTATGTTGGATCTCTATCCTGTATTCCTACTGACCACAGTGGGGGTTCTGTCTGCATAAGGAATATAAAACCAGGCCCTTTGACTATAGCAGGCTGAGGTAGTGTCATGCGCAAAGAAATGCCATTGAATCTGTGAGAGAAGATGGGTGAGGTCTTGTATTGGACCAGATTCTGTCGGTGAGAGAGACAAGCTTTCAAGCTACACAGAGCTCATCTTCTGTCTTTGCGATCTGTTCACCATTGCTGAAGCGAGTGTGACAAGCACCCAGAAGGAGAGGTCACTTGGGCTGCTGTGGGGCTTCTCTCCGCTGTCTTTTTGTCTAGATACCAAACAATACGTCTGGTACCAACCAAGAAAAAACAGAATAACTGGTACTTTAAATTCCCTGTGGGTGAAGTGGGAAGGAAATGGTAATACCTATAGCAAGCCACACTGACATGAGACACTCCGCAGCACATCTGCTCAGAGTCCTCCCTGCTTTATCTGGCCAGCCGAGGGAGTATTATCAGGGTAGGCTGTGTGCTTGGGACTGCGAAGGTGTGGAGAAAAAGAAAATCTTCTGAATTGCCCTGAATTCAAGAGGTGAGGAATGGTAAACGATCTGCATCAGAGCTTTCATTCTAGTGAATTGTATTTGTTTGGTAAGGAAAATGGTGCTGAACAGACATGGAGAAAGACCCACAATTCTTTCTGGCTAATGCTGCACGTTGTAATGTTTAAATGCCATGTACCACAAAGGCTGTGAGATGGGTTTCTGTGCTGAGTGTCCTGGAGCAGAAGGCACTGATTTTTAAGGCACAGTGGGGTGTTAATAATGAATACCTAAACGTTGTATAGCACTGTTCATAATTAAATCTCAGCAAGCTTCACAAAGAAGGTCAGTGTCATTATCCACATTTACAGATGGGGAAACTGAGACACAGAATGGGGACATGACTTGCCTAAGGTGAACAGCAGGCCAGTGGCAGAGCCTGGAACAGAACCTAGGTCTCCTGAGTCCCAGGCCAGTGCTTTAGCCACTTGGCCACAATGCCTCCCTTAAGCAGCCGTAGCTTTTGTATCACTCCAGATATATATCAGTTTGTCTCCTCACTGCTTATTATGACAGTGGTTGGCTAACATTAGCTGTGCTCACTTTAATGCCTCTCTACTAAATACGTTTTAATAACATCTATCTCTTGTAACTTTGATAGCTGAAAGAACTGAGTCACTGCCCTGTATTTCAAAATGAACACCTTCCTTAATTTATACTGCCTGTTAAAGGTCACCCCCTGCCCTATTCATAAGAGCCGGGTATGTCACAGTTGTTTATCTAGGCTGCTTCCCTCCATTCCAGAGGTGGTTGTATTTCCGTGGTGCTGTTTGTGTACAGTTTGTAAAGTGCTTTTATGGCTGATGTATTTGACCAAGCACTTTACTCCGCCCCTAGATATTGGTATTTCCAGTTAAGTTGTAAAGAGGAGCAAATGGTTCTGCTTTCCCTTATCTTTGTGTTCATTTCTGCTCCTCGGCTGCAGGCAGGGGAAAAGGTCAATTGTATCCTAACTGGGAGAGATGATGATTTCTGCAATGATGGTGTAATCCTTCGTGTTCCTAGCGATACCAAGGGTTCCTGGGATAGAAAATCATTGCTGCCTTGTGTTTCAACTTCCTTTTTATTAATGGTATCTGTGTTGAGTCATGCCGATTCTGGGGTGTCATGTGGCTGCAGAAATGTGACAGAGTGCTGATCTGCCAAGTCATCCCATCTGTTGCCACAGATATTTAGCTGTGATTCTCTATATCGGCAGCACACGTTCTCCACCTTCCCTTTTCTTTGGTTACTTGCATCAGCATTTTCTCTGTAGCCGTCGTTGCTCTGACTGGAACTTCTGCTTCAACAACTCAATCTTAAAATAAATGTTTTCAAGCAAATTGAACTTTGCTTAAAGCTTTGAACAGGGAATTGGGGGCTATTAGTCTCATCTTTCCACAAAGATTAGCACAACACTCAATGAGTAAGGACTTTCACTTAATATCTGCATGATGAAAGGCTCCACGCCCCATTATCAGTTCTCTGACTCTTGTCTATAATTGGAACGTACATCTTCAGTAATTGAAACTATTCGCTAAGGCCTGGTCTACACTGCGGGGGGAGGGGGGGGTGTCAATCTAAGTTACGCAACTTCAGCTATGTGAATAATGTAGCTGAAGTCGACGTACTTAGATCTACTCACTGCCGTGAGTCGACTGCTGATGCTCCCCCGTCGACTCCTCTCGCTCCGGTGGAGTACAGGAGTCAACGGGAGAGCGCTCGGGGGTCGATTTATCGCCTCTAGACTAAACGTGATAAATTGACCCCCACTGGATCGATCGCTGCCCGCCGATCCGGCGTGTAGTATAGACATACCCTTAAATTCCTAATTGCAGGCCTCTGTGTACGTGTTGCCAAACGTGTCCTCTGCAGATCTGCCAGCAGTCTCCTATTTTAATCTCCAGCCCAACCTCCTACAGGTGGCTGCTTCCACTGATTTCACATGTTTGGAAACAGTGTGTAGCTTGCCTTATTGCTTAGAATAAAAGTTCATGGTACAGGATAGAAGAGTAATGATGTAGAAAACATCTCTCTAGATCTCTTTTCTTCTGTCTTCTGCATTGCATATATAGAACCAGATTCTGTGTAGACCGTGTGTGGGTTTACAGTGGTTGTGGATGGAAATGGAATTCCCTCTTCCTCATCCATTTCTACCTTGCATGGCTTATGTATGGGCTGGCACAGTTGCAGACCTGATGGCAAAGTGTCCTGGATGATCCAGTGCCTGAAAACTCAGTGAGACCGAAATGACAGAGACAGAGTTGTCAAGTTAGGGAAGAGGAGTGAACAGCCCAGAGGAGTAGTTTGGAGCTTCACTTTGTGCAGTGGTCCTGAATCTTCTCTTGTATGCATGAATGTAACTCACTGTCAGTGGAGCTACACCCGATTTACACCAGTGCAAGTAAAAGGAGAATTGGGCCTGGAGATTGTCGTCACTAGGTATTGTAGGGAGAACCCTGAACTCCAGTCGTGGGGCATATGTAAGACATGGGGTAATTCTTTCACCCTGTGTGACACTGGTGAGGCCTCAGCTAGAGAATTGTGTCCAGTTTCGGGTGCCACGTTTAAAGAAATTGAAGAGTTCAGAGGAGAACAACAAAAATGACTGAAGGTCTAGAATGCCTGCCCTATAAGGAAAGGTTTAAACCCTGGGTATGTTTAGTCTGGAGGAAAAACGCTGGAGGGGGCCTGGTAACGGTATTGGTGATCTACTACAAAGAGGAAGGTGATCGATTGTTCTCCGTGACCACTGAAGGCAGGAAAGAAGTAATGGGCTTCATGTGTAGTAAGGAAGATTAGGATTAGATATTGAGAAATCCTTTCTAACTATAAAGATAGTTAAGATCTGGAACAGGCTTCCAACGGGGGCTGTGGAATCTCTGTCATTGGAGGAGTTTAAGATCAGGTTGGACAAACAGCTGTCAGGGATGGTCTAGGTGTACTTGGTCCTGTCTCGGCACAGGGAGCGGGACTAGACAACCTCTTGAGGTCCGTTCCAGCCCTTCAGTTTTACAATTATATAACCTGGAAGTGAAGCTGACCTAATATATGTAATTGCAACAATATCTCTACACCTATCTGTTTTCTATTAATGTTGGGTCACAGATGTTTGTGTAAATAAAAGGCCTCTTTGTTTACCTTGCAAAAAGCCACAACATTTGTTTTTTTAGTAAGTTGGTCTGGTTTTCACATCTCTGGGCTTTTGGGGCACGTTCTGAGGTTTGATTCTTTTCTAGTAACTGCATAGCAAGGGCTCATGTCATTGTCAGAATGATGCATGAGTCAGGGAAGAATCCACCTCTCTCATATTGCTGTACTTGCTCTTCAGTATTAACTGGCCTATACAAACTTATCTGTAGGAGGATGAGACACTGAGTCACCTACTGCTGACAAGAGCTAACAAGTTTTAATTCTGACCCCACCTGGTCTCTTGTTTCCAAGGAAAGCCCTGCCTTTAACACTTTGAGTTACTATTTGAATAAGACACATTCTCATACAAACTTCTATTTTCTTTAATACTTCTTCCTGCCTTATGCCCTAGCTTATTCTCAACTTCTCTTTAAGGTCTCAGCAAAAAGTACATATGGAAGTTGCTGACTCCTGCATGGGAAACTGAACATGGTAGCTGCTTTATTTTATAGCCCTGATCTGCCCAAGAAAGGAGGAAGTTGAAGGCCTTCTAACAAGTAGGCAGCTGATTAGATAGATATTTACGCAAGGTGCATTTTTGCCAGTCCATGCAGAAAATAAAGAGGGTCCCCAATCCTGCAACCCCAACTCACATTTGAGTAGCTTCATGGGCATCGGTGGGGTTACACATGAGGAAGGACTGCAAGACCAAGCACCAGATGTCACATCCACCCTTCTGAACATCCGCTGTCCCTTTGCACAAAGCCAAACCAGCATTTCTACTTCAGAGATCTCCCATCACTTGTGTCTTTCAGGGGAGATTTCAAACAGGCACAACCTGAGACACCTGAAAGGGCCTGGTTTACAGAGTGTGGGCACTTGGAACCGTGAGCCCCTCTGAGGTGACTCAAGATGGGCAAAGATTGAGGCACCCAAAATAACCAATCACTTCTGAAAATCTGAGCCTTGGTTCCTATTGGTGAAGTGGGATATATTTCCTTTTCTGCCTTGTCTATTTACTCTGTCAGCAAAATGGGGACCCTCCCCGCATCTCAGCTGGGACCTCTAGGCAGCAATATAATACAAATTAAGAAGTAATGGGGGGATATGTTAGGCATGGTTATATTTTAGCCCATTCAACTTTGAAATGGTCCCTTTTCAGGCTTAGAGCTCTGGTATTGTGTTAGATTTAGAAGGTCTGGTCCCTAAACACATGTATAGTTGGGGTCATTGTGAAGTCACACAGAAATGTTCTACAGCAGTGAATTCATGCACATTTAATTTGTCTTTAATTAAAAGTCGTCAAACTTCAGTGCCAGACATTTCACGGAATCGGGAGCATCAAAGGGCCTGGTTCTGAAAGGTACTGAGCACCCTCCACCATTGAGTTCAGAGTCAGTGGAGGGTGCTCAACAGGTCATAGGACCAGGCCGTAACACTAGTGAATTACTGTCAATTAAGTCATTAGTACAAACACAGTCCTTGGCAGGAAATGTCCCTGAAAAGTGGCCAGCAGCCTAAAAACTCTCCCTGCAACTCTGGCACACAATGCATGTCAACGATCAATGGAGATGCGCAGACATCCTTGAGAACAAGAGAGAGCCCTAAAACACAAGTTGCTTGGCACAAGGTACAGAGGCTTTATCATAAAGCCTACTCTGTAATTGCATCTATGGTATGACCCACCTCAGTTGGCTCAGGGCAACCTGTGGTAATGTACAAAGCCAAACCTTACCTCCCGGTTAACACTCAGATCTCAGAGTTAGTTTGCAGGGGTGCTGGCTAGAAAAAAAACTTCACTTTTAGGCAATCCAGACAATGAAAACGACATCATGGGACTCCTTGTTTAATCACTCCGCAGAGTAGAATCGCATTCTTAAATTCTTTAGTAAAATAAAACTCTGAACAGATCTGAGAATCATTTGTTCTGTGTTTATTCCTGAACTAGCCTTGCAACGTTGGAAGTGCAAGCTCCTTGATTCGTGCACCTGAAAGGCCTGTCTAATGTCACTGCAAGGTGCATATGTGCATCTCTACACCCTCTACTGAAGTGCTGATTTGTAACTTTTGACAGCGGTGCTGTTCAGCAATTCGCCATAGTCCCACAGTAACATCCCACTAGAAGGGTTCTAACAACAAATTTTTTGGTGGCCTCAAAGTGTTTTCTAGTATGTTTTTGATAATAAACACAATAGGGGATCGCTCTGCTTGTGGGAGTGTCTCTACGCTGCATTTTGGAGCAAGCCTACCAGTCTGGGTCGACAGACTTGGATTAGTGGGGCTTGTGCTAGCTCTTTAAAATCGCTGTACAGACAGTGCTTTGAAGTTGCAGCTCGGGCTCTGACGCCCACCCACTTTCTTAAGCCTCAGAGCCTGCACGCGAGGAGGAAGGGTCCCAGAACCCAGGCTCCAGCCGGAGTTCAAACGTCCACACCTCAGTTAAACAGCCCCATAGTCCCAGCCTTGTGAGCTCAAGTTAGCTGACGTGGGCCAGTGATGGGTGTTCAATTGCAATGTGGATAGAGCCAGTCCACTGGCATGTGGAGGGGGAGTTACCTTAATCACATCATTTCTGCATCTAAGAACAAAGAATTCCCCACGCTTGCATGATGAGGGACTCTATCCTGAGAAGCAGCAACTCTGCAAACAGTTTGGGGCTGTGGTGAATAATCATCTGAACAGGAGCTCCCAGTGTGATGCAGGGGCCAGAAGAGCTAATGTGAGCCTGAGCTGTATAAGCAGGGGCATCTTGAGGCGGAGTAGGGAGGTTATTTTACTTCTGTATTTGGCCCTGGTGCAGCCGCTGCTGGAATCCTCTGTCCAGTTCTGGTGTCAACAATTCAAGAAGGACAGTGATAAATTGGAGAGGGATCAGAGAAGAGCCATGAGACTGATGAAAGGATTAGAAAATCTGCCTTACAGTGATAAACTCCAGGAGCTCCATCTATTTAGCTTAGCAAAGAGAAGGTTAAGGGGTGACGTGATTACAGTCTTTAAGTCCCTACATGGGCAACAAATATTGAACAATGGGCTCTTCAGTCTAGCAGAGAAAAGTCTAACATGATCCGATGTCTGGAAGTTGAAGCTAGACAAATTTAGACTGGAAATAAGGTG
This sequence comes from Eretmochelys imbricata, assembly GCF_965152235.1. Lineage (NCBI taxonomy): Eukaryota > Metazoa > Chordata > Testudines > Cheloniidae > Eretmochelys > Eretmochelys imbricata. The sequence continues at coordinate 19,874,688 of NC_135588.1, read as the reverse complement.
TAAATTATTAACGGTGAGAACGACTAACCATTGGAAGGATTGTGATGGGTTCTCCGTCACTGACCATTTTAAAATCAAGATGGGATGTTTTTCCAAAAGAACTGCTCTAAGAATAATTCTGGGGCAGGTCTCTGGCCTGGGTTAAAGAGCAGGTCAGACTAGTTGATTACAATGTTCCCTTGAGCTCTGTGAATCACCGCTCTGCCAGTTTCCTAATGTGACGCTACCATTGCAATGACCTGTGCTGCTTACTCTTCCCGCTGTCAACTTTGTCACTACTCTACCCCCATGGATCATGGTTCAAGTTAATCATCTGCTTGCCCACTCAGAACTCTGTTCTGCCCATCATGAAACTAATCTTCCAGTGTGAAGCATGATTGCTAAGAGTTGGTAGCTTGGGGAAACAATGGAAGAGGAAAAGCAGTAGCTATTTATTCTCGAAGGGCAGGGTGGCAGTAGTTCAGGCAGCAGTCTGGGACTTGCGAGACCTGGGTTCAAGTCCTTGCTCTGCCACACACTCCATGTGTGACCTTGGGCAAGTCACTTAACCTCTCTGAGCCTCAGTTCCTCACCTGTACAATAGGGATAATAGCACTGCCCTGCCTCACAGAGGTGTTGGGAGGATAAATACATTAAAGATTGTGAGGCATTGAGCTAATGTGGTAATGAGGGCGAAATACAGATGCTCCCTGACTTATGCTATCGTTCCGTTCCGGAATGCCTTGCGTAACTTGAATTTTGCGTAAGTCGGAAATGTATACCCGACCATTATGTGCAAAAACAAACAAAAAAGCCCTCCTATTTCTAGCTTACGCAACCTGAGTGCGGATTTGTCTAAATCAGGTCTTGTGTAACCTGGGAGCCTCTGTAAGTACCTTAGCCAGATGGATCAGGGGAACTGCTAGTCCGAATGTGCTCACAACGATCAGCTCTTTTTTGATGCTTTTCGGGGTGGGGGAATAAGAATAATTGATAATAGATCAGTAACACATGATTAATTGCATGCAAATCAACATCGAGGTGTTCTTTGAACAGTCCCATCCAATCCATTACATTGCTCTTTGTCATTTCAGAAATCTGTCTTCATCTAGCCACTTTAATGATCTAGAAGAAAGGAAAAAGCAGGTATTAATAAACCTGACAGATACTAAATGAGTGCAAAGGCAATAGTATAAATGGACCTAGGATTTACTAGAGAGAATAGAGAGGTGGGCAAAAATGAACAAACTGGGATTCATCTTGAGGAATAGGAATGCGAATGCTGTTGTGCCAACAGCAACCTAAAGGTGCTAGTGGATGGCAAATTAGACATGAATTTGAAGCAAAACAAAAGTGAACACAGCTTGAGGATGCATCCAACGAGGCATCGCACTGCTATGGAGGAAGGTAACAGGCTCTCTCCGTGGCTCTGGTGTGGTTGAGTCATATGGCAGTAAATTCTGCCCCAGAAAGATACAAGAGAGAAGAGCAACAAAAATGATCGGGGTGGCTGGAGGAAATGAATCCTCCAGAATATGTATTACTGGGGCAAGGGCCAGCTGTGAGTTTGATCTGGCTCCCATCACAAGCTTTGCCGCTGACGTTGATGGGAGCCAGATGAGGACCTCTGGGAGAGGCACAAGGCTACAGCTGTTTGAAAGTGTTTATGCCAAGGATGGAGTGCAAGCTGGCTAGGGTTGATACAATTTGAAAGTAGGAATTTTGGCTGAATATAGCAGAAGGCTTCTTTTTCGCAGTGAGATGCATTAGGCTGTGGAATGATCTCCTAAAGGATGGGCTAGCTCTTGGGACATTGAAAACTATAGTGAACACAGCATGTACTGGGAGGTCTTTTCCTAGGTCTCTCCCATCACATTCCGGTGATGCTCTGGCATGGTTGGCATTTTGATTATATGTAATTTATTTTTTTCCCTCTTTCCCCTTTCTAGCGTTGCCAGTTGCCATGGGGGATTCTGCCATGGACTCCACTCTCCCCATTCCTGAGAGCGCTGTCCCGGAGGGCGCACTCTTCAGCATGACCGATGTGTTTCTCTTCTCACTCATCGTTGGCCTCCTTTCTTATTGGTTCCTCTTCCGCAAGAAAAAGGAAGAAATCCCTGAATTCACCAAAATCCAGCCAATGTAAGTGACTGTCCTGATGAACTCGGCATAAATGTGCTTCTAAATCCCATTGGTATGTTGTGAAGGGGAATGCTCACCGCTAGTCACACCTAGTGGTCAGACGGGGTTGTGGTAGGTTGTCTTCCTCCCGGGTGATCCCCTTTCTCATTATATAGTCGCCCTGTGGTGATCTGTCATTTCAGTGTCTCTGCACTCCGGCCAAGTCACAAATTCAAGTCTAATTTGTTTGGGTTACACAGAGTCCAATGATGGAGAAGTCTTCAGAAATCAGCAAGAGCTTCAGGACTTCCCCCTCTTGCATCAAGGTCTTGGGTGTGGACCCTCGTACCTTCAGGGTCTTCCCAACTTGGTTCCTTGGTGAGGGATAGACTTCTGTCATTGTCTCCTTTTTGGGGGTTGGTAGGAGAGCCTGAGCTCACCCTCTCCACTGGGCTCCGATCTGGGGCCCCAGTGATTGGCAGCTAGGCCCTGTACATTGAGGTGCTATGCAGGTGCCTCCCTGGATCGCTTCCTGCCAGTGCCCCTCTCTTCCCACAGGGTAAAGTAAATAACGGAACACACAGATAAAGTTTCTGATTTTCAAAAAGTCACCAGTCTATGCTTTGCAGGCTGGGTCAGGTCAGTATCACCTGGCTTCAATCAGCAGGTGCCCCTGTGGAGCTCCTTCTCGGCAGTTAAGAGCACAGGTCAGCTCACTTCTGTTGTTTCTCTGCCATTGTGTTACTCAACTTCCCTTTTTACCGGCTTGTGCAGGCTTTGCAAGTGTGTGTGTGTGTGTGGTGGGGGGGGGGGGCTGCCTGGGCCCAGAGAAGCTCCTTAACCCTTTCTTCTCCAGTGTGGGGTTTGTGTGCCCCATCACATACAGTCGTAACGTTTCTTCAGTTTCCCCTCCTTTTCTGCCCCTCCTCCGGCTCCTCTGTGTTAAGTGAGATTAGCATGTAAATCCTATTCTTACCAGCCAAGGTGGGAAAGCCATGACTGGCCTCACACTGCTGGGATGCCAGAAGGGGAAGAACTGGCTTTCCCGCTACCAGAGAGTAGTTAGGTGGTACTGTCAGTGCTTGTCTTTACCTTGTCCCACTGAGTTGTTGGGTGGGACATGGGGGCTTGCCACTCATAACTCTGCCACGTAGAGCAGGAATAAAGTCAGCCGTTATACCTAGTCTTTGCTTTAAACATACTTCCAGAGCGAGGAGAAGAAAATCTGCCCTGCTTGGTTATTCTCTTCACTGTCATCCAATGCTTTGATTTCTGCAGCCTGGAAGGTGAGACACCAGGAATCAAATTAATTTCCTGGGTGGCAGTGTGAATTCAGTAGACTCCTTCCCGTGGAGCAGCCGTGGTATCTCCCAGTATTGACTCCACCCACTAAGGTGTGGCGTTGATGTCTCCAAGGGGATCCTCCTTCAGAAGAACTGTGATGTGGGGCCGTATGGGTGGATGGAGGCTCTCTGACAGTGTGGGGGGGGAAGGTCGGAGAAGCAATGATCACTTAGACAGGCCTTTGTTTGGGGCAAAGAACACCTCACAAAAGGATTGGCATGGTGGGGTAACGTCAGGAGACCTTTCTTCAGAGTTTCCAGCATAGAGGAATCATTAACAGAACTAATCAGATGACCCACTGGCCTGTGACCAGAATATAGAGCTGGATTAACTGAATGCTTTTGAAAGCCAAAGAGCCAAATAAATGCCTTTTGCAAGTGCTTGTGATGCCACTGAAGTCAGCAGAGTTGTGCATGCTTAGAGGGCTGCTCCACATCTCTTCGCTCTTGACAGGTACTAGAGGGAGGAGGAGAGTTAATGATTGTCTCCTTTGTTTATCTGTGGGCCGTTTCACCCTCTCCTTGCCTTGCACTTGCCTGCTCTGTAACACCTCATAAGAGCAAGGTGCTGAATCACAGTGGCCCACATCCTGGCCATTACTCCCCTTACTGGTGCCAGCATCCAGCAAGACAGGAGCAGCCTGTCTGAAAGCCTCAGGCTGGACCTTGCCCTGCTTAGCAGTTGCTTCTGTCGCTCTTAAGTGAATGTGGCTTTTAATAGCAAGTACAGAAGAGAAAACACATCAGATAAAATGGTAACCATTCTCTGGCAACACAAGCATTGCATCTGGAGAAGCTCCTTTATTAGTTACTGAATCCGAAAAGCACTCCAAGCATTCAGGGGTTTAACCATGACTTGTCTTTGTGCCTCACTTTCTTGGGCCTCCTATATCTGCCCTACAATGTTCTAATTCTTCTAGATCAGGGACCATATCAAGAGCATGAGCCCTGGGCACCATGTTTCCCAGTGTTAGTTGGGGCTGGGTGCTCAGTGTGTGCATACCCCTCCAGCCAGTTCCTTAATTCTCCCCAACGGTATTTTTTATTACTGTCCTTTTTTTTCCCCTCCTTTATAAACAAAGCCCAGCTTCATTAATGCAATGTTAAAATCAAGATGTCAACCCCACAAAAGCTAAGAAATTCAGAATTCTTTGAGTGCACATGTCCATTCCCCTTCATGTGTGTGCGTGCCCAGTGCCCCAGAATCAGGGATTTTTCCCTTAACATTGGGGCAGCGCATGTGGCCTCTTTTGCCTCATACTGCCGCATGATGGTATAAAGGGCCAAGCTGCCCCGGACCCCCTCAGTTCTTTCTCGCTGCCTGTGATCGGTAATTGGAGTGTGTTGGCTTGCTTCTGCAAGTTTATCCCCTTATGGGGAATCTCTCAGCTTTACTATAAATAGTTGGCACTTGTTAGTCGTTTAGATTAATATAAGTTTCATTTATTATTTGTATTGTTTTATTGGCGCATCAGTTCCCCTTTTGTACAGGGCGCGGACCCCCAATACTAGGGTATGCCATGATCTCCAGTGTTTAAGCCTCGTGCCAGCTGCAAAAGACCTGTGCTGGTAAGTTACCCTCATTCCACCTGCCTAAAGCGTCTCAACAAGGGTCACATTAGGGACCGCTGCCAAATTTGCAGGGACTTTTAAACCTCAAACGAAGAAAGACTGAGATGGAGGCTGCCCTGCATCTACCTTCTGAGCCTTACTGCTTGGGGCATGCAGCACAGGGCTCTTCAGCCTGGGTGTGGAATGCCTCTCCGGCCACTGTCTCGGGATGTCGGCACCAGTCCCCTTCCCCATGCCAAGGAGCTGATTTGTCTAAGGAGCTGAGATCAGTAAGTGCTCAGGAGGACAGAGGAAGGGGCCCTTTGGCAAGAGACTCTCCCCGTACCGACCTATTTGCATCAGGGCTCATCAACTCTGGCAGCTGATCCCTGCCATTGTACCAACTACTTCTGGGCAACAACATCTGCAACAGGAAAGTATCTCTGTACCAACAATGCCAGAGGCACATCTGGCCGCATGAGATCTACTCTGCCTTTGGGTGCCAGGCTCCCTGATGGTACAGGAAGCAACTCACTCGGTGACGGTGCATCCTCAGGCCCCAGCTACGGACTTGCCTGAAGCTAGTGAGTTGGCACTGCAGGGGGATAAAGCTTTCAACCATCTGGCGTTTTCTCAAGCAGTGCAGTCCTGGGATAAACCTACTTGGATATCTCAGAGCTATGTACCAATAGCTCCAGAACAGTGCACCTCGACCTTGGGACCACTTGATATGGCACCACTCTGATCGGCTGACTCAGGGTCTTGCTCGGAGCCTGAGGTAGGCTTTTATGCCCCTTGCTCTTGAGACAGATGACCACGCTCCTCTCCTCCGTCAAGGGAGGTGCCCACCGGAGATACAGAGACACTCCAGAGAAAGGAAACCTTACTCATGGTTGGGGTCCTATGCTGTACCAGTGGCCCTACTGGAACCCATGGAGCATGTTTCTAGTTTCCAGATCCTCCCTGGTTCCTCAGTCTCTTAGATCTCCTACCACGCTCCATGAGGAGTCCCAGGAGGATGTTTTCAGTACCGAGCAAAACGCTCAAGGCCTGCAAGCTTTGGAACATCCACCCGCTACACTGCAGGAGGATCAGCCTCAGCCTCCTTTGCGTTCGTCCTCACCTGCTGAGACTGTAGCTCCTAGAGACGCTTCCCTGGTCCAAGATGACTACAGGGAGTACCAAGACCTTTTCGTAAGAGTGGCTTTGGTGAATTGGCCTTTGTTTTGGAATGAATTTCACCTTATTTGTGAAATACGAAATATTTACCTTGCAAATAATTTCTAAATTGCAGGTCCCCAGTATTCTGGTAGGGTCTGTCATGTGGTCACAGAATGCATACAGACAAGGAGACTGGATCTTGATTTCTGCCCAGTTTCCTGCATTCAGATGGTGTTACTGTCTCAGATGTGGTGGTGCATTAGTATTTTCGGTGGAATGGGTTTCTCTGTTTGTTCACTGCGCACCACTTAATTTAGGCCCCGTGCTGGTGATTACTAGTGTCTTTTACTTTGAAGTATCCTTTCGCTACTGCAAGAATTATGGTTTATCGCAGAATGCCTGTGGAAAGAAGTGTCCATAGCATGGTCAAATGAGCACCCTTGACACAAGGCTTAACTGGTCCATAGATGCCTTGCGTTGGCCCTCTGCACAGAGGTGAATTTCAGCAAGGGTGCCATGCTTCTGTTACTGTGAATGTAACACCAACTTTGATTTAGGCACTAGAAATGAATGTTTGTCTCCGTTTATCTTTCCCAAACTCCTGGATCTGCTGCAGAGTGAGTTAACTGAAGGACAGGGGGTCCGGGCGAGGCTGGTGTTTCACTGTGGTTTGAGCATTAGCCTGTTAAACCCAGGGTTGTGAGTTCAATCCTTGAGGGGGCCATTTAGGGATCTAGGGCAAAAATTGGGGATTGGTCCTGCTTTGAGCAGGGGGTTGGACTAGATGACCTCCTGAGGTCCCTTCCAACCCTGATATTCTATGATTCTGTTGTGGGTCACAAGTGAAAACGAGGGCATTGGGTTTCATTGTAATCTCTCTTCAGCCACTGCTTTAATCTGGCCCCAGTGTTAGGCGTAACTGAGGCTGTGCCCTGCAGTTGCTTTGCTGTAACTCCCCCATGTGGATGCTGCGGGCATGAACTGAAAGGTTTCTAGTTCTCATTAATGTAATCCTGTCTGAAGAGGACAATGGTAACGTGGAATAGAAACCTTTCAGTTCATGCCCGCAGCATCTGCACGGGGGAGTTACATCACGGCACTTCAGTGCTGCAGCGTAGACCAGCCCTGAGTCTCTGCGCAGAAGAGAGGCCAGGAGCGAGGTGGCCTGTGAAATCCCCGGGGCGAAATGTCACATACTAACAGAGAGGAAACAGCATGGCTTCAGATAAGCCATAGGAAAATGGATCTCACCAGGAAGAGGAAAGTTCGCGCCCTGGCTAGAAGTTTAAAGGGAGGAGCCCACGTTGTTCGCAAGCATCTTGCAATGAAGTCACTGTATGGGGCAGAGAGGTGGTTGTGCGTGTGTGTGTGAGAGAGAGAGAAGCAGCTGGTACTATGCATGGTCGTTATTCACTAATTGTCATCTGTCCTAACTTCAGTCGTAACCTGTGAGTTTCCTTGGACCATTCAAGCATCCCTCCCCCCACAATGGGCTTGCTTGTGAATGGGGTATGTAGGGTGACCAGATGTCCCCATTTTTATAGGGACAGGCCTGATATTCGGGGCTTTGTCTTATATAGGCCCGTTACTCACACTCACACTCACCCTGGCTCAATTGTTCACACTAGCTATCTGGTCACCCTTGGTGTATTTATCTGCTCCAGCCTTCATCTCTGGGGAGTTTAATAAGAACCGATCTCTCATGATGGGAGCTGGGGTAGCCAGGGGAATGGTATTGCCAGACTCCTGCAAACTGGGACGCTGAATTAGATTCCTGTCCCATCATCTGCTAAAACTCCCAGGGACAGCTCTTGTGAATGTGAATCACACAGCGCTTCAAAGGAGACAGTCCTGCACCTTGCAGAGGAACATGCCATAGAGGAACGCTGAGATCCATCTAGCTCTCTTTGGGCTGTTCGCGGCTGCCTATCACCCCAGTATGTGACCACCTTCCATGTAAAATCGGTAGCAATTAGCAACATCCCTAAAGGACTTCACGGAGTCTCTGGCGCTTCTCCTTTGATGTGTGTTGAAGGAAGAAGGCATGACGGGGTCACAGGAGAAACCCCTGTCTCCCATCCTCTGTTGCATAGCATGGGATGGCCAGCAGTATTCACCGGATTCATCTCAGGCACTGCAATAAGACATAGGGCTGTGATGGTCTCTCAGATAGCTTGGCCCTGTATTAAGGATTTAACTGTAAGACCATGGCCCCTTGGCTGGAAGGAGTGTCCCAAAGCCCCCTCCCTTTTATCTGCAGGAGTCTTGTTGCCCATAGTTTTATATTTTTGTTTTGAGAAGATGATTTGGTGCTTATGAAAATGAAGGAGTGAAACACTCATTTGGGCGGTGGTTAGTGCAGGCAGGCACCATAGATCTGCCATTGAGTCTCCATCCTGAGCTTCTGTACCACCCATAAGCAGAGACTGCTGGCATTGTGAGGCTTTTTTATTTGTTTTTGTGACATTGGCCAACTCTTTTCTGGGGCTGAGAGCCACTGGCCATTTTGTAGGGCCTGATTTCCTCACCCCCATCCTGTACCTTGTGTAGTCATTTACATCTGGGTAAAATACTGCTGTCTGGGTGACACCTTTTCACACTCACTTTGCACAGGTGTTTGTGATTACACTCATTGCAAGGCTGAGGAGAATCCAGCTCCAGATCTCATCAGGACTGTCTTTGAGATGAGAGGTTTCAGAGTAGCAGCTGTGTTAGTCTGTATCCGCAAAAAGAACAGGAGTACTTGTGGCACCTTAAAGATTAACAAATTTATTACAGCATAAGCTTTCGTGTGCTACAGCCCACTTCATTGGATGCATAGAATGGAACATATAGTAAGAAGATATACACACACACACACAGAAGGTGGAAGTTGCCACACAAACCGTAAGTGGCTAATTAATTAAGATGAACTATTATAAGCAGGAGGAAAAAAAAACACTTTTGTAGTGATAATCAAGATGGCCCATTTAGACAGTTGACAAGGAGGTGTGAGGATACTTAACATGGGGAAATCGATTCAATATGTGTAATGACCCAGCCACTCCCAGTCTCTATTCAAATCCAAGTTAATGGTATCTAGTTTGCATATTAATTCAAGCTCAGCAGTTTCTCATTGGAGTCTGCTTTTGAAGCTTTTCTGTTGCAAAATTGCCACCCTTAAGTCTTTTACTGGCCAGAGAGGTTGATGTGTTCTCCTAACAGTTTTTGAATGTTATGATTCCTGATGTCAGATTTGTGTCCATTTATTCTTTTGCGTATAATAGCTCACCTTAATTAATTAGCCTCTTCCAGTTTGTATGGCAACTTCCACCTTCTGTGTGTGTGTGTGTATCTTACTATATGTTCCATTCTATGCATCTGATGAATTGCCACAAGTACTCCTGTTCTTTTTGAGATGAGAGGAGCTCATGTCCTAGCAGCCCTTCTGTGTCTCCCAGCGGAACACGCCATCCATTCTGCACTGAACACCGGGCCTGTCTGTGCTGCTTTGTATGGTGGAAGCATCCAGCCACACACATTCTGTTCTCTTCCCCGCTAAACCTGAGCAAGGCGTATGGGCTTTTAGCTTAGAATGTGGTAGAGGTTTGGGGCCAGTGTGAGTTGGTTCAGGGGGTTTTCACCCCTTTATCCTGCACTGTCACTTATTCTAGTTCTAGCAGCTTTGCACTGTACGTACTATGCTGTCGTCCTTGTGCGGCTGCACTTCTGCTTCACTGGGGGGGTCCATTAGGAGCTGTGGAAGAGCAGTACCTCCTTGAAGTGTGAACATCTCCTGCCCACTGTGACATTGCCCGTTTCCAACAGCTGAATGAAGGCAGCTTGCAAGGTTGCTCTGTCACTGGTGTGTCTGGCACAATTACATGTTGCAACTTCGGTAACACACCCTAAGTCTTATCTATTTTGATATTAAAGGGGGATGGGAAATAAGCCTCGAAATGGCTTCTTCCCGTGCAATCCAGAGTCAGCTCTGCTGCAGTGACAGGCTGAGGCTACATAAGTCATGTTAGCAAATTGCTTGGAGGCTTTACCAATTGCCCGAGCCGTAAGCCAGTGGCACCAGAAGCTGCGTGCCTACCACCAAAGGCAAAACTAGAGGCTGCAGCTGGATTGGGGCCCTGGAATTGTGGTTGTAGCTACATTTTTAGGATAGTTGGAATCTGGAGGGAAACGAATGATTGAGGCTGTTTTATCTGGGGATTTACTTCCCTCCCATCCTCTAGCCCAGGGTAGGGTTTCCTACTTGATAAATATGCAAAATCGGTGCATTGCAGAATCAGTCTATCAGTCACTACTAACTCTGGCTTCAAGATCTGGCAGCTAGCCTAGCCCTCTTGATGGGTTACCCTGACCCTGAGAATGGATTGACTAGTCAGCCAGTCTCAGCTGGGTATATTAACCAGGCAGGACTCAGAAGGCCTGATCCTAGTAAATGCTCAGCACCCTCAACTCACTTGGATTTCAGTGCAAGCTGCAATTGTTCAGTGCCTCTGAGAATCAGGCCCACATGGGCAGTTGGCTTTTGCCTGAAGCTACCAATGACTTAAGCCCAGACCTTTATTGTTACAGTGTGTTGGTTTTATTCAGTGCTGTGATTTTCCTCCCTCATGGATGGCAGAAGCCTTCCCAGGTTGCATTGTGTTAATACCACTCCTCAGACCGTTGTGGGCACGTTTGTCCTATCACGGTATAAAGCTGCTGTTTGTTTCCTACCTCTCTCAGTTCAACCTGTAACTACAGCAGTGCCGTGCATTTGTTTTTTAAAGTCATGAAAAATCAGTGTAGGCACATTATATTGGTTGCGTCCCTTGGCAGATTTCTTCACGATGCTTTGATTCACATGGTACTTACTAATATGCTCCTTCACTGGCACTAGACACTCACAACAGGGCTGTGCCCATTTACGGAGAAGAACCACCAGTTGCCTGTCGTCTTCGTGGGTATTAGCTATTTGCTCAGCATCCACCGCCTGCGTCAGGGCAGTGAGCATCGAGTCAGGTTGCTGGCTCAGTGTCTGTCTATGCTGATTATGGAGCAATTTAGTTTGTAGCCTAAACTCACGGGATGGAATTGAATCGTTGCCACAATGGATGGAAAAGGCCAGATAAAAGGACCTCACCTCTGCCCATGAAAGGAGAGAACTGTTGATAGATTAGTCCAAAAGACATCCTGGATATGAAACTGCTGCTACTCGAGAGGTGGATTAAATCCCAAATGGAGATGTAGTTTTCAGTAAGTGAAGGATTTGAGTAGTTCTCCAGATTGCAAAGGGGATAATCCCTAGATGCCCTACTGGAGAAAATGCTGCAAATCAAGACTCTTCCCTAATTGCATTGGGCTAGAGGTTACAGCCTGCCCAGATCTCCATGCAAAACAAACTGAACAGCGGAACCAAGAGCTGGGAGGGAGACTGGAGGTGTCTGTGCACTGTTACTTCACAGAAGGATTTATTTAGTATGAGCTGCTGCTGGGATGTTTAGATTGCTCTTAGTTAGATGGAAAATGTTCTCTTGATTTGATAATGCAGAAGAGGATGTGATGGTGCCTTGCATCATGTGTGGTGGGAGTCTACTGTACAACTGTGCTTCTGACACGGTTGAGATTATTATGGTTACTAGGGAAACGGAGCTTGAGCCAAAGATCCTGTTCTGGACAGTCTGAATCGGATGGAGAGCATCCAGCAATACATGCGATCTGCCACAGTAGGAATGGCAGCGTTCTGTCACGGCTAGGGCACAGAAACAGAAATCGGGACTCCTTGGGCCTATTCCATAGCTCAGTCGCTGACTTTCTGTTTTGACTTGGGCAAGTCACTTGACTCCTCTATGCCTCAGCTTTCCCTCTGCAGAATGGAGGTCATTTCCTCACAGGATGGGATGTGAGGCTTAATGTTTGTAAAATGCTTGAGACCTTTGTACAAAAGACTGTGTATAAATACACAGCATAGTTGGCCGTTCATGGCAGGCGAGCACATTGAAACCTAGAGAAGTGTGCTTGCATTTTGATCATTCAAAGACTTAATTGAAACCGTTAGGGCAGCATTTTTAGAGCGTCTGCTCTGCAGATGTCATTAGAGAGGAATGTCCCTTTGATCTCCATAGGCTTATGGACCAGTGAGTATGCAACTTGCCTTTGGGTGGAATTATTGGGGAGCTAGCTCTTTGCAAGGCGGTGTATGCGTTTTTCGTGATCTTAGATTTCTCGCCATACCCTAGTGCATTCCTGTTTCTCTGCTGTGGTATTTGTTAGACGGAGACTACGCTGAGACATGTTAGCTGGTATGTAATTATTTTCCATCTATCCTGCAGCATTATTTGGGACGGAAACTGGCTTATCTGTATCCTCAAATGTTAAAGAGATTCATTCCCTGTATTTAAAGGGCTTCCTAGTTTTAGGAATTGTTCCAGTTTCTCAGCTTGATTAGTTAACTTATTAGGGGCGGGGGGGTGAGAGGGAGCGAGACCATCTCTAATTTAATTTAATATGACCCCAAAGGGAACAAACTCGCAATGATCAATACAGCCTTTCTTCCTAATGGATGGCACTAACATAGTAACATTCAGCGCCGCCTCTCTGGTGTCTGGAATCGCTTCATTCAACCTACATGGTTTCCTTTTAAAAAAAAAAAAAAATGAAAAAAGCAGCTATGATATAAACTGTTGCTGAGGTAACAAGGGTACAGGGGAGGGAGTTTTATCCCCCCCTTCCATACAGAAGCAGGGAAGTTGGCGGTGGGGGGGAAGAGTGTGCTGCAGAGAATCATGGGAGGTTTCATTCTCGACTCCTAATTCCTTTCTGCCACTGCTGCCAGATGTTGCAGTTTCTCAGGGTTGTGTGGATCTGCTCGGTAACTTTCAAAGCGTCCGGCGAGAATCCTAGCGAACTGAACTGCTCCAACCATGACCTGTGTAGGGACTTGGCATGCAGGCTCCGTTCTCCGGAACAAAAGGAAACTGGCGATTTGGCTTTAAGCTCCGAGAGGTGCAGAATGGAAAGGCCTGTGTGCACATTTTTCAACAGCTAAGTTAAAATCTCTCCCTTCTCGGACGGATATAAAAGCTCTGGGATTCTTTTCGTTTTGCCTTTTTTCCACCCTAACCATGGGATGTCTGTACTCGGTACCGCAAGAGGACCTGACTCTGGGGAGGTGAGTCAATCTTCCCGATCAAGCAATCTGTAGATCTTAATCCCAGGACCGCGTCTCTCTCAAGAGCTACATGTAATTGTGTATTGATCTCCCTGCTGAACTCTGAGGGCAGGAAGAGAAGAGGAAAGGAGGTTCTGCCTAAACTGCTACTCAGACTGAGAAGTACAAGAGACTGCTCTCTGTCCAGTGGGACGGAGGGTGTACAGGGCAGTTTGTTTTTTTTCTGACTCAGAGCGACATCTGGACCTAGGATCTTGTGCTGAAAAATACGTACAAGTTAGTGCCATTGGGGGTCCTAAGGAGGAATATTTTTGGGGGCCCCCCCACACAATACATACTAATAATAGGGGGACCTCTTGAGCTGCTCCAGGCCCTAAGCAATTGCTTAATCTTAGTGTGAGCTCTGCAAGTTGGTAACTAAACAAGACCGCTCTGCTGGGAGGCTCCTGCCTTGGGAGTTTGGGATGTGGATGGTTATGATCTGGAGACTTCCAGACCCTCATCGGGCTGCGTTGGCGTTTCTCTCTTTTGAACTCTTGGCTTTAAACTCGAACAAGAGACAGAGTCTGAAGGAGGCTCTCTGCATTCTTGGATATTGGTAGGAAGAGTGAGAGAAGCATAGTCTGTATAGTTGTATATTTTAAAGATGTAGGTTAAGTTAACACCCCCTCCCTCTGCCTTGTTTCTCGCTTGTGGTACAAGCTATACCGTAGACTATTAGAAATAAAAGAGCATTGTACATATTGACGGTACTTTTCACCCCTTAGGTTGACTGTTTTGGTTCGCTCTCCTTTTGGGGCAATGAAAATAGACTTCTGGTATGGCTTTTATCATCCATTTCTGTTCATTTTCACATTCAGGTTCTCATGGTCTATCAGGGTGCTGCAGTGGGTTGTAAAAACCAAAACCTGTTGTCTTTAATTTGTTTGGTGTTTATGGAGCGCCCATCACCACAATAGCTAAATGCTAGATGAGTGTGTATCTAAATAAGATACACACTCTACATACTGTGTATGGAAACATATTTTCTTTTGGTTTTAAGTTGTGTAACTGCTTCTAACAACCTAATCCCCTGATGGCTTTCCCTTAAAATTGGTCTAGTACAGCTGCTGTGTAAGTTACAATGTCTACGTGGATCTATCATTGTCTGACGCTGGTTTCTTCTAATCAGTTAGACCTCCTTGCACAGTTCTCTCTCCCCTGACACCTAACCTGTAGCTGCAAGGGACTTATTTCTTGCGAAGAGAACAGGGTCCAGTCAGAGCCTAGTGAGGGGAGCTGTAGCAGTTCATTATTTTGGGGTGGGGAGAGAAGGCCTGGAGAGAGATTTATTTAAAGCCCTCTTTGTGCTGGGGATGTGCTCAGACACATTCTCTGGGATCCCTCCTTTGGGGCCGCACGGGTTAGGAAACTGTTAGCGAACTCTGCACATTCTCACACGATCAGAAGCCAGAGCCTCTTGTTTTTGCCCAGAGGCGGCTCTCTTCCCACGGGAGACCCAGCCTCGCATTCTTCCACCGTGAAAGGGAAATGGGAACGCGTCCCATGCTCCTTGCTTCCTGCGTGCTGCTAAAGCCCCATGTGGTGAATGAGAGTGAGCAAACGGCTGGCACTCATCCTTCTGTCTGGGAAAAGACTATAGTGAGAAAGCCGCCACCTCTCCTGGGGTTCCCGGGACCGGATCACAGTCTCATATAGTTTATTTCTATTCACTTCCAGAGTCATCTGGGTCACTTTCACCAGTGTCACCCTTGTGAGACCAGTGCAGTTGCACTGGTGTGACTGAGACCTTGTTTATACTGTCTTTCTAGCCACTAATGACCCTAGTGTAGACACAATTTGGACTGGCGGAGTTTGTCCCTGTTTCAAAGTGGAGCAAGCTGCACTGATACAAATTGGACTATGCTAGTATAAATTGTGTCTATACCAGAGGCCTGCATCAGTGGCTGAAATCCCTGTGTAGACAAGGCCTGAGAGGAGACTTTAGCCCTCAGATGGCAGCAACCTGCTTGCAAGGGACTTTTGGTAGCTCTGATCAGTAATCAGTCTCTCCAGAAGCACAGCTCTGTTCCAAGGAGGTCTCCAGGTGTTTGCTTCTTTGGGTGCATCTACACTGTGACGAAAGACCCGCAGCTGGCTCGGGTCAGCTGACTTGGGCTGCAGGACTATAAAATTGCAATGTAGCCATTTGGCCCTGCGAGCCGAAATCATCTGACCCAGGCTCTGACACTTGGTGCTGTGGGTTTTTTTTATCACAGCGTACACATACCCGCTGGTTCGTTCTGTGAGCAGAGCAGCCGTGTTACTTCACATCCAGTCCCCAGCTCAAGCGGTAACCACAGGACACAGGCTTGTCCCAGAAGCTTTGTAATGAGGGGCAGCTGCGCCTATGGGCCGATGTGCCTGCTTTCTGAGTCAGATGTGTTTAAAATGTACTCTGATCTCATGCTAAGCGGATGAAAGAGCATCCCTTTACTGTCTCTGGAGAGAAGCAAGAAGTTCATCCTTCCCTTCTCTTGTCCTGTGTTCTCCTCAGCCCTGCCCCATGGATTGCGCCGGCAAGCGGATGTTGGTGCGGGGCAGTCATGAGAACCCCGTAGGATAATGAATCTCAGAACAGATCATTTCAGCCAAGAGGTGGGAAAGGACGTTTGAAGGGACTTGGGTGGAAATCCATCTGAACTGGAGGTCTGTGTTGAGCTGCAAGGTTCCGAGCTTGCGTCACGTTGAGGTTTGCCCGAGACGGGGCGGGAGTTCCGGGGAGCTGTGCAAACTGAAATGTCTGTTCAGCTTGTTGGCTGGATTTTGAGATGAAGAAGCCCTGCGACTGACCAGCCGGGGTCCTCGAGGCTTCCTGAACGTAGGGACTGCCAAACCAGAAGAGAATAATTGCACATCTAGTCTGGTAGCATATCTCTAGCAGTGGTCATCGCCTGCCGCCCACCGGTGCAGCGCCGGTGGGAGAAGGAGAGCTTATTCCCAATCCCAGACTGGAGATCAGCTTTTACTCACGCCAGGTCTATACTAGGCGCGCTTTGCTGGTACAGTTATCCCAGGCCCCCATCCTTGCTGAGTAAAGCAAGCTATGCTAGCAAAAGTACAGTGTGATCGATAGAACTGTCTGCTCTGTAGGGTTTGGCCAGCACAGCTGTCTCTGTCAGGGATGTCTCCCCATCACACCTCTGACTGATCTGGGTAGGCCATCCAAAGTTGGTAGTGTGGATCTGGACTTAGAAGCATGAGGAGTAGCAACCCCTTCTAGGCTGTATCCTCGCTAGCTTAAGTGCAGATGCTGCTTTTATTCATATAGATGATTAATTGTTGTTGTTTTTTAATTCTTTCTCCACTTGAGCTCTTTCTTCCTGTTGCAGTGAGTTCAGTGGTTAATGTTGCATAAAAGCATTTCGATTGTTTCCTTTGTGTGACTTCACTGAGTGCCTTCTGGGGCTGGTTAAACAAAAGCATTCGATTTTGAACGTCTCTGTGCAACTTGCTGTGTTTACAGACGTCTATCCGAGCTCTGCTTTCTAGATTAAATAGTCCTTGGGCTAGAGTTACAAAGGGATTTAGGTGCTTGAAGACGCAGCTGGGCGCCCAGAGGGATTTATGAAAGTGCCAAAGTGAGTTAGGCACCTGACTCCCATGGGCGCCCCAACCCCAGTGACCGATTATTTCTGCTGTCCTTCTCGGTCTGTCTCTTGTGGCCAAAGTGGAAACACCACTGCTCAAGGCGAGGCTGTACCCATGGATTCATAAAGCAGTGATGTAATCTCAGTAGCTAGGGCAATTAAACCAAGAAAATAATTGAGACGGGGAACAGTGTCTGGGAGAGAGGGAGCGTCACTGTTCGCTGTGTGTTCTTGGTTTCCAGTGACGCTAGCGTGTGAAGATCAAGGAGGGAACAGAAGTAGTCAGGCCCTACCACCTTGAAGAGGTTTATGCTTCCAACATAAGTGTTTCAGTCTCAATCCATAGCCCAGTGTCCCCCAGTCTGGGGGAGGCACAGGGGAGCAGAAGGCTCATGTATCGCCTGCAGCTAATTCAATAGATTGTTTTGTAATCCTGAGTCTTGTCTGCATTTTAGGGTGGGGAGCTTAGGACGGGGAAACAGGTGGGTGTGTGTGTGTGTAAGTTACTGCCCATCTCCTTTTGGGGCTGACTTTCCCCTCCCCTTCCTTCCCCACCCATTGGTCTCCCCAGTACATGTCACTTTGCGGATCATCCAACTGCCAGTGCTCTTGGAGTGGGCTGATCTCATCTCTCAGGGCGGTGAGGGAAAGTCCTCTCTGCTCCATCACTCCCATCCTGCTCCAGGTTCCATGTAGGTAGGATCTCAGGGTTATTAATGCACCTGGGCCCTTGTGAATGGCAGCGGGACATGTTCACCAGGCTGTTCCCCTCTGTAGCCTTATCCCGCCTCTGTGAAGCGGATCTCTTCCCTAGCCATGTGTAGCAAGCTCCTGCTCCACGCTCTCAGACTGCCCCATTCTGCCTCTCTTCGGATTACACATCAACTGAAAGGGAGGCCTTTGCTGTCTTTCAGAACATCCTCAGTGAGGGAGACCAGCTTCGTTGAGAAGATGAAGAAAACGGTAAGTTTTTCTTTCTCTTTTCTGAGGCTGTGGAAGGAGCAGGTTCTTCCTGTTTAGCCAGTGTGGAGGGGATGGAGGCCTCTTCCTTCCCTATGGTGAGAGAATTGCCTATCCAATTCCTGCCACTGTTCATGGCACTATTGGGGGGGGGGCTGGGCAGCTTCTTGTGTGAGTTACTAGACCCCTCCAGTGCTAAAGAAGCAGGAGCTGCTTAGCAGCTGAGCTGTCTAGCTAGCATCAGCAGTGAGCTGCTGGGAGATGGATTCGGTCCTGCTACTAATGAGCATCTTTGTGCAGTACCTGAGTTCTGGAAGGCTAGTCAAATTAAATAAAAGGGAGGGTGGGAAATCAGGGCTGTTTCTCTGCAGATATCCTTTTGTACTAGACAGATGAAATCTGCCTCTTCGAAGAGAGAGTTAATTCAGGTGAGGGCTTAGCAACAAAGGGAAGTGTAATGTGAGGTTGGGGTCAGGAGGAGAATGGTGGATTCCTTAAACTCCCTGGCTGATCATTATTTGTGGTAGCACCGGCTACCAAACGCCTCAGAATGACCAGTTTCCAAACGCCTCAGAATGACCAGTTTCTGCTCGAAGGAGTTCCTATTCAAAGGAGCTGTTCTCCAATCACACACTGTTCATCGCTCCCCAACCCCCTCACAGAATAATAACGTAGCAGGTTTTTTTAGCGGGTGTCCACGGTGGGTCTCAAAGCACTGTGTGAGCAGTAATTTAGCCTCCCAGTCCCAGTGCGTAGGTATTGCAGAGAAGCCCAGAGATGTGATTTGCCCAAGTTTGTGTCAGAGTCAGGAATAGAATCCAGGACTCCTGACTCCTGGTCCTTTCCTTTAACCATGACAACACTCTCCTTGCTCCTGAACTCCAGTTACTGGCCAAATTAGCAACTCGTGTGTAACTGCATCTCTGTCTTTCCAGGGGCGAAACATCGTGGTGTTTTATGGTTCCCAGACTGGTACAGCAGAGGAGTTTTCCAACCGCCTTTCCAAAGATGCCCATCGGTACGGCATGCGAGGCATGTCAGCGGACCCTGAGGAGTACGATATGGTAAGTTAAACTTCGCTGCACACAGCATCTTTACTCTTATCGAATTCCGTGCGTGCGAAGGATATGTAAGTGGTGCCTGCGACCCGCGGGCATGCTGAAGGGATGTGTTATTAATTAACAAAGAAGGGGAAGAGCTGTTAGCATCGGCTGCTTGCAGCAATTATTAAGTAACTGTGGGCCCAGTAAGATACGGCACAGGGATGAGGAATGTGTCCTTGAACAATTTAGTGCTAGCAAAATCAAGGGCCTTAGCCCCTGGAGAGTGATGTGCTGCTTCTTGTGGGAACGAGGAGGGGGTCACCACCTGCTTTACAGAGTTATTCCAAAAAGGGGAGCAATCGTGAACTGAACCAACCATTTTTAGGGTCCCCCAAAGAGCCAGACTTTCCCGTCTGCTGGGAGGAGAGATTGGGTCAATGGATTTCTCCCTTTCTGGCAGTGGGACCTGGGCAGGGCTGTGAGCCGCCGAGCTTGGGTGTGCTCTGGGGCTTCAAGCAGGTTCTTGGCTTGATTGTGCCAAGAGCAGGAGCTGAACAGGGCAGATCATGCCGGGCAGTGAAAGGGTGGGAACAAGCAGGAAGCTGTTCTGGGCCATTTGGAAAGAATGAGCTAGCCGCCTCTGGAGAGCTCGCCCGCTCTGGGTCGTGTTCCTCCATTAGCTGAACGGAGACCTCTGTGACCTCGGCATGCCAGTCAGATGTGCTACTGAAGAGTATAGACAATAATAGCTGCTTACAAAGTGAAGTGAGCCAGAAGCTCCTCTTCTGAGGCCTGGCTGGGTAGGAGGCCACCTTGCTCTGGGATCTGAGTCAGAGAGGACCTTCGCTCCGAAGAGGAATTGGACCTCATGCTCTTAGAACCAGTGGGTGAGAGAAATCCCTCAGCTGGGGCCAGAATCAGTGCTCCGAAGTCCTTGCAGATGTTCCACCACCTCTATCACAGAGGACACCTCAGTTCTGGTGACCTGATAGGTCACCTTTACCCTGGGAATCTGTCGCCAGGCACCTGAAGGGTTCTGAGGTGCTATCTCTTTGATTAAACATTTGGCCTCACCACTCATAGCCTGTTCAGAATATTCCTTGGTGCTTTCCTGAAGAGTAAGAGTGTTAACCGCAGTGTCCTGGCCGCAATCCTGTTGGTTAACAATGCAAAGTAACACCAGACAATTGCCACATTGCACACCAGAGGCAGTTGCATTTTAGTGGTGGTGATGTGAACCTCCTCCTCCCCCCCCCCCCCCCCCCCCCCCCGTAATAACGTTCACAATGATTGCTCTGGGATCCTTGAAGTTGAGAAGTGTTACATAATGTAAGGAACTTAATCTCTCTGGCCTTGTTTCTAGTCTGATCTGAGCCGCCTCTCTGAGATTGACAATTCCTTGGCCGTGTTCTGCATGGCTACGTACGGAGAGGGTGATCCCACAGACAATGCCCAGGATTTCTATGACTGGCTGCAGGAGACTGATACTGACCTGACTGGTCTCAAATTTGCAGTAAGTAAACCAGCTCTGCGTTACTGCTTATGCCTGATTTAGGCATGAAAGTCCCCCATGCATATGCCCAAATCAGACATGAACTTACAAGTGAGCATGCAATCTCAGTTTGCATGCCTTGCATGTCTATGTCAGGGGCTCACCATTGTGTGCTGCATGTTTGCAAACATGGTTCTGTGTGCTTTAAAAATGACTCATGACTCCCTCCTTCCCCTCTGCATCATGAAGGATCATTGAGTCCATATTGCTGCAGACGGCGTCTAGCATACACTTGAATGCGAAGGCTGTAACTAAGTTACAGGCTACTGTTATTGTTTAGCAGGCTAATTGGACAGCCTTAGGCCAGATATTCTCCTGCAAATTAGGTCATTCCAAGAAGCATATCATTTCTTTCCTGTATTTAAATTTAATAATCGCTGAGATGGAACTGCCTTACCTACCTCCCCTGCAGATTTCCTGGGCTGGGTGGTACTCAGAATTGCAAAGCATGAGATAATCCATTGCTTGGTCTCCAAATGAGGTAGTTTCACCCCAGTGGGGGTATAACATACGGTACAGGAGACGTCCATCGCTGACAATGGAATGGAAGGGATGGTAGATTAGAGAGCTGGATATTGATGAGAGATGTATAGCCAAGTGCTCTGTTTGGCCCCAGAAGAGATGCCACTTCCCTCACTCTGTCCCACTCATGTGCCTGAACCAGTGTGGCCTAGTGGACAGAACTCCAGACTGGGAGTCAGGAGACCTGGGTTCTTTCTATCCCTGGCTCGACTGGCCTGTGGGGTGACCTTGGGCGAGTCCCTTCCCCGCAACATACCTCAGTCTCCCCATCTGTAAAGTGACCACCTTTGCAAAGCACTTTTGAAATCTACTGATGAAAAGTGCTATGAAAGAGCAAGGTGGTGATATTCAGATTATTTATAATGGGGGAGAGGACAGTTCAGACTCATGGCTCATTCAGTGCTGGGCCTCTTTCTTGAGGCTTCTCAAAAGGAGCCAGTTTGGGGGTGCTTTTTAGTACGGTTCTGTCCCTCAGGAACTGAAACCCCCAGCTCACTTCAGAGAACACCAAATAACCAGGAGATGGGGACAGCTTTTGGTCACTGTGGAGCTGGGCTGAATTTGAACCAGTGACCTACAATAGTGGTGAAAGGTTATAGCCACAGAAAACCTACCTCCTTAGCCAGCCAGAGCCCTCCAAATAGGCTCCCCGACTCCTTTTGATAGAGATTTTATATGTTTATAGCCATCTTCTTTGGCGTGAGGTTTTTGAATTAATGCATTGACTTCATCTGATTGATTGACTGTCATTCTCTTCCAGGTGTTTGGGCTGGGCAACAAGACTTACGAGCACTTCAACGCGATGGGGAAATACGTGGACAAGAGGCTGGAGCAGCTTGGAGCCCAGCGGATATTTGAGCTCGGCATGGGAGATGATGATGGGAAGTGAGTAGAGTTGGATGTTTGCTTTGAGCATTGGCTGGCTCGGAGCAAGCACAGAAGAACAGACCATATTGTGTGTGTGTGTCTATATAAAACGTATGGGGGCTAACGTTCTGCTAACTAGCATATGTACCTAGCAGGGACTGGCTGGGGCTAGGATGTCTGCTGAATTGGGAAGTGGGCTTTACGTCCTCACTGGGACAGAGACCTGTGGGATTGCTGTTCGGTTCAGAGTCACGTCGTTTGCCAGATCCCTTGTGCCTCAGGAGCTGTTTTCATAGAGGCAGCGGGGTGTAGCTAAAATTTTTTAGCTTTCAAGTGTATAAACTAGCTGGACCCCTCTGTGTCTCCCTCAACCCCCACGTCCGTCTCTGCCTGACACACTGTTGTTACTGTAGCTTTTGATTTGCCTTTACGTGCACGGGTGCAATCACTCCTGCGATTATCCCAGCAAATGGAAACTTGCATTAGCCCAGAGCTTGCCTTAAGTGTTCTCAGTCTGAAGTTAAACCTGTTCAATACAATAAAGGCCTCCCGAAACCTTGACTGATCTTTCTAGGTAATGCTGCCTGCAGACTCCCCACCTGGGCCTCTGATCTTACTAGTGAGGGTCAGGTGTGGAGAGGAAACCTCTGGAGGAAAAACCCAGAAGTGCAGAAAGCATTGCTGTACATTCTTCTGTGTGAACTGGAGTTCACCAGTATCTGACCGGCACCCTCTTGTATGGCTGCTGCCTGAATCACTGATGATATTGCTGAAGTGGAGACATGGCCCGGGTCTGAATGTGAATTCGTCATCCTAGCTCCCTAGGGTCCAGCTAAAATTAGTTGTTTGGTGCGTGAACTAGAGGAGGGCAGGTACGGAGGGGTGCACGGGGTATGAGAGGAGATATTGCATTGGGGCCTCACACTGCAGTTTGCTTCCGGAGCACCCCTCTGGCTGGCTGTCCAGGACATGGCATTGACACTGCTACTTCTCTCCTGCCCTGAACAGCCTGGAAGAAGACTTCATCACTTGGCGTGAGCAGTTCTGGCCGGCAGTGTGCGAGCACTTTGGTGTGGAAGCTACCGGAGAGGAGTCCAGGTAAGTGTGGGAGCAGGGGAGATACCGGCATGGATTTTTTTGCAGAAATCCCAAGTGAAAAGTGGCATTTTGGCATCCAATCCCCATCCAGGCCTGAGCTGGTGTCTGCTTTTCAAAGAGCAAAGACTCACCCTATTGAGACTTAAAAGTAGCGAGAAACCTTAAGTAGATTCACCCTTGTAAATGAAAGAGGGTCCAGTCCAAACATCCCTATGTCCTGGGCTAAGTGACTCCAGATCAGAATTTTTTTGGCTCCATTTGTTGAGTTCACTTCTCCATGGCACAAAACTCTTTATAAATAGTTGTCAAGTTGTCAACCTGGTGATGAGTCCAGTGATGCTGCTGCAGTTTCTCTGGTCTCCCTCTTGTGTCTCACTAGGCCATCTTCCAGGCGCTGCCCTACCCCATTTATCGTGCTCTGATAAAATACTTAGATCATCTGCCAAAGCGAGCCTGGGCACCAACATGTCACGCTGAATACTGAGTGAATGCAGTCTAGAACCATCTCTCTCCCTGTAGTTCATAAACTGTAGTTCATAA
The DNA here is from genome assembly GCF_965152235.1 of Eretmochelys imbricata. Taxonomy (NCBI): domain Eukaryota; kingdom Metazoa; phylum Chordata; order Testudines; family Cheloniidae; genus Eretmochelys; species Eretmochelys imbricata. Next base: position 19,851,175 of record NC_135588.1, on the reverse strand, counting down.
ATGGGGACTGTTTGTCTGACGGCCTAAAGCTGATGAATTTTGTGTCGATTAACAGCTCGGGAGCAAAGTCCTGCAAAGATCGTTTTCCAATCAGTCGTAAAGGGTTCAGCAAATATCAGCACTTAGTGAACGTTGTTTTTCCTTTGGAAGCTTCCCCAGGTAGCTCTGGCCCTGATCTCTTCTGAGTAAGCTGAGGGTTGTGCCAAATTACTAAGTGTTTTTTGTGATGAGGCCTGTGGTCTCTAGGCCATTAGACTGAGACCTCCAAACTTGTAGTATGTGTGACCTAAGCAGCTTTGACCAGCATTTTTGAAGCTTAAAATGCTAAAATAACCCATCATGCTGCTACTTCCCACCACTTCCAAAAGTGCTTTCTCTGCATAGGGACTTTGACTGGGAAAAGAGGGTTATTGATTACACCCAGCAAATCAGATGCAACACATTGTCCAAGCTGTGTTCGGTGGTTCACAGCTGCCTCCTTTCTCTCTTTCTCCAGCATCCGTCAGTATGAGCTGGTGGTCCACACAGACATCAATATGAACAAGGTCTACACTGGCGAGATGGGCCGGCTGAAGAGCTACGAAAGCCAGAAACCGTAAGTACCAGATTATCCCAGGTAACTTTGGCTGAGAGTGGTCAGTGCAGAAAAGTCAAGGAGCATGTCCTTTAAAGCCTAATATTAAATGCTCTGCTGGAAGTTGTCATTTCCCTACCATGACCTCCTAAAATCCCCGCCAGTGCTTAGACCATAAACTCTTTGGGGCAGTCTCTTGTATTACGTGTGTACAGTACGTAACACAGTGGGACTCTGACTGGGGCCTCTAGGTGCCACCTGGATAATGAGGACTAATACAATGGTGATGAAAAGTCAGCTATATTAGACATGCTGTTGTAGACTTCGGCTTTTGAATTTAGCCAGTGCTGTTTAAGGCCACACTAGGAATTAAGTTGTTCCTGCATGGCCATGCCATTGTATATACAAAACCCATGTGCAAAGGCTTATTCTGCCTGCATTACATTGTCTGTGTGGGCATATTTTGCAGATTAAACCCCACTATTTGAATGTGTGGCTGTAAAATACCCGAGTCGAGATTGAGAAACAAAAGTCGTGTTCCACAGTGACCTGACGGAAATGCTGCTACTGACTTTCACCTAGAACTTCGGGATGCTCTTCTCTCCTGTCTCATTCCCGAGCCCTGATTTAGTTTCCAAGAAAAAGCATTGAGACAAATGCATTGGCGAGGTCAGAGCAGAGCCACAAATGTGGTTGTAATGAAAGGTTGAGGCCTGGGAGGAAGTCTAAGGGGGAAGCCAGCTGTCTTCTGCAGGGGAGAGGCCTCAGTTTCATGTAGGACAGAAGAAGGAAGAAAGAGATTACTTGGGTTAAGTGTCAGGAATAACCATAAGGATCAAGCTGCCAAGGGAGGCTCTGCCCGGATAGTCAAGGCTAGACACCCATTCCTTAGGGACGGTGTAAAGATAATGAAATCAGTCCTGTTGAACTGCAGCGTGATGGAGGGGTAAATGTCCCAGTAGGGGGCTTCTTCAGATCCAACTGATCTGATCTAGTTTTTCATGCTACCAGGAGGAGCCATTTTGGGCTAGTGAGAGAGAGCACTGATGCATCTTCTAATACTGTGTCAGTTTACAAGATTGCATTGTACTAACTTTCAACTCATTTAGGGGGGTGGAAGAAGAGAGGAAGGGTGGCGCAGTGGGTTAGGCACTAGATTGTGACTTGAGAGACCAGGGTTCAATTTCCTGCTCTGCCACAGACTTTGTGTGTGACCTGGGGCAAGTCACTTAGTCTCTCTGAGCCTCAGTTTGCCACCTTTAAAATTGGGATAATAGTACTGCCCTACTGGGGTTTGGTAAATACGTTAATGATGGGGATGTGCTCAGATGCTACAGTTATAGGGGCCATATAAGTACGATAGATAGATGAAGGGGGGGGAAGGAGCTTCCAAGCCATAGCCCGCTCTTAGCTGCCCTTCTGGAATGGCAGTTCCTGAACTCAGTGTGTTGTGAAATACCCTCTGCTCCCTTGAGTGTAGAAGGCCAGTGAGGAAAAACCATGTGACGCTCTCAGAAGATCCATGCACATGTTGCAATGTCTATTGAAACGTGCTCCAGAGAGGGTGGGGACAGCGTCACTAATTTGCAGACAGATAATAGAAACCAGTGCTTGGCACAGAACCTGGAAGGACAAAACCCCATGAAAAGTCCATTGCATTTTCCCTGCGGTGTCTGTTAACCTTCAGAGGTTTGGCCCCGTAAAGCCGCGAAGCTGCGATCCAACAAAGTCCTCTGATACCAGGTGCAAGGTCACCCTCTGCATTCTCTCAGTAAGGACGCTGTGGCTGTTCTTCTCCTTAGGCAATGATCCTTTGGGTTGGCTCACGAGCAGCGCTGCATTTGGGAACTGAAACGCTGCGCTCCCTCCCCTAGTGCTGTTGGAGGGAGAAATCCTAGCGGTTCACAGGAGCTGCTTTCCCTTTTGGGAGCTGCAGGGGAATTGCAACACTTCGAACAGGCTGTAACAAAAAACCCCTTTCTGGCAGGCGGGAACTGGTACTTGCTCTAAACGCTAGAGGCTACGTTTTCAGCCAGGGCGTTTTAACAGTGTACAGATTTGAGAGGCTGAATGGACTTGTGTTTGAGACGCTAAATTAGCAATCAGGAGTTCTGTTCTTGGCTTTGCTACTCGTAGACTCTAAGGTCAGAAGGGACCATCATGATCATTTAGTGTTACCTGCACATTGCAGGCCACTCACTTGCTGGATGGCCTTAGAGGAAATTGCTTCCGCACTCAGTTTTCCCCATCTGTACGAGAGAGGATCCTTTCTTATAATCCTTCCTTATCTCACCTGGGCATTTGGGTTAAATTCGCTAGTGCAGATGAGGTGCTCTGACGATGTGTGCTCTAGAAAAGTGTATAAATAAATAGGATTTTGGTTCCTGAATACCTGTTGCATCTACACATCCCATAGTTTCAGTGCCTACCTGCTGGCATCTCTCTCTCTGGGCAGGAACAAACTTAGGGGCCGGATCTGAAGCCCTTTCTTTGTAACCTTGATTAAAGCAGCACCTGCAGCAACTTGGATTGGGTCCGCATTCTGCAAAACCTGTCGATTTTCCTTGGACGTTTGGGGAGGTGGGAGATACGTGAGGGTTGGTGTGATAGGGAGGGAATTGGGGGTCTTTCATCTCTTTGGTTGGTTACTTTCGTGCTGTTGGCGAGGATTTGCTGCTTGGTTTTATTATTTTGGTATGGACAGTTTTAAAGTTGTCAAAAGCTCCTGGGCCATCACATCTATGATTATAAGTGGAAAGAGACTAATTTGTAATCTCCCTAGCACCTGCTTGTAGACTTAATGCAGGGAGCTCTGCATTCATCCCCATGCGTCAGCAGTCAGGCTGTAGGTGGTGACCTGGGAGCTTCTATAACCAAGTGCTGCAAAGTGGAATAAACTGTATTCCTGCCATATAGGGGAGTGGGGGTGTCAGAGGTTGAGGTACTATTGTGCTGGGAACAGTAATATGAATACTTGCTCTTATATAGTGCATTTCATCTGTAGATCTCAAAGCACTTTACAAAAGAGGTGGTATCCCCATTTTATAGATGGGGAGACCCATAAGTAGAAGGACCTGGAAAAGGAGGGTCTTATCCATTGATGTTTTCATGCCTCCAAGCCAGCCAGCTGTTACTCTGTGTAAAGTCAACTACTGACCCATCAAAAAAAAGAAAAGCTCCATTAGAAAAAGGAAGAAAATGAACCAAAAGATCCGTGCAATGGGGTGAAACTAATCGTGCCTTAAGTTGCACAGAACAAGGATACTGTAAAGTCTGGTTGTAAACGGAGTGCTTGCTGTTCCCTCCAGCCCGTTCGATGCAAAGAACCCTTTCCTGGCACCTGTTACCCTGAACCGAAAGCTGAACCAGGGCGGAGAGAGGCACCTCATGCACTTGGAATTGGACATCTCTGGCTCCAAAATCAGGTACCCCTCCGCTGGGGGATATTATACTGGGACAAGGTGTGGGACCATAAGTGAAGCTCGGGAATTCACGTGCCTGACTCCTCCCAGAGCTTAGATTGGAGTCTCACTATTGTGTTTTCTGGCACCAAGGTTCCTTTGTGGTTTTGGATCAGGATAACTTTGACCAATTTTTATTTTTCTCCTTGCAGTTATTTCCTCCTGTCTTAAATACTGTGTTGTTTAGTCACAGAACGGCTGCCGTGTTCCACCCCAGAGGTGGCTGTATGTGTCGGTCACAGTTGAGGAATCCCTGTAGCTGCAGTCTAATGGTCTTTGGGCTCCTTCTTCAGTAAATATGCTAGAAGAAGAGAGCATCATAATGGGATCAGTACACTCATCTTTCTGGCCTCACTTCAGACAGGGCTGTTCAGGCATCCCACTATGATGGGCTGGACCCCCTGAGATATCACCTAAGGTGCTAACGATATCACTGAGCCCCTCTTTTTCTGCCAGCCTGGGCCCCCTTGATCCCTGTCTTGCTGAGCCAGGCTCTTAAGCCTCCTCCAGCAAAGCTCACAGGCAGGGCCACCCCCAGCTGCGGAAGATACAGACGCTGAGATCAGCTCTGGGAGGACTCAGCTTAAGGGACTTACTATAGCACCCAGATGTTCACCCCCCTTGGGTATAAGGCCAAAGTTATATGAAGTTCGCCTCCTCCCTCGATGTGGAGGAAGGTATGCCCCCCTGTTAGAAATTGTATAAACTGGGTTATATTATAAACAATAGATAATTGTAACACTACAAAAAGGTGTATTTTAAGTGGATAAAGAGGTGGGAAACAGAGCAAAGCAGATTACTAAGAAAATTGTACAAGGCAGCAAACTAAGCTAGATTCCCTAAAGAAACTGGTTACAAATAATTCCTCACCCTAGATATTGGTTCAGGTAGAGTCATTCACAGGCCAGAGGTTTCTTTTCTAGCTTGGGCCCAGCAGTCCCCCCCCCCCCCCCCCTTCAGTTCCAGTCCTTTTGTTTCCAGGTGTTTTCAAGTATCTCTTTGGGGTGGGGAGCAGAGGAGAAGCAAGCTGAAGACAATCGTTGTTTTCCTCCCCCACCTTATGTAGAATTTCCATAAGGCGGGAACCTTTTGTTTGATTCCCCCCATCCCCCTGTGGAACAGTTCAGCAGTCCAAGATGCAGGTTAGTATCAGGTGACCAGGTCACCTGACTCTACAGCGTTCATGAGTCAGTGTTGCATGTTGATATCCTTTTCCTCTCCCTAGGTATGAGTCTGGGGACCATGTTGCTGTGTACCCAGCTAACGACACATCACTAGTGAACCAGATCGGCGAGATTCTGGGCGCAGATCTGGATATGATCATGTCCTTAAACAACCTGGATGGTTAGTAGTCCAAACGAGCGATCGTTCCAGCAGCTGAGCGGAAATTTGCTCCTTTTCTTTGTGTCTGAGTTTTTGTGTGTTACTTATGCAGAGTGGGGTTATCCCTACATGAGACGAACTGAAGAACTGCTTTTGACCATGCTATCCGTATTTTTGCAGAGAAGGATCTTTTGGTTTGGATCATACTTGGCCTGAGGCTCTAAGAATCAGGGCAGTGGATTTGATCCTTCTGCCTTTCCATCAGGACCCAGATTAGGAAGAACTTCAGATCCTGCTGTCTCTGTGGGGCGGGGACCATATTTTTGTTCTGTGTTTGTACAGCATCTAGCACTGCTGAGTTTTGGTCTGTGACCGTGGCTTTTAGTGTCACCAAAATACAAATAATTCATCATCATAGAAACATGGGGCTCAAAGGGACCTCAAGAGGTCGTCGGTTCCATCCCCCTGTGCTGAGGCAGGATTATGGATAACTGGCATTACTACTGCCGAGTTTGAGTGCTGTTACGTAATGAAGTAGCTCTGTTGGGAACGTGCTACGCAGACGTATGCACAAGCGAGGCGACTGACATGCCCCTCGTTACAGGATACCAGAGCGAGTCTGCTGTGTCCTCCCCATACATTACCTGATACTCGGCAGCACCAGAACGGCACTTGCTCCCGAGCGCCATTATTTAATTAAAGGGTTCGTCTCTGCCTTGCGGCGTATTGAACCGTGCAGTGATAGGGCCCTTGTCACAGCACCGCACATCCTTCCACACATGGCTCTCGGCAGAGTCCGCCGAGGTTGCTGACCCTCCTCGATGGCACTCTGGCAGGACAGCCTGTAAAAGCTGTGAACGGACACCGTGTGGGGCGTGCAGCCTTTTCACCTGCAGTTCTCTTCTTTTGTGTTGGACAGTAGCCTAGTCTGGACTCCTTGAAAACAGGTTGTTATAGGGCAGGGACACCCAGGCTTTACCCTCGGAAGGCAACTTCCTGGTGGCTGAGAGCCAGGGCTGGCTCCAGGCCCCACCTTTCCAAGCAGGCGCTTGGGGCAGCATTCAGAACAGGGCGGCGTCCCCTCCTCTTCCGGGCACGGCGGCGACTGCTTGGGGCAGCAAAATTGGTAGAGCCGCCCCTGCTGAGAACCAGTGCCCCAGTTTCCAGGCGGTGAAGCAGCTTGTCCACTTCTTTAACATGCAGGTAGTGACGACAAGCTCCCGGCCTGCAGGGCCCTCTCTGTCTGTTACAGCCACTGGCAGCATACCTTGGACTCTTTCCTAGCTCACTAAACTGAATTAACTCCGGCTTATGTGCTGATCATCGGGGTAGTCACGGAGCATTTGTGCTGGTGATTAGAGTTAATTACACTTAGTGATTACAGATTCATTCAGAGGGTGCTTGATCCACTAGGCCACACTGCCTTCCATGAAGTCAGTTCCCCTTTCTGTGTCTGTTGCCCCATAAATGTGGTGTTCCTCGTGTACTTTCTTTCTAATGGCCTCACAGAGTCTCAACAGTGTTGCTGAATTTCAGCCTCCTCTTTTCCCTTCCCCAGAGGAATCCAATAAGAAGCATCCATTCCCCTGCCCCACCACGTACCGGACAGCCCTGACCTATTATCTGGACATCACCAACCCACCGCGCACCAACGTCCTGTACGAGCTGGCTCAGTATGCCACAGACCCCAACGAGCAGGAACACCTCCGCAAGATGGCGTCTTCCGCTGCTGAGGGCAAGGTGAGCACGCCGCTGCTTCTGTGGGCGAGGAGGCTGTGTAACAGGGATTCTCTCTGTATGGGCTGATGGCGGGCTGTCTAGGAACTGCCAGACGGGTCTGTCTAGCTCAGTGTCCTCTTTCGGACACTGGCTGCTCCTGGATGGATAACGAGGGTGTAACCTGTTTGTAGAAGTTCCATCCTGTAACCTGTCAAAGGTTGGCTTATGCCTTGAAGTATGAGGATTTATATAGATGGGTTTTTTTGGTAAATATAAAATATTTTACCATTTGTAATGTAACTGGGGCTAAACTAATTATCCATCTATGTGTCCAAGGCTGACGATATGTCATGGCAAAACGAGGGGGGAAATCATACTTAAAGTAAATAATGGCCCACAAACCTTGTAATTGGTTTTGCCACTGGGAAAGGGTTAACTAGGTGTCATGAGTAGTTAAACCCCTGAGTATCCACCTGAGACAGCCAGGTGTGTACAAATCCCTAGTAGAGCCTTGGGCAGCCGGAGCTAGACAGGGGAGAAAAAGACAAGGAAGGTTTCAATGAGTGTGTGTGTTTTGGTTCTTTCCCAAAATGTTGGCATTAGGAGCCTAAATCTCATTGACCTCCAGTGAGACTCAGGCACCCATGTGTCTCAGTCACTTCTGGACACGGGACTTTGGAGCCTACGGGTCACAGGTATTTTTGAAAATGTTGCCCCTAATCTTTGTCGGTGCCAAGTGTCCGGGTGGAGGTGGAGAGGACAAAGAGAGGCCTTAGCGGTGGCTTGCCTTGGTTATTAGGAGAGAGGCTGGGTGAACTCCAAGAGTCCTATCGTGCTTGGTCTGTGACAGTGGCCTGTGCCACGTGACAGGGCAGGGAGGTAGCGCCGGGTGGGGTGGGGTGGGCGGAGGAGTGTTCTGGGGGAGGAGTTAAAGGCCGTGAGTGCAGGTATCACTGGGAGTGGCTTTGCTGATGGCAGGCAGAGTGCTTCCACCTGCCCTGCAGAAATAACTTTCCCCAGCCCCATCCATCTCGCTGCAACTCCCCGTGTTTCCGCTACGATTTCCTCTCCCGCTCCTGTGTTCCCTACACAGAGCTGCTCCTTCATTGTGCCAAAGGATGGGTGCAAGGAAACCGGGTGACTGATGTCCGATAGTCACCGATTTTAAGTCCACGAGGGATGATGATTATCCTTTAGTCTGACCACCTGTGTCTCACAGGCCATAGGATTTCACCTTTGCCTTGTTCTCCTGTCTACACCCTCTGTGCACCTAGACGCTGTACCTCAGCTGGGTTGTGGAGGCCAGAAGGAACATACTAGCCATCCTGCAGGATGTACCTTCTCTCCGACCTCCCATCGACCACCTCTGTGAGCTGCTGCCCCGCCTGCAGGCCCGTTACTATTCGATTGCCTCCTCTTCCAAGGTGAGTCCTTTCCCCATGCCTCCAGGAGCTGGGCAGTCTATCAGCCCTGGGGAAGGACTTTGTTTCTTGGCATGAGCAACTGAGCAACCCTGAGAGAGTCCCCTCCCTTTCCAACCCCCCAGCCATCCTGACAACTCCCTGCATGGTTGGGCGCCTGGGGGCTGGGAAAGGAATGCAGGGATTTCCCCTTTAAGGAAACACATCCTGTGTGCTTGGTCTTCCACATGTGGGATGCAGAATCAGTGTCACAGCCCTGAGGCTGCCTCGCTCTGCTCCTGCTGCTCTAGGGCCCTGCTTCCATGGCTTGGTAGCTAGGTGGATTCTGGAGGTAAATACTCCGTGCCTTGGGATTGTTTTCGTTCGCACTTTGTACCAGGAGCTCAGAATGGGGCAGAGCCCTACACCTCAGCTCTGAGCGTGCACCGGGCTGAAGCCGTAGCTGAGACTCAGACTGGCGTCAGGTCTGCTGCAGTAATAAGTTTTCTGTGAGGCTGGAGATGCCGTTACAAGCTAGCTCAGGACAACGGGATGCTGAATTGAAAATGTCCTGAGCTGTCATTTGGAGAGAAGCAGAGGAGCAGCCCGGCCCAGGGATCTGACATGGTATTGCGGGAGAGGTGCATCCTCTGGAACAGAGCACAGCATCCTTTCAGTTACACATCCCGCACGCTGATGCAGAGCTCCCGTTCCCCCAGATAGCCCCTGCTGACCTAGCTCCGTCCCTAACTTTAACAGAGAGAACTTGGGGTGCAGCAAAACCTCTCCTCGCCTCAAAGCTCAACTAGTTCCTCACTCCTCCTGCAGTGCAGGGGGACGGGGAATGGGATCTGTCACAGGATTCAGTTAGAGAGCACGTCATACCAGCACTCCGCCTCCTCCCCGTCCCGCTGGGCAACTAACCCGGCTAGTGATACCGAGATCAGCTCACCAGGACTCTGGCATTCCTCCCAGCAGGGGCGCTAAAGGACAACTCCCTAGAGGATAGAGACTAGCACGGGGGTAGTCAAGAGGGGGCCAAATCTGGACCCCCAGTTGCTTTTGCACAGACCCCCCAACATTTTTTATTTACTTATTATCATAATTATTATTATTTTCTCTGGACCTTGGCTAGACCATGACCAAGAAATTTGGACCGTGACAAAAAATAATTGATTCCCCGATAGCATCTTGTCCTGGTGCTCGGATTTCACGCAGCCTGTGGCATGTCTGCTCTGCAGTCAGAGGTGTGACAGCATCGGGAGCTTTGCTCTAGGGAGCCTGAACAAATCGTAGCAGGGAAGCTGTGGCAGCATGGCGGTGGTTGCTCAAGTACAAACCCAGGGTCCCAAGCGGGCTGGCACGGCCCATGCCGCCATGGCTTCACCGCTGTTGTTACTGGAGCTGGCTAGATCACAGCTGGTGCTGCAGTCTGGCTGCCATGGGGACGTGCCCTGAGTGGAATATAGAGAGGCAAAATTGTTCCCATGCAGCCCTGTAAGATAGAGGGGGTATAAATTGTGGCTTTAGCAGGAGGTCCACGTGGGTTGTTATCTGAGATCCTGAGAGCCGCAGGAAAGAGTGGCTTGCACCAACTGTTCTCGTTAGCTTCCCCGCTCCAGTGGGTGCTGGTTCTCGTCTGTGGACAGCCAATGGGACTAATTCACCCTCCCGTGCCGCCCAGAAGCCAAATGGGTGACCGCATTTCTCTAAAGCTGGTGCCAATTTTGGTTTTGCTCCAGGTTCACCCTCACTCCATCCACATCTGTGCTGTGGTTGTGGAATACGAGACCAAGTTAGGCCGGGTGAACAAAGGAGTGGCCACTACCTGGCTGAAGAACAAGGTGCCCAATGAAAACGGGCACAAGTTGACGGTGCCCATGTACGTCAGGAAGTCACAGTTCCGGTTGCCTTTCAAATCCACCACGCCCGTCATCATGATCGGGCCCGGGACTGGGATCGCCCCGTTCGTTGGCTTCGTTCAAGAGCGGGCCTGGCTGAAGCAGCAAGGTGAGCGAGCAGCCGCGGTGCCAGGCGGGCTGGTCCCGGAGCAGCCATCGATTGGATGTGCTGCCTTGTCGCTACAGTGCCAATGTCCAGTGACAATCGCATGTTGGCTGCCAGAGGTGGGCCCCATCCCATACACCTGTGGCTCCTTCCTGAGGGGGCTTCGAAAGTAGCTCTCTCTGTAGCATGTGTGGGGGCCCCCCCGGGGGGAGACTTTCAGCAGCCGTAAGGGTTTGGAGTTTTTGAAGGTTAGAATGTAAAAGTCGGTCTGTTACGGGAGCATTGTTCTGATTATTTCCTGTAACCCCTGCCCCCCCCAACTCTGCGCACCCGCCAATCACCTAGGTCAGCACGGTTTGCTGCAGGCTTGTAGGGGGCACCCCCTCCCACCTTGACCTGCGGTGACTGACGGCACCACGGGCCAATCACGGCTCTCTTGTTATCGTGGGGCTCTATGGAGCATCCCTGGGGTGCGCTCAGGGCACCAGCGGCAGCCCATCCTGCATTCACTTGCAACCCTGGGAAGCTGCACGACACCTGGGCTGGGGTCCCCTGGGATAACGAGGGGCCCCCTTGCCCTACCTAAATGGTGCCACGTCTCATCATTGTAACATCTGGTTCAAAATACCTTTTCCACCAGGTTCAGCTCCTACCCCAGCACACACGGCTGGGGGGAGCAGGTCCTTTTCCTCTGTGGGCCCAGCCGCTGGGCGGCACTTTGGTCCAACACACACAGCTGCGCCATTCAGTGCCAGGAAAGCAGGAGGGAGCGTTGCTTCCCTTCTCTGCAAGGGGATACAGGCAGCATGGTGGGTCTGTCAGCGCTGGGGAGCTCAGGGAAGGTGGGTCTGACCAGCGTTGTGGCTGGTCTGGAGGTGCCCACGCCCAGAAAGGAGGAAGCACCCGGTGGTGTCAGTAGCGGAAGAGGTTTCAACTCAACCTCCTGCGATTAGCTGCTGCCCTGCCGCTTTCACCGAACCTGGCTCGCGCTTGCGGAATCAGTGGCAGGTGGAGCTAGATAACGGCGCTGTAGAGACCTGGCATGGGTTGGAGCAGGAGGCTGTGTGGCTGCAGGGGTGGAAGGTTGCTGCCTTCTGCTAGCCCTGGTGGGGTGGAAAGATGGGCCACCGACCTGGCTTCGCTTCCCTGCTCCGCCACAGACTCCCTGCGTGACCTTGTCCAAGTCACTTAGGCCCACGTCCCGTTGCAAGCGGTGGAAGTTAGGTGCGGTGCTCGGACACGACGGCAGCAGGGGCCGTGGAAGGCCAGTCAGTAGCTGGCTAGCCGGCCATGTGGAGGTGACGGGGATGGGCTGACAGCTGTCCCGTTGGGTCCCAGGGAAGGACGTTGGCGAGACGGTGATGTACTATGGCTGTCGCCATGAGAACGAGGACTACCTGTACCGAGAGGAGCTTGCCCAGTTCCACAAGGAGGGGGCCCTCACCCAGCTCAACGTCGCCTTCTCCCGGGACCAAGCCCAGAAGGTAAAGCCCAGTGAGGAGGCTCCAGTCCCTCCCTCCCTCCAGCCCATGTGTGGGTGGCTGGACTCTTGCAGTCGGGTGGGTGGTGCGGGAGGAGCTGCCAGCCCCAGCCCAGGCTACTTGTCCAACCGGTCCTGGCAGCATCGGCCTGTACCCTGCACTTCAGAGCGAGGCGGCCCCACGCCCTGCAGAGAGCACCTGGCTGGGTGTGAATGGGGAGCCCCAGTCTGCACTCCCGCTTGGCTTGAGAGCCTGCCCTAATGCCGCCACCCCCCAGGCTGTTGCCGGAGTGGGTCAGGCCTGCAGCTTTGGTTCCCTCCTGGCGGGACGTGCGACGGCTCCGGGACGAAGCCGCCAGCTCGGCTGCGGGCCGAGTTTGGCGCATGGCATCGGCATTGCTCCCTTCCTTGCTATTCTAAACCCAGCTGCCTTTGTTCTGCCAGGTCTACGTTCAGCACTTGCTGAAGAAGAACAAAGCGGGGGTCTGGAAGCTCATCCACGAGGGGAACGCTCACATCTATGTGTGCGGGTAAGGCCAGCCTGGGGCACTGCTGGGCTCCTCGCAGGCTCAATTGCATCGGGGCCTTTGGTTGGACGGTTGGATAATCCGGGGTTTCCCATTGCGGGGCCCTATTCTCAGCGGGGCTGAGAGGGGGCTGGCATGTGGCTTTACAAGGACCTGGCACCTCGATTTACTTTAAGGGATGCACCATGTGGCTGGACTCTCACTTCTTAACCCATACATTGGGTTCGTTGACGCTCCCCTGTGTGAAAGGGGAGGAACAAAGAGCTCGCCTCGCACGCATGGGGGCTGGCACCTCAAAGGCCGTGGCGCCATCCCCGTCACGGCCAGCAGCGTCCCTGTCTCCCAGTCACTGTTCTGTGCTAGGCTCCGATCCCGGCCATCCAGAGCCCCAGTAAAGTCACGGGAGTGCTGGGCTTGAGGCCTTGGTATGGGTGCGGACAGGAGCCCTGGGTTCGGTCCCCAGCTTCCCCTCCTGCCGTGTCCCCATACGTACAGCTCCGAGCCCAACTGTGTCTCTCAGGTCCCAGCCGACACAGGCTGGGAATAGAGCCATTGCAGAGAGTCCCCAGAGAAGGGCCTTGCTGAGCTAATGGGGTATGGGGAGTTGAACCAGCAGGTCGAGTGCAAATAAAGCCCTCTCTGCAGCTCCCTGGGCCAAGGGCTGCTGGCTCCGTCAGTGCCCACAGCGGGCCTGGCGCTCTGCAGACAGGGCCTTGCCCCGGGGAGGGCTGAGCACTTCATGAGGCAATCAGAGTATCCTGGGCTAACTGGGAAACGCCTGGGGAAGGAGAGGGGGCTGGGTGGGTTCCAGGGAGGGAGGAGAGCTGGCTGCAGAGGGGCCAGGGCCAGGTTCAGTGAGTGATGTGCTCCAACACCTCCCCTCCTCCCAATGCAGCTGGGGGTGGAACAACAGCAGTGTGGTCTGAGCACAGGCCTGGGAGCCAGGAATTCCTTGGTTCTCCCCCAGCTCTGCCATGGATTTGTCAAATAGCCTTTGGCAAGAGACACCTCCCCTCTGCTGATGTAAACTGGGGCAGCTCCTTGAATTGCAGGGGTGCTGTGCAGATTAGTGAGCGCTTGCCGGTGCCGGGCCAATGTGCGCTGCTGGCCCCGGGGGGTGCTTGCTGGTGCTGGGCCGACGCACGCTGCTGGCCCCAGGGATAGTTGCCCACACTCCATAATGTGGAGTTTACCTGCTCAGTGTCCCTCTGATCTCTCAGCAGCCAAGCTCCTTAGACCTAGGACTGATCCTGGCTAGGCCAGATGCCGCTGCAGGTGCCCACATGGCAGCCTGGTATTGCTTGGGCCCAAACTAAGCCACCTTCCTCAAGGGAGATGCACAGCTGAGGCCTGGCACCAGAGGCTGGGGAGCTGGTACCTTCCTTTCCAGTCTCTGCCCAGCCTGGCCTCCGCAATGTCTCGCCTTTTCCCAGGGCTATGGAGCCGAGGAGCGATGCCTGCCCTCACTCACACCCTCTCTGTGCCCTTGTCATTCCAGCGATGCTCGCAACATGGCGCGGGACGTGCAGAACGCCTTCTACGAAATCGTGGCCGAGTTCGGCACCATGACCCAGCCCCAGGCTGTGGACTATGTAAAGAAACTGATGACCAAGGGCCGCTACTCCCTGGATGTCTGGAGCTAAGCCGGGCTCCGAGGCTGGAAAGAGGAAGGATTCCCAGACGGCTGCTGGACGGGAGACGAACGGCCCCTGCCTCAGCCATTCCAAGAACGTGCCATGAAACTAAACTAAACCTTAGATCCCCTTACCTGGTAGTCGCCCTTCTATACCCACCTCCCCCTCCGCTAGACAGCTCTTGAGAGCCCTGCGAAGGGCGGGGCAGGAACTGTTGGAACCCCCCTGGGTTTTTTGGAGGGAGACGCATCTCCACTGAGATGGACGGGCTGCCCCAGGAATCAACAGAAGCCAGGGCTTGATGAACTGCTCCTTGGTTCCCCTCTCCTGCGGTGCAGGGCAAGGCCAGTTAACTGGCAGGGCTGCCCGCTCTGCTTTGCTGTCTGTGCAGCGAACCATCTGCAGGACGCTCACTCCCTCCTCTCTCCGGAGCCGCTTTGTGCTCCTGTGGAAACTGCGACATGGGGGCGAGGGGCTGTCCTTCCTGTACCTAGCCCCTGGCTTCCAGCCTACCCCCTCTGGGCCCAGTCGCATAGACCCCAATGCCCCCTTCTCTCCCAGGGAGCTGCCTTGGTTTTTAACCCGTTCTTTGGGGACAATCTGGTGCAAGCAGAGGTACGCCCCCTGGCTGCTGCACGTGGGGAGCCCAGTGCTGAGGGCAGCGAATTGGAGAGAGGGTCTAGCTCCCTCGCAGGGCATCAGGTCTCCACTGGCGGAGGCCAGGATGCTGAGTCTGTGTCTCCCTTGCCCCACGAGACTTCCAGCACTCGCTGCTTGCTGTGATGGGACAGCCTGGGGCCTTGCCCACCTTTGAAATTCTCCTGTGGTCTGAAACCAGCCCTGGCTAGCTGAGAGCCTGCACCGCCTACCCTGGCCTCAGTGTGTGCTGGGCGACGCCCAGGCCAAGCCCCTGCTGGTGTAAACTCCTGCCCAGCCTGTGCTTGGAGGCCTCTCTGCTCCGGCTAGAGACCCGTTAGCGCCTAGGGAGAGCTGTGCCAGTCCGGCTCTGCTGCGAGGCTTGCCCCAGCCCCGGCCTCGGCTCGGTCCCACAGGCCCTAGCAGTAAGTTGGCTGGTGGGGGTGGGGAGCTGGAGCCAGGGCTGCCTCCCAGTGGCTTAATGCTCAAGTCTCAGCAAATTGGGGACTCGCTTTGTAAGGTCCCAGCCCAATGACAGAAAATCCCTCTGGAAGCCTGGGCCCTGGAAGGGGGAGGATGGCTCCCTCCTGAGCAGTCACTAACCTCCCTGGCCTGGGGTTTGTCTTTGGGGAACCACTGCTGCGATGCTACCAGGTCAGGGACTTAACGGCAGCGCTTGCCTCCACTGAAACTTGTTTCCTTAGTCAGAGGGGACAGGAGATGGCCAACGCCGCCTCCCTGTGAAAAGGGGGAGTAATTCCAGCTACTGGCCTGCAAGGGGTACTCATGTGCAGCTGTAGTCAGCCTAGGGGAGCAGGGAGGAGAACTGGGTCCCCCCTGGTTAGTTACATGAACTGAACCCCCCTTTGCAGCTTCTCCAGGCCCAGTTTTGGTATCTGTGTTTTGTGTTCACACCTGCTTGAGATCTGCTCATGGAAAAGCTCTCTCAGCCTGTCCCATGAATGTAAATACTTTAAATATACTGTCCCCTTGGAATAAAACAGGGTCTTTATTTTGCCTCGTGCTTCATTTCAGCGAGAAACAGACCCAAGAGGCAAGAGCTGCAGGCTGCTGCCACACCCTGTCACAAAGCCTCCATTGCCAGGGGAAAGGTCACAAGGCACTCCTTCCTTGCAAGAACAACTTTACAGGTGGCCTGCCTATGCTTCAGGTGCTAATCTGGGACCAAAAGACCCAGCTGCTGTCCCCTGCTTTGCCACAGCCTTTCCTGGGAGACCTTGGGCATGTCACTTAGTCTCTTCTTCCCTCTTTTCGGTGCAAGACTCTGCTGGAGAGATGGGGGGAGGGATCTGAAGTGCATCATGTCTCCAGGGTGTTTAAAACTCACTTCCCAAGGTGGCTGTTTCCTTAGTACCTGTGCATGCAGGCTCCACCTGACCTCATTTTCCAGTAGCAGTGAACCTGCAGCATGGGCTAGTCCCACATACAGCCCTAGGCAGACTTGAAGGGCAGCTCACTGCTGGGATCAAAGCTAGCTCAGGTCTGGCTCTACACAATGCTGGCACAGCCAGCCCTCAAGAGCTCAAACTGATTCAGTTTTTCTCACCTCATGGGCTGACTTTGGCCCTCTCTCCTTCCCTCCATACCCACCTCTGTTCATTCCCAGGCTGGCTCAGAGCTCCGCTTTCTTTCCAAACAGGCCTCCAGGGGAGCGCTGATGGAAAACCACCATGTAATTGCAGCGAGTCACGTGTTCAGCAGTATGATTAACACTAAGGGCAAGACCGAACCACGTAACTTCCCCCGTCAGAAGGAAAGGGGGACTGGCCCTAAGGCTGCACATGGGGCAGTCACACCTGGGCTAGCTTGAACAACACTAGCTTTGCACAGAGCCCTCCCCTAGCAGGGCATCTTCCCCTTGCCCAGTCTATATTTCATGCTGGGGGGGTAGGGGGGAGGTGTAAACCTAAGCAACACTTACCCCTGCCGAGTTACCCCTCAGCAACAGAGCTCTGGGCAGAGGCAGTGAGAATGGACAGGGCTCCCCCAAGCCTCTTCCTTCCTTTGAAACAACATCTCCTCCCCCCAGCCTGGAACTACCCCGCCAGTGGATTAAGAGTGGTTGGGGTCAGAGACAGCTCCATCACAGGAAGGGATGGCCCCCTTCCTCCCTTTATTTTGGATGAACTTCCTGTCAAAGGAGGCACAGACATTAATACAGGTACGACAATTCCCTCCATGACATGTCTTCCGCAGAACCAAAGCTCGTTAGCTGATCAGACTTCCCCCAGCAGATCACAAGCCAGCCAAGGACAGCTGCTCCAGCAAGGAGGTGGGAGACCAGTCCAGGGAACCTGCTGGCTAGGAAGTCAGAGCTCAAGTCCTCAAGCTACTTTCTAGAACCAGCTACACACACACAGTGTCCTGTATGGTTTTTGGCATCTCTTCCCTCACTCTGCTTCTGCTGCCCAATGAATTGATTTGGGAGGGTGTTTGTGTGGAAGGGGAGGCTGGGGCATTAGGCTGCAGCAGTTCCAGGATGCCCTTAAAGCATCCTGCTGGAGCAGACAGGATGCAGAGCAGCCCTGGGCTGAAGACCAGCCGCCACCTCTCTAGTAAAGAGGTCAGAACAGTTACAAAGCATGTTTTCTCCATCACTCGAAGGAGATTTACGGAAGAGCCAGGCCTTAGGGAATCTGCTCCCACGATGGGGCTGGGAGAGCCTGGTTCCCGCAGCCGGAGCACTTCCACTGGGGACTCAGCACCAATAAGGAGCCCGTTTCCATGCAAAGGGGATGGTTGCTGAGCCGTTCACCCCTTGTGTCTCAGCAGCACTGTCCATGGGAAGGGGAGCTGGGAATAAGGTCAGGGCTGGGGGTTGCTCCCTCCCCCTCAGGCCCAGCTGTCCACACAGGAGTGTTCAGAGCAGAAGCCAGGTAAGAGGCTTTGCCCCACCAGCTGTAACTGGGGGAATTCAGTTCCCAGGTTACTTGGAGCGAGCTGGGTATTCATGGTAGTGGTTTGGCCTGACCCCTAAGAAAGGGGTCACATTAACATCAGAGCTGAGCACAGGTGGGTCTGGAGTAATTGCCCTAGTCACCCCAATTCTGGAGCAAAGGGGGGGGTAATGCAGTCCCTGCCGCTTGCGGGGCAGAGTGGGACAATGACTGTCTGGCTGGCCATGGTGCCCTCAGGGGAGATTGCTCCCATCCTCCTGCATCGCAGCAGGTGTGCAGCGGCTCCAACTAAAGGCAGCATTTCCTGGGGCCAGGATTGGGAGGGAGCCTCGCACCAGTCAGGTGCATTGGACTTCAGCAGCCTGGTTTACTGGATCACACACATTCCCCCGAGGTTGGCTGCACAGGCCTGCCTCTGAGGAACGGGCACGTGTTCAAGGGGTGAGGAGGAGAGGCGGATAGCAAAGCCTGGACTATGGCTAGGAGATGGGGGGGGGGGTGTTGGAGAGAGCGAGACACCCCCCGCCCCCCATCTCAGCATCAGCTCCTCTTCTCACTTGGCCTTCGCATCTTGCTTCTGGTTCTGGAATTTCTGGTGGACGACCCGCAGGGTGGTGGTGAAATTCCCCGCGAAGAGCACGAAGAAGGGGAGCCCGCACATGAGAACCTGAGAGTTTGACAGGAGACACTAGAATTAACCCACCAGCAGGAGCCCAAGAGGGGTATTGAGCTGGGATCTCCGTGGCCAGCGAGAGGGGCCACGGCCCATCCATCACACTGCTCTGTCTCTTCCCTGCAGCCTGGCTCAGACCTCTCTGCATGTGGACATATTCCTGCCTCAGCACGGGGGGAGGGACTAGACCTGAGCTCCTTGTGCTGAGGGCACAGGTGGGCCCTTCACCCCTGTTCTGACCCCCCCTAAGGGGAGGGAGGAAGCCTGGGGACCAGACTGCACATGCCCCAGCTAAGTCGGCAGCAGGCAGTGAATGAGGAGAGGAAATTGCCAGAATCTGTGATCCTTACACAGCAGAATGGCTGCACCCACCACACACAAAGTAATTTCCCTCTTGCCTGGGCATCTTGCTGGGAGGAGAAGGGCTGGCAGCGAGGGAGGCCCGGGGGCGGCAGTTTCCAAGGCATCATCTCACTTCCCCGCTCCACCACCTCACCCTCCATGCTCCCTTCGCCTGGGTCGCTTGCTCACCTGCCATTCCTTGCACTGCGGATGTCTGACCAGACGGAAGAGGGTGACCGCGTTGTAAAGCTGCCAGAACTGAAGGAGACACAGGGTTAAGGGACGGTTTTCACAGAGACTCATGTAAGATGGTCCCCAGCGTGGACGTGTCCCAGACCAGTGCCATGGGCCTTGCCTCCTGCTACCCAAATACCAAGCCTGAGGCACTTGGCAGCTCTTCCTGAACATCACTGGGATCTGGGGTAGCTCTGCCTCTGAAAAGCCCAACTCACTAGGCAAGAGCAGGTGCTGCTCAGCAGAGATGCTGGTTTAAGTATTTAAGGAGCCTTGTTTTATGCACATCTCCAGCCGGAGGGGCCGTCCCGCTCCCCAGCTTCCTGCACCTGCCAGACGCCAGCATCTCCCAGGCACTCTGCTCGCACTTACACGGCCTGGAATCTCTCCTCCCCTGGCACCTGGGCGGTAGCACGCTAGCCCATGGCGTTCGCGCCCCTTCCCTCTCATCTGTCTCCAAGGCTGATGGAATTAGGAGCGAGCACTGCTAAACCCCTGAGAATCCCCGATCCTTTACAGCAGTGCTTTCTGGGCGGCACAGCCCCCTTGCCAACAGGCAGAGAGCCGCCCCGGGCGGACGGTGCGTTCTCACCTGGCCAAAGAAGAGGAACGGCAGCAAGAAAGTAAGGCCCCTCCACATCCACGACTGGAAGCCCTCTGCAGAGACAGGACATGAAGGGGGCCTTAGAACTCCATGCCTTACAGCTGTGAGTATGGGGCTGGATTCAGCCAGCCCCAAGAGCCATGCAGCCTTGGACACACAAGGGACACAGACATCAGGGACAACCCTGGTGTCCTAAAGGATCCCACAGCCCCGAGAGAGGCGCTAGCTTCCAGGCAGGGCCGCCCGCTGTAGGAGATTGCCTTTATTGGGTGAGCAGCATCTTAGAGAGCCAGGGAAGAGTGCTGGAAAGCAAGGAGGGGTGCGTGTGGCATGCTGCGGGTTAACGGTAAGGCTGGTCAAAAGTTTCTATCTACAAGAAAACTTGATTGCAGAAAATTTTAAAAGGAACCAAAATCTTCCCACTCCAACTGGTGCCAGAGCCTCATGGGAGTTGTAGTCCAGAGGGTCTGCACTCCCTTTCGCCTCTCTGGGCTGGGACCTCTGGCCGGACTACATCTCCCTTGATGCACAACTGCCAGGGACCCCTCTGAGGCGTGCCCTCCTCGCACTCGGAGGGGAGAAGCGGTGCGCCGTAGGAGGTGTAGTCCAGCCGGAGAGCGACTGAGCCAGGTACCCTAGAGAAACATGCCCAGTGGCCCCAAGTGAGGCAGACATTTGCGGGATGACCCAGCCCATGCTCCCAGTCTGCTGTGCCGTAACGTCAGCGAGGGGAACACCAACAGGCGCCTCAGGGTGAGAGCAGCAGGGCTGCTCCGGCCCTCAGATGGCCGACGGGCTGCACTGAGTTTGAGGATGGGCCAAGCTGCCCCATGGGCACGAAGTCAGGGTCGGGGCCTGATCGTTTCCAAGCCAGCGTCTCTGCTGCTACGACAGCCAGCTGGGAGGTAGATTGCAGCTTCCCGCCTGGGCGGGCGGCGGCGGGCTCTGTTTCGGCTTTGGCCACTGGCGGGAAGACAGGAAGCAACTTACCCACGGTGAGATCCATGTTGTGCCTCTCCCCCAAGGCCCTCAGCCGGTACAGGCACCCGCTCTGGTAGTAATACTGGAGGAACTGCACAAAGCCTGCGAGGAGAGGAGAGCTTCAGGGAGGGGAGATTCCTGCCCAACTGCCAGCGTGCAATCCACTGGCCTGCAACAGGCCCTCCCAGCTCCGGGCAGTGCCCTACGCAGGCCAGGCCAGTGCTCCGTCACCGCTTCCTGAGCCTGCAGAGCGCCAGGGAGGAGAAACAGTCTCATTGCCCCTGCCGGCCCATCAAAGAATCCCCCTGTAAGCGCTGTGGACCCAGAGGGCATGGCTGAAACAGGCCAACAGGAGAGGGACGCAGCCGCCAGCCCGCTGCTCTGGGGGCTCCCGCTGGGCGGTTCCAAGCAGGCCTGGTTTCCAAAGCCCAGCACCCAGGCTTGCTCCCCGCCCACACAGGGACACTCACTCTGATACATGGAGAAGGAGAGGAACTGGTTTCGGAACATCTGGTACATGAGCCCGTCTGGCCTGCGGGAGAGAAGAGACGGCTGGGGATGCTCAGCGCATTACCGCGTAGGGAGAGCCCTGCTGGCATCAGCCTGCTCCATGGGTTTTATCTGCGTGTGTCCCACAGCCCCATCCCCTGGCTACTCCCTTTCAGGCCCCAAGGGCTGCAAGGACCCAATTTAGGGGGAGGCTGGCAAGAGCCCGCCCAGGTGAAATCTGTCCTCTAACTCATCGTGACCCAACTGTGAACCAGGGAGGAGAGGGCAGGATGATGCAGGATCCACAGCGACAGGCAGAGATGGAGACTCACCAAGTCAGCATGACGCCTGAGAGGAAGGTAGAGACGTAGTGATGGAAAACCCACCAGCCTTTGATTCTGGGGGATCAGAGAAGAGGGAGACAGACTTAGACTCCCACACAGGTGGGGCTAGGTTTGCAAGGGAGGTGTGGGCCAGGCTGGCCCCTCCAGCTAGAGGAGACAGGCCATCAGTTCCCCCCCTGCTCACAAGGAGCGGGCAGAAAACAGGGCCAGGGCAGATGCTCAGCTTGGCACGAAGCAGTGACTGCCGTGCCCAGGCTGTAATCAGCGAGCCAGGCTGCTGGAACTGCTACCCCTGAAGCTGTTGGTTCTCCTCCCATGGCCCCATCCCAGACACCGCTGACCCCCACCCCGGGGAGTGCTTCACAATACTGAGCAAGCTGTTCTCCCAGTTAGCAGAGGCGACCCCGAGTGGGGGGGTCTTTCGCCCGCTCCCCTGGAGCTCGGGGAAGCTCTAGGAGCAGAGGATAATGCAGCAGGCAGGCGTCGGTCTGCTCAGCCTGTGTGCTGCCCCTCCTTGGCGAGGCTGGGGACACAGGGCTCAGATGGGTTCAGCTGTGGGATGGGAGGGCGGGACCCTGCTCACCTGGACCCGTTGGTGATTAAGATGCACTCGCGGATGGTAAGGGTACAGTAGTACCAGACCAGCAGGAAGTTAAAGACAGCGTCCGTCACCCTGTCACACACAAAGCGGACGGTGAAGAGGGGGAGCAGAGCAGGGTCTCTGCGGCACCACCGGGGACCAGCCAGACATCACTGCAGGGCGACTCTGAACGCCCCCCTGCAGGAGCGTTCAGCCCACGTGCAGAGCAACAGCTTGGGGCTGAGTGTCTGGCTCACTAAACAGCTTCCGCTACCACGGAACTGCTGGGAACAGCCACACCAGCGCCGCAGGGAGGCAGGGATGCAACGCAACGCAAGCTCTCTGGTGCATTCCCACTCCTGACCCGCATGCTGCTGAGAGGCAAGCTCTGGGATAGCCTCTAGGGGCGCGGCGTGGCAGGACGCAGGAAACAAGTGCAGGGAATGTAAGAGTGGCACTGAAACGGCCTAACCTGCTCACATAAGGTCAAGCTCTTTGGGAAGGACTTGAAAGCAGTGGTGTGGCTCTGGAATAAAGACAGGAGCACACTTTTGAGAAGCCAGGGGTCTGAGCGCACCCCCGAATGGGCATTTCCAAGTGTGCAGTTATTTCAGTGGGGGCCACCAGCTCTGGTCTCAGTGGGGAACTGCTCCAGCCACACCGAGAGGAGTGGAAGCCTCTCATGTTAACCCAGGTGCTGAGACAGGTACAGCGACACCGACTGGCCAGGGTGTGAGCATGCAAAAGGGTCACCAGCTATTTGGAGAGTCCTGATTCCCGAGCCAGTTACAGATCTTTGACCCGGTCCAGCCATGCTACCCCTTGGATGCTACATCCCTCACGCCTTTAATGAGATGGAAATTTACTGCAGAACAGACACCAGGAAAATCCCACCCTACTGTGGGGTGGCAACTTGTGGAGGTGTCTTGTTCAGCACCTGGATTGCTCCCCCAGGTGGGTACCGTTCCCCATGGCCGGCCAGTGGGCTAGCAACAGACACACTGCATGCCTGCAAACCGGATCCAAGCTGGGGAGACGTGACCGTCCCCTTTCCAGTCCGTTGTCCAGGATCCCATCTCCAGCCCACCAGGGGAATGTTTCAGCTCAAGATCTTGTTACCTCCAGCAATCCTATTGTAGCCCCACAGTCCTTGCAGGATCCTATAGAGGCACCAGTCTGCAGTTTGGTTCCCATCATTCGGGGATGGCAGCCTGAGTCAGAAGCTACTCAACCCGGCACCTTCCACGTGAGCCCCATGCACCTCACCTAAGCAGTCTGTTAGCAGACCCTGCTTTCAGCCCAGGAAATGGTCTCTGTTGTAAGGCTGCCCACATGGCTTAGTGAGCCTCTCACTACAGACTCACCTGGAGTTGAGAAGGAACCTGCAGGAGAAGGAGATGATGAGCAGGATGATGGTGAGGTAGAGCTTGAACTTCTCGTACTCATCTTTATAAGCAAACCTGCAGGGAAGCACAGCGAAGGGTCATGGTGTGCGGAGAATAAGCCCAGTCTTCAGGCAACGATCAGTGGACAAGGGCCATCTCCCGGAGTTACAAAGAGCAACCGGGTAAACCTGAGCGACCCTGCGGCCGTACCAGCTTGGACTGTGAGCTACTGGGTCTCGGTCCGGAGACCCACGATGCTGTAGGGAAGGGTGCTGGGGCTCTTGGTTGAGCAAGTCTTGGATTATGTCCCAACATGGCATAAGGGGTCTCTGTGCTGCCAGAGGCTCCACCGGTCCTTACACCAGTCCCAACCCTCCAACCCTAACAGGGAGGGAAGAATGCCACCTACTGAACCACTAACAAACCTGCGTTTTCCCAGTACATCTCCCATCAAGGCTTGACCGAAAGACCCCTGCCAGAGGCAGGACAGTCGTAAGAACATGCAAGAGAAGGTCAGGTGTCAGAGGTTAACTCTAGGGAAGGGAGTGTCCTAAACCCAGCCCTGGGGAGGGTCAGTGTGACAATCAGTCTGCTGGCGGAAGAGGGTCTCTGCGGATGCTGGGACGGCGAAGAGTGCCCGTCAGTGCTCAGCACTGCAGCTCAGCTTGGCCAGGGTCACGGCCAGACACGCTCACGCGCTGGCAGAAGACGTCCCGCCCCTCCAAGAGCAAAGGGAATTCTACTGCCCATAAGCGGCCGCAAACAGATGGAGAGCAGAGGGGCATTACTTAGCCTGCTTGCTGAGTAGAGTCACATTCACGTTCCCAAGCACCAGACTCAGGTACAGCCTAGAAGAGAACAGAAGGAGAAGTGAGAACATACGCAGGAGGTGTACAGCACTCCCCCTCCCGCCCACTGGGGCGGGGAGCCAGCTGCACCGCCGGGACAGTGGCCTGACTTGCATCCGAGATTGAAAGGGCTCCTGCTGCGTGGCTAATGCGTGGCTATCACACACAGGCATTGTACAGGCCTGAACGCCAAGCATTACTACGCTCACGCTCAGTGCAGACGTACGTAGGCTGATTCATTCATCTGTCGGTCCCTTGGTGGGAACACCGGCTGGGACAGGCGCCCATCCATTCTCCACTTGTCAAGGACACAGCCACAGGTCTGTCATTAGCACAGCGGAAGGTGGCTTCTGCCCAAGGCTGCCTCGGGCACCCGCAGCAGTCTGGATAAGTATGGCCAAGTGCAGAACCTGTGCCCCCTAGGACCTCCCCACCAGTGCTCACGAGGGTCCGCGGGCAGCGCTTGCCGGGGACGAGAACTCTGGACCAAATCGGGGCCGCTGCTGTCACAACCAAGTCAATGGCAGGAGGATTTAGGAAAGTCACTAATGGCAGCCATTAGCACAAGCGGGGTATGGAGACAGGAACCTTGCACGTCACATCAGGCAAAATATGGGGCCGTTCCCGCCCCAGGACTGCCATGGTTACTGCCGCTCTGCCAGCCTGCAGAGTAACTGCTGAATGGAAGGCTCCCTGCTTAGCAGCACATTGCAGATGCTGTGCGGGGGAACCAGGAACGCAGGCAGCCCTGTGCTCCGCTGCCTGGTAACACACCCGAAACGTCTTGCGTGGGACCTTAACTCCACCCCCGGGCTCTCACCTTCCTAACCAGCGATACTAAGCAGCATTTGTCACTGTTCCCACCCCCCACACACACTTTACTGCATTAAGGAGAGACTGTGACCCTAGAATAAACATCTGTTCAAACACCCCACTAATGGGCCTCTTGCCCAGCCAGCAGGAGGTTGGCCTGCTAGTCACGGGGCAACACCAGTGCACGCTGGAGAGCGAGCGTCAAGCCAGCGGTGTCCAAAGACACTGCTGCTCCAAGCAGCCAGCCCCAGGGGTTATACTCTGCTCTGAATTGGCAACACACTGTGCCAAGGCCCCTAGCCTAATCGGTCTCTGGCTGGTTACTCTGAGGTTTTCCCGAGCCTGGTGGAAATGGGGGCTTGGAAACTGGATCAGGAGGACGGGGACTGAGAAGAAGCGATGAGAAATTAACTTGCACCAGCTGCGTATCAGGTCTCTCACTGACATCCTGCTAGAGTCTGGGCAGTTTTTGGCTGGTAACCCAAGCAATCTCTGGTAACGGCTCTATAGAAGTCAATAGCTTCAGTCCTTTTACTGCTGGCTAAGACCCCAAGACCATGGGACGGCTTCTTACCCATTCTTCTTTGGCAAATATGCCTCCATTTCAAAGAAGATGCTCTGCCTCTCTTTGATGAGGCTCTGGATCTCCCGGATGGACTCTTCCTGTTCGGCGGTTATCGAGGACTTGCAGCTGGGGAAAGGAATGTGATTTGGTCTGACAAAAAGGACCACCAGCTGCTGCTGCGTGACATTGTCCCACCGCAGGACAGCGCGACAGCAGGAAACGAGAGATTAATTCAGAACTAACTGAGGGATGAAATCTGGGAGCTAATCCCTGGGTCTGCCCCCGAGTTTCTGAATGGGACCTAGGCCAAGAGGAAGCAGGGTGGAAACCAGCATGAACAAGCATCCACCAATTTTCTAAGCCTAGGAAGTCAGCATGGGGAGCTGATGTTTAATGTGGGCAAGGGATGAAGGAATGACTGGAGAAAGGAAAGGAGGGTATGAGAGAAGCAACAGATCCTTCATCCTACCCCGCCGCCATGGTTCACCTACTCCAAACCATTCCTCCCCCCATCAGCACCCCACGGTGTAGGAATGCTGCTCGCTAGGCTCCCACGCTCCTTCCAACCAGGGTTCCGCAAGGATCTCCTTATGTCGTCCCACGTAACTCCTTACCTTTTGAAGGCAAGAGACAGCTCCTTCAGCCGCTTCTTCTGCCTTGCAATGGAACTGGAGATCCCATCCTGCAGCTTGGTTAGTTCTTCGAGCTTCTGCTTGTACAGCTTATGGGCCTCCTGGCAATGGAAAGGACAGATCAGCAGTGAGCCCAGGTGCCTCAGCTGGGAGCCTGTTTAATTCTCCAGGAGGCTGCAGGTGTGAGCGGGAGGGTGGGCTGGGGATTCAAGCAGAGGAACAGGAGGCAGGACCTTCGAGAACTATCCCCGGCTCCACCACCAACTCGTGGCATCCGCTCGGGAAGTCTATTTGCCCCTCCGTTTGGGGCTGGAAACTCACTGGGTAAATGCTTGGAGGCCGGAGAAGCGGGGTTTGCTTCCCTGGCCTGATGCAGCCTCTACAAGCAGTGGGAAGTGAGCCCAGAGCCAAGCATCTCACCCCCCCGGCCCCCTTCAGTCCCAAACTGGGATTCAGCTTCCCTTAGAGACGGTCTCTCACACCCCTGCTCCCCCCCCCACCCCATAGGGGGCGCTTTTCGGCTGGCATAAGCTTGCCCATTGTGTTCCATTGTTCCTCATTGCCGAGAGCAAGTAGTTGGCAAGGAGCCACCTCCAGCTAAAGCCTAGACTAGGCCTCGGACCTTGGCTTCTGTTCCCAGCCTGCCACCGACCTGCCGGGTGACCTAGGGCATCTCCCTGCCCCACGCTGCCATTTCGCTTCCAGGCCCGGGGAGCCAGCCAGGGCCAGCTGACTCAGCATTTCCCAGCAGCCTCCCACCCAGCCGGGGAGGAAGTGCGCACAGCTGGGACCTGTCTGTGACAGAGGGGAAGCTGCTGAACTAAAAGCCGCCCTATAGACCAGGCGTCCGTGAAGAGCCCAGCATCCAGCCTCCAACTGTGGCAGATGGTTCAGGGGAAGGTGTCCCTGTAACATCGACTGGTCCCGTACCGTGTTGACTGACGGTCTGCGGGAGGAAGGAGCCCCTACCTTCCCCCAGCTGGTGATCAGAGGTTATGTCCTGTAGCCTGGGACGGATGGTCTTTGAAATGCTGCCCTGCCTTGTTTTATGTTTAGGAAATCAGTGGTAGCCCTTGCCACATCAACGCTTACCCTTCTTTTGAAAGTCTGCTGAGAGATGCTACATGTTTGACATTGATGAACAATTCAGAATAGCACCTTCAACTAGAGAATTAAAGCTGAGCTCACAGTTAGTCTTACAGTGGACCTTCAGTTGAAGATCTAGAATCTCAAGCCAATCTACAGCTTTTACCAGTAGCTCTCAAAATGCTTTAGGAAGTTGGTCAGTATCATTCTCCTCATTTACAGTTGGGGAAACTGAGGCACGGAGCAGCGTAATGACTTGGCCAAGGTCACCCAGCAGGTCAGTGGCAGAACTGGGAACACAACCAAAGTCTGAGCTCTAGCCCAGTGTTCTAGCCACTATCTTTTTAATTACTTTTATCTGTGTCCTGCAGCAGGGAGTCCCGCAGGTTAGTTCTACTTTGCTGAAAACAATTCTCCACCCAATTTAAATTTGCAGGCTTTTAATTTGCACACTGTGGTGCAAGCAGACCAGCTTTGAGCGCGCTGTGGAATATTTGAGGGCTGTCGTCTCTCAAGTTGCTTCTTAAACGGCATGTTCTTGAGCCCATTGCTTGTAGCAGGTAAGAGGAAGGAACTGAAGCTGTTAAGATGTTAGATTAGATCTTTGCCTGCTTTTCACAAATTGGCCAAATCAAGAGCAAAACAAGGATAGGTCTCTCAAGAGCAGGTCGCTTTCCCAAGAACAAGACTGTCCCTTATATTGTGCGGGTGGGGGATGAGAGCAGATTACATCATTTCTCACTCTGCCTCCTCAACCCTTCACACAGCAATTCTGGTACATTTCACTCTGGGGAGAGCACACAGATGCTCTTGGTAAATCAGAACCAGGGGGCTTGGAGTCCAGCACGTCTTGAGACACCAGTGAAACGAGTTGGCTGGTCTCGCTCAGGTGCCCCTATTTGCCCCAATCAAGAGACCACCAGGCAGTTTGTGCTTGAGAGTCTCTGGTCTTGGAACGCTGGGGGGTGGGGTAGGGTAGAGGTAAATTGCTGTAACTGCACGGGAAAGTTTGCAACAGTTCATTCCTGGCTGTAACCCATGCCAAGCAGTATAGCCACCCTGATTTCTGCAGAGCTACTGGAATCCCACTTCTCTGAGCAGCTTCCTCCCCCTAGGCTCCGGCAGTGAGCCGCTGAATGGGAATATGCATAAACAACCACCAGTGGGGCTGGAAAACCCCCGACTCTATGACTAACTCCTAGAGAACTCCCATGAACTCTGCTGGGTGTGTGTTAATGGGACTTGGCCACCCATAAATTACTGGGCACGACACTCAGAAGTTCGGAGCAGCTGTAAAAGCCTTCACGAACACAGTACTTGGCAAGAACTGCAGTCATTCAAGCAGATGCATCAACAGCCAGACATCTAGGAACCACTGACAGGACCAGAAGTGGCTGTTTCTGAGCCAGGACACCCACAGCTTTCCACGCAGGGGCACTCAAAAGACCTTCACCGATGCCTAGTGTGTCCCCCTCCCCGAGGCTGAGCGTCTCCCTAGAGCATAACCCCTTCCCTAGTCCTCAGCAACGGATGCCCCATCTGAAGTCACAGCCCTGATAGTGGTTAGTCATCTGTGGCCGCAGCTCCGGGACAAGCTGAGTCCTGGTGTAACAACGTACAGCTCCACTGACAGCAGCCCTGTGTGCCTCGCCAGGGAACGGAAACATTGGGTAATCTGCAGCAAGGTTCACTGCACTTTGCACCGGGGATTCCTAGCAGGAGGCACAATGTCTAACTCATCCATGGAGTCACAGCAGAAGCAAATTTTTACGGTCACTAATCTCAACTATTAAAGGAGCAGGATGGTCCTAAGGGTTAGGCACTAGCTAGGTCTTGGGAGGCTCAGGTTCAGTTCCCTGCTACGCCACAGACTTGTGTGTGGCCTTGGGCAAGTCACTTGGTCTCGCGGTGCCTCAGTTTGCCATCTGTGAAGTGGTACTTCCCTACCTCACAGGGGTGCTGAAGATTAGTATCTGAGCACCTCCTAATCTTTTAGAGTGACAGGGGCCATATACGGCCCTAAAATAGATAACACACCTTTCAGTATAAGGTTCTAAATATGCCCTTTCCTCTACTATTTGGTATAACTACTAGGTGTGAGGCAAGGAAATTTTACCCCATTTCGCACAGGACACAGCGACGTACCCCAGGACACACAGGTAGCCTGCAGCTGAGACAAAACTGAGGCCAGGTCTCCCAAGTCCTCGTCTAGCGTTCTATCCATTATACCACACATCCCTCTTGTAGAACGCAGCGCTACATATGCCATGCAAGCTGGCTTTGCTGTTCTGGGGTGGGATTTCTAAAAGCAGGACTTGGTGCTGCATCACTTAGATGACTTTGAGACGCCCCCTTTGAATCTGATCTCTTTCTCGTATTAATAAATCTTGTTCTGCAAGGCCGCTAGAGTGACTGATTAGGAATTTCACAGACTGTCCCAAGAGGGAAAAAGCCATCGGCATCTGAGGGGAGCCGGTGAAGAAAGGCTGTCCTGAGCATACTCTGTATCCTTGGTCTCCATCAAAAGGACATGGACAGAGGAATCTTCTCCCCTAAAGCATGTCACCAGTAGGTCTTGGATCTAACTGACACAGGAACCAACCAAGTACCATAGACAAGAACCAAGTGGAGAGGAGGGGAGTTAAAGTGTATTCATACCAAGTAGATCACAAAATGCTTTGGAGAAGAACATATACTACACATACTGTCATGTAAATCACACCAGACAGGCGGACAAACACACTGTAGTGTATTCACTCCACAGTGAACACATTAAAGCATTCAATCATTTACCAAAAGGAAAATAGTCAAGAGGCAGGGAGCCTACCAGTAAAACAGATGTATCTTTGAACCTGTCCACAGACAACAGACTTCCGAAAGAGACCTTAAAATGATTGTTTCCTTTCCAGCTGCATCCACAAGAGATGTAAATCCCAAACAGCTCGGCCCAAAAACACACGAGGGCTTCCCCAGCCAATGAGACTGTTTTGTCCTGATTGTCAAGGACAGCAGATAGCCAGTATGTGACAAAGCAGGAGAGACATAGCAAAGGAAGTGTGAACGGGAAGGTCACCAACACTCCACTGATCACTGACTGACAAAGTGTACATGAGAGAAACTGACAGCCAAACATGGTAGACTCAGTTACTGAATGATAAGCTTAGCAGCAATTAAAACCTCTTGCTTCTCACAGACAGGGATACAACATGGGGACTGCATGGTTCTCTGCTATTTCACCTCTATTCTTTTTTCTTCTACCCTTGCCTGGAGATCACACCTCCAGTGTGTGTTTTGACACTAGATAAGGATCACTGGGTCACAATTCACTCAGCAGCCTTATACTTCCATTAAAGGCCACCATTTCCCCCACATCTCCCTGCCACAGCATGAATAAAGTCAAGATAAAAATTCCTTCCAGACTAGAAGCTTGACTGGCCACAGCAGGACCAATTCTCACTATGCATTTATATATGGGTGACTACTGAGGTAGAATGATTAATATTGGACATAAAAATAAATGAGAATAGATGCTCAAAATGGCCACTCTTGCATGCCTTGACTATCTGCTTTCCTCCAGAGCCAGAGATTACAGATTGTTGTTTTAAGAAAGTTCTTTTGCAAATGTTTAGACCTGTTGAGGCAAGAACCTTTGGCAACATACAAATAAAGGAGACTAGAGATATTCTAAAATCAGCAGTGACTCGTGTATCACATCCACCCTGAACAATACAGGACTGGATGAATGCATCTCCAAAGGCAGTGCCACATCATACCAGCACTCCATGGCCTGTATGACTGCCCACTGAGGGGCCTGTAAGGTGGGGGAGAGGGGCGGGAATTTCCCATGAAGCTGTTAATTGTTGGTGATCTGGTTGCCTTACGGCCTCTGCCCCCACACAGCACGACGGTTGTGATCAGTGGAAGTGCTGGAGTCCCCTGGAACTGGGGGGGGGGCTGGCAGGGTATTTTTAGTGGAGGGTCCTGAACTCCAAGATGTATGTCCCCCTCTTCCCACCAGAGCTTGGGTGTACCACCCTTGTGGGCACAGTGCAAGGGTCAGCATTTCGCAGGGACATGCAGGGCACGGTTGAGAGGCTGTGGGTGGCAGCGAGGCATGCTAGCCAACTTCACCGCCACAATCGCGGGGTTCTCGGCAGGCAAGTCACAGCTTGCGTCCCAGGTGCGCGTCGGGGTGGGTTGTCAGTGTCTTACTTAGGGGGCAGGTTCGAAGCAGCTTTGTGAAGCCCCCAGAGTGTGGAGAGGCTGCTGGGGCCCAATGGCTGCTTCTCACATGCACCTGCTGCCGCCTCCAGGGAGAGGCCTCGCTCTGGTCTCCTTGCCCCCGGCCTGCTGGGCCTGCAGCATGGAGCCCAGAGCTGGGCAGCAGTGAGATAGTGCTCCCAGCCCTGACAGTGGGGGAGCCCCAGCCCTGGAGACAGGCACTGTGGTACCCCCATAGCTCCCCAGCACCTGCCCCCAGTACCTGCCCCCCCATAGCTCCCCAGCACCTGCCCCCAGTACCTGCCCCCCCATAGCTCCCCAGTACCTGCCCCCAGTACCTGCCCCCCCCATAGCTCCCCAGCACCTGCCCCCAGTACCTGCCCCCCCCATAGCTCCCCAGCACCTGCCCCCAGTACCTGCCCCCCCCATAGCTCCCCAGTATCTGGCACATGCCCCCCCCAGCTCCCCGGCGCCTGCCCCTCCCCGCCCCAGCTCCCTGCCACCCCCCCGCCTGCCCCTCCCCAATACCCACCGCTCCTCCCCGCAGCTCCCCAGCGCCTGCCGCTCCCCGCCCAGCACCTGCCCCTCCCCCCCAGCTCCCCGGCACCTGCCCCTCTCCCGGTACCTGCCCCTCCCCGCCCCCGCTCATGCCCCTCCCCCGGTACCTGCCCCCCGGCGCCTGCCATCCGCCCCCCCCCAGCTCCTGCCCCGGCACCTGCACGTGCTGGAAGCCGCCCTGCAGCTCCTCCCAGTCCCGCAGACACTCGCTGACCGAGGCGCGGAGACTCATGGCGGCGCCGGCGGGGTCACGGAGCGGCAGGACCCGGCAGCGCCGCTCCGCTCTCCGCGGCCTCCGGGCGGGCGCACTTCCGGGACCCGCCGCGGCCAATCGTCCAGGGCGTCCTGAGAGCGTCATCCGGACGTCACAACCAATCGGCGCTCGGGAGCGGTGCTTTGGAACGCCACGCGACGGTGGGGGGAGGGGAAGGTGGCGGCGGCAACAGCCTGGATGGGGGCGGTGTCGGGGGTGACCTGCGGGAGGAGCCCGGGGGGGGGTGACCTGCGGGAGGAGCCCGGGGGGGGGTGACCTGCGGGAGCAGCCCTGGGGGCGCTGTTGGGGGGTGACCTGGGGGAGCAGGTGCTGGGGGGTGACCTGGGGGAGCAGCCCTGGGTGCTGGGGGGTGACCTGGGGGCAGTGTCAGGGGTGACCTGGGGGAGGAGCCTGGGGGGGGTGACCTGGGGGCGGTGTCGGGGGTGACCTGCGGGAGGAGCCCGGGGGGGGTGACCTGGGGGAGCAGCCCTGGGAGCAGTGGCGGGGGGTGACCTGGGGGAGCAGCCCTGGGTGCTGGGGGTGACCTGGGGGAGGAGCCCTGGGTGCTGAGGGGTGACCTGGGGGCAGTGTCAGGGGTGACCTGGGGGAGGAGCCCAGGGGGGGTGACCTGGGGGCGGTGTCGGGGGTGACCTGCGGGAGGAGCCCGGGGGGGGGGGTGACCTGGGGGAGCAGCCCTGGGAGCGGTGGCGGGGGGTGACCTGGGGGAGCAGCCCTGGGTGCTGGGGGTGACCTGGGGGAGCAGCCCTGGGAGCGGTGGCGGGGGGGTGACCTTCGGGCAGTGTCAGGGGTGATCTGGGGAAGCAGCCCTGGGTGCTGGAGGGTGACCTGGGGGAGCACCCCTGGGAGCGGTGGCGGGGGGTGACCTGGGGGCAGTGTCAGGGGTGATCTGGGAAAGCAGCCCTGGGTGCTGGGGGGTGACCTGGGGGCAGTGTCAGGGGTGACCTGGGGGAGGAGCCCGGGGGGGGGGTGACCTGGGGGAGCAGACCTGGGAGCAGTGGCGGGGGGTGACCTGGGGGAGCAGCCCTGGGTGCTGGGGGTGACCTGGGGGAGGAGCCCTGGGTGCTGAGGGGTGACCTGGGGGCAGTGTCAGGGGTGACCTGGGGGAGGAGCCCAGGGGGGGTGACCTGGGGGCGGTGTCGGGGGTGACCTGCGGGAGGAGCCCGGGGGGGGGGTGACCTGGGGGAGCAGCCCTGGGAGCGGTGGCGGGGGGTGACCTGGGGGAGCAGCCCTGGGTGCTGGGGGTGACCCGGGGGAGCAGCCCTGGGAGCGGTGGCGGGGGGGTGACCTTCGGGCAGTGTCAGGGGTGATCTGGGGAAGCAGCCCTGGGTGCTGGAGGGTGACCTGGGGGAGCACCCCTGGGAGCGGTGGCGGGGGGTGACCTGGGGGCAGTGTCAGGGGTGATCTGGGAAAGCAGCCCTGGGTGCTGGGGGGTGACCTGGGGGAGCACCCCTGGGGGCGCTGTCGGGGGGTGACCTGGGGGTGGTGTCAGGGGTGACCTGGGGGAGCAGTCCTGGGCGGTGTCAGGTGGTCACCTGGGGGAGCAGCCCTGGGGGGGGGTGTTGGAGGTGACCTGGGGGAGCAGCCTGGATGGGGGTGTATCTTCCCATTGATCTCAATGGGCTTTGGCCTGGTCCCTTATACCACGCGTATCGCCACCATGTTTGAGGCCCAGATCCTCACATGTATTTAGGCACCTAACTCCCATTGATTTCAAATCAACAAAATCATCATCACTTTATAGGGCACATGGTCTAGATTCTTCCCCTCTTCCTCCAAGCCTGCTGGGGATTTTTGTATTCCTCCTCCATCATCTGCCTTCTTTCTTTTCACTGTTGTTTTCCTTGTGGCTACATCTGCAATACTGGGAAGTCCATCTTCAGCCCCCTCAGTGTTGTTATTTTGATGTTCTTGTTAGATTAGAGTTATATTTTTTAATGTGAGGAAATCTTTGTGCAGTGTTTGTGAGGATCTGTTCATTCCTTGCTTATTTTCCTCTTAGGGGGCTAACTTCATCGATTGTTTGCCCTTTCATTGTAAATCGGCACGAGCCTTCAGCACTGCACACAGCGCTCACTTCTGGAGATCCTTCTGGAGGGACATTGAAATCAGTACATCTGAGATACTAATGCAAGTATTATCAGAGGGGTAGCCGTGTTAGTCTGGATCTGTAAAAGCGGCAAAGAGTCTTGTGGCACCTTATAGGCTAACAGACGTACTGAAGCATAAGCTTTTGTGGGTGA
The DNA here is from genome assembly GCF_965152235.1 of Eretmochelys imbricata. Classification (NCBI taxonomy): domain Eukaryota; kingdom Metazoa; phylum Chordata; order Testudines; family Cheloniidae; genus Eretmochelys; species Eretmochelys imbricata. The sequence goes on along the minus strand of NC_135588.1, from coordinate 19,816,627 downwards.
ATACCCACTTTGTCGGATGCAAGGGCTGGAATATTCAAAGGAGTCTAAGAGAGTTAGGTATCCAAATGCCATTGCAATACAATGTGAGATGAGTGCCTAACTCCCTGGGGCCCCTTTGAAAAGTCTATACATTTGCTACAGAACAAATTGGAAGACTGCACAAGGCTTGTGGCCCATTAAGGAAAGGAAAGAATTGTAAGCAAGTCCTTTATTGAGAAGTGCCACCCAGTGGTTAGCGCTTGGAACTGGAAGTCAGCAAGCCTGAGTCCTAGTTGCACCTGTCACTGAGGATATAAACAGCAATTAACCCTCTGCAGCTGGCCTGTGTCAGCTGACTTGGGCTGGCTCAGGCTGTGGTGCTGTAAAACTGTTCTGTAGATGTAGAGTCGGAGTTCTGGGGCCCAGTGAGGGGGGAGGGTCCCAGAGCCCAGACTACAGCCCGAACCCGAAAGTCTACACCACAGTTGAACAGCCCTGCAGCCCAAGTGCCATGAGCCCAAGTCAGCTGACATGGGCCAGCCATGGGTGTTTAACTCCGGTGTAGCCATACCCTCACTCAATTAAACAAGTCAAATCACTCTGTGCTTCTGCTTCCCCATATGCAAAACGGGTAGAATGAGATCCACCTTTATAAATTGCTCTGAAATCCTGGGAAATAAAGGCAGATCCTCAGCTGGTGTAAACTGGCATAATTCCCTGGAAGTCAATGGAGTTCTGCTGATACACATCAGCTGAAGATCTGGACCATAAGGTGCCACATAAGTACATAGTATTTTCTTAAAAAATAATGGTTCTGAATCACAGAATCATAGAATATCAGGGTTGGAAGGGACCTCAGGAAGTCATCTAGTCCAACCCCTTGCTCAAAGCAGGACCAATCCCCAACTAAATCTGAAACTAAGTACAAAACTGATAGACCCATTTATAGATCTCACTGCAGTGAAAAGACATTCGTACAGAAAATCTACCTCTGATTGCGATTTACAGCACCGGTGCTTATTTCTGGTCACCCAGTTCCCACAAAGCATACACATTTCAGCACTCAGAAGTAGTTAGTTGTCTAAATTCATTAGCAAGAATGTCAAGGTTGAGTAATTCTGTCCCAGGCTAGAGTTACTGAGGCTGTAATAATGTTGTGGTACAAATGTGTCAAAAAACATTTGAAGGTTCAGATCTAGGATGAAGATTTAAAATGAAGGACATAATACAACTATCAGGGTAGGGAGGTCAAAATTTCGTATAAGGCCTAAATAACATTTTCTATAAACTCTTATTCTATGCTGCTAATGTACAGAATTTACAATGTTAAAAATGAGATAGATCAGAGGTGGGAAAACTACGGCTCGCGGGCCACATTCGGCCCACGGGACCCTCCTGCCCAGCACCTGAGTGCCTGGCCTGGGAGGCTAGCCTCCAGCCCCTCCCCTGCTCTTCCCCCTCCCCCGCAGCCTCAGCTCACTGTGCCATGGGTGCCATGCTCTGGGCGGTGGGGCTGCGATCTCCTGCCGGGCAGCGCAGCTGCAGAGCCGTGGCTTGACCCGGTGCTCTGTGCTGCGCGGTGGTGTGGCTGGCTCCAGCCGGGCAGCGTGGCTGCCTATCCTGGTGCTCCGGGCAGCACGGCTGTAGCACCGGCAGCCACTGGTGCGCCAGGCAGCGCGGTAAGGGGGCAGGGAAGTTCAGGGTGGTGGTCAGGGGGTGGGGGTGTGGATAGGGGGCAGGGCGGTCAGAGGGCGGGGAACGGGGGTTGAATGGGGGCAGGGGTCCCGGGAGAGCAGTCAGGAAGGAGGGGGGGGAGTTGGATGGGGCGGCGGGGGGTAGTCAGGGGCGGGGGTTCCAGGGGTGGTCAGAGGACCGGGAGTGGGGGTGGGGTTGGATGGGGCAGGAGTCCTGGGGGGCCGTCAGGGGGCGAGAAGCAGGGGGGGTCGGATAGGAGGCGGGGGCCGGGCCACACCTGGCTGTTTGGGGAGGCACAGCCTCCTCTAACCAGCCCTCCGTACAATTTCGGAAACCCGATGTGGCCCGCAGGCCAAAAAGTTTGCCTGCCCCTGAGATAGATGGTACTGAGCTTCATTATCATGTTCCCATTACACCTCTGGCGTTTAGGGCAGCGATGAAACTCCTCCACTCCTGTCTGTCTCTGGCAAGTCTTTCAATGGTTCTCCAGCTGTGCCCCAGGTTTTCCAGCTCGGCTTCCACAACTCTTCGCCAGATTGTTTTTGGGTGGCCTCGTTTTCGCTTGAATTCAGGTGTCCATCTTATTGCTACTTTGGTGACGGAATCAGCTTGGGCAGGACTTTAATTTGGCTTAGTATAATAGGACTGGAGCTTCAACTAGAACTTCAAGGCAAAGAAGTCTGACTGTTGAAATATGAGGATGCAAGTAGGAGGCAAGGCTGGAAAGCCTGGGCCCCAATAAATCAATGGGAGATGCATGCGTGTGTGAAGGCATAACTCCATCTTGGTATTGGACTGTACATCTGAGAGAATGCGTTTGTAATGGGTGAATTCCTGAATCGTTGAAATTCTGTCTCACATATTTATCTGTTGAAACTGTTTGTCTGGTTAAGTACCCAGTTACCATCCAAGGATAGAGATCCATGGACAGGTTTTCAATGATGCTGCTCACCTGCAGCCCGTACTGGCTTCAATGGGAGTTGCAGCTGCTCAGCACTTTGATAATCAGCCCGCAATTGTCCCAGCCAACAAGAATGACAATTAAAACAAAACTAACCAAATCCTGAAGTCATTACTCATGCATAGCTCCCATTGACCGTTCTGCAAGTTTGCCTGAATAAGGGATTAGATCCCAAATGATGTAAATAATAACATGTGAAGATGAAAACCAATCCTAAAGGTTAAGGTTATTATATTTTTCTTATTATTTTACTCACAGCAACCAATTCTAGTCAAACCTTACCCAAACAATACAGCCCAAATTAAACGGTGGTACAGATGGAAAGCTTCTTTGCCTGTTGGATGCTCTCCTTGCTGCCTGTCAATAATGTGGTTCAGAGATATCTGTGATCGCTGACCCATAGATTTGGCTTTCCCAGTCTGACAGCTGTTGCACAAAGCCACGGTTTGGTCTCATGTTTGTTTTGCATTTCTGGATGTATTTCCAAGCCCCCTACAAATACAAGTAAAGACAGGGAGAAGACTCAGGAATATGCTTATTGTGTATTGTCCAGCTTACAATTACTTCTAAGTCTTAGAATGATTAATAACACCTAGGAGCATCACTCATGGCCCAGGACCCTATTGTACCAAGTGCTGAGCAAATACAGAACAAAAATGAACCAAATCTGGTATCTGGACCAGTAGAGAAAGAAAAGGACACAGTCAATTACAAGGTTTTTTTAACCTTCCATTTTTAGTAATACACAGTTAGACCTCTGAAAATAAGAAGTACCAAGGCAACTGTCTGAGGGAAGTAGTATTATGATATGGAGCCTTTCTCCAGTCCATGAAGATCATTAGCTTGAGTCCAGCTCAGTAATGATCAAAATTCATGATCAAGTGATGGCTGTCCAGTTGCCTAGGAGAAAGGAACTGGAGGTCTCAGTCTAGTTTCCATGGGATAGGTGTCAGTTTCACTAAAGCCGTTGACTCTACTTAGCAGCCTCAGCAGTGAGGCTAAGGGCTGCATGGAGACTGAAGTACTTCTCTCCTAGAGGTGGTCTCTGCAAGGCAGGGGTATAATGGTGAACCTTGCACATGGAGCAAAGAGTCTTTCCCCCTGTGTTTCTACCAGGGATTTGGAATTAAAATTATGTTATGGGGCTTCGGAGGGTTCAGAGGGCAGAGACTGTCTTTTTGTCCTGTGTTTGACCAGCATCTAGCACAAAGGAGCCCTGGTCCATGACAGGCTCCTTGGAGCTACTACAAATCAAATAATAACAACATGATTGCTTCACCATCAAACTGTTGCTCATTTGGGAGCTCTTGGCTTAACACCATGTCTCTCTTCCACACTCACCTTGGGCAGCCTTAGTATCTTTGTTCCCTTAGCCCTCCCCTGCCTCAGGACCCAACTCCAGTGCTGACCTTTGGTTGAGTGGCCAGAAAGGGCCTATGAGAAGATGCAAACATTACCTTCCTCTATGGAAAATAAATGTGTTATGATTCAAACAATACATTCAAAGTCCTTCAGTACCAAGGCGATTGATATCTTATAAATACCTACAGTAAAGGCCAAATCCTGATCTCATTGAAGTCAATGGCAAAACTCTCATTGCTGCTGAAGAGCCAGGATTTGGCCCTCTGCCTCCCAAGCAGAGGGAGGATCTTACGTCTGCTTCCTTAACCATAGAACAGCACAATACCCCAGTGACCATGCTGGCTAGTAAAAGTAATTTCCTTGAGATGTATTTAAAGTGACACAAGCAATCAAGTCTGTATGCGAAACACATGAATTTTTCCTGACCATTCACTAACAACTGCACTGGATTGTAATGTACTAGTTTTGGGGAGGCAGAACAATCTACCATGGGTTGGTCTCCACAGCAAACAATTGGGGCACATCCTTTTACACTGAAACCTTAGTTAACATAAGAACAATGTGGCCATACTGGGTCAGACAAATGGTCCATCTAGCCCGGTATGCCCTCTTCCAACAGTGGCCAATGCCAGATGCCCCAGAGGGAATGAACAGAACAGGTAATCATCAAGTGATCCATCCCCTGTCACCCATTCCCAGCTTCTGGCAAACAGAGGCTAGGGACACCATCCCTGCCCATCCAGGCTAATAGCCATTGATGGACCTATCCTCCATGAACTTATCTAGCTCTTTTTTTGAACACTGTTATGGTCTTGGCCTTCACAACATCCTCTGGCAAAGAGTTCCACAGGTTGACTGTGCATTGTGTGAAGAAATACTTCCTTTTGTTTGTTTTAAACCTGCTGCCTATTAATTTCATTTGGTGACCCCTAGTTCTTGTGTTATGAGAAGGAGTAAATTTTTTTTTTACTTATTTACTTTCTCCACACCACTCATGATTTTATAGACCTCAATCATATCCCCCCTTAGTTGTTTCTTTTCCAAGCTGAAAAGTCCCAGTCTTATCAATCTCTCCTCATATGGAAGCTGTTCCGTAACCCTAATAATTTTTGTTGCCCTTTTCTGAACCTTTTCCAATTCCAATATATCTTCTTTGAGATGGGGTGACCACATCTGCACGCAGTATTCAAGATGTGGGCATACTATGGATTTATATAGAGGCAATATGATATTTTCTGTCTTATTATCTATCCCTTTCTTAATGATTCCCAACATTCTGTTGGCTTTTTTGACTGCTGCTGCACATTGAGTGGATGTTTTCAGAGAACTATCCACAATGACTCCCAGATCTCTTTCTTGAGCGGTAATAGCTAATTTAGACCCCCATCATTTTATATGTATAGTTGGGATTATGTTTTCTAATGTACATTACTTTGCATTTATCAACATTGAATTTCATCTGCCATTTTGTTGCCCAGTCACCCAGTTTTGTGAGATCCTTTTGAAGCTCTTTGCGGTCTGCCTTGGACTTAACTATCTTGAGTAGTTTTGTATCATCTGCAAATTTTGCCACCTCACTGTTTACCCCTTTTTCCAGATCATTTATGAATATGTTGAATAGGACTGGGCCCAGTACAGACCCCCACCACTATTTATCTAGTTTGACCTCTGGGAGTACAAACACAGTAGTAACACTCACTACTAATAGAATACTCGTGCAGAATGCAGACTGGTCCTAATTCCAAAGTTCAAATGCAGGCCCGTGGAGTGTTATTAAAAGACACTACATACAATGTCACGCAGATACTGTAGGAAGCAAATGTAACACAGTTACACTGTGTGGTTCTATTTGTAAATTACACAATTACATATTGGTTCCCACCACATTATGCACTACATAGCTAGGGATTGGTATGAAACAGAACAAACCTGGAGGTAATTTGGATCAGATCTGAACTTCAGGGTAGACTCTTATCTCCATAATTAGGGCCCTACAAAATTCACGGCCATGAAAAATGTGTCACGGACCATGAAATCTGGTCTACCCCAGTGAAATCTGGTCTTTTGTGTTCTTTTATCCTATACTGTACAGATTTCACAGTGGAGACCAGCATTTCTCAAATTGGGAGGGGTCCTGACCCAAAAGGGAGTTGCAGGGGGGTCGCAGTATTACTACCCTGATTTCTGTGCTGCCTTCAGAGCTGGGGGGCTGGAGACTGGTGGCTGTCAGCCGGGCGCCCAGCTCTGAAGGCAGCACCCGCCAGCAGCAGTGCAGAAGGATGAGTGGCAATACCGTACCAGGCCATCCTTACGTCTGTGCTGCTGGCGGCTGCTCTGCCTTCAGAGCTGGGCTTCCAGCCAGCAGCTGCTGGTCTCCAGCGCCCCAGCTCTGAAGGCAGCGCCGCCGTCAGCAGCCGCACAGAATTAAGAGTAGCAGTGTTGCAACCCCCGCTCCCCCCCCCCACAGACTCTTTTAGGGGTCAGGACCCCTACAATTACAACACCATGAAATTTCAGATTTAAATCGCTCAGATCATGACATTTATGATTTTTAAAATCCTATAATTGTGAAATTGACCAAAATTGACTGTGAATTTGGTAGGGCCCTATATATAATGAACCAGGATATCCTAGTTATGAATATTCCTGCAGTGTCAGGCCTCTTTCTTCATCTATGATGTACCTGCCATCATTCTGCAGCAAGACAGTGCCAGAGCCCTACCTTGGGCTACTGGGTCTGATTGTAGTGTAAAATGCTAACAATCTTTTTCAGTGGAAAAAGCAGAGAAGCAGCAGCTACCTAAAGCTGCATGACAGAGGTTCTCCTGTTCCTGGACTGGCACTATATGCTATTACACAGTGGTGATCTAGAGCATCAAAGCAGCGGTCCAGCTATCCCAAAGTGCTAATTACAGCCATCTGGATTGTTTGTTAGTTTCAGGTAATTAGCTCGGAATGCTGTTACACAGCAGGGTTGTTACACAAATGCACTGAACTCCTCTCAGGCTACACTACTGAAGTTGCTGAGTAATGTCCCCCTCACCAGATAAAAATCAGGATTTCTTATAGCAATCAGGAGCATAATTAGGATTGCTTAAACTTAATGAAAAGGAGGACTTGTGGCACCTTAGAGACTAACCAATTTATTTGAGCATAAGCTTTCGTGAGCTACAGCTCACTTCATCGGATGCATTCAGTGGAAAATACAGTGAGGAGATTTATGTACACACAGAACATGAAAGGTGAAATGGTATTGCATGGTTTCTTCTGGATGTCTGATACTGGAGACCAACAGCCTAAATCTCCAACCTTCCTATGATTAATTCCTAATCAAACAAGTAATCAGTGGGTCTCTACACACACTAGTTACTCATGTGAGTAAGGGTTTGGTAGGAGCATGTTCTCCCAGTGCAATTTCTTTTAACATACTCATGTCTCCAGATCCCTGAAGCCTCACTAAAGCATTCCAAGACTTTTGTACAAACTGGGTCAAAGACCTAATTGAAAGAGCAGCTTGAGTATATTTCACTGCTGCAGTCCAGCAAGATTGTCTATTTGAATCATCCCATAGGAAAGCTTCGTGCAACAGGAATCTCAAGCATTCAGCCTGTTTCACTATGGGCAGCCTGTGGTGGGGGTGCTCTGGCGTAGATGTATTTCTGTTTAGACTCGACAAGATGTTAAAAACAAAAACGTTGATCACGATAAAGGGAAAAGTCAGTTATCAGCCTTGGACTTTTGCACTGTGGGCGCAATAAGCTAAGTGTTTTAGTAGGGCTCAGCGTGGGAGGGCATGATAGTGATAGAACTGTTATCAGTCTGTGGGAGCAATCACATCCAATATTAGTGGGGTAGGTCCGTAGGTTCCGATGCCTGTGCAGAGTACACAGCAAGTCTCTATTATTCCGCTGGCAAACTCATTCTGCAATTACTCTTTGATGTGCCTTGCAGGGTAAGAAGCCTCATTTTGTGTTGCAAATGTTTACACAAAAAAATGGGCCAGATCCATGCTCAGCTTCAGGACAGTTTGGATTCAAATACTGTACTCAACTTCCAGAAGAGGGGCTCCTTTTCCAAACACAACCAAGACTTTTAGCGGGAATCACTTCAAAGGCATGGAGGAGATTGGATACCACTGATACCCTGGTCTGCCCAGAAAAGGCAGAATGAGAGACAGACCTACCTTTTCAAAATGCTGGGACACTGAGTAAACCGAGGAACATCCTGGAGTTTGGGGATAAGCAATCAATCTAGTATATAGCTAGGTACTTCTCAGCCTTCACTCAATATTTTTCTGAAGACTTGTGGAGCTACGGAATGAGGGGTTGTCAGGGTTCCCTCCCCACTCGGAACTCTGGGGTACAGATGTGGGGACCCGCATGAACGACCCCCTAAGCTTATTTCTACCAGCTGAGGTTAAAAATTCCCCAAGGCACAAATCCCTTTTGTCCTTGGACGGTATGTTGCCACCACCAAGTGATTTAAACAAACATTCAGGGAGGGCCACTTGGAGCCCTACCTCCCGCAAAATATCTCCCCAAGCCCTTACACCCCCTTTCCTGGGGAGGCTTGAGAATTATATCCTAACCAATTGGTTACAAAGTGAGGGCAGATCAACCCCCCGTGGGTCTTAGGACACTGAAAATCAATCAGGGTCTTAAAAGAAGAATTTTATTTAAAGAAAAGGCAAAAGAATCACCTCTGTAAAATCAGGATGGAAGATAACTTTACAGGGTAACAAAAGATTCACAAACACAGAGGAACTCCTTCTAGGCTTAGTTCAAAGTTACAAAAAACAGGAATAAACCTCCCTTGAGCAAAGGGAAAATTCACAAACTAAAACAAAAGACAATCTAACATGCCTTGCCTGGCTTTACTTACTATTTTTGTAATATTAGAGACTGGTTCAGGATTGGTTGGAGGAGATGGATTTCAGCCTGGCCTCTCTCAGTCCCACGAGAGAGAACACCCAACAAAAAGCACAAACAAAGCCTCCCTCTCTCCAGATTTGAATGTATCTTCTTTCCCCACTGGTCCTTTTGGTCAGGTGCCAACCAGGTTATTTGAGCTTCTTAACCCCTTACAGGTAAGGAGGAATTCTAGGCTACCCTTAGCTGTATGGTTATGACAGGTGTGCTGGTCCTTTAAGGTTGAGGAGGGCACCCCTCCTAGACTAGTGCAACCCTATTCTGGGTTTCCCTAGAACAATATCTGTGGGTCAAGGTATGTGGTCTTGGGGAAGCAATCTGGGATTTTAAAGACAGCCATGCTGCTAACCTCAGCTTTAGGGCACAAAGCCAGAGTTCCACAAACAGCGTGGACTGGACTTCCTATATCCCTCAGTAGTAAGGGACAAAGCCAGCTCATGGTAGCTCCCAGACTCAGAAAGTCTCTCTCTCTCTCTCTGAGATCCAGGAGAGCAGAGTTGCTTAGATTTGTAATCCTTCCAGTAAGTCATGTTTGTAGTCCTGGCTTCTGGGCGGGTCTGTTGGCAAACAGGGGAGGGTAGATACATATCACTCGCCACGCAGATTCTGAGCTGCATTCTCACAGGCCCACCCAGGAATCAAACCCAAGTCTCCTCCTTGATATTACAGATATGTCACACAATGTATTCAGGGAGTCTGAATTAAAGCACAGGTTATTTGCTCCTCCTTACTACACACCTCAGAAGAGTTCAGAAATAGAAATGTACAGGAGACCAAGTCGCTCTCTGCAGAAAGCAGAAGTGCCAATGTACCTTTAAGGGATAATGGGATGAATGCATGAGGAAGGCCATTACTGCCGTGCTGCTCCGACTTAGACCCAGGGTAGAGAAAACCAGAACTGCTCCAAGAGCCATCTGAGCATCTAAACAAAGAAAAGTGCATTACAAATTAGTGTCTTGAAAATCAAAGCCAGACAACTCTCCCCACTCCTGTTATTTTTAAAGTGAATTTCTAATGCTGGTGAAAGGTGCCAGATAAATAGTCCCAGAGACACAAGCCCACTTAAACCACTGAATAGGTACAGCTGGGCAGTGTCAGGACACGTTTCCCTACACTGCCCCAGAAGGGTCCGTCCCATCGCTATAGGATGGATTGGGTTAAGAAGTTAGCTTTTGGACCTACGTTAGCCTAAGTGTGGATGAGTATGGAAAATTGAAGTTGCTAGTGTGAGAAGTTAGAGATAAGTTGGAGACAGAGTGTTATGGGAAAGGAAGAGTTAGCAAGGATAAGATGCAGGGTCATGTTACTGTTATGTTTTGGTTATAACTAGTTTAAGCAAGGTTTTTAATGAGTGTTTTTGAGAACTGTGAATGTTTTATTAAAATGCTATCAATATTTACAGTGTAGGAAGGACATTGGTGCAGATGTTAATTTAAATAATATGTAAAATAAAGAGCCAATAAGGAGCCCACAGCTGAACAGGGGATAGATCCCACTCTAGGGAGCACAAATGACTAATAACAGAGACTTGGTGGGATAACGCACATGACTGGAGTACTGTCATGGATGGTTATAAACTGTTCAGGAAGGACAGGCAGGGCAGAAAAGGTGGGGGAGTAGCACTGTATGTAAGGGAGCAGTATGACTGCTCAGAGCTCCGGTACGAAACTGCAGAAAAACCTGAGTGTCTCTGGATTAAGTTTAGAAGTGTGAGCAACAAGAGTGATGTAGTGGTGGGAGTCTGCTATAGACCACCGGACCAGGGGGATGAGGGGGGTGAGGCTTTCTTCCGGCAGCTCGCAGAAGCTACTAGATCGCACGCCCTGGTTCTCATGGGTGACTTTAATTTTCCTGATATCTGCTGGGAGAGCAATACAGCGGTGCATAGACAATCCAGGAAGATTTTGGAAAGCGTAGGGGACAATTTCCTGGTGCAAGTGCTAGAGGAGCCAAATAGGGGGGGAGCTTTTCTTGACCTGCTGCTCACAAACCGGGAAGAATTAGTGGGGGAAGCAAAAGTGGATGGGAATCTGGGAGGCAGTGACCATGAGTTGGTTGAGTTCAGGATCCTGACATAGGGAAAAAAGGTAAGCAGCAGGATACGGACCCTGGACTTCAGGAAAGCAGACTTCAACTCCCTCAGGGAACGGATGGGTAGGATCCCCTGGGGGACTAACATGAAGGGGTAAGGAGTCCAGGAGAGCTGGCTGTATTTCAAGGAATCCCTGTTGAGGTTACAGGGACAAACCATCCTGATGAGTCGAAAGAATAGTAAGTATGGCAGGCGACCAGCTTGGCTTAACGGTGAAATCCTAGCGGATCTTAAACATAAAAAAGAAGCTTACAAGAAGTGGAAGGTTGGACATATGACCAGGGAAGAGTATAAAAATATTGCTCGGGCATGTAGGAATGAAATCAGGAAGGCCAAATCGCACCTGGAGCTGCAGCTAGCAAGAGATGTCAAGAGTAACAAGAAGGGTTTCTTCAGGTATGTTGGCAACAAGAAGAAAGCCAAGGAAAGTGTGGGCCCCTTAATGAATGAGGGAGGCAACCTAGCGACAGAGGATGTGGAAAAAGCTAATGTACTCAATGCTTTTTTTGCCTCTGTCTTCACTAACAAGGTCAGCTCCCAGACTGCTGCGCTGGGCATCACAACATGGGGAATAGATGGCCAGCCCTCTGTGGAGAAAGAGGTGGTTAGGGACTATTTAGAAAAGCTGGACGTGCACAAGTCCATGGGGCCGGACGAGTTGCATCCGAGAGTGCTAAAGGAATTGGTGGCTGTGATTGCAGAGCCATTGGCCATTATCTTTGAAAACTCGTGGCGAACGGGGGAAGTCCCAGATGACTGGAAAAAGGCTAATGTAGTACCAATCTTTAAAAAAGGGAAGAAGGAGGATCCGGGGAACCACAGGCCAGTCAGCCTCACCTCAGTCCCCGGAAAAATCATGGAGCAGGTCCTCAAAGAATCAATCCTGAAGCACTTACATGAGAGGAAAGTGATCAGGAACAGTCAGCATGGATTCACCAAGGGAAGGTCATGCCTGACTAATCTAATCGCCTTCTATGATGAGATTACTGGTTCTGTGGATGAAGGGAAAGCAGTGGATGTATTGTTTCTTGACTTTAGCAAAGCTTTTGACACGGTCTCCCACAGTATTCTTGTCAGCAAGTTAAAGAAGTATGGGCTGGATGAATGCACTATAAGGTGGGTAGAAAGTTGGCTAGATTGTTGGGCTCAACGGGTAGTGATCAATGGCTCCATGTCTAGTTGGCAGCCGGTGTCAAGTGGAGTGCCCCAGGGGTCGATCCTGGGGCCGGTTTTGTTCAATATCTTCATAAATGATCTGGAGGATGGTGTGGATTGCACTCTCAGCAAATTTGCAGATGATACTAAACTGGGAGGAGTGGTAGATACGCTGGAGGGCAGGGATAGGATACAGAGGGACCTAGACAAATTGGAGGATTGGGCCAAAAGAAATCTGATGAGGTTCAATAAGGATAAGTGCAGGGTCCCAATGTACAGCTACAGACTAGGGACCGAATGGCTAGGCAGCAGTTCTGCGGAAAAGGACCTAGGGGTGACAGTGGACGAGAAGCTGGATATGAGTCAGCAGTGTGCCCTTGCTGCCAAGAAGGCCAATGGCATTTTGGGATGTATTAAGTAGGGGCATAGCGAGCAGATCGAGGGACGTGATCGTTCCCCTCTATTCGACGTAGGTATGGCCTCATCTGGAGTACTGTGTCCAGTTTTGGGCCCCACACTACAAGAAGGATGTGGATAAATTGGAGAGAGTCCAGCGAAGGGCAACAAAAATGATTAGGGGTCTGGAACACATGACTTATGAGGAGAGGCTGAGGGAACTGGGATTGTTTAGTCTGCAGAAGAGAAGAATGAGGGGGGATTTGATAGCTGCTTTCAACTACCTGAGAGGTGGTTCCAGAGAGGATAGTTCTAGACTATTCTCAGTGGTAGAAGAGGACAGAACGAGGAGTAATGGTCTCAAGTTGCAGTGGGGGAGGTTTAGGTTGGATATTAGGAAAAACTTTTTCACTAAGAGGGTGGTGAAACACTGGAATGCGTTACCTAGGGAGGTGGTAGAATCTCCTTCCTTAGAAGTTTTTAAGGTCAGGCTTGACAAAGCCCTGGCTGGGATGATTTAATTGGGGATTGGTCCTGCTTTGAGCAGAGGGTTGGACTAGATGACCTCCTGAGGTCCCTTCAACCCTGATATTCTATGATTCTATGAAATGTGTGTGACTTAGAGGAGGAAGTTAAGAAGGAATTTGGGGGAGTAGAGGAGTGTCTCCCCACTGATCACATGGGAGGGTTTGCCCAGACCGGATTTGCTGGGTCGGCGTCTGTGCTCCCAGGCACCCAGCCCGTGGCTCAGGTTTTAAGAGGGAAATGTGTAACTGACCTCCCAGAAGGGAGCAGTCATACAACTGACCTCTTGGGAACAGAGAGAGGGGTGACAGAGGGTATCCCAATACAGGTCCCACTTTTGCAAAATGCTGTTCCTAATGTACTTGTGAAAACTAACTCTGTCTCTTTAAGACAGGATAAGAATCCTACTAACGACTTGAGTGTCAGTGAAAATGCTAATGACCCACCTGAGAAAGGGGAGGAGGAAGCAATCTCCCGGGCAGGTAAAATTCACCCAGAAACTAAGCGAAAGCTGCTGAGAGAAGGAGGTGGGGAAAGTTCCAATGTTTGGAGTGAAAATTACAAAGAAACCCTAGAAGGGAGGGTGGATTTTTTGTATGGGCACAGCTCTGGAGATGGAATGCAGCTCCATAGGGAGCCGGCCAGTAACAGCAGTAACAGCCAGCACAGCAGAAAAACCATAACAAACCTAGACTGCTGTGTGGAAGGGGAAACTGAGGCACACCATCTCATGGCATTGGTGGCTAAATGCCAAGACACTACACTCCAAAGGTGTTGAGATCTGCATTATGTTAACAATGCTACACACAAAAATGTTTCCTGGCAAAAGAAACACAGAGCTTTGCAAAAACACCTGTGGATGACACTCCAATGTTTGGTAAAACTTGGGATTTGTAGAACCATGACCTAAGGAGGACATCAGGCACACTGCCTTTGTATTTGTCAGTGACTAACCCTCTGACAGTAATCTGAGGGGGGAGGTGTGACACTATGCCCCATATTCTTCATAGAGATATGGTTCTGATATGATTATGGCATAACTAAGTTGTATTTTATGCAAGATATGTCATGTGAGGTATCATTGAAAAGGTTATGATTCACTGAATGTGATTATCCTATTTTTATGCATGTATCATTTTTGTATCTAAAGTTAGGAATATTGTCTAGGCATCTATTACAAATGTGTTTACACCAGGGGAACGCCCACTAGGCAGAATGCAATCAGTTTAGATTGCTGGCTGGAAAGGGCCATTAGGGAGAACAGTAAGTCTTGGAAGATGCTAATCTCCCATCCGGGAGCCATTCTGGGAGGCCTTCCCGAGGACCTTACAGACAGCCTCTGTCTCATGGCTGCTGTGGTCCTATAGAGACATGTGACCAAGTCACCTGGTACTGGACTCCATGATAATACAAGTGTTTTTCCACTGACTGGGGCATGGGAATAAAAGTGGGAGACAAAGGTTCTCGCCATACGTAAAACCTATTTAAGGCAGGGGAGTGACATCATCGTAGTTCGTTCTTCACTGACTCCCCGCCCAAAAAAGAAGACTGCTGAAAACACCTGAGAAACAAAAGACTTGAACTTGGGGGAAGGGCTGAGCCCAGGCTAGAGGGTTTACTCGCCTGTAAAAGGAATATCTGGAGTTTTAAGCTGTTAGCAAGTGCAGCTTGCCTTCAAGAATCTCTGCATTCTGCCTAAAACAACATTCAGAGTGAGAATTTGCTACTTATAACCACTTTATTTAGCGTATTAAGCTTAGGCTGCGTTTTTTGTTTTATTTGCTAGGTAATCTGCTTTGATCTATTTGCTATCCCTTATGATCACTTAATAACTATCTTTTGTAGTTAATAAACTTGTTTTTGTTTTGTCTAAAACCAGTGTGTGGAAATCATAACTTGGGGCAGAAAGCTGTGTATATGCCTCTCCACTTTGAGGGAGGGGGCGAATTTCATGAGCTTATGCTATACAGTTCTCTGTGCACCGCAAGATGGTATAATTTTGGGTTTACCCTCTAGAGCGGGGTGCATGCCTTAGGAACTGGGAGGTGCCTTAGCTTTGCCTTCCCATGCAAGGGCTGGTTAAGGAACCTGTGTGCGTAGTGCTGCACCTGAGTGTATCCCTACCTGTGTGTATGCTGGTGAAATAGCAAGCTTTGAGAGCTTAGCAACTTGTCACAACATTACAGGGTAAAAAGGGAGTCCAGGCTGGTGGGTCAGGCAGGCTCAGTGTTACCCCAGTTCCAGGCGGCACCCCGAGAGTGGGGGAACCCATCACACCAGTAAATGGACTGAACACCTCCAGTAAGCAGTGGCTGTTGGGACCATGTTTCTAGGGGTTAAAACTACAAACCTCCACACTCAAAGGAACAGTGTGCACACTTGATAGTTGTAGATCAGAAACCACTCACCTATGAAGTGACAAATGGTGGGGAAAAAGGAAAAAAGATCTGCGTCGGGGGAATCTGCCACAGACACATGAAGTGTTTTGCTTTCATCTGTGAAACTGGAAAGGGAGCGCACAGAAGAGATGTTAAACAGGCCAATAAAGTAGCTCTGCCAAATTCTACTTGCCTGGGGCAAATCAGTAATATTTTATTTGCATTTCCATGAGTAATAACTTTTCATTGTCATCAGCATAGTAAGGAAGGGTGAGTAAGACACTGAGGCTGCATTAGGTGCATAACCAATAGTTCCATTATCAGTCAGCCACCCTAAACTGTGTTGGTATTTATGTATTAACATGACCCTATAGTATGTTTTACCTGGGAGCTTGATGAAGGCAGATAGCTGAAAGCAAGTGTTCTTTCATGTCAGACATGTTTTAGGAGTTTCCTAAATATATAATTAACATACACAGATGCTGCTCCATGTGGTTTCTTATTAAGGTGTTATACACCTTACAAGGTATCTCACCTCACTGAGAAAAGGCTGCAAAACAATGAAGAGGAATTTTTAAGCTATGCAGATGCATTTCACGTAATGAGCAGTGACTCAGAGCTGAGAGTTCTCTGAGATTTTTGAGGGTTCTCTTTGGAGCCAAATACACAAGAAATGCTTGGTTATTAGTAAAACTGGCTGTGCAGATGTAACCAGGCAGAAAGCTATATTCTTCCTCACTCGCTTCATGCTGGTCACATCCTTGCAAAATGTCACTGGGTTTTTGGCTGTATCGAGCTGTAGTTCTAATATCACTCGCCCACTGACTTGAGTGGCTAGTCAAATAGCTTCAGTCATTGACAAATACAGAAAAAGAAGTAAGAGAAATCACACAAAAGGTAAATTAATTACATTTTAAAGCATGTTGGTTTGTAAGTTTTCCTCTTAAATGTTGTTTCAAAATTTAGCATTAGGCTC
The DNA here is from genome assembly GCF_965152235.1 of Eretmochelys imbricata. Taxonomy (NCBI): domain Eukaryota; kingdom Metazoa; phylum Chordata; order Testudines; family Cheloniidae; genus Eretmochelys; species Eretmochelys imbricata. The sequence continues at coordinate 19,800,180 of NC_135588.1, read as the reverse complement.
ATTGTGAGGATTGGTGCTAAGTGTTGAACTCCTAGGCCCAGATTAGGTACCTCTGAGGATCTGGGTCCCAGTGCTAAAGATCCCATTCTTGCTCTACATAGTCTCACTTCTTCTGAGTTACGGTAGGCTGATGCAGTAATGAGTCATTGCTTTGCAACCTCTATAGCAGAGAAGTCAGAAGAACAAGCATTAAATAGCTTTAAGTTTATCCCACTACTTCTAATCACCATCCTACTCTGACTGAATGAGTATCTCACAAGGTTCCTGGAAGGTTTCCTAACATGCAGCTTCGATGCAAATCTAACTGGACCATTTGACTTACAGTGTTGCAATCTCCTCTGAGATGTTGACTTGTGCTTTGATTTTCAGATCCTTCTGAATCTGTTGGTCACAGGCCTGTCTGCAATCTCCCATATATAACTGACCGGGCAATATCTCTACAGGGTATGGCTGAAGAGCATCCAGTTCCTGCACAAGAGAAACAAAAGGATCAATGCAGTTGAAAGAACTGTATATCTATTTGCCTTAATCTTAGTTTGTAAAGTTCTTAAACCTGAATCCTGAGAAGAAATGAACCAGTGCTAAGTTTATGTTCTACACCTACATTCAAACAGAAATGGAGTACATTCATTTAATCAGACAGATATTCTGAAGATCAGAAGTTATCTCTAGACTCAGTCAATGAAATTAACATGGTCACTGCCAATGTGGCCCTGCTGGAATAAAAAAAAGAATAAGAGATAGACTATGTCCTTTGTAATGTAGGGAAGAACACTAGTACCTCAGATTAATTAGAGTTTATTAATTACTTGGTACAATGCCAAATGAAACCACTTGCCAAATGGGACTGGCAGATGTAGTGTGACTGCACAACACAACTCCAACTGATCGTTTCTACCAGAGCACGAAAAATTCTGAGCATAGCTTAGCAGCCTACTATTTGGGCAGCATGAAGGCTAAGGACAAAATTCTGTAGCCATGCCAAGGGTGGAAGGGAAGAGAGTTGAGTAGTGACTGTGCACCAGTGTTCACCACTGAAATGCAGCCCTCACTAGGGTGAGACACAACAGATGTTTGACAGCACAAAGCTGCACTGAACAATAGTTTAGAGAAGGCAGATAGGAGAATGCTGTATCTAACTGTAACTGCCGTGAGAATTGAGGTAGATGGAGTGTCAGGCATCACAAAGAAGCAAAAAAGGGCACAAAAACAATTAATTTTCTCCTTTGCAGCTTGTGTGAAATAGAAGAAGTAACAGAAAGAAAAGACATGTTGCAGTGACGTGTCACTACCTTTTATTTTTTTTTTAAGCCTTGCCCTAGATGTTAAAGTGGGATGCTTATCTCTCATGCCTAAGCAGGCTCCAGTCAGGTTAATATTTGGATAAGAGAACGCTGCTGGAAATAATATAAGTGACTCAATATGTGGCCCTTTTCTCCCTGAGTCAATACTGAAAAAAATGTATCCATTTGCTTTGTGATCCTTTGGGATGAAAGCCATTGCATGTAAGAAGTTACTAAAGACATATTATCATTTAAAAAAAAAAAACAACAGTCACAATTTCCGCCAAACATGTTTACCTGCTATTGTTATAATATCTCAGATGAGGATAACTGAAAGAGATTTGTTTAATCTAACCGCACTTTCCGATTAGTCAGTTTCCTCTGTTGTTTTTGTGAGTTTTTCCCCACAACATCAGGGAGAGAAAAATAGATACTTGTGGTTGTAAAAGAACAAAAATTAGCAGAGGGACTCAGGGGCAAGGGTATTACTTGAAATGACTTTTGACTCCTTTTTTAAAATTGAATAGACAGCAGATTGACAGTGTCCCTTTAATTATTACTAGGGAATTCACTGGAATTAGTTGAATGTACATAGAAAAATTCTGTTTATAGCATGAAAGCCTGGCCCTTCTCTCCAATAATCTCACCTGAGGCATCCAGAATATCTTCTGAGTCCTCAAGAAATGGTAGCACGCAGTGAAGCGCTCATACCCTCCTTTCAGGATGCGGACAGGGTGGCGGGTTAATTGCTCTAAGACTCTGGCACACTGGATGGCAGCCCCTACCTCAGCATCTAAGGACATGGAAAAGCTATTATACACGGTTGCTGCAGGGAATCAGATGCGGGAGAGGGTTATTTCCAACAGGCCCTGAGTACTTGGGGTGAAATCCCGACCCTACTGACATCAGTGGCAAAACTCCCTTTGGCTTCAGTGGGGCCAGGATTTCACCCTGATGTCTGAAGAACCTTGAGAGAGCAGGATTAAAAGCTACAATCACTCTCCAGCCACTGCTGCTGTAAGAAAGCCACTGGGAATGTTTCTGACATTCCCTGTGAACCTCTTTTTCTATTGTCACTTTTTTTATTCCTGTGGGGAACATGTTTTTCTTTCTCTTGCTCCTGTCATAGGTCCAGGTATTATTTTAACTCCTGTTATTCTCTGTGGATCCCCTGCAGTGAGGTACACCTCAGGGAAGTACTGCTATTTTAAAACTAAATAATATTCCTGGTTCTTGGGGTGGCTTTTTCTTTGCCTCATTATGCCACCAAACAAAAGGCAGAGGGGACACAGGGATGTGCCTTGGGAAATTTTCCCATCTTTGATCTTAACATGACCCCAAGTGGGGCTAAAAATAGGGGATGTAGGATGTTTTCCTCCCCAGACTCATCTCTGATTGCCTTCAGCTGTATCTACTTTAGAAGCAGTTAACTTAGCACAATGGAAATCTGATTCTGGTTCTCCATCGCATTCCATTTTTCATGTCTCATTGGAGATGATTTTCTCTGCAATAAAACTCTGAAATAAGGTCCCATTTTAGTGTGTACCTAATGAGACTATTCCTGTGAGCAAGTTATGCATGTACCTAAATGTCTGTAGGATTGGCTCTTAGATTTAGAACAGGAGTCTCAATCAGACCGTTTCAAATCAAATTACATGTTTAGAACAACGTACCACAGATACAGAAGAAAAAAAATCAATGAGCTTGATGCAAAGATGAAGGCTTTACATTTTCCAGTGCCTAATGATTTAGTGTATCAATTCTGGGGTGCCCAAGTTGAGACACCATAAAGGTATCTGAATTTCAGAAAGTGCCGAGCACCCGCTCTCTGAAAATCAGGTCTCTTTAAGAAGTCTCAAGTTGAAGCACTCCAAATTGTTTGTCACTTTTGAACATCTAGGCCCAATGATTTTCCTGTACAGAATGGGAGCCCTAAGCCTTTTATTCCATAATGACCTCTGAGCAGACAGGCCATTGCAGAATCAAGGCCTAAAGCTCTGATTGGAGCATATACCAAAGGCAAGGTACGGGTTTGTTCACTTCTTAGGCCTGGTCTACACTAGGAAATTAGGCCAGGATACTGACATCGCTCAGGGGTGTGAAAAACCACACTGTGCTGCTGCATGCGTAGACAAGACTTTCGTTAGGTTTTCTGGAAAAGTTTATCCAGAAAATAGCAACTAGCTGGCTTTTCAGAATTCACAAAGCTACTTTTAAGAAATTAGCAGTTGAAATGTCAACTTTCTTAGCTTTGTCACTTTCAAACTAATGCCTGAAACAAGGTGAAATGTGCACAAAGTGGTTCATATCCTCTTAAAAACATCTGTATTTGCAAAATACTTCTATGCTAACTAGAACTGTTATCGCAACACTGGATAACGGGGGGCAGGGGAGATCTAGAAGCCAGGGCTGTGATTCTGCAATGAGCTGCCATGTCACTACAAGTTCAGGGTCTAAAAGGTAATCTGCCATTTGGGAAAAAATAATTTCAATGTTTCCTGGTATCTTTAAATGAACTCAACAGATGCACAAAGCTATCAGTGCCACGATCTGCATTTTATTCTCTGGGTTTCCAGACCTAAGCATTTGCCACAGAACTTCATCTAATTACTACTCTCATTAAAAGTAAGTCCTATTTTTGTTACTATGATAATGCAAATTCTTCTTTTTTTTTATCCTGAGCTTACTAACAAAAAGAAAGAACTCACTTTGTGAACATGAAGAACTGGATTTAGATCTTGAGGTCTCTGAGGCAGCTTTAGTCCCTAAAAAAGCAATAAATAAACGAACTCAACCCCAGCTGAACTGGGAAAAATAGCCTATTTTCCACTGAAATAATTTTGAAAGTAAAGTGTTCACACATATTAGAAGAGGAGCCAGCCTAGACCCAGGGACCGTGAAAGAAAATCTAGATTTAGAAAGCCTAGAATAGAACATGTGAAATATTATGCCAGACAGAGGCTTATTGATGGTATTTACCAAAATAAAGGCTGTGCACTTAAATATTCTTGTCATGTTATTTGAAACAGCAGTAAGGTAACAAAGGCAAATGAGGAATGAGAGGCATTCACATACCAAGGTGGTGAGCTTGATAGAAGAGAACAGAATACAGCTGAATTGTGAGCTGTAGTAAGAATCTCTTGCTAGCCAGTAAACATACCCTTTTCATCCTTCTCCTTCTCCTCATAATCATCATAATAGGTATCATCCAAAAAGCTGGTTTTGCCATCATACACGACACAATATTTGACACACTCCAGCTCAACTGATTCAGGTACCAGATATTCCCCCATAGGATTCTAGCAAAACCACAAAAGAATCTTATTAGGAGGGGGACTGCATTTTTCCTCATGGAACTATCCCTAGCAATTTCTTCCAAATTACCATTGTACCTTAGTTTGAAGAAAGTGGGCAGAATTCAGAAGTGATGTAATTTACATGTCAGCAAGTGGGTCTGGGTCTAAGTTTATGGGAGAGCTAGGGTGGTGTGTAACTTATATGCCGAGGAACTGCAAGAAGATGTAAGCTACACCAACTCATTCCTGATTCACTGTTGCCTTTCACCCTGAGCAATCATTTACACCAATGTAAAGTGGGTATAACTACTTCAGAATGGTAGCGATTTACATCTACATTGCACGACTGTAAATGCAAAGCAGTGGACAGTGTGGCCTCCTCAGAGTCACCCCTTTGTTTCCTCCTGTCCTTTGAGCATCAGCTTTTCCCCCCAGATCTCTGAATGTGTTTCCCCCTAAGTTAGCAGCCTCCAGCCCTGCAGTATTTATTTATCACTACAATGGTCACCATGGAACTATTTTAGACCAGCTCAACTGTTCCTATTTTCTTGAAATCTTCACCTGTAATTTTTATTGAATGCAGTGATGTTTACCAGTGAAGGCACTTAAGGCTGCGATTTGCAAAGCCACCTAAGGGAGTTAGAAGCACAGTTCCCATTAATAGGACTTGTGTAAATAACTCCTTTAGGTGAATCCCTTAGAGATGGAAAATACCTAGAAGGTCACTTTGTCGGCTTACCTGCCAATACAGTAGATTTTTGAATGCTTTGTCCTCTCTAATGTTAGACATCTCAAGCAATGAGGGTTTCCCCTCAGCCCTTTGTTAGACAACTCTGCAGTGTAATAGCTCTTATTGCTGGAATATTCTTCCTGATATTCAATTTCAATGTCTCCCTTCTTTAGGCTACTATAATCTCACTTTCCCTCTTTTCTACCCTAATCTGCATCAACTCTTGTGGGATAACTTAAACGTTCCAGAATCAGGCAGGGGAGTTCCTCATCCTTTTCGGCTAATTCTATCTCGTTGCTAAATGCTAAATCCTAGACTCATTAGTGTGTGTGTCTCATTAATGATCCAGAGCATTCACCCCTGCTGGAACACAGGGATACAAAAGTGTTCTCTTCCCATGACAGCAAGGGCTGCTGTGCCTGAGAAAGATACCCCCCTGAGAAGCCTAAGTGGTGTTTACACTGCTACTTTCTGGAGGAGGGGCAGCTTTAGCTTGCTGTCAGCTCCCTGGAGCCCTTATGGTGACACTGACCAGGTGATATGCTCATTAGTGTACCCCTCTCCCCCCAACCAGAACAGAAGGTCATGGACAGCACACATGAATGACAAACCCACTTGAAACCACAACTTACCTGTTTAACCCTTCTTGCTGTAATCACATGGCTTTCATTGTACTCATGCTTTGTACGGGCATCTGAAAATAACAACGAAGATTGTGTGAATGGCTTACATAGTGTCTTCAAGACAGAATCCTGCTCCTAATGAAGCCAATGGCAGTTTAGATTGCAAAGAGCTCTACAAATCTTACAACTAGATACCCATCACCAAAATACAGATTGTAAACATTTCTTCATGGGATTCCATGTTTATTGTGCCTATTGACTTTCAGATTAAATGTCTCCGTTTGCAAGCAAAACAATATTTTTTCAAGATGTCAGCTTTATGAATTTAACCTGGGGTCTGAAAATCAAGCTGCATTATTTCCTTCTCATATTTCATCACTGAAATTCTGCAGATTTCTGCAGGACCAAAGATTCTGCAGGACCAAAGTCTGCAGTCCTTGCATGGAGATTGCATAAATGTAATACAGGGCAGAATTTGGTGCTGCAACTGGAATTTAGCAAACAATTCTATTGATGATGCAAAAGCCAGACCAGTATCCAGCAATTTCTCCCATAACTCTATTCCTCTACTGTGCTAACCCAAATAATAGTTACAATTTATTTTGTTATTACATTAAATAGATATGATGGAACACACCCAGAGAGCAAGTGTGTAGAGTATGTAGGTGCCATTTTAATGTGACCACTTTTATAATATGGCAACATTAAAACAATGTCTATGAAAAATTTCTAAACGAATCAGTAGTTCCTATTATAAAATAATATAACTCATTAACATTTATATAGCACTTCATGTGTTCAAAGCATCGTTCAAACATTAACTAATTATTCCTCCCAACAACTCTGTGAGGAAGGCAATATTATCAGGCAAAATTAATCCCAGGTGTAATTAAATGGATTTACGCCAGGTATGGATTTGGCCCATTATCACCATTTGACTGAGGGGAAATTGACTGAGAGCCAATTCAGAGATGATATAAAAGGTGTTGTAAGTTACACACAGGTAAGGTACAGGAGGGATAGCTCAGTGGCTTTAGCTTTGGCCTGCTAAACCCAAGGTTGTGAGTTCAAGCCTTGAGGGGGCCATTTAGGGATCTGGGCCAAAAATCAGGAATTGGTCCTGCTTTGAGCAGGGGGCTGGACGCGATGACCTCCTGAGATCCCTTCTAACCCTGATATTTTATGATACTAAGGTGACTGAAGGGTGTTTAACGTGGTGTAATTTACATGCTGACAGGGTGGGACTGGAGAGTGGTGTGTCAGAGAAAGCAAATAATACAAATCGGCAACAAAGCCGGAGGTGTCTGCTTTCCTGTTACTTGCTTTTCCTGTTATACCCCTTTCTTCCACCCCCCACAGCAAGTAAGTTACACCTACTTAAAGGCACGCAATTAACACTTTCATTTACACCATTTCTAAATTTAGTCCAGAGAGATTAAGTGGACAGCAGCAGAGCAAGCAGTGGACTCAGCATTTTCCCGGATTCCAGACACATGCTCAGTCCTCAAGACAATGGTGCCTCTTCTAAGGCTATGTCTGCACTGCAAATAAAGGTATATTTATTACATTAAGACACCTATTCTGAGAAAGCCACCTCAATGTGAAATCCTAGTGGACACAAGTCAACTCCTGTGTCTTGTCTCAGCTAGGCTTTCACATTGAGATGCTTATCTCCAAATAATTATCTCACTGTAAAACACATCTATATTTGTAGTGAAGACATAGCCGAAGATAAATAGTCTCCCAAATTCTAATAAAAGATGCAGCTACAAAGTAAAATACTAACTGCTATACATAAAATCACAGTGACTCACAAAGACCTCTGGGCACCATACAATCATATGATACTAATGGTTCAAACAGGAATGAGAGACCTATCCCTGTTGCCCTGAACCTTGTACAGTCATTTTACAAAGGGCCTGATTCAACTCATATAATGTCTTCTGCAGTTTCCACAGTATGCATCCGATGAAGTGAGCTGTAGCTCACGAAAGCTTATGCTCAAATAAATTGGTTAGTCTCTAAGGTGCCACAATACTCCTTTTCTTTTTGCGAATACAGACTAACACGGCTGTTACTCTGAAACTCCCATTACAGTTACTAGGCATCTTTTCACTGACTTTTATGGCAGTTGGGTCACTCCCAAAGCATATACAAAGTTTTCCAACAATCTAGTCCCAATAATTAAACAAAAGAATGACCTGTATGACAAATTGCACAACAAAAATACACATCAACACTCTCATTAGCTTACCCAGTAAACAGAGATAGTTAGGCTCAGTTAACCTGGAGAGCTTCGTGGACTGGTTCAAGATGTTGTAAAGCTCTATGGGCTCACAGAGAACCAACCCTGCCATTTTACTTGATGGAAATAATAATTAAAGAGTCAATACATTCTTAAAAAGTGAGTTCTTGCAAAATAACCAAGCTAACATGAAGAATTTACTTTTTATTCATCCCAACTCATCTATGAATGAAAACAATAGCTTTGAGCCCAAGCTTGAGTCCTTAAATCCTTGCCTTCATAAGGGATATTTGCTCCATGAGAACTGCAAGATCAGACTTTTTAAAATATAGGTCAGAATTCAATCTAAAAAAATCTAATTTAAATAGTGAAATATAAAAATGGAATATAATGTACATTGTACAGAGCATCCAAACCTGTGCACATCACTCAGATATGAAACGAACAAGGACAGATCCTATTGCCTAAAATCATACAGACTAACACAGCTGCTACTCTGAAACATTTCTTAAAATTGTTTTCTTGGAGAAAAAAAATCCATGTTCAGTATTTCTATATTTAGGGACTGAGTGGTGCTGAGGCTGACTCCACTGGCAGATGTAGGAGCTCAGCATTTCACAGGATTGGGGCCATGGTCATTAACAATTTATTTCTCAGTAATTTAGAAACATGTGTTTCCCAAGTGTCTGTGTTGTTAGGAAACATAATAGATAGACACCACTCCTGCTGGCACTGGGAGACGGAAAAGCCTGAGATCTTCCTCTGACCAGATCCAACCTTCCCCGCCCACCATCCCCTTGGAGTTTCTCTTTATATTTTGTAAAAATATATGACATCAAATTTCAATTAATACAAAATAGTACTCTGTTCAATGCCACTTCCATGGAGTGTGTAGCAGTAGTACCCAGGGTGTCTGTTGCTATGGCATCAGTTGCCATGGCACCTATCACACCTGTGGCATCCGTTGCCATGGCACCCATGGAGCTTTATTAGCATGACACCTGTGGCATCCGTTGCCATGGCACCTAACACGCCTGTGGCATCCGTTGCCATGGCACCTGTGGCATTTGCTGCCATGGCACCCATGGAGGTCTGTTGTCATGACACCCGCGGCCCCTGCAGCTGTGCCCCCTGTGGTACCCATTATGACTGTCCAGATCGCGCTAGCTCAGGCGGGGTCTTGAAAGCCCTGGGCCCAGCCCCACTCCCAGCTCACCTCCCGGTTGCTACGCAGCGACGCTCGGCCGTAACCAAGGCTGACGTCAGTTGGGGACCACCCCTTGCCCAGCTCTCGCGATCCTTTGGTGGGCGCAGTCTCGCCCGGGCGCGCCTTGAGCGGCAAATCTCGCGGGGCTTGGGGCTGGCTCTCTCGCGTTGCCCGGAGGCCGGAGTCGCGGGGGCGGAGGTGATCTCGCGGTGCTGCCTGTGGTGGAGGTCGTTGGAGTCACCGTCCCGGGCCCGTCATGCTGCTCTCCCGCCTCAGCGGCCCCGCCGCCGCGCTCCGCAGGGGGATCGCCACCTCGGCCCAGGTACCGGCCGGGCGCGGGCCCGAGGCCTGCCCCGCGCGCCCCCTCCCGGGCCCCGCGCTCCCTTCCCCTCCCCCCGCTCCCGCGCGCTCCGCTCCCCTTCCCCCCCCGCCCCCGCGCGCTCCCCGCCCCCGCGCTGCCCCGCACGCTTCCGCCCGGCTCTGCGCCGTCCCGCGCGCTCCCCTGCGCGGGCGGGCTGCGCTTTGCTCTGCGCCAGGGGAGCGTCGCCGCGCTGCTCTTCAGTCCCTGCCCCGCCCCGGGACCCGACTGCTTGGGGTGAAATGGGGAGGGGGGTCCCCGCGCGGGGCCTTCCACCACGAGCACCCCCCCCTTCGGCCAGGCGGCCCCACCTGGGAGCCTTGGCTGTAGGGCAGCCCCCTCCCCCGCTCCAGATGGGGGGGAATTGAAGCGCAGCCCGGGGTGTGACTGCCCCAAGGTCACACCGCACATCCCAGCCCTGACTGCCTTTGACTTGCCCTGGCTGCGAGGCCACGCTCCCCCGAGATCAGCCAGTCGCTTCTCCACCCCCTTTCCCCTTTACACGGGGTCGCGGGTGCCAGCGATTCTTCCCCGCTCCTTGCGGCCCCTGGCCTGAGCTTGTAGGTTTTAGGCGTCAGGCATTTTTCTTTTCAAATGCCTCTTGACAGTCCTTCCATCGCCTCTTTGGTCTTGCTCATCCTTTTTTGCTGTCCTCCTTCCCATGCTTCCTTGTTGCTTTACTCCTGTTCCTGTCCTATGTCCAGCCTACCTTAGGCGTGTGCTCTCCCGCCTGTCTCCTGTGGGACAAATCAGATGTGTTGAAATGGGGTCTTTTCCGTTTAACTCTACTATGCCCATGGCACGTGTAGTCAGTTACGGTGTTACACGCTGCTTGTTAAATTTAATGCTTACGTTTGAATGACGAATGTTAACTTGAGAGACAAGGTGGATGACAGAAAGAGGAGGTAATACCTTTTCTTGGACCAACTGTGGTCCAATAAACCTCTGTGTGGCTCAAAAGCTTCTCTGTCATCAACAGAAGTTGCTGCAATAAAAAATATTACCTCATTCACCTTGCCTTGCTGATATTCTGGGACCAGCATGGTTGCAACAACACTGCAACCAAGTATTACCTTATTTAAGTTGGATCGCCTGTTAAATAGTTACTACAAACAACAAAACAGGCTAGACATGGGGTAGCAACCCTGAAATACTGGAGTGAAAGGTGGGGCATATTGGACATCTTTAGGTGTCCAGCAACACAAATAGTTGAAGGTATTAATTTTGTGACACTGGGCCACAAAATAAACATGCCATTCTGCTTCTCTATCCTTTTGGCTATTCACTTCTGATCAGGACAGAAATGGTCTCTTATTGGTCAGATGTAGCTAGTAATCAGCAGGTGTGTGGCGACTAAATATTGACAACATTTTAATGGAGCTGAGAGGTAGTAGATTGGTATTGATTACATCAATCCTTTCCTGAACATAAGTATTGAATTGTTTCAAAGTAATGATGGGAATTAAGGGTGGAGGCTGCCGATTAAATCTGTTTAAGTCAATTTATGCATGAAATTTGGTCTTTGTTATGGGGGGAAGACTAGCATTCTATTGCCTTCTATCTTAAGTAAATAATTTCTCAGTGGTGAAGTGTTCATTTAAGAGGACTATGTCTTAATTGCAAGAGACTATAAAGCTGATTGTGTAAAGGGGACGACTAATAGAAACATTCAGACATACTTAGAAATGAACTCACTGCCTATTAATTTTCTCATGACTTCAAGTCATTTAAGAGATTTATAAGACTTCTTACCCTAAGTGTGATTTCAAACAATGCAGACTTGAGGTTCATTGGTCGCTTCATAGCAGTACACTGCCTATGACCATTGCTAGATTTTGATCTCTGTGGGAGAGAGCATTTATGCAGAATTTTACTTTCTCCAGTAACAAGCAGGCTGGATTACTGCCAAAGTGAATCCACGTTTTGATAAATAGTCTAATTACTGTTTTGTCACAGTGATATAGTCTTCCCCCTTTAAAGATGGAGCCACTTAAACAGATTTTTCAAAGGGATTGAAGAGTTCAGGGGCCCAATTCCCATTGATTCTTAGTGGGATTTGGGCTCCCAATTCCTTTGGGCCCATTTGAAAATCCCAGCTTTAAACATTAGTCATTAAAGCTATATGATTTATATACTGAGTCAGTACATTCATTTTAAAGGGGCACTGATTCCAATGTACCTTAGCAAGATAATTCTATCAGTAAAATAAACTTTCTTCTATTAAACTTCAGCTGCATTTAATTTTCCTTCTAAAAATACGAACAGTATTTTACGAGGCAGTGCAGAGGTGAGAATGCAAAACTTCGTTTTCGGCAGCCCTTTTACGAGTCAGAAACTACCTCTGAAAAATGCAGCAGGTAACCTAGTCTAAACAATAAGTATTAATGCATATTCACTCTCTGCAATCTAAGTGGATAGAGTTCTTAATCAGGAACTAAGAGCAGAATTCTGCATGGCAAGAGCGAACTACTAAAAATAGTATCTTCTGTATAATTCAAATTTCTGTTTTCAAGCAGTAGTGCTAAGCACACTCATTCAAGAAATCTATTCAAAGACTTGCGCTCCACTTTTATGCTAACCCATGCAGCCTGATAGCTGGTTAGGAGCATACCTTTGTGTGTTCATGTACTGCTTGTTAAAGGCTCAAAATTGTCAATCAGGCATAGTAAAGGTCCTCTAGTCACACAAGATGGTACAGCAAGGCCATACGAGTGTTCTCTCTCACTGCTCTCTACCAGTGTGTCTTCATCCTGATCTAGTGCTGTCAGATGGCAGTTCAGTTGCACGAGTTGGGTTTCATCAACTAGCCATCTGTTGTCGCGGATAGAGGCTTCATAACGAGTCACCGGACCATGCCATTTTAACGCTGCAGTTAAGTGGTTCCTGCCACTCCAGTAGAGACAGTGACGCGCCGCTTGTTTGCGAACACATGAATTTAGCAGCCACATTTCCGGATTTTTCTCCACTGCATTGTTAACTTGAACTATAACTCAAGTTTTGCCCCTAACGCACCTCCTGTCCACAAACGCATCTATTTTGATTGTGGTGCTTTAAGCTAGAGCTAGCTGGCCTGTTATGGAGGGCGGGTTGAAGCCCAAATGCTGCTAACACTAGAGCTAGTAATGCAGTGGAGATGCAGCAGCTCAAGATACAACTCATCAGCTGCTAATCGAATAAGTAGCTGGAACGTCCTGCAGCATGGTCACTCACTCAGCTAGCTTAGGAGGAAAGCAGATTCTTTCTTCTCATATTGACGACTAAAACTGGAATAGCCACAGAATTGTGTTTCCCTACAAAACCAGAAGGTAGACCTACCAAATTCACAGTCCATTTTGGTCAATTTCATGGCCACGGGATTTTAAAAATCATAAATGTAATGATTTCAGGTATTTAAATGTGAAATTTCACAGTGTTGTTATTGTAGGAGTGTTGTGTGGGGGTGTGTGTTTGGGGTTCCCCAATTTGAGAAATGTTAGTCTTCTCCCGTCAAATCTGTATAGTATAGGGTAAAAGCACACAAAAGACCAGATTTCACGGTTGTTTTTTTCATGGTCTTGAATTTGGTAGGGCACTACTCCTAGCAGAGTTCTGGATGGCATTTGCCATGTTGGGGGTGGGGGGGGGCGGGGGAGGGAATCTCCAAATTGAGAGACAATTGTTTATTTGATTCTTTCCTTACTGAAAAGAATCCAGCTTTGAAGAAGCATGCATCTCTTAAATGTTTGTCTTGTCTCTCCAAAGACTTGCAACTGATATTCCCTTTAAGAAATTATGTCTTCCATAAGAATTTAGTTTTGAATCCAGTTTGCCCACTGTCTGGTTTAAAACAAAACTAAACTTAGACAAATAGAGCTCTTCAAAAATCAGTAGCAAAAAAGTGTGATGAAGGCTCCAAAGCCATTACTGAGTAACTACTAAAAACCATCTGTGTCCTTCTTTCTTTTCTCCTCAGAGCAATGCTAAAGTGGCAGTGCTTGGTGCCTCTGGAGGGATTGGCCAACCTCTTTCCCTTCTACTGAAGAATAGCCCCTTAGTGAGCCACCTCAGCCTATATGATATTGCTCACACCCCTGGCGTTGCAGCTGACCTCAGCCACATTGAGACAAGAGCCAATGTCAAAGGTATCGTAAGTCGTTGTAAATTATCTGAGGCACGTTACTGTGCGCACAACGGTCCTAGCTTGAAATGATTCTTAAATGTATTATGTGTAGGCTACACACCAATATTACTGTATATGAAGTGGGGAACTACTTGTCCTTTATAAATTAAATTCCTGTTAACTTGAAACTAAAACTGGAAATGGCTTATTTCTCCGAATAACTTCTCAGAACAAGATTTAGTTAAATAGATCAGCTGCTGCTGAGATGGTCAGAACATCTTTAGCTACTTTTTCACTTTTTTTTTTGTCCACTGAAAAACTATTTATGGCTAATGTGAAATTTCACACTGGCTACCAGAATAAATTCAGTAAAAATTGAGACATTTGATCATAGACTTTAGCTAGCAGCTGTATTTTCTTTCTTCCATAAATTCAGAACTTTGTAGGAAAAACCGGTTACCATAGTAGCTCTTTGAGATAGCCTGTCTGAATCTACACTTCTAGAATGCATCTCCCGAGGATGTGGCTTGGTATAGGCAATCTCAAAGAAAAATTCTATCTAAACTTTCACTTTTATGATATATTTACTCTTCTGGTTTCCATTTCATTTATAGGGTCTGTTATCAAGAGAAAGTTTTGCTTGGTGCTTGATAGGAGGCATAGGGATTTGTTTTGATTCATGGAATATAATTACAAACATTTCTTCTGAGGACAGAGGTATTTGCATATTAGATTGTTTGAGTCCCTCTAGTAAAACTTAGCCATTCTCATTCTAAGGGATGAAATTAATATTGAAGAAGGTAAAGGCTACATTAAAAATTAACATGGATATCCTTAAACATACAGTTTCATACACTACTAAATTTGATTTGGACAGTTTAATCTTTCACTGGAACAGTAACCGCATAGTTACCTGGATCTTCCATTGCAGGTTTTATTGGATCTGAGCAGTTGCCAGACTGTTTGAAGGGCTGTGAAGTTGTAGTTATTCCTGCAGGAGTCCCTAGAAAACCAGGTAGGTCTTAATTTTATTGAATGTAGCACTCTAAAATGTTTGGATTATTGTGGTAAGGTCTGAAATGCTACACCATTACTTATGTCTTGAGTCTGCAAGTCCCTCAGAAGATCATCTTCGGTTTAGAGCACTGGATGGACTCTAACATTTGGGGTCTGTTTCTGGCTGTGCCATAGAATTCCTGTGAGACATTAGACAATCTTTCTGTTTCCTGGTTCCTCATCTGTAAAAGGGAGATACACACTTGCAAGGTAGGCAAGTATTTAATGAATTATTGAATATATGAGGCACTCATGCTAGAGTTATAAGCATCATAGAAAAGCCCATAAAGGCTTCATGCTGAAAGTAGTACTGATGGATGTTCCAGGAACAAAACTTCATTTTATCCTGCTGTTAACTGGGACTAGAGACCAATCTTGGGAGTATAAAATTAATGTAGTACTGACATTTTTATACTACTGTCCCTTCTGAGGATCTGAGAACTGTACAAATGTTAATGAAGCTTCACAACACCCTTGTGATGTATTACCTGAATTTTACAAATGAGTGGAAATTGCTTTTTGTTTGTTGGTGTTTGTTGTTTTTTTTGTTCCTAAGGTCATACAGGGAGTCTATTTCCCAACTCTGCTATATAAATCCAGACTTCTTGACTTTAAATCTTGTTCTTAAACTATTGTGTTAGGAATGTAACCAATAGTGTGGAAGAACATAAGAATGGCCATACTGGGTCAGATCAATGGTCCATCTAGCCAATTACCCTGTGTTCTGACAGTGGCCAGTGCCAGATGCTTCAGAGGGAACAAAAAGAACAGGGCAATTATTGAGTGATCCATCCCCTGTTGTCCAGTCCTGGCTTCTGGCAGTCAGAGGATTAAGGGCACCCAGGGCATGGGGTTTCGTTCTGTTACCATCTTGGCTAATAGCCATTGATGGACCTATCCTCCAGGAACTTATCCAATTCTTTTTTTTAACCCAGTTATACTTTTGGCCTTCACAGAGAGGACTGTGGCACCCATACAATGAGCAGAGTATCCATATTTGACAGTTAATGACAAGATACTACAGTGATAAGGGCCTTTTAAGTCCCCAGGCCAGTAACTAGTCAAGCATATTTGAGGAGTGAGAAGTTTAGGATAAGTCTACACTGTGGAGATTACCAGCAGAACTACACTGTCGTAGCTATGCTGACATAACCCTGTAGCGTAGAGACAACCTGCACTAGTAGAATGGATTTTTCCATTGCTGTAGGAATACCATCTGTCCAAGCCATCTATGCTGCGAGTTAGGTTGGCATAGCTACATCGGTCAGGAGTGTGGACTTTTCACACCCCTGACCAGTGTAGCTATGTTGTGCTAACTTTTAAGTGTTTACCAGGCCTAAGTGTCTTACTAGCAGAAGCTAGTTGTAAGGGATAACCTTGACACTAGCCTTGGAGGACATGAATTGCCTTCTCAGAAGTGGAGAGTCTCCAGCCAGGAGAAGTAGGAAAGAATTCGGTGGGGTCTAATACAACACTGATCCCTCCTGGTGTTATGATGGGGTAGGATGTGCTCACATTTCTAACCACTGTAATGGGAACAACTTGGTTAACTTCTGGAATGATATTCAATTTGTTGATTCCCAGGTATGACCCGTGATGACCTGTTCAATACCAACGCTACCATTGTTGCGAATTTGACGTCTGCGTGTGCCAAGCACTGTCCAGAAGCCATGATCTGCATTATTGCTAACCCGGTAAACATTAATGTCTGGGAGAGTCTGAATACATAACGAAGCCAAGGGACTAGCAGCGTTAGTTAACTGACTGTATTAACAAGCCAAGAATTAATGTAGTACCACCCTTATTAACAGATTTTCCAATCTTGTTGTGACTGAAAACAAATTGGCTAGAGCTAGATTTCCAAGTTCATGTTTAAGTCCTGTGAATATGACCAGTTCCATAGGCATAAAATGGTGTAGCAGTCCTAAACCAATAGCATGCAGTACACCCACAAGAGACAGCTACACAGGATTTGTGTCTACCAGTAAATTAGTCTGCTTAGAAGCTTTGGTTCTTTAACATGCAGCCTTTCATAACATGAATGAACCAGTGAGCGTCTTGATCCACGCTTGCTGAAGCGTTATTTCAGCCAGTCTAAGTTCTGCTCTTCAGTTTAGTTATCGACAAAGACTTTGAATAAATTTTTGTTTGCTGAATGCGTTTAACACAGGAAAACTGCACACTAGTATGTACAGAGGTATTTGAGCACTACTGTCAGCTTGCTTGTGTAATAAAATTGTGATGGTACGGTAGAAATGACATCATAGGTATGGTAAAGAGGCTCACTCTACCATGTTAGTGAGGTCTGTTTATATTTTTCTCTAAACAAAAGCTCAGTTTTGTAACTATTAGTTTGTTTGATATTTACCTGGTAAGGGTTTGTAAGTCTGTTAAAACTTAAGAGCTACCAAAAAGTATTAGTGGGGTAATGCATGCCTACCTGCTTTTCAATTATAGGTAAATTCTACCATCCCAATAACCTCTGAACTTTTTAAGAAGCATGGGGTTTATAATCCGAACAGAATCTTTGGTGTTACCACACTGGACATTGTCAGAGCAAATACTTTTGTGGCTGAACTAAAGGTAGGTTGTAATCTTCCTGCTTCAATAGATTTGTCGCTATGAACCTTTACCATTCATGTTAGCAATGCTCTGTCATAAATCATGAGTGAACAGAGCCAAGTGGTCTCAGATTCCCCAAGACCTGGAGGATAAGGGGACATGTTTTACTATTTCCAGTCTTTGGATAGTCTAAGGATAGGGTCTCTGTCCTTCACAGTGCAGTTGTCGTCAGAAGAGAATTTCATAGCTGCAGCTTGAGTCTGAGCCACATGTTTACCTTACTGACAGTGGCATTTTCACTCCTGCTAGTGCTAGAGTCCAATGCAACTGTGGAAGAGTGAGCTGGTTTCTGACATGCCCCACTGAGCAACAGACTTGTTACAGGATGTTGTCTCGTGGGATAACAGCTTGATTTTCATACGCAGGGTGGAGTTTGTAGTGCTAGCCTTTCAGTTCATTTATAAAAGCCTAGTGAGAGTAAGTTCACCGGGATAACAAACATAGATTTCTATGATGTGGTTTTAATTCATTCTTCAGAACATGACTAGACTTTAAACCGCTTGCATTCTTCTACACCATGTAGCATTACATTGCAGGTGTCTGATTAAATGTCCAGGATAGAAGGGCACACTGTGTCTAAAGGCATACTGCTTTTCTTGCCCAGACGCTTTTAAAAATAATTGCTAAAGCCATGAGTTTTCCTGCAGGGCTTAGATCCAGCTCGAGTAAACGTTCCCGTTATTGGTGGCCATGCAGGGAAGACTATCATTCCTCTGATCTCTCAGGTATGTTACAGTAAATACCCAATGTATGGAAATGTTCTTTCTTCCCCCCACTCCCATTCAGTATTGCATTAGTGTTCATCTGAAATGCTGTTGCTGATGTCTCTTTCCAGTTATCTGTGTGTGCTCATTCACAAGGGACTGTGCTGTATGATTGGAAATTTATTCTGCACACTTCCAAAGTCCTAAACCTAAAATTCTTCTGACTTTTAAATCGCCATAAACTTATGTGGCATTTGAGAGTAAGACCCTTTTCCTCAAGGAGCTTTTAGTCTAAGATAGACAAGAGCGTGGCACATCTGTTTAGGGAAGAGAGCTGAGAGAGATCATTAGTACCTGCATTTGTGAAATTCACTGTGTTGTGTACACTTCACAACCGTAAATGAGTTAAGCGGCATCCACCTCTGAGAAATGTCAGTAACTGAAGCGCAGAGATGAAATGAACGGCCGACGGTTGTACTGGGAGTCTTTGGGCAGCAATGAGAAGAAAACCCACATCTGACTCCCAGTCCTGTGCCTGAAACACAAGACTTTGAAAAAAGGGAAGGAAGGAATCCTGGAAGTGGGTTGTTGCAAGGATAAGAGATGTGTGATAGATGAGTGCTAACAAGACATGATGGGGAACAGTAAGGAGAGAGGGCTTGGAATGGGAGGAATTATACTCAAGTGTAAGTGAGGAGTGTGATTATATGGAGCTAGGAAGGGAAGGTCCAGGATCTTGAGTTTGATGTAGTAAAAGGAGGAAACTAGTAAAGGGGTGGGTGCCAAAATGACTGGAAAAGATTATTTTAGCAATGCGAGGAGCACATTTGTTAATGGTTGGTGTGGATGATGCCATAGTAAACAGAGGACTTTAAGTGTTCACAATCCTTGTAAACACCAGCAGCAGACGAGGTTCTCAGCAGTGTGTATCCAGAGACTTTTCCTTGAGGTAATCCCCTGTGCTAGAGGTGTGGAAACCATTAGTGACTCAGGCCTGCACAACATGCGGCCCCCGTGGTCTCACTGTGCGGCCCGCGGGGGGTGAGTAGGCAAGTGGCGGGGTGGGGCAAGCCAATGGCTGGCTGGCGGGCAGGCGGGGTGGTGAAGAGGCCAGTGGCTGGGGGGAAGGTGAGCTGGCGGCGGGGGATGGGGGCTGAGGAGGCAAGCCGGGGAGGGTGGGGGGATGATGAGCTGAGCGGGCAATGGCGGCAGGAGTGGGTGGGGAAACCTCAGTACGCTCCCTGCTCCGGGGAGGAGGAGGAGAAGAGGAGGGAGCGTGGCCTTGGGGAAGGGGCTGGAATCAGGGCATATCCCCTCCAGCCCCTGCCGTGAGCACCCCCATAACCCCAGCCCACCCTGACCCCTGAACCCCCCTCACACACACCCAGCCCCCTGCACCCCCTTCACGCCCCCCCTGCCCTGACCCCTGCACCCCCACACACACACTCAGCCCCCTGCCCTGACCCCTGCACCCCCCCACACCCAGCGGGGTGGCACTGGGGAAGGAGGGTTTGTTTCCGCGGGGCAGGTGGTTTGCGGGGGAAGGTGTTTCCGCGGGGCCAGGGGGTTTCGGCCCTCAGCTGTTTTTCTTTGGAGTAATATGGCCCTTGCCGCTTTACGAGTTGTGCAGGCCTGCATTAGTGTATAGCTTTGAGAAGTCAAAAGCCTACTATGCACATTATTTGAAGGGAGTCTGTCTGGTGAAAGAGGCTGCAAGATGGATCTGCTGGGTTCTCTTCCTAGTTCTACCATTAAGTGGCAGTTTGACCTTGGGCAAATCACTTGGTGTGATCTAGCTCTATTTATAGTCAATGAGAGCTTCTCTGTTGGCTCTGATGGCAACTGGATCAGGCTACATAATGGCTCTGCCTATCTTGGAAATGGGGATACGTGTCTGCCTGCTTTGAAGCACTTCGACTATGCGCTGATGAAAATTGCTATAGGAATATAAAAAATACTGTGTGGGTATTTAGGCCTCTAAAGCATTATAATGAATGCGAAAGAATGTTGAGATTTACTGATAACTGATACCTTTCCATTTTAGTGTACACCAAAAGTGGAGTTCCCTCAGGATCAATTGGAAACGCTTACGGGGAGAATTCAGGAGGCTGGTACTGAAGTTGTGAAAGCTAAAGCAGGAGCAGGTTGGTTCTTGGAAACTGTTTTGAGTCTGTTGTTTGACCAGTTCCGAGGGCGAGCAGTACTCTTCTGTTCCAGAATAGACTGGAAACTACAGGGCAATGTAATGCATTGGTGTTTACAAATCTGTGCAAATGGGTTAGTGCTGCCAATGGCATGCTTAGAAGCAATTCAGTCTTTAAGGTGGGATTAAACAGTAACCTACTGTATGGAATCTATTACTGTGCAACAACCCTCGTCACCAGCAAATTAAATGGGTCAAACACATACCACTAAAATGGCATGCCAGTGGCCAAAAGTTACTGTTTAGTGTTCGATTCAGGGCTTTTGATCTTGTGCTATGACATCCCTTGGACTTGACGAGTGTACAGTTAATTACGAACAGTTAAGCACAACTCTTGCCCTTTACTGCTCCCTTCTGCTATACAGCTCTTCTTTATTTAAAAAAGACACACAACTTGCTTATCTCATTGCAGCACAGAGGGAAGTAAGGACCAGCGAGTGCAAATGTGAAAAAACAAGCAGAGGAACATCACAAAGGAAAAATTTATTCTGCTTCTTTTGATATATAGTGCAGTAAAAGGCAAAGCTGCTTCCCCCCCGCCCCCCGTGCAACCTCTTTAAAAGAAAAGATGCCCTTGGTATGATGGGGACGGGTTCTGATGCTTCCGAAGTATTCAAAATATGTAATTACGGTATCTTCTGAGCTTGTGGCAGCCACCTAGCCAAAAATGTGACAGTTATTCAAACAGCAGAGACTGTAAACCAGTTTACATCCTACACTAGTACTAACTTCTCAGTTGGGCGTAAAGTTTAATAACAAGTGTATTAGTCCATACCACTAGGATCTCTCATATTTTTGTTCTGACTTCTGTTTGCACAGGATCTGCCACCTTATCTATGGCATATGCTGGTGCCAGGTTTGTCTTTTCTGTCCTGGATGCAATGAATGGAAAGGAAGGGGTTATTGAATGTTCCTTTGTTAGATCGGAAGAAACAGAGTGCCCATACTTCTCCACACCTTTGCTACTTGGGGTATGTATCTTGGACAGTGGTGTTTTTAACTGACATGTTTAAAGTAATAAATTGTACTTTATTAAGCCAGAAGGGTGTTGCAGAATTAGCTTGCTTGGCTAATGCAACACTTGTTCAGGAAGCATTTTAACACTTTGGATACTTGGTTCAGGCTTTTAATAATCATATTCTAATGTTTTTGTTTGACTGGGCAGTGCCTTAACTCATAAAGCTATTTTAATTTCTCATTAAAAATGTCAAGGACTATGGAATACTTTAAAGAAATATCTGCAATAGCTTTTGAGCTCCTGGTGTTTCAACAAAACTAAATAAAAGAAGGGCTTGGCTATTTTAGTACCTTCCTTACTCAGGCAAGTGCAAACTTCCTGTTTCAGTTGCTTCCTGTCTTTAGTTCTGCATTTGAATTGACTGGGTAACCAGGTCCTCTAATTTAAATCAACGTCTCGGCCTGAACTTTTGGTTCCTAGTCACTCTAAATAGGAGGTTGTAGTGTCTCCATTTATGAAGAGCTTTCAAAATGTCAATAAAAGCCCAGTTGTCTGGTCACCTTAACTTAATCTACTAAAATAAATCCTGTACGCATTGACTCCTGTGTGTGTGGAAGTCACACTGAGGCTTTCAAAGTGCTACTGGTGTCCAGGAATTGCAGTTTGATGTGGCCAGTACAGGTGCTGGGTTTAGGATTGTGCTGTGGCCTCTGGAAGTGACATAAGTGTTTTATAGTGTCATAAAACACAGCAATGTCATTTTATTTTATGTGGACTATGTGAAGAGAAGCTTTTGAGGCAACAAAAAGAAAAGGGAGTTTCAGCCCTTGCGGGAAAGAATTAATTATGGACAGCGAAAGAGTATCGTACTCACTCTGGTGAGTGGACAGAAGTAAAGACTGGAGTGAAATAAGTGGGCCAAGCAGGTCAGATACAGGGTGGTAGTCTCTAAACTCTCTGGGATCTAGAAAGCTAGAAGGATAACTTTCAAAGAGATTTGAAAATTCATTGGAAGCCACTGGTGAAAATGTATGTGATGGTCTTCTTCCTGCAGAGTAAATTTCAGGTCGTTGGACTAGTGTGTGGCTTTAGGAAAACAGAACGCTTGAAGGGAAGGGATGAAAGCACCAAAGGAGCAGTTGGTATTTCAGCTCCTCTTCCAGGAAGGAGTCAGTCCTAAAATTAGACGGGACACATCCTTTTCCCCCATCCTGACTGTGGGTAGGAAATTCATATTGAAATATAGGAGCTATGTTTGAACTGCTTTGTGAGATTCTCCTGCAGATGTACCAGTTCTAGAGACCTGAGGAGGAAGAGGAAGTTTGGTTTTAAACCCAAGTTTAACCCTCTAACTAAGCACAGATATGAAAGCTATTCCTTGCTAAAGAATGCAATGATTGTGTAACCCAAAAACCCTTCTTCCCCTGTCAGAAAAATGGAATTGAGAAGAATCTAGGTATTGGCAAGATCTCTCCTTACGAAGAAAAGATGATAGCTGAGGCCATGACTGAGCTGAAAGCTTCTATCAAGAAGGGAGAGGAGTTTGTGAAGAGCATGAAGTGAAGAGCGGATAGGGAAGAAGAATCACAGTTTCCTTAATTTATTAAGGCATCATGTCACTTTAAAAGACTCCAGATGCAAAGCACAAGCTTTGATCGAAGTCACTCTGTATTAGTGTATTATCTGCTCTCAATTTGTCAATTGGAATTCTACTCATCAATAAAACAGCCTCCTGGTTTTTTTCAGGGTACGCATTGTGAAACTCTCCACTGTGATTTCTGGCTTTCTAAAGCTGGAAACGCTCTCATATACGGGCAACCGTATTTCAAAGATTACACTTTCAGGTTTCACCCATACTGCAACACCCAGTTATGCTGCCATTTGCCTACTTAATATTCACAAACACAAGATTAATTCTTCCTTTCTTCAAAGAAGGGAACACAGTAACCTATGCAGAAGCTGATATGTTCTCTGTAACTTCTTGAGCTCCTCTTTAGTCATATTTAGTCTCTGGGAAATCCTGAGGATCACTTCTGGAGAAACTTTGGGAGCTGCTTGAGTAAATAGTACACCATCCTCTCTAGAAGAGAGGCAAATGGACTTGGCCAGCTGTTGCAACAAGATACGCTCCAGTTAAATTAAAGAGGAATTTTCCCATTGCTTTGTAACATTCCATTCTGTAGCTGCATCTGGCTTCCCCAGCACAAATCTGCAGAACATCACCTCAAGCTTGGCCTTGCAAATCCCTTGAGCAGCTTCTTTGTAAAACTAGCAAAGCTCAGGCTACTGAAAATGGCCAGTACCCCCCCATATCATTGTCACATGCACCACAATTGGTGGCAGACCCGTAGACCCACCTAGTTCTAACCTCTGACATACAATACAACAAATGACTTCTAGCCACACAGCCTTTCCCTCATTTTGCTAAAGCCTTCATTTTAGAAGGCTTTTACTCGCTAGATGGCGCTGTTCTCCCAAGGCTTGCATACTAGTGGTGGTCTGTTCAGTATAGCGTTGCTATATGCCACGCTGGACAGCACGCTCTCGTGAAGACAACAGTTATGTTGGAAGGTTTTATGAAAGGAGGAACTTCTCTGGTCTGGCTGCCAAGTCAATAGCCAGAAACTGGCTTCTGCTGCTAGTCATCCTGGGCCTAAACTTATGGAGAGGCAAAGAATACAGCTGAGAGGAAAGACTAGAAGTTAATGCCTGGCATTTCAGCTCTCTTGCAGGAGGATCCAAGTAATTTATCAGCACTACTCTCATTTTACAGTTTAACTAAACCAAGGTCTCGGCCAAGACTCAGTGGGAAAACTGACTGTGGAATCCTGATTTTTGTCCCCACTCCTGCTGTTACTGACTTGTATTACCATCGTGCCTCTGGCTCAAGTCATAGGCCAGGATTCCATCCTGCTAGCTGCTATACAAACCAGCTATAAATTAGTAAACTGCTGCTGTCTATAACCAAAATTAATAAGGTACTGTCATGGCAGTTGAATCAAATCACATACAGAGGTCTTGTCTACATGGGGCATTGACCAGCATTGCTATGGTTATACTTTGGTGGCAACAAGCTAAGCCATAAAAGGACACTTACTCCAAATAAGTGTATGTGCTGATACATATACTGGCATAGTAATGCCAATAAATCTCTGGATAGGCAAACCCTGAGTCACAGCAGATAACATATGGCACTGGATTGGATGTGCCTTCCCTTCTGTTTGCCTGGTCCTGCATCAGGCATTTCTTAGCCCCAGGGTGGGACTTGCTATGGCCCAAGAGGCCTTTGGAATGCCCCTATGGTAATATGGGTATCTTGTTGGAAGGCATACTTAGCCTAAATGGGATAAATAGAAACTGGCTCTATTTAAAGCATGAGGTAAGGATCTCAATTCTTGTTTCCAGGGTTCATGAGCTTTCCTCTATTGCCTGCTTCTTCAGCATTCCTTGGTAAGGTGTAAAGCAGGTGTCACCTTTCCAGATGATTTCATACCCAAGAGAAAATGCTGAAAGACACCTATTTCAGCACAGGTAGAGCGTGCATTTAGCTTTTTGCTACGACTTAGCTCCTAGTTTTGAGTATCTTCATTGTGTGGGACCTAAGGTCACAATTATCTGATCAGTTCTTTTGATGTTTAGGCTGAGGAGGGGATCATTAGTTAGAGAGCAGCTGAGAGTCCTTAAAAACCAGAACCAAAAAGGAAGTAATTAGTGATTACTACAAATGTGCTGTACGGGATATTATCCTGTACAGACTCCATGGGGCTTGCAGAGATGAGCTGTGTTCTATTTTTGCACTGAAAAATTAGTGGTTAAAATACAAAGCAGTGAATTGAAACAGTCTTGAGTTCTGTGACGGAGGGCTTACCAAGCGAACTTTATGCAGAAACCTGTTCAGGACTTCCATAATAGATGTCACATTTAGGTTAATAATACCTAGCTCTCATAAAACGCTTTCTATCAGGTCTCAAAGTGCTTCAGTTTTTTTTTTTTAAATGTGTGTAGGGTCCCATTGTTGCTCTTGTTTAGCAGCCCCCAACTGATAGACGAGCTGACTTATCTTTAAATTGCACCCATGACAACCTTTGTTCCTACTTTGTTCTATATTTGGTGATGAGCAAGAAGGGAGAGTGAACTCAACCCTGATAAACCTGCAGCCAACGCACATGGGCAAATAGGGGAACAATGGGCTGTAGATTTCCCCAGAAGGGAGGGAGGCTTCAATCGTCCTGATTCTGTTGTAACTCCAAAAAGTCAGATTAAATCCCCAGGTAACAGTGACTGTTTGTAATGTGGTAGCACCTAGGAGTTCCAGTCATGGACCAGCACATCGTGCTAGGTGCTGTATAAACACTCAACTAACAGACGGTACCTGCCCCAAAGAAGTCTATATCTAACTACAATTACTTTGTCCAAGGGTCTAGTTTTAAGAATTCCTAACTCTTCAGCCAGAACTGTCTTGCCTGGTTTCTAGAGCTGAGCTCTAGGAGTTCTTAGTTCCATCTTCCTCTAATGTCAGCCAGCCCTATCTCCTTTTCCATGTTTGTTTTGTACATACCTGGTTTTCCCCCGTCATTGTATGTGGCTTGGGCTTTTGTTTTAGTGAATGTCGACTATGAATGTCGACTATCTCTTTTTCAGCCTTCTCTGCTCAGCTGGGGGTGCCAGCATTCTGCCACTCATGGGAGAGTGGCAGAGAGAGGGGAGAAAAGTGAATATTTTGCCCTTTTTCTCATTCAGCTCCAGGGGAAGCAGCAGTGCTATTGGATGGACATGATGGGCAGTTGTACGGGGTTATATTTTAGTAATGCTGCTAGGTCTGCTGCCGTGATTCCACGATGGCATCAGCTGGTAACTGTTGCTATACGTGTTCTTGTATCATGCCTATCATTGTGGTATCTGAGCACCTGGCTTCTTGTGAGATCCTGCATCCACAGGAGACCTAGAATGCTAATGATAAGAATGTACAGCTCTCTCTTATAACATCAGAGGCAGGTAAAAGATGAAAACAAGCTCTGCAGTTGGTTTCTCCTCTATATTTCCCTAGGGGCAAGTTTTAATATAGCTAGGATATCCTTCAGCGTTAACCCTTTAGTGAATCTTCCCTCTTAGGCTGTGGCAGGCTGGCAGGTGGATTTCTTGACCCTACTACTAGATAAGTACATTGAACGTTAAAAGAGATCCCACTAATCTGAGAAATAGAACAGAGCAAGCTGATCTTTATTATAAAGAAATGTGGAAGCTAGCACATGGGAATTAATAATGGACTCTGCCAATCAAAGAGAGGAGACTCTTATCAAGGAACCAAATCCCCAGGAGAGATTTATGGGTAGTTGAATAACAAGTGGTGCCTGACCCTGATGCTGTTGCAAAGAGCATCTAGTGCAGCTCTGGGCTATGTTTGCACTGGCCCCTCTGCTAGATGATGTTCCATGAAGGAATATTGAGCGGATCTAGCGTGGCATTTTCCACGTTCCAATCCCTCTGCATTGGTAAGGCTGCACCTGGAGTGCAATGCTGGGTTCTCTTTAAAAGGGATACTGAGAGACCAGAGACTAGCAACTGCAGGCCCTGAGAGTCTGACATACCAGGAAAGAATAAATGAATTAAAACATTTCACCTGCAAAAATTCACTATGAGGTGATGCTAATGATTTAGAAGGTAAAAGAAGCAGCCATTGGGCACTATTAATAAAGCACGGGGAAGTGCATTAAAGGTTGAGAGTGATAAATTGAACTTGTATAGTAAGAAAAATGGATTGACAAAAGGACAGTTGGGGAGTGGAGTGGTTGGCGGAGTGCAATAATTACAGCTCAGGCAAGCTGGTTAGATAATTATATGGAAAGCCTGGCACCGAGTGTGTCTTGCGGAGGCAGGTGGCTGAACTTAACTCAGGAGGTCCTTGCCGTAATAGGTTGTTGTTCGAATAGGGGCTTCGTTTCCACCTGGAGCTGGTGAGCGGTTTGCTGAAAAGGAGGCTGCCTCTCAGACCTGCTCCTGTCTGACCTGATAGCAAGCATGAGGGGGAATGCTGATAGGTGCACCCTTCCCGTGGGCTCCTCTATCCAAGGCTATGTTGCTACTTGGCTATGTGGTGGCTACTTCTCTTCCTTTTCTTTGCAAGAGCTAAATCTGATTTCTAGTACTAAGGACAAGTAAATGGGCTGTGGGTTGGGAAGGGATGGAATCTTCCCTCTTCCCACCACACCACAGCTGCTGTGCTCTGGGGTGGAGGGATGAGTTGTCTGGTGGTGGATCCACTCGGGCTTTCTCCTAGCCCTGCAAATCCTCATGCATGCTTGGCCCTAGGGAGCATATTGCTCACCCTGGACTGGCTTTGCGCATCCCACCAACGTGTGCACACGCAGTGGGACTGCACTGGCCCCACTGAATTGTGGAGTCAGACCTTCCTTGGCCAGGGAGCGGTGATGAGAGGCAGGATTTACCTCTTGGAGCTGTGGTCAGTAAGGGGCAAGCGCAGCAGGAGGAAGCTGCACAAAGGAGAAAACCTAACATGCATAGAAATTGCCAGACTAGATCAAACCTGAGGTCCATTAGCCCGATATCCTGTCTCTCACTGGCCAGCACCCAGTGTTTCACAGGAAAGTGAAAGAAATCCTGTCTTGTCCAGTTAGATTGTAAAAGCGTCAGGGCAGCGTAGTTGCTATTGTCATATACATAATAAAAAAGACTTCAGTGAACTTCTCTGAGCATAACCACCCTGGAAAAGCCTCCTGCCGTGGAAGAAAGTCAGGGAGAGTTGAGTGCTGAACTCCCAGAAATGCTTCAGAAAATCCCTTCCTTCATCTCTTCATAGGAGCACTTCAGTGGTTATTAGCCAGGATGGGCAGGGATGTCATAGAATCATAGAATATCAGGGTTGGAAGGGACCTCAGGAGGTCATCTAGTCCAAGCCCCTGCTCAAAGCAGGACCAATCCCCAATTTTTGCCCCTGATCCCTAAATGGCCCCCTCAAGGATTGAACTCACAACCTTGTGTTTAACAGGCCAGTGCTCAAACCACTGAGCTATCCCTCCCCCAGATGTGTCCCTAGCCTGTTTGCCAGAAGCTGGGAATGGGCAACACAGGATGGCTCACTTGATGATGACCTGTTCTGTTCATTCCCTCTGGGGCACCTGGCATTGGTCACTGTCGGAAGACAGGACACTGGGCTAGATGGACCTTTGGTCTGACCCAGTGTGGCAGCTCTTACGTTCTTATGTTTTTCTCCACTGCAGCAAACCCTTCTTTATTACACCCAAATGGGAGCAAGCACTGGAGTGACCAGGAGATGGCAGCAGTGGCTGGCTTCTTTGATATTGTTCTTCTGCAAACAGCAGGAGCATTTGAGCCCAGGAACAATCAATAGCATTTCAATGATATTGGATGGAAGGATTGGGGGTGGGGGGAACAGGCTGGCATTTGACTGCAGGATGAGCATTGGCAGAGCTGGCTGGACTCCCAGCTCCCAAAGAAGGAATAATACTTCTGGGCCTTTGATGGCAAGAAGGACTTTACAAGGGTTGTAAAATGTCACTGCAGGATGAGTGGATTTGACACCCACCCCCTTCAGACGGCAAAGCTGATGTTCCTGCAATGGTATTTCCACTCAGTCATGTGCCCTTTGGTTTAGTGGGGCTTGCAGGTCAGACTGGGCTTTATTATTGATCATGTTTCAGTGGGTCATGCTTTATTCACCAACTTCAACGGGTTCCTTGTAAGATACTAGAGCCAAATCCATCTCTTAGTTCTTAGATAGCTCTTTTCCTCAGGAGATCTCAAAGTGCTTACAAAGGAGGTCAGTCTCATCACCCCCATTATACAGATGGGGAAACCGAGGCACGGAACAGTGATGTGACTTGCCCAAGGTCACCCCGCAGGTGTATGGCAGAGTCACTCGACAGCAGTTAGGCTGCTGGTGTGCTAAAAGCACAGCCTGTCATGCTGACCAATATTTCTTTGTGCTCCTCAGTCTGGCTGTAGCCCTCTGGTGTTTCTTATCTTTGATTGTAAGCTCCTTGGGCAGCAGCTTCTGGTTCTGTGTGTGTACAGCATCGTAGCACCTGGTCCATGACTGTAGGTCCTAGATGCTACGATAAAACAAACAAATCATCATAACAACAGAGCCAGGACTAAAACCCAGATCTCCGTGCAGTGCCCTACCCACTAGACTACACTGCCTTCTCAGTCACATCTATCCAAACACATCCATGCCCAGTGTAACCAAGAAGAGAATTTGGCCCATAAGGATCCAGTTCCAATGGGCCAAATTCTACCCACTTATGTGAATTGGGTTGCACAGGGTGTAAGTCAAAGAGAGAATTTGCCCTAATATTATTTGTGTTACTGTAAGGTCAAGAGACTACCACTGAGTCAGGGCCCCGTGGTGCCGGGTGCTCTACAAACGCACAGCGAGAGACAGTCCCTGCCCTGAACACCTTACAGTGCAAATAGACAAGCCAAAGGTAGGAGAAAGGAAGGATCATTACCCCATGTTACAGATGGGGAACTGCACCACAGAGAGACTAAGTGACTCGGCCAGGGTCACACAGGGAGCCAGTGGTAGAACCGAGTGTTAAACCTAGATCTCCTGAGGCCCAGTCCAGGCCTTAACTATGAGACTCTCCTTCCTCTCTGAGACCTAGTTTATCTTAAGGCTTCATGCACTTTGCGGTGTGGAGCAGAGGTAGTGGGATATCGCCACTCAGAGCTGGGTCAGGAACATGTTGGGGAGGGTTGACTTGTAATTGCTAATGCAGCAATAATAGCTCTTGTGGCCTATGTAGCTGGTGTCTGTTATGACTCTTCTATGGCCCCTTTATTGGGGGAAAGCCCAGCTTCCAAGCTCCAGACACAGCTGCCATGTTTGTGTTCAGATGCCACCAGCTACAGACGAGTCACATACGCTGTGCTCTCTTCCATGAAGACCTTACTTGTGTTCTTTCTTGGGCTGTTGTTTTCTTAGCTTAAAATAAAGGACAGTGGTGCTGACAGCTCGTGCTTGCTTAGCGTTATATAAGCACCGCACAGACACTGGGCAGTCCGAGGTAGTATGGAACAAAAGGGGCTGGAGTGGCAAATTCATGCTACGAGTGCCGGGTTGCACAGCTGTACCTGTGCTGAACTCTGGCGTGTTAAGTGATTACAAAGGAAGGATTACATGAGCTCTGAGTGGTACTGAAATCTCCAGGAGCAGGCGAATTCTCATTTCAAGTGGCTGATGTCCTTGCTGTCCAGGTCACCTTTCAGGGATGCGGGGGAAAGGAAGATGGTGGAGGAGAGAGGCCGCAATGTCAGGGAGAGAGTTTCACGTGTATAGTGGGGAAGAGAAGCCACCTAATCTGCAGTTGCTGTAGTGCAGGGGCATTGTTTGTCAGTTTCTCTTAAGCAGCTCCACCTGGCACTACACAGCTTCAACTCACTACCTTCCATTCACTCTCAATGATTTACTACATCCCCGGGGAGCTCCTGCTTCCCGCCCGGCCTCTTTCAAGGCAGATTTGGAGCGCAGCGATGAGACAGGAGAGTCTGTTTGCATTTCCAGTGAAATCTGCCAATAAAGGACACCCGAGCGACAGCTCTTTACCTGGGTGCTATAACAGATGGCTGCATAATGCCGTGCAATTAATACACAGCCATGCCTGCAGGGGCTGAGATTTCACTGCTTGTTAGGAGAGGTTACTGCAGTTAGCAGGTGACTGTTAGCACAAGCTTCCCTGTGCTTGTTCCTCTCTAGCACCCACCATCCCAGGATCTCGTGGCCCCTGACATGGCCCTAGGAGGCAGGGAAGTATTAGCTGCATCTCCCAGATGAGGCCCTGATTGTTGATCAAAGACACACAAGGAGTTTGTGATAGTGCTGGGAGTAGACACAGCGGGGAATGTAGGGAGATACGCTGAGAGGGAGGTGATATCAAAAAAGAGTTTGCTCAGCGGGAGTCACTGCCTTTCTAGCCAGGTTAGGGAGACTTCCTGCCGTTCTCCCGCACGTTCCAAAAGGGGCAAGTTGAACTGGTCCCGGAGGTGGTGCTCGCAGAGAACCTCCCAGAGCACAGGGACCCTGCCATTAGCTGGGAGCTGCTGGTGTACATTGTCCAGGCGGAGGGGAATTAAGGCAAGAATTGGGTGCAGCTGACTCTGCTCAGGCGTCTCACATTTTAAGTACGTTTTTGGCCGGTATGAATGGGGGCTCGGCTCAGCTGCATGGAGAGACTTTGCAGAGTCCCAACAGTGGAGCGGATCGAGAATTTCCCAGTGCAAAGATGGGTGCATTGAAAAATGCAGATTTGTCAGAACCCCAACATTTTGCAGGAGAGGGCTGGATTTGACAAAACTTTTGTCTGGAAGGTTTCTTGGGGGTGTCTAGAAGAGCGTGCACCAGAAGAGCTACATGGCTAGAGAGCCCATGTGACAGGTGCAAGTCCTTCAGTCTCTTCTGTTGGAGATGTTCCTCTGGGTATAAATAATTGACTCTTCACTGGGCCAGTAAGAGACTCCACAGCCCACTAATTAGGTCACCTCAGACGCAGGAGGCCCAGATTCTGGTGCTTCTTCTGAATCAGGTAAAGCAGGGCCTTGAGCTAACTTGCCCTAACTGCTGGGCTATTAGCGCTTTGCGTATAGGCTGCTCTCTGGTTTTTTTGTGAAAAACTTTGAAAGGTCTTGGTTTCATCTTGATGCAGACTGGGAAAATGTGTGAAATCTCACGGGAAACCCATTCCCCACCCAGCTGACACAACAGGAAAGTAGGAACAGGAACAGAACCCAGGAGTTCTGATTCCCCAGTGGGAACGTGCCCAGGTCACATTTCACTGTTAGACAAAACAATCCCATTTGGGCGGCTAAAT
Source organism: Eretmochelys imbricata (assembly GCF_965152235.1). Lineage (NCBI taxonomy): Eukaryota > Metazoa > Chordata > Testudines > Cheloniidae > Eretmochelys > Eretmochelys imbricata. Next base: position 19,767,949 of record NC_135588.1, on the reverse strand, counting down.
CACTGCAGTGCCTGAAACCTCATCTGCAAGTGGGGGAGAGAGGGTGCTGGAACTGATCAGTGATTTCACAGCCTTTGTTAATGAAGCTACTTAATGGTCCACTAACCATCACAGGGGCGCAGTCAATTTTTGTCCCAATAGGTGCTTCTGTGTCTCTTTCTTTCACAGCTCTGAATATATGTTTTCAGGGCCACCCCACTTCCTAATTACTGCTGTCTCACAAGGACCTTTTCAATTAGCCCATTTAGAGATTCCCCCCAAAAAGCCTTTTATCTCTGAATTCTCTGTAAATTATTCACTGTGCTTATTTAGGTTAAACTCTGCTGCCGAGGGGGAGTGGACTGTGCAAAAGTTCCCTGTCTCCTTGCCAAGTAACCCAGGGCATCCCCAGATCTTTCTAAAAACTTTGGCATTATCCCACTTTTCCAGCCCTCCCATGGGTTCAACCCCAGTGCAAACTCCACACCCCCAGACTGACAGGCCCCAGGGAACAGAGCCCTCTTCTCTTCATCCACGGACTAGGCACAGTTAGGCAGCTACAGCACAGGCTTCCCCTTGAAACACATGCCAACTTTGCCCACTCCTTGGGGTTAGAATGAAAAGCAGTCAGGCTGGCTCCTTGGGCCCTTTGCCAAGTTTCCCATGGATGGAGGGGGGTTGAACAGTTATCTATGGGATCAGGTGGGCATACAGCCATCAGATGAAAGCAACTAAGATGGGTTGGATTTGAACCAGCATCCTCAGTGTAGCTCGGTCAAGCTATGAATTAGAGGCCATTAGTAACTACCTGAGCCAGACAGCCCTCTGGTGGACTTGCTCAAGAACATAAGAATGGCCACAATGGGTCAGACCAACGGTCCATTTAGCCCTGTATCCTGGCTCTGACAGTGGCTGGTGCCAGATCTTCAGGAGGAATGAACAGAACAGCGATCATCGAGTGATCCATCCCGTCACCCAGTCTGGGAGTTGGGGGGGGGTTAAAAACACCCAGAGCATATGGTTGCGTCCCTGACCATCTTGGCTAATAGCCATTGATGGACTCATCCTCCATGAACTTGCCTAATTCTCTTTAGTTCCATTTATACTTTTGGACCTCACAACATCTCCCAGCAATGAGTTCCGTGGGTTGACTGTGCGTTGTCTGATGAAGTACTCCCTTGTGTTTGTTTTAAAGCTGCTGCCTGTTAACTTCATTGGGTGACCCTTGGCTGTTGTGTAATGGGAAGAGGTAAATAATACTTCCATATTCACTTTGTCCTCACCATTCCTGATCTTATAGACCTCTCTCATATCCCCCCTTAGTCATCTCTTTTCTAAGCTGAACAGTCCCAGGCTTACGAATCTCTCCTCATGTGGAAGCTGTTCCATCCCCCTAATCATTATGTTGCCCTTAAGCATGTGAGGTCTTGGCGGTTCAAGCCACCTCTTACCTTGCAAGTGCACAAATTCCAGAGCAGCCGCAGCACCAACAGGGAGAATCTTGCATTCACACATGACCTGAGAACAACACAGAGGAACCCAACTCCTACCGCACATTTTGCATGTAGGCGAGTCACCGGAGTGAATTCTCCTGGGCAAATGAAGGGATAGTTGAGCAGCATTGAGGACAAGGGAGCTGTGCTCTCTCCTGAAGCTGACTCTTTGCCATGCTTCCCCTGGGCTCATGCTGTTTGCACATGTATTTACATCCCTGCAGAGATCCTTCCCTACAATAAGTGCTGTTGTCATCCCGATTAGTGGCTGGGAAAGGGCACAGGTGTGTGTACACATTAGCTAGGTTGCTCCTGCTGCTGGCGGAGTCTTGGAGCAGCGTGGAGGAGACAAAACTCTCTCTCCAGAAGGGCTGTAAGCTGAAAGGTCCACACCAAAGCATGCCGAGGAAGCACTGATTTCAGCTGCAGTTGTGCATACCCGGCACTTTCTAAATAAGGCCCCACTGGCCAGCTGTTCCAAGGAGCTCCACACCCACCATTGAGCGAGTTCCCCAAGGTCATGCCAGAAATGGGGATAAAACTCAGGCCAGTCCAGTGCCTGAATCACGAACCATCCCTAAGAACTTTGCCCCCGAGATCTAGTTCTATAGGAGCAGAAAGCATTGGTTGGAACAACAAAGGCGATAGCCCGTGACCTGAATGCAGGGCAGCAGGCTTGGCCTGTTTTTCTGTTCACTCGGGCCCACAAATACAGTTCGATTCAAGGTTCTGTCCCATTTCCAGCAGCCTCCCAAAACCTTGTGGTCCTTTCTCCATGCCGCAGGGCCGCTGAAGTGACAGACCAGGGGTAAGTCTGTGTCAAATGGTGAACTCCATTTTATTGGACGGACACCACTGATTGTCACCTTCACTCTGTATTGGAGCCTCCATGTTGAAGAAGACATCTGATGGGTGGGGTTGAGAGCCTGGCTAACCTGGACAAGGCCAGTATATTTTCGACACTGTCCTGCTAGGGATTAGGGAGCCAATTAGCAGTGCGACAGCTCTCAAGGCCCATTGATTCTGGCTGTCTCTCAGCTGCCAGCCCATCCACAAGAAGGAGCCTGGCGCGGGGAAGGAGCTGCAGTTCCCCAGCCGGGGCACGTGGCCAAAGGGGTAGAGACTACATGAAGGGGGAGCGCTCTCTGTGAAGAAGGCTGACCACTGCCACGTGCGAGCAGGCCATGCCAAGAAGATAAGACAGGTTGCTTGGTCTAAAGACACTGGCCAGGCCTCAGACTGGCAAGAGGGCTGAGATCAGACTGCACTAAAGAGGCTGTTTGTTATAGCCCACAGCCTGGGACTCTCTGGGGCTTTCAAGAGTAAAGTGAATGTCGTTCAGAAATCCCTTGGCTAAGCCTGCGTTCCTTGCTTGCCTTCTGCCCCGTCCTTGAAGGGGTGGAGAAGCGCAGAGGGCCCCCAGCAAGGGGGAACACTGGGGGGAGCATGCATAAGCAAGGGGGTAGGGAAGGCACAGGTTCTGGGGGCTGGGGCGGCTGGATTTTGGGGACCCGCTGGTCCCCAAGAAGGGTGTCAGACATAGGGGCTGCCCCTGGGAGTGTGTCTGCGTGACCCAGAGCTAGGCGCAGTGCTCAGTCACTGCCCAGACCCGGCCAGGGGGGAGGATAGCAGCACATGGGTTCCTGCAATTGGATCCACTCACAACCGCCTGGTGTCTGTGCAGAGAGGGGGAGCGAGTCAGCTGCCTGCTGGCCCCCGGCTCTTGGCTGGAACACAATGCTTTATCTATCAGATCAATACCTGCCTCTGTAATTACACGGAGCCTTCCGAGGCAGACAGCCAGACCCTTCACTGCCATAGTGCTTTGTAATTAATCCCTTGGGATGCCTCACCTGCACACGATGGGCTGAATGTTACATTATTATTTGTTTGTATTATCAGCCGGCCTAGGAGTCTCAGCCCTGGACCAGGACCACATGGTGCTAGGTGCTGTAGAAACAAAGGACAAAATGTCCGTGCCCCAAGGAGTATCATCCTTGAGTCTCCTGCCACCCCAGATTCCTCACCCCACCTTACCTTACATAAGTCCCCCAATTCTAGGGGTTATTTATTACAGTAGCACCGAGACGCCCCCCAACTGTACTGGGTGCTGCATAAATACATAGGGAGAGACCTGTCCCATCAAACTTACAGTCTAATTGGACAAGGCAGATGCAGGATGGGAGGTCAAACAGGCCCAGAGAGTCACTTGGCCAAGGTCCCCCCCGCAGGCCAGTGGGAGCCCAAGTGTCCTTGTTCCCCATCTAGTGCCCCAGCCACCAGGAAATGCTGCCAGCCATGGCGCCCCCCTGCCCCCCACACCTGTTCACCTCACTGCTGCTGGGGAGCAAGACAGCCTGGTTCTCCTACTGCTCCCATGGCTGCAAATCAAGAGTAACTCCTCTGCGGGCAATGAAGTTAAACTGCGGTGAGAGGAGAATCAGGCTCAAACCCCACCCCAGCTGGGGGCTGGAGGGGGGTTGGCAGTCAATGGGGTTTGTGTTTCTGAGTTAGCCCTAGCCAGGGATACTCAGGCCTGAATTTTCAGAAGGGCTCAGTGCCCACAGTCGGGGCCGGGCCTTCAACTGCTTAGCATGTTGGATGCTGTAAGAATCTAGCCTCCAGTGTCCCAGTGGGAGTGGCTGGGAGCAGAGCCCACCTGGAAATTCAACCTCTATTTAAGCGCCCCACTGGGAGCTGAGCACTTGGAAATCTGGCTTGAAGGCTCTGACCCAAAGTGCCAGGACGCCAATGGGAGCCTTTACAGCGGCTGCAGTGGGCTTTGAATCAGGCCATGACTAACTTACCTGAGGTTACACACCTGGGGTGTAAGGGAGAAATCAAAGCCAGATGACCAATCTCAGTCCCAGACCGAGTTTGCCAGACCTGCCTTAGTCACAGAGCCACCTCGCTCCTGCTTTGCCTGTCTTCCAAGCACCCGTCAAACTTTCCCACTGGTTCCTTTGTCCCAGAGGGGACATCTACCGCAGCTGGAGGGGTGATTCCCAGCTCATGCAGATGTGCAGGGACTAGCTCTGATCCAGCTAGCGCCAGCATGGGCAGCGGCTCGGGCTAGCTGCCTGAGTGCAGTCCCGCCCGGCCCCCTGGGTATGTGCTTGGATGGCTAATCTGAGTCGCCATCAATGCTGTTATTTTGGGATGCTAGTGTGAGCAGGCCTAGCACATGTAGGTCTACCCAAGCTGGGAATCACATCTCCAAGCTGCTGTGTAGATGTACCCATAGTTATACTCCCCAAGCCTTGGTGCGTGCACCAGGGTGGATCTGCCTGTCTGGCTGCTCCAGTATGGAATATTGCTTGGCTTCTCTTCCGTTTGTGGACATTCCTGCTCTCTCATTACCATCTGCTCCTGCTAATACTAGGTCACCGAGCAGCCAGGAAGTCAGGGCTGGGCTTTAATCAACAGGATGACTCCTTTGCCCCTCTAACACTGCACACCTCGAGTTTCAATAGCTACTATTTCAAGCCACCCTTTCTTGTGTCTCCTGAATCTCATGGAGCTTTTGAATCACAGTATGAATCTTCTCAATTAGACCCTATTCTGATGCCTTCCCCACTTGGGTTTCCTTTAATTATTTATTGCATTTTTCTTCCCCTCTGTATCCTCGGTTTCTTTCAAGTGATTATTTTCTTCCGTTTCCCTTCAGCTGCGGCTCTCCCTGCTTCGCTGCAATTAATGTTCTTTCTCCTGAGTTGTTTTTATCTCACTCTGCCTTTTGCTCTCTGCAAGATCTCTCTGTTCATGCAGCTAGCGCAGCTGGACTTTTTGCACAGCTTCTCTGGCCTGCCTCAGTTCTTCCTTGGGATTTTTTCCCCCCACCCCAAACACTTATTCTTCTTGGTCTCTTAGGGTTTCTTCATGGCTTTTTTCCTCATCTACACTACATTGATGGAACATCTCTTCTCTTCTCTTCTCTTCTCTTCTCTTCTCTTCAGGTTCTTATACTTCTTACAGATCAATGTCTGCTCTTCACCTAGCCTTTCTTTTCTGAATTCTTCCACTCCCAGGGAACTAACTTAAAGTCAAGTAGCCTTTCTCCTGTACCTACCTAGGATTGTTAATGTCATTACTCCTGAGGGCATTCTGCGCCAAAAAATTTAAAAATTCTGCGCACAATATTTAAAAATTCTGCAAAATGTTATTTATTTGTTAAATAAATGTGGCATCTCCAGCATGGCATTGGGGAGCAGAGGCCGCTGGCTGCACAGAGGTGGGAGATCGCTGTGCAGCTCCCCGCGGGACATGGACTCAGCGGTGAGGCTACACCCAACCCTGACACAGCGCAAGGACTGGGTCTGCCCCAGAAACACCCCAGGGCCCCTGCCCCTCTGTGCCAGGTGCCCCAGCTGTGGGCAGGCAAGCTCAGAAAGGCAGGATTCAAGTGTGGGGGATCCAGGTATGGGTTGAGAGGGTTCTGTCTGGGGCAATCTGGGTGTGGGTGGCTCAGTGGGGGATCCAGGTGTGGGGGGGATCTGGATGCACAGGGTCTTGTTGGGGGGTTCTGGGTGCAACAGTATTGGGACTCTGCACGGGGGTCCAGGTGAAGTTGGTTGCGGCTCAGTGTGGGGGTGTCTGGGTGTGGGGGGGATAGAGCTCGGCAGGCGGGCATGGGGGGCTCAGTGGAGGCTCCAGATGCAGCTGGTTGGGGCTTGGTGGGGTGGGTGGCTCATCGGGGTGGTCCAGGTGCACGGGAATGGGGCTCATTGGGGAGGGGGGTTCTGAGTGTGTGGGGAGGTGAGGCTTGGTGGGAGAGTCTGAATATGAGGGGGTCTGGATGCACAGGGGTTGGGCGGATGGTGGAGCAGCTCCCTGTACAGGGATCCCTCCCCCTGCAGCTGAGGAACGATGGGTGCAGGAAGGGGGGGAGTTTGCAGAGCGTCCTTCAGCCAGGGGAGAAATCTGGGGGTGGGTCTGACCCAGCTCCAGATGCCCTGCAAGGGAAGAGAAAGTCCCGTCCTCCCCAGCCGAGCCGGGAATCTATCGGGAAAAGGCAGAACAAGAACCAATGGCTGGAAGTTGAAGTCGGACAAAGTCCATTTAGAAATTAGAGACAAAAGTGCGGGGGATTAACAATTGGAGCAAACTCCCAAGGGAAGTGGTGGATTCTCCAGCAAATCAAGATTGGAGGCCTGCTGACCGGGCTGCTAGAAGTCCAGTTGGTGACGCAGTGGGGCAGGGCTACGGCAGGCTCCCTGCCTGGCCGGGGTCCGCGCTGCTCCCGGAAGCGGCCGACTCCGAAGCTCCCATTGGCTGGGAACTGTGGCCAATGGGAGCTGCAGGGCCGGTGCCTGTGGGCACGGGCAGTGTGCAGAGCCCCTGGCCCCCTCCGCCTAGGAGCCGGACATGCTGGCTGCTTCCGGGAACCACCTGAGGTAAGCGCCGCCTGGCCGGAGCCTGAATCCCGCACCCCCTCCCATACCCCAACCCTCTGCCCCAGACCTGACCCCCCTCCCGCACCCCAGCCCCCTGCCCCAGTGCTGAGCTCCCTCCCACATATTGAACCCCTCAGCTCCAGCCCGGAGCCCCCTCCTACACTCCAAACCCCTCATCCCCAGCCCCACCCCAGAGCCCACACCCCCAGCCAGAGCCCTCATCCCTTCTGCACCCCAACCCTTTGCCTCAACCCGCAGCCCCCTCCCGCACCCTGAACCCCTCATTTCTGGCCCCACCCCAGAGCCTGCACCTGCAGCTGGAGCCCTCACCCTCCCGGCACCCGAACCCCCTGCCCCAGCTGGGTGAAAGTGAGTGAGGGTGGGGGAAAGCGAGTGATGGAGGGAAGGGGGATGGAGTGAGCGGGGAGGGGGGGCCTCAGAGAAGGGTTGTGGCCTCAGGGAAGGGGCGGGGCAAGCGTGTTCGGTTTTTGTGCGATTAGAAAGTTGGCAACCCTAGCGCTAGCCAAACCCAAGTTATTGGGCTCCACACTGGCGACTAGCTGAAATGTAATGCCCTGTGCTATGCAGGAGGTGCAGATGGAATGGTCCCTTCTGGCCATGAAGTCTACGGCTCTATGAAGGTCTGTGTATCATACTGGCAAAGCACTGCTACTGTGCCCACAGCTTTACGGGCAGGACGCACCTTTGCTGGGATAGCTTAGTCTGGCGTCCTGTCGAGCAAAACAAGCTATAATGGTAAAAACACAATTTTGCCAGTATGGGGCATCTCCACTTTTGTACAGTGCCTAGCACAATGGGGCTCTGGTCCATGACCTAGGCTATACCACAACACAAACAATAAATGTACTAGGGGCTTTTATCGGCCCAGCTGTGTCAGTCAGGGCTCATGCCTTCTCACACCCCAGCTGACATAGGTATGCCGGCAGAAGTCTGTGGTAAAGATCTGGCCTAAGATACGCCTCATTCTAGATACTTACTATGATCATGGGGGACAGATAGCCGAGTGCCTCACAATCCCTCATGTATGTAGCCTCACAACGCCCCTGGGAGGCAGGGAAGTGCTGTTATCTCTTTTGTGCAGAAGGGGAAACTGAGGCACAGAAGGGGTACGTGACTTCCCCACGGCTGCACAATGACCCAAAGTAAATCTGGGCTAGAACCCAGTCTCTCTGAGTCAAGCCTTGTCCACACACCCAGGTGATTCTGCTTTAATTATGCTGGTATAGTGAACGAGGTACAATCCCCTCGTGTGAATGGTCTCAGATCAGTACAAAGGTGTTTATCCCCATATGAGAGAGACAAGGTGGTGAGGGAATATCTTTTATTGGACCAACGTTTGTTGGTGGAAGGGACAAGCTTTCAAGCTTTTTTTTATTCTAGTATGGCTGTTCACTCATGGGAAGGGGAATGAGCTCTGTGGATTGTTGTAACTACATCCATACTCGCGGTTGTCCTGGTAGATCAGTAAAAAATCACACCCCTAACTGACCTAGTTATGCTGGTACAAAAGCTGTGCACAGCCCAGGCCTTAAACCCTCCACTAACCACTAGGCCATGCTGCCTTCCCTTCCTTTATGTAAACACAATAGGTGTCCCCTTGAGTCTAACTGAAGTGTGTGTTTGAGAACACACTGCCCTCCGCGGGCTGGTCCAGCACTGCAGCCCAACAACGCTTTGTGCTGAAGTTGGGTATTTCCCCAGAGATGCTGTGCGGGGAGCTGCCACAGTGAAAATGCTGCAAGAAGCCCAGGTGCTGTAATATTCCAGGTGCACCTGGGTGGAAAAGCTGCCGAGCCAGTTCCTCTCTCCTCCTATTTGCCTTGGAAGGGCGCCTGATCAATTATTCAGTGCTGCAGCCCTGCCAGGTGGTTATAAAAAGATCGCTGCCGAGCGCAGGGCGAAGTGCCCACCTCGGGGACGCCGGCTCGCTGTCTGTCTGGGCTCACTTTCACTGTTCTGCTACCGGAATTCACACGGCAAAGGAACAATCCACGAGGCAGGTTCTTCCCACGATAGGGCATCTGCTCTCGCTCAATAGAAGACATAGACATTAGTGACAACAGCAGGGGGAAAAGAGAGCAGCAGACGTTTGCAGAGGGGCGGGGTACGGCGTAAAGGAGAGTGAGAGGCAGCAAAACACAGTCGGGCTCCCCTGGGCCTTTAGTCATCCTTATTTTGCTGAACGAAAGCCAGCAAGGTTGTGTGTTTTCTCTCCCCTCCTCTGTCCCCTGTGACTCCAACAGCAACTCAGAGAAAGTGCTCTTAATGCTTTGCCTCCAAACAACTCCACCTCCATCCTGCTGGGCTGATTCCTGGATGCTGCAAATAAAAGAAACAGTCCGCTCCCCTCCCGCCAGATTTCTCTCTCATGGAGACACCTAGTCAGAGGGCAGCTGGTGCTCACTGTGTCTGTGTGTCACAGAGAGGCCTGGCTGGGTTAGACTGGGAATATGAAGGTTGATTTTTGTCCCAGAGGTCATGTCTACACTAGGGGTGCTTCAGTGGTATCAGAATACTGGTACACTGTACTAGCAAAGCTCTTCTAGTGTGGACGCAGCTATACCAGCAAAGTATAGGGACTTCTGCACTAGGGACTTCTACCGGCACAGCTGTGTTGGTCAGGGGATCTCACTTCTTCACCCCTGACTGACCCAGCTAGGCCAGCAGAAGTGTGTAGTGTAGATGTGGTCAGAGAATCTCCCCATCCCTCCCCTTCCTGTCCATGGAGAATGCTTTCCTTGGTTACAAAGTCGAGACCTGAACCAAACCTGCTGGATCCAAACACTTCACCATTGGGGGACCAAACAGCAAGTGTGAGAAATCGGGATGGGGGGTAGGGGTTAATAGGCCTTCTATAAGACAAAACCCCAAATATCAGGACTATCCCTATAAAATCAGAACATCTGGTCACCCCAGGTGTCTGAAATCCTAACCCAGATCCACATTCTAAGCCTGGCCTCCCTTCTGTATGGGGCAAATGCTTCTACAGGCTGGGTTAGAAACTCCAGCACGGCCGCCTCCCATAGCCCGCTGCAACAGCCCACACACGCATGTGCTTAACCTCCCCACCAGTTGCCTTGCTCTCCTCATCGTCCCTGTCCCTGTACTCATGTTGCCAAGTTCTGCCAGACCCTGGGAGATGCTGAGCCCCTACAGCGTCCACTGCTGGGGCAGGCAGCTCTCAGGATCCGGCCCTTAGACTGTCAAATCTTTGGCCCAGGGACTTTGTCTTTTTCTTTGCAAAAGGCCTGGTTCTTTGGCCCTTCCCTCCGTTACTTTCAGACTCACCCCTTCTCTACCTGCCCCCTGCCGCTTTCTTGTGCTGAAAGAGGGAGCGGGTACACGGGAGGGCCTGGGTACTAGATCCCACTCGTTGCGGAGGGCTGCTCCCTGTGCTTACCCACGTGCATCTTCCATTTGCAGGCCATAGCCTTGCAGGATCTATCTGTGCATATTCAGAACAGGCATCTGCTAGAAGCTAAGGGCCAAGATCCTGCCACCTGGGCTCACACTGAGCAACACCCTCACTCCAGGAGTCAGATTGTGCTCTGGGCTGGCCAGGGATGTCAGGAACCCTTCACCCCTCAATGGCCCAACACATCCTTTCCAGTCTGTGGGTCTGGGTGTACAGCGGTAAGCAGGTGCTACACAGACAGATGGGCAGGGAGATGGGGAACGGCTGGCCTGGCTGTGCCCTCCCCCAATGTGCCAGCACGGTGGGAGGAGAGCAGTAACTTGCTACCTGCCTGGGGCCGATCCCAGGCTACTGCCCCCTGGAGCAAGGAGAGGACAGGGCGTGGTCATGCTCAGCACCAGCGAGGCTGATGGCATGGGGCCCTAAAGGGGGTGAGCCAGCAGGAGCACCCTGGCAAGGACACGGATCTAGTGGCCTGAAGCCAGACGCCTGTCGCCCTGCCTGTCTCTTCACCCTGTCTGGCTGTAAGATACACAGCCTGCGCAAGCTGGATTCTCCCCGGTCCCTAAAAGGGCAATTAGAGAGAAGAAGGGGGAAGGCTGGCTGTGGTGCTGAGGCTAGTGCTTGTTACTGATGTGCAGTTAAGCACACGGGGCCAATTTTCTCCTGGGTGTGACCCCACAAAGTCGATGGAGTTTAGCGAGGGGTGAGTTTGGCCCATTGTTTATTTTGTGTGGGTGCTGTGAGGCTGGTGCCTCGCTTCTGCAAATCCCAAGACCTCGGAGCCAGCCTTGTGGGTTCCCCAAGCTTGCTGGCACCCATGGGTGCTTTGTGCACACTTTGCCTGAGGAGGCGGGGAATGAACCCAAGAGTCTAATCATGCTTTCTCCAGGGGGAGGGGGATGCTTTGTGGTGGGGTATGTACCCTCCACTGGCAGAGAAAGAGTTAATGGGAGCCAGAGAGCAATTAGTGCACTCAGGTGCACCTGCAGGGCAGGCCTGACTCAGCTGAGGAATCCCTGGCTGGCTGAATTGAGGCTGAGATGAGCAGGGGGACTGGAAAAGGAAGGACTTGAGGACAGTAGAAGAGAGGCAGGGGGAGAATAGGTATTGGGGCTCTCTCCTGAGAGGGGAGCTCTAGGAGAGATCCTAGGAAAGGACAGGAGTCCAGGCACCATGAAGCTGCTGGGGTTGGGGAACAGAGGGGTACAGCCCCAGAGAGCCTGGGGAGAGGAAGACAAGGAGCCAGCCCTCCAGCGAGAAAGCCAAGTAATGCCTCCCTAGGCACTGGAGCAGGAAAGAAGTCCCCAGAACCTGGGGTGGGGTGAAGAGTCTTGGGGCCCAGCCCAGGCTTCCTGTGGCAGGCAGCTGTGGTATGCTGGCCTCTGGGGATGGTGGGGCGAAAACCCCCTGATGCAAGGGAGATGGGCTGAGAGCCTGCTGTGAGGTGGTGGTTGTTTTGCGGGACTCTGTTACCCCAGAAGGGGTGGGACTGAAGGTGACATGGGCCAAGTCCTGAGAAGAAACAGCCCAGGCTGGATTGCTGGAGGAGAGCCTGCTACGCCGTGCCGGCCATGAGGGGATACAGCAGCTGGTGAGTCACTCTCCTACACGCTTACTGACCGTGGGCTAGAGCAGTGGTTCTCAACCAGGGGGACGCGTACCCCTGGGGGTATGCAGAGGTCTTACAGGGGGTACATCAACTCCTCTTGATCTTTGCCTTGTTTTACAACAGGCGACCTAAAAAGCACTAGTTAGTCGGTACAAACTAAACTTTAAACAATGACTTGTTTATATTGCTCGATGTACTAGATGCTGAAATGTAAAGACAATCTTTATTATTCCAATTGATTTACCTTATAATTATATGGTAAAAAATGAGAGTCAGCAATCTTTCAGTAATAGCGTGCTGTGACACTTTTACTTTTATGTCTGATTTTGTAAGCAAGTAGTTTTTAAGGGAGGTGAAACTTGGGGATACACAAGACCAATCAGACTCTTGAAAGGGGTACAGTGGTCTGGAAAGGTTGAGAGGTACTGGGCTAGATCCTCCACTGGGGCAAATCAGCTTTGCTCTATTGGTTTCAAAGGGCTGATGGCACCGATGTCAGCATAGCTGGGCTGATTGATGCCAGCTGGGGATATGGCCCAGTGCATTGTGGTTTATAGGCATTGCTGGGCCAGCTAGCTGGATATATCCTCCATATGTGACAGGCCTGATCCTGAGGGGTGCTGCGCCCTTAACCTCAATAGGAGTTAGAGGTATTCAGCCCTGCTCAGGATCAGGCACTAAGCTGTTCTGGTGAAGGCTGTAGGCTTGACTGTTCATCACTCACATCTGTGTTCACACCAGCGTAACTCCTCTAATCTCCATGGACTCCCTCCTGGCACTCACCGTGGTGAGCATGCGGAAAGGCAGACCCTATTGCTGCAATATGACTGGGGTGAACTCCCCCAGATCCCATGCCCTCTGCTAGCTGTGTAGCAGAACCTCGCTGCAGGGAGAGAGCCCAGATGGAGTGGGTGGAGCAGGCAATTGGATTCTCTGGGGATGCTCAGTGCTGTTTAGGAAACCCAGGCCCCGGAGTTGGGGTCACTGACCACTTCGGTCCATGTTTGGCTGGCGCACCGCTCACTTCTGCGGCTCTGAATACATGATGGATTTCTTGCTTTAGAAACCATGGCGTGAGAAGGAAATGCAAGTGTATTTTTGCTACACAGCTAGGAAAATGCCTGACTAGCATGAATCAGTGGGTATCCCAGTGGGCTAAGGGGTTCTGAAACTGGGGTTCATGACCTCTCAGGAGGTGGTGGGGTTCGTGAGCTGTCAGCCTCCACCCCCAATCATGCTTTCCCCTCGGGGGGAGAGAATGGCTCCCATTAACTTTTTCTCTGCCAGTGGGGGATACACACACCACCACAAAGCAGAAAGCAATTGGTACACATGCAGGGTAGGCCTGACTCAGCTGAGGAATCCCTGGCTGGCTGAACTAACTCTGCTTCACCTCCAGCATTTGTAAGGGGTGTTGCACTCAGAGGTTTGCTGTGTGAAAGGGGTCACCAATACAAAAGTTTGAGAACCACTGGGCTAAAGGAACCTGAGATGGAGCTCTTGAATCCAAGTCGGAAAGGGGTTTACTTACAGTGCAGAAAGGGCAGGTATCATCCAAGCACATCTCTGTATGTTAGGCCTGGAAGTGATGATGACCGTAGGCCCGTATAGTGGCTACCATGGCCGTGTTCTATTGACTGTGTGTTTTCAGTGATGTAGGTTCTTGATAAAAATCACTGTATTGAGTGATTCTGCTCCAAGCCTCATGAAAACATGCTTAAAAACCTTAAAGGAAGTTCCTAGCCCTCATGACTGGAGAATAGCTTAAGAATAGGAGGCAGGAGGGTCCTGTGGATTGGGTGTGAGCTTGGGACATCTATGATCTTCCTGTGTGACCTAAAATAAGTTACTTGGACCCAGATCCGCAAAAGTATTTAGGGCTCCTAACGTCCATCGCCGTCACCTTAGTCTCGCGGTTTCTCAGTGCCGCCTCTGCCCAATGGGGATAATGCACTGCCCCTTCCTTGGGAAGAGAAATGCATTCAAGATTGTGAGGCTCTCAGGTATGATAGTAATGGAGACCCTACAAGTGCTGTGGATAGAACATGGCTTAAAGGCACCCTGAAGGCTCAAAAGCCAGATGCAGAAGACAAAACCCTCATTCTGGGGGCCTGAGTCCTATGGTTTGCAATATTGCCAACCCTCAATTGTTCAATAGTGGAGAATCACAATCAGTTAGTGTCTGGTAACTCCAGGGTGTGTGGAGGGGGAGACACGAGCCAGCTCCTGGTCCCTCTCCAAAATGGCTCCACCTAGGAAGTGGGGACAACCCGCATTGGATCCTTCCCATAAAAAGCTCCTTCCCCTGCAACACAAGTGGCTTCAGCTCCCTCTGGAGAAGCTGAGAAGGGGGTGGGGAAACTCACTGAGAACTCTGGTTTGGCGCCAGGCTCTCTGGGTATGTCTGTACTGCAATGTGAGCCTGGGCTCAAGCCTAATCCGTATTTGCATTTACACTGCATTTGTGCTGTCCCAGGACCGTACAAGGCTGGAGGGTCCAAGCTCGAGTTAAGCCAAGACCCAGGGTCCAAGCCCTATTGCTTTGCAGTGTAGGCGCAGCCCGTCAGCTTGACTTGGGTCCCAGAAGTCAGCCAGAAGTATCCCACAATTCCATGGGATGACTTCCTTAGTCCTCTTTCTCTCCCCCCAAATCTGCAATCCACTCTACTGAAAATGGAAGTCCCCTACCCCCGCTTTTGCGAACAGCAGTAGCGGTAACCCATTCTCTTCTGACTGCTGATCTGTGAGCCTCCTGGGTTTGCAATGGAGAGTGAACCCATCAAGCTTTTTGCGAAACGAGCTGCTTCAGACTTCCTGTAACATGCAGGGCAGGCGGTAAAGTTTTCCCACAGTCCTAGGGCTACAGCAGCCATGTGTTGTGGGGTTGGCGCCAGGGACTCTGGGATACAGTTTCTTTGACATGGGTCTGTGCACTACAGAGTGGATGCCAGAGCCCTTGGTTCAAGCCCAGGTTGGAAAAGCCTTAATGTAGGGTTAAAATGCAATGTAGACGCTCCAGCCCTAACATGGGTCAGCTGGCTTGAGTCCCGTGAACCGTGAGCTTGCGTCGCAGTGTGGACAGACCCACCATTGACTGTTAGGCAATGTCTACACTTAAACCACTACAGCAGCCCAGCTCGGTGCTTCGGTGGAGACGCTGACCGTGATGGGAGAGGTTCTCTCAGTGGTGCAGCTAATTCACCGTCCCCGAGAGGAGGTAGGTAGGTAGGTCAATGGAAGAATTCTTCCGTCAGCCTAGCCCTGTCTAGACCGGGACTTAGGTCAGCTTAACTACATCGTTCAGAGGAGTGAAGTTTTAGATCTTTTGCCCCCACTGCTTCCCTTCCATCTGGCTTTAAAATTAAACTCGATAAGTTTATGGAGGAGATGGTATGATGGGATAACATGATTTTGGTAATTGATCTTTAAATATTCATGGTAAATAGGCCCAATGGCCTGTGATGGGATGTTAGATGGGGTGGGTTCTGAGTTACTACAGAGAATTCTTTCCTGGGTATCTGGTTGGTGAATCTTGCCCGTATGCTCAGGGTTTAGCTGATTGCCATATTTGAGGTCAGGAAGGAATTTTCCTCCAGGGCAGATTGGAAGAGGCCCTGGAGGTTTTTCGCCTTCCACTGTAGCATGGGGTACGGGTCACTTGCTGGAGGATTCTCTGCTCTTTGAAGTCTTTAAACCACAATTTGAGGATTTCAATAGCTCAGACATAGGTGAGAGGCTTTTCGCAGGAGTGGGTGGGTGAGATTCTGTGGCCTGCATTGTGCAGGAGGTCAGACTAGATGATCATAATGGTCCCTTCTGACCTTAATATCTATGAATCTATGTGGATTTTTCACACCTCTGAGTGACCTAGCTGGGTTGATCTAATTTTCTAGTGTAGACCAGCCCTTCGTCTCGATGTCCAGAAGACTCCTTACTGCAGCACTGGGTGCATGGAAGGAGGTATGCCTGGTAGCTAACATCACAATCCTGCCACAGTGCTGGGCTGCTTCCTAATCCTCTTCATCTCTTAGCCCTTCTTGTTTGCTCTAAGCGCTAACTCCTTGATCCTCCCTGCAGCTCGCTCGGAGAGGCAGGGATTTCCCCTCACATCCACCAGGGTCTCGTCTTTGGGGCCTTGGCATGCTGACCGGACACTGTCTTGCCGAGATTCCAGGCCATTGAGCAGGAAGTTGCAAAAGGATGTCCCGTAACTAAGCAGCAATCAGTGGCCTCACTCCTTGCTCATCGGGCTGATCAGTGAGCGAACGGAGGCTCCTTTTCCCTGCGCGCCAACACATCTAAACCAAACCTTAGATACTGTTTCCTTTGGTTATCACGAGATCTCCTCAAAGCATCCTGATGGGGTAATTGTTCCTTTAGTACAGCGTGAAGGAAGGGATCACAAAAGGATCTGGGTACTGACATCCGCTGGCCAAAAAGCAGACGGTATCTAACGCAATCCCTGCTCACCCCTCTTCTGCCAGAGGTCGCCTTGATGCCGACACAGGCTGAATGGGGATTTAGTGACTAGAGGCCCAAATGCTTAGTTCCAGGGGAAAGCTTACAACCACTGAAATCCTTTAAAACATGAAGCCATTTCACATTTGACTCTCCTATGATATCCGCTCCATTCTGACTTCAACCAGCCCCCAGGCTATTATTTAGGTCTGAATTAAACTGGAGCCAAAATTCCTTGGCAGGGACATCTGATGGTAATTGTCTGTAGCACATGGGTACTATACAGATTACATGCAAAGAGGCAACTGGGGTTAGAACACGTGCATCTTCATCTCTAAAATCCCAGGCTTCCACCATCTGAGCTAAAGGAGAACTCCTTTAACAGGTGCTAGTAGTAGGTCCATTATCCCTTCTGGATGTGGGAGGCAGCATCGGGATCATTTACTTGACCGACAAAGGCAGTAGTTTACATGGATTTGTATGTTTCTATGGCAACATGCATTCCGTCCACACTCGTAAACAGTAATATTGGGAGACTTCTTTATCGGCTAGTTTACAAGGCACCGAGAACCTGAAAGAGACTTGCAGTGAGAGCAAATCCCTTAGTGATAAATGAACGGAACTTCTTTTCTGAGTCTCTCTGTACTCGAGCATTGTCTGGACTCACCAAATAGCTCAGGCATGGATGGTGGGTATAATAGGCCAGGGGAGGCTAAGCCTCCCCTAACCCAAGCCATGGCCCTACCCATGCTCCACCCCGAGGCCCAGTCCTCTCTCCCCTGAAGCCGGAGGGGGCTCAGCTTGGGCTGGTGGTCTGGAGCTGGAATCCGGCCAGCCGGTGGGCCTGGGCTGGCATGCTGCGGGGTGGGATAGCTGCGGCAGGGCTCCTCTGACCACAGTGTGTGTGGGGCTTTGGGGCGAGGGTGGTGATAGCAGTGGGGCCAGGGGGCTAGCCTCCCAAAAGTGGGGGGGGTCACATGCCACCCATGAGTTCAGGACTCAAACATGAATAAGTTCTCTGCCTCTGACAAATCACTGGGTTTTGGAACCTGCAGAGATGCAGGAGGTGATCAAGAAATGAAGGACACTGAAGGCTACAATGGCTTTGCCTGGGCGTGTGGTAAGACCTTGAGGAAAAAGTTGTCCCCCACTATAACCAGGAAATTCTATCCTGGATTCCCCTCTGGAAAAGCTCACCCTGCTGGGTGGTGAATTTCTCCCTCTAGGAAAGAGGACACTGCTGGACCTTGCTGCCTGACAGTCCCTAAATATGGTCTCCAGTGAAGGAGGACAGTCTTGTAGCTGAAACAGATGCCTGCATATGGCCAGATTCTGCTTTCCTTGATGGCAGTGCAATCCGCTTGAAGTCTAGGGGGTTGTACCAGGGGAAGGAACCGAATATTTTGGGCAAGGCATTGGGTGGAGGAGCTCTGGGCTTGATCCTTGGCTCTTCTGTGTGGTCCTAAGCAAGTCTCACTCTCCTTGGGCCTCAGGTCCCCATGTGTAAAAGCTTCCCCAGCGAGCTTAGAATCTAAACAGGAAAGACAAAGGGTGGGCAAAAGGAAGAGTTGTCTCACGCTGTGTATTTGTACAGCGCCTGGCACAACAGGGCCCTGATCTCAGTTGGGGCCCCTATGTGATGCTGTAATACTAATATAGACCGGGCGTTCTTTTCCTTTCTCTGCCACTGTCTCTGGTGTGTGACCCTAGGCAAGTCACTTAGACTTTCCTCATGCATTACTTTCCCCGCCTGTAAAACAGAGCTACTGATCACCTGCTTGCTGTGTGTGTGCATGTGAGGGTTAATTCATTAACAGTTGAAATCCTTGCACAGAAGTGCTTATAGTCTCCCGAGGTTTGCAGATGGTGGAAATATCCAAAAATAGCAGGCAGTAGTGTGCACCTAGCAATCACATTCCTTGTTTTCATGTGTTCCCACCGGGTACCTTTTCAGAACTATCTCAGAAAATGAAGGGTATTTAATCTATCCAGTAGCATGGAGCCCAGGAATGGGACTTCAAAGACTCTAGTTCTATTCCCAGCTCTGTGGCTGGCTGACCTTGGACAAGTGATTCCACTTTGTGCCTTGGTTTACCCATCTGTATAATGAGGATACTGGCCTCCTTGGGATCTATTGACAAGAACTAGGGTTTACTAAAACCTTTTGTAGTGATAAACACCCATTTTTTCATGATTTGTGTGTATAAAAACAAACATCTTCTGTATTTTCCACAGTATGCATCCAATGAAGTGAGCTGTAGCTCGCAAAAGCTTCTGCTCAAATAAATTGGTTAGTCTCTAAGGTGCCACAAGTCCTCCCTTTCTTTTTGCAGATACACACTAACACAGCTGCTACTCTGAAACCTGTCATTTTGGAATGGGAGGGACCCTTGCTACATAATGTAGGGGTATATGCCCTACGTATTGGGGGTGGGGGTGGCTTGTCTATGGCTAACCCATTTTATTCCATTAGGGCTGAATAAAAATGAAGGAGTTAAAAGCAAAGAATCCCATGGTTTGGGTTTGGTTTTTATTTGTGTATAAATCCAGATGTTTTCTTTCTTGTTTGATTCCCAAGGGCCTTGGCTTAATAATGTGTGATTTCCTGCGTCCCCCCTGTATTCATAACCCCCTGCTTCAGCAGCTATTACAGCTGCGCTGCCATAGCTGTGTGGCCAGCCCCAAGTTTTCAAATATCACGTGTCAGCCCCCCCGCCACCCCCCCATTCCAAAGATTAGCTTAAAAAAAATCACGAAATCCTTTTAAAAAACTAACAGACTAGTGGTTCTCAAAGCTACAGGGTTCTTTCTTCACTGCTGCCTCTATGCACTGGGGTCAATTACTCTGATCTCTCTCTGCATGTAGCCATGGTGTTATGACCCTCGTGCCCTCCTGTGACCATCAGCCAGCACTGTATCCTGTTAAGCCGTGTGATCGGGGGCGGGGAGTGGGTACTGACATGGCTAGCCTAGTTTTGATCACACACTGCCTTTGAAAGAGCAGACTTCCACATCAATGAAATCAAGTCGATGCCATGTTTAGAACCTGGGTGTGCTGGCCGTTTTTACCCAACATGCAGTTCTGCCACCCCACCTGCCCTGTGTTCTCAATCCATCTCTGCATTTGGGCAAGACAATGGCTGGGGGTGTCTTTGTCTCTGACTATTGGCTGGACCATGCAAAGGGCTCTGAGCAAGCAACTGCCTGCAAGCTCTGGGAACCTGTCCTAGCTCAGGCAGGGAAGATGCTGCTTTTAGATCCAAAGTTTTCCGGGTACAATCCCCACACATGAGGCACCCAGCAGCATCTCTGCAGCTGCAAATGACCAATAACTGCAGCCTGTTCTCCCAATTTTCCATCTGTCCTTCAGCTCCCCTTTCTTAGGGCCTTTGCTGACGCTGTCTGATCAAACACAAAGGGATGGGAGATAGTGGGACAAGGACATGGCCATGGCCATTCAAACTTTAGTCTGATGGTGAGTCTTCAGAGCAGGATGGCTGCCCCAGATGTCCCCTGCCGGGTCTCGAGCAAGCATTCATGCCTCTGGAGTGCTTCTCATCAATCCCCTTGCAGGGGGAGAGTGATCCCTTGGTTCTGGATGGAAATCTGTAACCTGTGAAGCTGGCAGGGAACAGTGGGCTCGGGAGAGGGCCGTGTGCTCACTAAAGTCACCTGGGGATGAGCAAGGTGAATGTCCAAGTTTAAAAGTCTTTGAATCTATATGGATTCTAGGCAGCCAAGCAACGGCCTTTGGAGTCTGTGTGCAGAGCCCAATCACAGGATGAATTCTGCCCCATCAATTTGAGAGGTTTTCACCCACAGGGTATTTGGGCCCAATAGTATTTCCCACAGTATTCTTGCCAGCAAGTTAAAGAAGTATGGGCTGGATGAATGGACTATAAGTTGCATAGAAAGCTGGCTAGATTGTCTGGCTCAACTGGTAGTGATCAATGGCTCCATGTCTAGTTGGCAGCTGGTATCAAGTGGAGTGCCCCAAGGGTCGGTCCTGTTTTTGTTCAATATCTTCCTTAATGATCTGGAGGATGGCGTGGACTGCACCCTCAGCAAGTTTGCAGATGACCCTAAACTGGGAGGAGTGGTAGATACGCTGGAGGGTTGGGATAGGATATGGAGGGCCCTAGACAAATTAGGATGGGGCCAAAAGAAATCTGATGAGGTTCAACAAGGACAAGTACAGAGTCCTGCACTTAAGACGGAAGAATCCCATGCACCGCTACAGAGTGGCTAGGCAGCAGTTCTGCAGAAAAGGACCTGGGGGTGACAGTGGACGAGAAGCTGGATATGAGTCAACAGTGTGCCCTTGTTGCCAAGAAGGCTAACAGCATTTTGGGCAGTATAAGTAGGGGCATTGCCAGCAGATCGAGGGACGTGATTGTTCCCCTCTATTCGGCATTGGTGAGGCCTCATCTGGAGTATAGTGTCCAGTTTTCGGCCCCACACCACAAGAAGGATGTGGAAAAATTGGAAAGCGTCCAGCAGAGGGCAACAAAAATGATTAGGGGTCTGGAACACATGACTTATGAGGAGAGGCTGAAGGAACTGGGATTCTTTAGTTTGCGGAAGAGAAGAATGAGGGGGGATTTGATAGCTGCTTTCAACTACCTGAAAGGGGCTGCCAAAGAGGATGGATGTAGACTGTTCTCAGTGGTAGCAGATGACAGAACAAGGAGTAATGGTCTCAATTTGCAGTGGGTGAGGTTAAGGTTGGATATTAGGAAAAAAATTTTCACTAGGAGGGTGGTGAAACACTGGAATGCATTAACCTAGGGAGGTGGTGGAATCTTCTTCCTTAGAAGTTTTTAAGGTCAGGCTTGACAAAGCCCTGGCTGGGATGATTTAGTTGGGGATTGGTCCTGCTCTGAGCAGGGGGTTGGATTAGATACCTCCTGAGGTCCCTTCCAACCCTGATATTCTATAAAAGGACCTGCCAATAGGAATAGGGCTGGGAACATGTCATTAGGCATTGGTGAGGTGCAATGACCAAGGAGCACGTGCGTGATCAACACTATGCAGCATTGGGGCATGAGCTTCTCTGCAAGACCTGGGCATAGCTTGGCAAGTCTGCCCACCTAGGCTGCGGCCATGCTTTCTCCTGGCTTTGGGCCAAGGGGACTCGCTCCCTGCAAACTTAGCTGAGCCCATCCGACACCAGCAAATAAGACCCAGGCGAACAGCATGCTGGTTTTCAGGTGCATCGTTGGCTGTGTCTATAGGACGCAGCTTTCCTCCATGCTCCTTCAGTGCAAGAATGATCCATGCTCCTGCAAGATAACAAGGGCCGCACACATTGCAACATGGGGCTCTTCTCCCTGACTGAGTCCGTGTGGCCTGGAAGGAAGGATATTCTTGGAGCACATAGGAGTGGCCCACAGAGGCTTCTCCTCTCCCTGCCAGCCACCTCTAGTGTGACTGGTGTTTTCCCAGGACCCTTGTCTTTCCCAGCATTGGGCAATGCTAAATCAGAACCATAAAGATCCATCTTAAAGGGACAGCAGTCTGCACACTGATCTTTAGCTTTTAACCAGCTGCAAAAAGTGAGATCATAGCACAGACTGGCAAGCTTTGCTGGAGTGTCAGTTGAAACTACAGACGGATGCAGTCTCCCTTAGTTTATGATGACTTTCCATTACCTAAAGGGGAAATCCTGTCACTTTACTGTGAATCCCTTTTAATTTTAGATTAAGGGAGTCAATGAAAGTGTGTGTGTGAGAGAGTATGGTGTGCGTGTCTCCTCTCTAACATGCTGCCTTAACCTCACCTCACAAAATGGCAGTTGCCTTCTGCAACTAGCAGGCTCGTAGACATTTAGAGATGTTGTTTAGAGTAAAGCAATTGTTATATACACCATGCAAACATTGCAGAGAAACTATTCCCATAAAAGTAAACTGTTTCCCTTGAAATTAAAAGCCAATTTGGCCAGATCCTCAGACTGTAAATGGCCATAGCTCTGAGTGCAATAGACCCATGTCCATTTCCACCAGCTGGGGATCTGGTCCATCGACGTTAGGCTCCACTTTCTGTGGGGCCTGGCCATGCCCCTTAAATCCCTCTCTTGGGCAGAGTTATTGTAGCCCTGTTCCTCTGAGGCCCTTGTGACAACATGAAGCAGAAGAGCAGCAGCTCCTCTGATGTTCCTGATGCTCTGTGGATTTGTTAAGATCCTTTGGGCTGTGCAAATGGATTTCTAAACCATTTTCGCTGGCCAAGGTGTTGTCTGCACATCGGGGTCACGTAGGAGTCTAATTAGGTCCTTTGTTGCTAAGCAGGATACTACAGCGATGGGGTGTGCCAGAGATGAGCTACATTGTGAGTGGGCTTCCCCTCATCCATTGTACACCATTGATTTACTAGAAGCTGGAGTAACACAGAGGGGGAATTAGGCTCTTTGACCCCTCAAGTATTTAGCCCTTTATTCTCCCCTCATAAATCGATGGCTTCCCTGGCTACCCTTCCTAGGGGCCCCCTTCGCTATGCTCCCCTTCTCAGTCCAGTCAAACCCCAGAGCCCTTCGCTTTGGCTTCTGTCTCCCAAGCACCCCTTCCAGTGGGGCTTTGCATTCAATTTTTCAGCATGCTACCACAGAAACATCCCCTGTTGGGCTCATGGGATAGGTGGGTAAGTGGCCTTGTGACAGTGACCCGTATACCCAGCGAACAGACTGCCTGCTCCCTGGGCACATCTAACCTGGCATCGTCTGTCCCCCTTCTGGAGGCAGCAGGGCCCTTTCGATCAGCCTGTGGTGCCCTCACCAGGGCCTTGTAGCTAGGCAGGCCCCTGCCGGGACTGCGGGCTGCTCTGGCTTCTTACATGCAGCGGGTGCAGTTCGGCTATAAGTATCCATTCAGATCATTGTCATTATGGCAGATCTCACAGGGGCGTAGCCTCCTTGAGGGCTGGGCACCACCTGGCTCAGTCTCTAGCATCTGTTCAGAGTGAGCAGGCAATCTGATTAGCCCCCCAGCCTTCTGGTCAGGTAGGGTCAGGTCTCCCCATTATCTGCCTGTGCTCCCTCAGCGTGGGAGGCTCTGTTATTCCCAGCTGGCATCCACCTGTCTCTAGCACCACGGCAAATCCCACCTTTGTCACGACTGCTAATGGCTGGCTGCCCCGAGTGCCCTGGGCTACCTGTCGGGGGCTCAACTAGGCAGCAACCTCCATGAGCGCTTCAGTTTGTCTCTTTCTCCCTTGTTCCAGCCCAAAGCCTGCGTCCGGCAGGTAGGAGCACGTCCCTCCCCTGGCTCAGCTGGCTTCCATTACCAGGCCTGTTTCCATTAGCACCTAAACCCCTCGCCCACGCACAGGCTCGGCAGACTGGCCCTAGAGTGAGTGCTGGGCACCCAGACCAGGTGAGCCAGCGCTTGGAGGTGATACGGAGAATTCGGTCTGGCTCGTTCTTGCTCACCTGCTCAGGGTCTAACCGATTGCCATGTGTGGGGGCAGGAAGGAATTTCCCCCCCAGAGGACAGTGGAGGTTTCTCACCTTTCTCTGCAGGGTGTGTGTGCGATCACTTGCTGAGATTGTCTGGTTCTCTCTCACTTAATCAATTCCCTGCCTCGGGCACTGGTGAAAGGTGGTCCCTCCTGTCCTCTGCCTGTGGCCCACAGCAGCTCCGGCTCCTGAGGGCTGGAATACGATGGGCTGGATGTGCGGCTGGTGGGTTAGTGGCCTGTGATAGACCGGAGGTCAGTCACGAGCTGATCCGTTGGTCTGGAGGCAGGCTGGGCTGAGAAAGGTCTTTTGCTGTCCCTCAGCTTGCGCCTCTTCCGTACAACACTACCTGACCTCTGCAGTGATTCCCTTTCCACGAGGTCCCCTTCCTGACCTCGTGAGGCCCACTCTTCCAATGTCACGGAGCCCTTTCTGCACTGGACACTGATAAATAAAGACTCCCAGAGTGCGCTGGGCATGGATTATTAATTCTCCCCTTGTAGCTTCCTGGCAGATTTTAGGCCTCTCTCCATTCATCTTGGCTTATCTTTCTCGTGGAGTAACCTTTCCCTCTCGACTCCCGCCGCAGCCCCGAGGACTGATTAGCATAGGCTCATCTTTCAGTTACACTCATTTTTATGGGCGTTGAGCTCTTTATGTTCATGCTCATGGATTGAAGAGCCCCCAGCGTGGGGGCAGGGGCAAACAGGAAGTCCAGCTTGATGTCTTCCCACTTGATTTATATGGAAACTGGTTCCCAGCATTTCTCTTGCTGTGCATAAGAGTGGCCATGTGGCCACGGCTGGGACTGACTTCTCCTCTTGCCTCTGTGAATTACTGCTGGGCAAAGGCTGGGGAATGCCAGTCCTGGAGCATGAGGCCTGGCTAGGCACGGAACAAGGGGTACCATCAGGGTGAGCATCCCGTAGATGGACCACCACGAGGGATGAGAGCGTAGCTCTGTCTCTCTGGCCTGTCTGTGGAGAATGGCCCTGATGGGGCTTAAGGAACTGGACATGAAATCTGGGTTCTATTGCCCGCCCTGCTGCTGGCTCAGAAAGCAACTTGCACAAGCTCACACGCTTTCTCCATGCCTCAGTTTCCCCATTTGTAAAATGGGGTGTGTGATCCTGGCCTTCAGGAGTTTTGGGAAGGTCTAATTCATTAACAGTTGTGAGGTGATGAGGGCCGTAGAAAGGTCTATAAATAAAAGATGCGTTTACCGCTCTCATCTGGACTGGGAATTCAAGCTCCTTTCCACAGCCAAACAGCTGGTCGGACTGTAATGGCGGTGAGCCCTGAGACACCTCCGTGGAGAGTAATCCTTGGTGTTACAACCATCCGTGACACTACAGGGTAGTTTTGGAGATGCCAGGCCTTCTCCACTAGGAACTGAAGTGCCCGCCCACGTCCCCCTTCTTTGCACAGAAGGACACCCTGAAAGTAGTAACCACTTCTAGTCACAGGCTGTGTTTGAACCCATGACCTAGTGGTGATGACGGGCTGGTACAGGGTATAATTCCTTTCATGTCACCCATGTCACATTAACAACTGCTCCCTTTTCCCCTCCCACCTCCTTGTGTCCCCCATGGTGGTGTTGCTCTGACCAACGTGACTCAGAGGCAAGGGAGACACAAGGTAACAAGTGTCACAGGTGCGTGGCTACCATACATCATCACGTACGTGGGACTCCACTGAAGAGAGCCAGGGGGCTGTTGCCATGCTCTGGGTGAGTGGTAAAACCTTCTAGGTCACCCGGGGCCCCCCTTCCCACTATGGTGCATTACAGAAGCTGAATCAGGCTTGGAACAATAAGCAAATATCCCCAAAGCGTGTCCATGAAGGGGGCTGGATGGGGCAGACACCGGGAATAGCCAAGCACCAGAGCCTAAGCCCAGCCCATGTGAGCAGTGACTGCTTGTCTCCATGGAGAGCAGCACCCGTTTAACTGAAGGTGTGACATGAAAGCAGTGCAGAGCCATGTGTGGACACTTTCATTCCAGTTTGAGGGTGGCTTCCCACTCCTTCCCCCAATTAAGCTTGAGTGCAATGAGCTGCTCTTAAACTGGACTAAGAGCATCCACCTAGGGATCTGCATCCCTTTAACGAGATCCATTTAGAACTGGAGGGGTGCACTGTCCCCTGTAGACAAGACCTGAGCGTTGTTACTTTTGGCAACATGCATTGGTGGGTCTCAGTCCAGTCATTGGACAGTCTCCCATGGCCTCTAATGTGCTTTACACTGGGCCCAAGTGGACCTAGCCTTGGTAGCACTGTTCCTGGTGATGGGTAGGCTCTGTATCCCTTAGAGAAATACCCAGGTAACCTCTGGAGCTGTATCCTGGAGTGATCAGGGTGGAAGTCCATCACTGGGGAACGGTGGGGGGCTGGCTGGCCCTGCTGCTCTCCTGTTCTACAGGCACAGAGATGACTCTAGGTACCAGAGGCATCAATCCATCACCTCTCTCCAGCGCGCCATTCAGTCAAAAAAACAAACAAAAAACCCCTCCCAAGTTCCATTTACTGCAGCGAAATGTCTTCAAAAGATCAGACAAAAGTATTACCAGTGCCATGCACAGAATGTCAACTACAAACCCATTGGGGAAGGCCCTGAGCAATTCCAAGTGGCTGAAGCCTTAGTGCAGAGAGGTAAGAGCGATGACCGAGAGCTCGGATGAGGTGTCTGGGTTTTATTGCTGGAGCCTACATCTTGCATAAAAGAACCGGTGCTGGGGAGCACCCTGCCAACCCAGATATGCAGCGGGACTGCATGATATGTGAGAGGGATTCAGTGGGGACCAGGCCATCATCTGTGCTGGCCTGGGGTAGGGGGCTGATCCTGGATGTATTTTTAGTGAAGGGTGAGGGGCGGGAAATCAGGTTCCATTCATCCAGCGGTGTAGCCATTGGGTAGGCTGTGGGAGTGCGGTGCCCCCTTGTGCCTGGTTCAACTTACTCACAGCCAATGGCTCAAGGGGGTTGGTGCTTGTGGGGCTACGGGTCTAATCTCTGGGGGGGATATTGTAGATATGGATGTAAATATAGCATTTAAAGCAGCCAATCCTTCTGCTAGAGAAAACCCATCGGCCATCTTGGAAAGTGTGGGGTGCAGACATTTAGCTCTGGAGCATTTCCCATTCTGTAGGGGGCATCTGAAGCTTATGGGATGGACTTCTAGATAAGGCACCAGACTGGGTCTTGGAAAATCTAGGTTCAGTTCCTGCCTCTCCCACAGACTCCCTGAGGGACCTTGGATGAGTCACTTAATCTCTCTGGGCCTCCATTACCTGTCTATAAAATGGGGATAATATCCATCCTCTGACTGTTTGGAGTGAGGGGACTGTCTCTCACTAGCACAATGCGCCGTGCATCCCCCCCTCCCCCCCGTCATCTAGCTGGAGCCTCCAGGAGCTACCTGCCTAATACCAGAAGGGTTTTTTCAGATTCTATAGGCCCCCTTCCATAATGGTGACCTGAATGAGTGGAACAAGAAGGGATCAAACACAATACATATGTGGGAGGTGGCATGAGTCGATTGGATGGGGCACTGGACTGAGCTCTCCCACTGACCCATTAAGTGGCCTTGGGCAAGTCACTTCCCCTCTCTGTGCCTCTGTTTCCCCTCCCAAGGTGGGCTTGTTTTGCCCATTTACATTGCAGGCTCAATCTCTTTCAAGGTGACTATACTTTGTTACGAGTCTCTGGCTGCTACTGTAACACAAATCCTACAATGGCCGAACACTTCTGAACTGTTGTAGTCCAGGTCCAAGAAAGCAGCATCTCCCCTGACCTGGACCAAAGAGGGCCATGTTTCAGGAGGACCTAGTTCGCTGTGTCACCGGAGGCTCAGGGACGCAAGCGTGGGCCAGGCACCTCCCACAAACTCTGCAGCCTCAGCCTGCCCAATAAAGATCTCTCTCCTACAACTCTGCCTGCCACCACCCACACCCATTAGTGTTGCTGAAACAAACCTGAGGGGTCGTTGTTCCCCCTCCTTCAGCCCCTGCTCCAAATGCCGAGGGGAAAACTTGACACTCAAGTGGAGGGGGTGTCTCGGGCTTGAAGGATCCCTGGTAACCGAGCCATCCTGGCATCATTCTCCCTCTGCGACTCTCGTATCGAATTAGCTGCCTTCACAAGCTGTAGCGAGATGTTTTTCTCTGGGCTGAACGTCTGCAGTGCAGGTTCAAGCCACCGACTGCGGGGGGTGGGAGGAACAATTCCAAGCTGCGCTACTTCAACTCAGCACCACCGCTGCCACCAATAAAGCCGTGGGATCTGAGAGCAGCTGGCAGGTTGGCTGATGTATGAGGCAGAATAAGGACACCTGTGGTGCCGAGGGGAACACAGCCTTGTGTTTTGTTTTGGTCTGGGAACTAAGTAGCTCTGACCGAGGAGATACATGCAGGGAGCTGAAATGTGGCAGCGAGAGGGAGGCCAGGCTCAGAGCCCTGCATCTGAGCCTTGCCACACATCAAAACAAGAGCAGAATCCTTCTGTCTGTTGCTTTCCGTGCCCCTGCAGTGTTTGCAGCTGTTCCACAGACAGAAGCTGCCGCAGATCTAGGAATGCTGTACGTGCAGAGCTGGAATGAATCTCTAATCCGCTCGGCACTGCAGTATCTGCCTCTGCCTAGGCAGGCTGATGTAGTGCATGGGGATGCTGGGGTGCTGGAGGGGGGACGGCAGGGGTTTGAGGCTGGGGCAGGGGTCGGGAGGGTGGCTAGCCTGGTGCTGGAGCAGATGGCAGCAGCGGTATAGCAAGCCCCAGGCTGGAGCCAGTGCCTAAATACCACACCGCTCTGGAATCCAGCTGTGTGAACGGTTCGCTGCAGAATCCCCATCTGGAGAGCAAGGCTGGGTTGTCTGCAGTATAAAGGTCCAGTTTAACACCCATTAAATCCATCCAACCAGCTCTCTGTGACTTTAAGGGACATTGGCACAGCCTGGATCTGAGAGGGGAATTTAGCTCTCTGTATCCCATACAGCAAGACCAGAGTGCCAAGGACCTGGGGTCGGAGCCACGCCCGCTGAAGTGAATAGGAGTTCTCCCTGAGCGAAGGCTGCCGGATTTGCTCCACACAGGGCACATTCTTCTCTTGCATGCAGCCAGAGAAACCGCTCTCCCACTTGATTGCTAAGATAGTACTCGACTCTTTCCAGGTTTCTTCCACCTTCCAACCTTGGCATATCCTGCTGCTAGGTTCAGTTTCCTGGCATCTCCCCACCACGTAACAATTCAGCTCCATTTAGCAATCAGGCTGGATTTTATCAGGAACGATTCCTTTGTTCTGGGGGTGCCGCCTCCCTCCCCCCACTATAATGGGAAGACCAGCCAAGATCTGGACTCGCCAAACTGCAGAGGGAAAGGTCAGAAGCCAAATAACGGTTTAGATTCACAGTTAATAGCTGTATCATCTTCCAGCAAGGCAGCCCATTAAGCCAAGGCTATGGTGCACGGGATAAATCTCCATAGTTGTCCTTGCAGTTCCAGCATCTGGTGGTGGTATTATGCCCGTTAAGTTTGAGTGCTGTGGCTTTGTTTGGTCCCACACCTCACAAGGATCTCGGAAGAGTTCTGCAAATTCAAATCCATCATTTAACAGAGCTATTGAGCTTTCGGTCGAGTTCCCCAACTGACCACGGGAGGAGAGGGTAGGAAGCTATTGTGTCTGGGTACAGTGCACGGGGCTTTTGCAAAGAGTTATAAGGAGGTGAACAGGACAGAATTGCCTTCCCGTGGAAGGCTCAGTCCTGCTCCTATTGCACTCGATGGCAAAGCTCCCGTACAATGCAGTGACATAGGGACTGGTTCTGTGTCTGGTCTCTACATGCACTTGCCTAAGGCAGGAGGTCTCACCATGGGGATTGTGACCTTAAGAAAGGGTCATGCAAGTCACAACTGCTAGGAGGCCACCACTAGATCTTGGCCAAATGGGAGGAGGCCCCAGACAGGAGCAGGTTGAGACGCACTGTGCTAAGCCTTTGTCTGCATTGGAGAAATGGGCCATTGGACACACCCCGTGTACAGCCATAATGCACCTCTTGGCCCTATGCAAGCACTCCCAGCAGGTACCAGACCGCGTCTGAGTTAGGCTTGCTTCTGGCTGGGCCATCAGCACCAGTGTGGATGGAGATTGCTGGTCTGACAGTAGCAGGGGTGCGGACAGTTCTCCAGCTACCATCCTAGTCACTGCTGAGGAGGCCTGCCTGGCCAGTGCTCTATACTCCTTTGTCCAGGGGCCGGCTTGTCCATGTACATAGCGCTATACGTGTCCTGCAGCCCAGTTGTTCGCTACTTCTACGGCAAGTGACTTCTGCTGCTGCGTGCTATCAAACAGCCTCAAAGGAGACATTAGGAACAGGCTGCCAGCTGGCCAGAGGCTGACATGTTGGCCAGGAAAACCTGAAATTTCCCTTAGCCTGGAAAACCCTTCTTTCTTTAAAATCCGTTTGGACAGAATTTTCACCTGGCCCTTGCACTGAGCTCTGGGGAAATTCCACCCCAGTGTCACAATGGGAGCTGTTTAAAATCTGGGCCAGCTGTGGGGGCCATGCCCTTGAAGTTTGGGCCCTGAGAGGTTATTGCCCTCTTGACCTTTCATTACCAGTTCCAGAAAAGCGCATGGCAGCTGGCTTGTGATCACTCGAATCATGGCGCAGCTGTAATTCTGGGATGATCCACCCGAAGGCTTCCATGGGCAGAAGCGTTTTGGAGCAGGAGGGCCTTCCTTTTTCATCTCTGCTGACAAAGAAGTTCCTTAAATAGAAAGAGGAACACAGGAGTTGGAGAAATGGAATGGGTAAAGAGCTAAAGACATACCATTGCCTGGGGAGGCTGTTCAGTCACTGTCAATTTTTTCATTGCACCTAATCTAGGGTCAGGATTTAATTTCACAAGATCTTTAAGACTATTCACTGGATTTGTCCCCAAGATATTTGTAATTTATAAACTGCCAGCCTGCAAAGGAGAGATCTAAAACACTCTGCAGAAAGGAATTTTGGTTCTTAGTGCCAACATATCCCAGTTGTTACAATGGGAGACAGCGTAGTGGAGTGGTTAGGGTCCAGGACTAGCAGTCTGCAGACTTGGATTCTCTTCCCAGCTGTGTGACTTGGGTAAATCACTTCCCTGTCTAGATCAGATTTGGAAAAGGGCTGCTAAGTAAGGGCCAGATTTTCAAGTGTGCCCAGGAACCAGGCAGAAAGCAGGCACAGCGTATTGGGTGCTGAGCTCTTTTGAAAATCTGACCACACTTGTGGGTGCTGAGGGTTCTGGCCTCTGTGCCTCAGTTTCCCTGTTGTAATTGGGGATATCTGATGCTTAGTTGCCTCTGCAAAATGTACGGAAGGCTGCAGATTAGACACTCTGCTATACATACTGAGATTATTATTTGATATTTTGCATTCTTTAAGTGTTCACAGACTGACGGGCAGGCTGGAGTCTGTGCAAGAAGGAGTGTGTGACCTTAGGCTTTCCCACTGAAGTCCCAGGGCCAGGAAGAGGTGACAGACTGCAGCCCCAGGAACAATTCTGAGGCCTAGCCCGGGTAGCGTCAGGATCAGTTCCTAGCACAGAGATGCCTGGACTGCTCAGCCCTGGGGGGCTTCAGCAAAGAACCTGCCAAGGAGCCAGCTGGTGCTAGCGATGCTGGTGCCCTTTGTGAGAGTGGCAATGGGAAATGGGCGGAACCCCTCCAGGGTATTTCTCACTGGCCTGGCGATTCCTGCCTCAAGCCCATACCTCGTGGTTGAGCTAGACCATGTTTTTAGAGAGACCAAGTGCTGGTGACTCCACCCCATCCCTGGGTGATCTGTTCCAACAGTTGATTACCCTGAATGTTACCAATATGCCCCTTATTTCCAGCTGGAAAGTGGCTGATTTCACTGTCTAGCCCTTGGATCTTTGGGCTGGTTATCACACGGTGATAAGTGTTGGCTGGATCTGATTGGAGTATTTGGGTCCCTGGAGGGCTGGGTTGAGGCACAGCTGGCATGGAGACATTCCTGGATACTGGCTCTGATGTCCCTGGCTGGTGGATACAGGAGCAGAGCTGTCAGGCTGGCTTCTTAGCAGCACTTTAAAAAAAAAAAACCCAAATTCACGTGTGGCCAGCCGAAGCCCCATTCCATGGGCGGGAAGGGGCATGAGTGTTCGTTCGCTGTTTGCTGTCACTTGCGCTCTCCTTTTTACTAGGCGCTGGATTCTAGTTTTCTCTGGTTCTTTCCATTCATAGAAGTGACTCATCTGTCTGTTTGTCCTTGTCATATTCAGCTCTGCTATATCCAAGCATCACAGACACACGCTGTGATTCATGCTGCTTTTTAGCCCTATGCCAGCTTTTCATTGTTACCCAGGGTTTCTACCCCCCCCCCTTTTTAAATATGAAGTAAAAACAAAAACATCCCAGACCAACCAAAAAACCCTCCCTTTGTTTGGTAGAGATCTAGGAACAGAACTGCTGATGCTCCGGGGGTCTTGCTCTTGGTAGGATGGTGTATGGCTTACACAGCTATTAATACAGACCTTGGAAGGGCTTTGAAGCAGGGAGTGTCTTTTTGTTCTGTTTGTACAGTGTCTAGCACAATAGGGCATTACAGCCATACAGATAAATCATAAGCAGGGTGGTAAGGACCGGAAAGGAACAGAATAGAGAGAGAGGTTGATTTTGCAGGGTATTTGATTACAGATTAAATTATAATGTCCCGTCCCCATGCACACCTCAATGTAGAGACCCTGATGTCCCCACCGGCTCTGGGCATCTGCTCTGCCCAGATGGTGTGCGTTCACTTCAGAGATCACACCCTTCCCCCACACCTGCATTCTTTTCATGGGAGAGTTCAGAGAGCTGGGCCCGAGCATGCTTTGTTTCGGGAGTGACGAAGCATTGTATGACCCAGCTGTGCAGAATTTGCAGGCTCTGTGTGTGTGGATGCATACGTGTAAGAGACCAGCACGCTGCAGAGAAATACAAACTCATCAAAACTCAACTGCCCACTTGAGAGCATTGCTGCAGCCGGCATTTTGAATGAAGTGGCTTTCTCCCGGAAATCTCCTTTGGTTCCCAAGGGGTCCACCCTCTTGTAGCCATTAAAGATCCCGCTGAGCTGTTGGAAAGGGATTGTTAGCCTAGAGTCCTGGCTCTGCTCCTGTTGGTTAATAACATTCTCTTGGCCTAGATTCCACCTGCAGTTTCCACTGGATGTGATCTTGTGCCTCACTTTGTCCTGTGCACACTGTTGCTGTGCAGTGTTAAAGAGCTGACCCGCCTCTCCCCAGAAGTGATTGCACTTCAGTGGCAAGTGATTTGCCTATGGTTGGTAAATCACTTTAGGATCCTTTGGGATGAAAGGCACTATAGAAATTTATTTAGAATTCTAACATGGGGGGGGGAAAGGGGGGAAGAGAGCTCTTCTCCAGGGCTCCCTGACTTAATTTTAAAGAGACAGTAACATAAAACTGGCACATTCCCTCATGCCCCCAAGCATGTATGCCCCCACCCATTATACACACAAACACCTCCCTCTCTCCAAAAGCCTTGGCAAAGAAATAGACCGTGTATCCTGCCCTGAAAATCAAGATATTGTGATATCAGTTGACATCCAGGTGTGATTTCAAACCGATTTTAATTAAGTTGGTGGAAAAGGCAGCGTAGATGCTCTTAGGGGTGTCGACACAGAGGTTTTTGTGGTTATGATTTAACTCCATTAGTATAAGAAACTGACCTAGTTAAATCAGGGAAACCCGCCACTCTGGACACAGCTATCATGATAGACACCTGTACATCAGCGGAGATTGTTCCCATAAAGTTACAGATGCAAACTCAAATTTTTTGATTTCATGTATTCATTTATCTAGATTTAAATAACCATGAAATACACCCTGATGAAAAGTTGTCCCAGCTAATTAGACTCCTCCAGCAGCAGAAATTTTAGAGGCAGGCCCAGCACGCAAGCTGGGGCTGGACAGCCTCACCCAGCCACCCCTTCGGCCGTGAGGCCACCTGAACGCTTTCAATGTGTTGCCTGACCCCTGTTACCCGCTGTCTCCCGCTAGCCACCTGTTGAAGTGCTGACACTCCTAAGTTCTTCACACAGGTCTCTAAGGAAAGAGGGTGGTTTTCAGCGCTGGTTGGAAAGGGTTTTAGGAAGAAAAGGCTGTCAGTCAAAATCCATTTCGGTGGCATTTTGCCACGATGCTCCCAACAGGAGCATTTTGGTAACGGCAAAATGTCCCATTTTGATATCTTTTTTTTTTTCATTTCAACGAGAATTTTTTTTTTGCAATGGCCGTCATTGTTTTATGGATTAAAGGTCAAAGTCTGAACATTTCATTGAAATGATTGACCCAAAACAGGCTTTTTTGAAAACCTGAGTTTCATGGAAAATGTTGACTTTTTTTTTTTGTTTTTTAAAACTTTTTTTTTTATTTTTTCCACATACACCTTTCGCATTCCCTGTGAAACAGGAAATCTGCTTCCTGCCCTGCTTTTGCTACAGCCCCTAGTTTTCAGTGTTCGCTTTGGACCCTTTACAGGCCCTGGATATTCCTTAAAACCAGCTGTTCCAAACCTTTTCCATACCAGGTCATAGAATCATAGAATATCAGGACTGGAAGGGACCTCAGGAGGTCATCTAGTCTAACCCCCTGCTCAAAGCAGGACCAATCCCCAATTTTTACCCCAGATCCCTAAATGGTCCCCTCAGGGATTGAACTCACAACCCTGGGTTTAGCAGACCAATGCTCAAACCACTGAGCTATCCCTTCCCCACTCTCTAGTACCGCCTGCTGATCTAGCCAGGATCTGCCCAGCACCCTCCTCCCATTTACCGACATGCATGCCGGCAGGGTCGTTTCTGGCCCCCAGTTTGCGCATGCTATAGCTGGGAGCGGGTTGCCTGGGAAGGACATGGGGGAGATCTATCTGGAGAGCCCTATTTGCAAATGCAGTTTTAATACCCGGGCGGCAATCGACAGCAGACCTGTGGGGGGAGAGCTTTAACAGCACCTGCCTTGGAGGGGACCAGTTTAATCCCAGACTCTGACCGTGAGGCCAGCAGATGGCTTGGGAGCCCCCGGCCAAGCAGACAGAATGGATTTTTTTTTTTCTATTGGCACCTGAGAGTCGCGGCCTTTCGGAGAACAGCTGGAGCCCCGCGTAACGAGGGCTGCTTGTCCTTTAGCAGCGCTCATGCACCAGAGGGCTTGTCGGGACAGAGGGGATCTGCAATTCAAGAGGGTAAATGTCAAATTCTAGTGCTGAATGGCTTCTGCCTTGGCTGAAAGTGGACCTGTGTCATCCGTGGTTAACCAGTGATGCAATATAGCAGCAAAAGACTTTAGGGAGCCAGTGTGGTCTGCTGGTTAGGGTGCTGCATTGAGACCCAGTAGACCTGGGGTCGAGCCTCAGCTCTGCTGATGACCTTGGGGAAGTCGCTTTGCCTGTCCCTAGTTTGCCAACACTGCTTATGAGCACTCTGGGGCAGGGGCTGCCTCTTGCTAGATGTCTGTACAATGCCTAGCAAAATGTGGGGCTCGGCTATCTAGACAAGCCCTTGTGTGGGATGGACAGTTAATCTGTGGCAAGCGGGGTGTGTGTGTGTGTGTGTGTGTGTGTGAATCTTCTGTGCGCTAACTGTCCATGTGGCTCCATGCTACAAGTTCCCTAGCATGCTTGGATCTGCTCTGCGTTGAACTGGGCGCAGGTTAATACGCACAAGGACGATTCTAGTGCGCGGTGGCAAGGCCATGTGGACAGTCAGTGCCCGGCAGGCTAGTGTGCTGTAGATTTGCAGCCCAGTTTGCCACACGCTAAGTGCCCCCTGTAATGCTCCTACGAAGGAGGAGGAGGGCCTGCAGGGGGAGGAGAGGGATGTGCACAAGGACCATCCCCTTTGGGCTTGTGAATTCGGCCCCTTTGCTCAGGCTAAGTAAAATGTAGGCTCCAAATAGGGAAATCTACAAGATGCATCAGAAGGCAGCTCTGCCCCTGCAGACGTGGTGCTTGAGAGGTAGGAACAGTCACATGACTGGGCTGATGTCACCAGCCATTAGCTAGCAGGCGAATTCTGAGATGGACGCAAAGTTCAGTCCGTCCCGGGGGTGGGAAGAGAGCGGTTAGCCATTTGCCTGACCCCAGTGCCTCTCACTGCAGCATCTCTTTCCCCCACTGGTGTACGCGCCTTGTCTCACTTAGAAAAGGTTCTTGCGCTCCGTGAAGACCGCCGGCAGTGCTCTGCTCATCCCCAGGGGGTGGGGTGGGGTGGGGGGGGCTCATTGCTTATCGGCCAAGTCCATCCTTGCCTAACGTGTGGGCCATTGCCGCTGAAATGCACGTCATGGCTTTAGCTGCGGCCAACGCTCAGTCCCTGTTTTAGGTGTGAAATGGTCAGTCCAGGAGCATGTAATGAGCTCTCAGTTGTCATTGGGGTTTGAACTTAGGACTTTTAGCATCGTCGCCTCGCTCCTCCCACTTGAGCTAAAGGAATAACTTCCTTTACTGCTAGCAGCAGTAGACTGTTATCCCTACGCATGGGAGGGCGGGCCATGATCACACAGTAGGTCAGTGGTAGAACACAGGTCTCCTGATTCCCAACCTCATGCCCAGTCTGGCAGACGCTGGTCCCTCCCCAGTTAGGGGCTATGGCAGGATGCGTAGAAGATTCTCCTACCCAGCTGTAACTGGAGGGGGGTCCAGAGAAGCAGGATGGAATGGCCCATGCTGGCATTTGCAAGGGGCTCTTTAATGGCCAGGAGTGCTCGGGAGTTCAGCTTCCCGTCTCCTCCAGAAGGCAGTTCCAAGAGCTGTAAATCAAAGCGAGACATTTCTCTGCCTCTGTAACTCTCCTCCCTGGAGTAGGGCTCCGCGGGGTCTCGCTAGGCGGTAATTGATCTGACTCCGGTCTCCTGAACTGCCAGGAGGAGACGGCAGCAGATGTTTCAATTGCTCAGCAGAGTGGGGAGCTGGGATGAGCTTTCCAGGCAGCGCCATCACACGGCATTTTAATCTTGGCTGGCTGTACCCGCCTGCCTGCCCGCCATCAGCCCTGCCACCCCTGTCTAATCTTGGGTGAGCAGAGAGCACGTGGCGATCACTGGCTGGACCCTGCCTCTGACCCAGTCGGCCTGGCAATCTGAATCTACAGGGAGAGGGCAGCATGTGCCTCCTGATGCTGGCACAACGTGATGGCAGTGTGACGAGTTGGATTACAGAAACCCCCTGGGGGCTGCCAACTGATGTGCCAAGACTACTTCTGCCCCTGCTTTCCTGCCCTGACGGCTTGGGACTTCAGTGCCCTGCCTGGTTTGAGCCAGACCCGCTAGCCTGCTGCAAACCCAGACCCGGGTCTGAACCACGTCCCCTAACAGCTGTAGGCTTAATTGAAAGCAGCTTAAGAAGTGTTCCTGTCTTTAACACTCAGATGCTCAACTCCCAATGGAGTCCAAACCCCAAATAAATCCATTTTACCCTGTATAAAGCTTCTACAGGGTAAACTCATAAATTGTTTGTTTGCCCTCTATAACACTGATAGAGAGAGATGCACAGCTGTTCCCCCCCTTCCCCCCCGGTATTAATACATACTCTGGGTTAAATTAACAAATGATTTTATTAAATACAGAAAGTAGGATTTAAGTGGTTCCAAGTAGTAACAGACAGAACAAAGTGAATTACCAAACAAAATAAAACAGACCACACAAGTCTGTCTCATAAAGTAAGAAAACCGAATACAGATAAAACCTCACCCTCAGAGGTGTTCCAGTAAGCTTCCTTTTACAGACTAGTCTCCTTCTAGTCTGGGTCCAGCAATCACTCACACCCCCTGTGGTTACTGTCATTTGTTCCAGTTTCCTTCAGATATCCTTGGGGGTGGAGAGGCTATCTCCTGAGCCAGCTGAAGACAAAATGGAGGGGGTCTCCCCAGGGTTTAAATAGATTTTTCTCTTGTGGGTGGAGACCCCTCCCTCCCCCTGTGTAGAATTCCAGCTACAAAGTGAGCTGTAGCTCACGAAAGCTCATGCTCAAATAAATTGGTTAGTCTCTAAGGTGCCACAAGTCCTCCTTTTCTTTTAGCTACAAGATGGAGTTTTGGAGTCACATGGGCCAATCACATGTCCATGCCTGACTCAGAATTTACAGGTAGCAGCCGTAGTTCACATGCTACCTTGAACGTCCTCAAGTAGATTTCTTATGTGGATTGGAGCCTTCCAAGATCCATTGTTCGTTAAGTGTTTCTTGATTGGGTACTTAACTTGCACATTCCTTTCTAAAGAAACTGACCAAATGCTTTACTAAGGCTACTTAAAAATCAAGCAAGTACACAGCCGATATTCATAACTTCAAACACAGACATGATGCATGCATAGAAATAGGAGGAATCGATTCAGTAGATCACCTTTTACAGAGAGATGTTACATGGCATATGTAGCATAAAACATATTCCAGTGATGTCATATATACATTCATAAGCATATTTCCATAAAGCCTTATGGGGGGCACTGTCACAGGCAGGTGCCAAGGCTGGGGGTTTGTCTTGTCTCTGTGCATATACGTGTGTGTGTGTGTGTTGTGTGCATGCAAGTCTGAGCGTGTAGCTTTCCAGTTACGTGTTGCCTCTGGTGCCCACCCATCAGCCCTTTACATGCTCCCGCTCTTGCTGTCCTCTCCCTGCTTTGCCTATTCCCCATGCCCCGGTGGGGTGCAGCCCACTCCCAGCGCTGTGCGGAGAACCGGTCCCTGGTCGGAGCGCTCAGCTCACCACCAGCCTGGCTGACAGGCACCTTCCTTCCCCCTCTGCTTCTGGCTGGGCCGGCGCCCTGCGAAAGCCCAAACCCCTCCGGCCAAAGCCCCACACAACGCTGGCACGGGGAAGCCTCTGGAGTGGTGGTGGGAGGAGGGAAGTGATTTCCAGCTGTTCCTGCCCCGAACCTGCAGGCTTCACGGTAGCCCCCCCACACCCCCCCCAGTGAGGGCTTAGCACCCTCCTCACCCCCCAACTCTGCGTCCTGCCCCCAGGGAGCATGGGGCTTCTCCGTCCCCTAGGCACCCTCCCCTGCTGAGCCACCTCTTTGGCCGGGTTCCTTGAAGCCCCTGCAGTCCAGTTCCCTGGCCCCGGTGCACAATTCATCCGTGGGGCTTAACCCCTTCCTGCCCACGCTGTAGCTGAGGCAATTGGGTTATGTCGGTGGGGAGCAGCAGCCTGGAGGTGTTAGCTGCCTTTCCACATGAGGGGGGGAGAGATGAGCTCTGCAAAGATGGGAGCCAGGTCATCACCGTTTTTCCCCCCCCCCGCCCCCCTCGGTGGCTGGAAGCTGCTGCTGGCCATATTCTGGTGTGAGCCCTGGCAGAAATCTGGGGGGGAGGATATGTGATCCAGCATGCTTACTTCCTCCCGCGCTCCCCCTCCCCCCATGTGTTGCCTCAGGAAGATGCAGAGGCAGGTCCAGCCCTGGGGCGAGTCATGGAGGGCAGGGAGAATGGGGTTGGTTGGTCACACCTTTCTTCTCTCACCCCCCCCCCCCACCATGAGAGAGGTGTAGAGGAGTGTGTGTGTCACCTCTCCCCGTGTGATCCCTAAAGCCTTAATGATAAGAAGGGGAAATAAAAAGAAACCAATTATGTAATATTTCTTTTGGTTGCTTTTGAACTTGCTTGAATATGAGTAATTTTACCAGGTGTCCCGTACTCAGTATAGGATAGGCCGTCAGCACTAATGTTTGCTAACTATATACCGGGCCTACTGCACACATCCCTTTTGAAGGGATATTACTAGGGCCCTACCAAATTCACGATCCATTTTGGTCAGTTTCACAGACCTAGGATTTTTAAAATCCTAAATCTCATGATTTCAGCTTTTTAAATCTGACATTTTCAGGGTGTTTGTAACTGTAGGGGTCCTGACCCATGAAGGGTGTGTGTGTGTGTGTGTGTGTGTGTGGGGGGGGGGGTCGTAAGGTTATTGTAGGGGGGGGTTGCCGTCCTGCTACCCTTATTTCTATGCTGCTGCTGGTGGCAGCGCTTCCGAGCTGGGCGGCCGGAGAGCGGTGGCTGCTGGCCCGGAGCCCAGCTCTGAAGGCAGTTTTCCGCCAGCAGCAGCGCAGAAGTCAGGGTGACCTGGGATGGTATCGCCACCCTGACTTCTGTGCTGCTCCTGCAGAGCTGGGCCCTCTGTCAGCAGCCGCCACTCTCCGGCCGCCCAGCTCTGCAGGCAGCAGGGCGGACGTAAGGGAGGCCTGGTCTGGCATTGCCACCCTGACGTCCGCCCTGCTGCTGGCGGGGAACTGCCTTCAGAGCTGGGCACCCGGCCAGCAGCCGCCGCTCTCCGGCTCTGAAGGCAGCGCAGAAGTAAGGGTGGCACTACCATGACTCCCCCAAGATAACCTTGTGGACCCCCTCCCCACAATTCCCTTTTGGGCCAGGACCCCCAATTTGAGACATGCTGGTCTCCCCGTGAACTCTGTATAGGATAGGGTAAAAGCATGCCAAAGACCAGATTTCCTGGGGGGGCGAGGAATCGGATTTCACGGTCCACGACACATTTTCATGGCTGTGAGTTTGGTAGGGCCCTAGATATTACCCAAGTCCTATGGGCCAC
The DNA here is from genome assembly GCF_965152235.1 of Eretmochelys imbricata. Classification (NCBI taxonomy): domain Eukaryota; kingdom Metazoa; phylum Chordata; order Testudines; family Cheloniidae; genus Eretmochelys; species Eretmochelys imbricata. The sequence goes on along the minus strand of NC_135588.1, from coordinate 19,727,536 downwards.
AGTGACCTTAAAATGAAACAAGTTCTCAATGGGGGAACTGACATCAGTACAGTAGCTTGGCCTAATACAGTGAAAGCCAGAGGCTGTGCGGACAGCCTATCCGACGTGCATGCCGTTAGAGAGGGCGATACAAGACAAACTTCCCAGCAATAGGACTAGAGCCCAGAAAGGATGCCCCAGAAGGACAGTAGTTGATACCATCCAGCTGCACTCTGCTGTGTCAGTCGTATTGTGCCGTTTGCCGCTAACGCTGAATTTCCTGGCCAGCGTGCGGTCTGAACAAAATGTAGCGGGCACCCTAGCAAGTGCTGAGCATTGCAGTTTCGGGGTCTAATTGAGATTAACGCTCCATTATGTTGGCCTGTTACAGTGTCTCGCCGCGCTTTTTATTTATAGTGATGTAAAGTTTAAGGCATGGGAGGATCGATAAAGGTTTCCAGATGGTGGCTGTTTTTGGTTTTCCCCATTATTAACAATAAGTCATGCAGACAGCTCTCTCTGTTGCGTTTGCTTTGGAGATATGGTTTCTTTCTAGGCAACTGTCAAACTTTTCCCCCACTCTTGCCATTGTTGTTTCTATTGCAGTCAGAGCCAGGCAAATAACCGATATTTGTTTGGGTTCGCTAGCACTCCCGAAAAATTGGGCAAAGCATTCGTTTCAGGGGGATCCAGAAACAATTTTTGGGGAGGGGAGGTAAATTTTCATCAAATTGAAAACTTGACCAAACGTTGCTTTGGGCCAAATGCCCCATTTTAACGTTGAGCATTTTTAACTTTTTAAAAGCCATTTTAATGTGAATCCGAAGGGAATTTGGAAATGTGAACATGGTTTGGTTTGGAACCGAAATCTCCGCCCCACCCCCAATAGGAACAATTTGGTGAAACTGACCCAGGTTTGCGAAATATCTTGGTACTGCTAGTCCTGGAAACTTTTTGCCTTGCTCTAATTACAGGAGTAGCTAGAGACTGTGAGAAAGATCTGAGCCCTTTGCTCTAAAGGATAGAACATAGGATCATTGTACTAGCTGAGCAACTTCCACTCCTTCCTAAGCAATATGACTCAGGCTTCTAGTCACAAATTGTTGTTATATTTGTATTATCAGAGCAGCTCTTAGCCCCTGTCACGGACCCCATTGTACCAGGCACTGTACAAACACAGAACAAAGACCATCGCTGCCCCAAAGAGTCATAATCTAAGACAGTGAGACTCAGGTCTCAGTGGTTCAGGAGCCAAATTAGCCATCAAGATTACCCAAAAGAGCCATAGTCATGTGAATTCATTGCTTCATTGACCTATAAATGTCTATTAATCTCACAGCAAAAGGACTGGCCAAGTGTTCTACAATTGGTTAATAAGATAGTAAAAGCATCCTGATTGATTAAATCACATGGTGTGTTAATGTCACGTGCTGCACAGAGCCACAGGAGACACGTTAAAGAGCCACACGGAGCTCCGGAGTCTCAGTCTGAGTATCACAGATCTGAGACAAGAGCCAGCAGGTGCAGACAGAGGGGACAGTACAAGGAAACAGTGAGGCAGCAGGATGGGCCGTGAGCCCAACATTGTCGCGTGTGTGTGTGTGTGTGTGTGTGTGTGTGTGGGCATTGCAGCAAAGGAGTTTTAAGGAGGGATGTGGAGGGCAGAATTCTTCCCAAGTTCCCTACGTTCCCCACACACAGATGTGGAGCTTCCCCCTTGGATTGCTGGGAAGGATTAACAGCAGAAAGAGCAAATCATGGAGCTGGGCTTCTAGGAAGGGTCGTTTACATGAAATGATGGAGACACACACACTTTGTTTCCTGGCAAGGATTTTTTTTCTCTCTCTCATTTTGGGTCTTTGGCCCGCATTGTGCCCCACGCCTGGGCTGTGGCAGGTTGAGAGGTACATAAAGGCTGGGCTACATTCTCAACAGGAAAAAATGGGGAGACATTATTTCAGTTTTACAAATGGGGAAACCGAGGCACAGAAAACAAAGGGGCTTGCCCAAGATCCAGGCAGGAGTCTGTAGGAACCCAGGTCTTCTGAGTTTGACTCCTGCTTTAACCACAAGACCTTCCTTTCCCCTGTTATGCACAGATATTGATATACATGGACAGTTCAGGCCATATTGTATCCTATTCCATCCATGTAAAGCTAGGATAACTGACTGGTACAAGTCGACTTATTCCAGATTTCCATGGTGTAGGAGAGAGCAGAATTCACTCTAAAGTGAACACGAGACTGTGGCTTTGGGGTGGCTTCCTGAGATGGAAGGCAGCTGCCTCTGGGTATTCTCCAGACCAGGTTTTTGCTTGGTTAACTTGTAAAAGGAAGGTTTCCCTGCTGTCAGCACGGCGGAGCCGATAGAGCTGTGTGTCACGCTGAGCCGTCCCGACTGCCTCATGCATCATCCCAAAGGTTGCCGGCGGAGTTTGCTGTCAGTGATGTACAAAGTAGGAGAGAGCAGAGAAACTCCACCTTGACCGCACAGAGGCCGACAGCGAAATCTGATTTGGGCTTCTCAAGCAAGCAAATGTAACCGTGGAAGTTGCTGATGAATAATAAACACATACCACTGGGATGCTGGTTTTACAGAGCCGTCTTTCAAAAACAAACCAACCGGGTATTTGAGGCTCATGAAAAGAGCGGGCTCGACATCCTGGCAGATTGAGATCCTTTATTGAGCTGCAGAATGGCACCACACAGGCAACAGCAGGGCACGTCTGCCTGCCGCTCCCATGGCATTCAGCCCTGCACCGGCAGGACCTCCTTAAAGGGGTGGGGAACCCAAGTGGGAGGAAGGCTGGCCCAGTGGTTAGGGCACTTGCCTTAGACTCAGGACACCTGGGTTCATGACTCTTCTGCCGCAGATGCCTGGTGTTACACCGGAAAAGTCTGTGTGCCTCAGTTGGCCATGTATACAATGGGGATAATAGCATTGCCCTACCTTATGGGAGGGGGGTGGCAGTAAATGCATTGAAGATTGCAAGGTGGTCAGACACCATGGTGATAGGACCCCTGGAAGTCCCATAGCTAGCTAGTTACCATGACCTATTCAGCCCCTGGCCTCTCTGCTCAAGAGAGCCAGCAGTGACGTGGCTGGCAGGTGAGCCGCCATCAGGAGATGGCCGCAGCTCTCTCTGGGTCGGGATGGTGACCCGGTGGGAGAAGGTTCTGCCTTCAGCGATCAACCCCCTGACCTGCTTTTTGACAGTATCCTCATCGAGGTGCTGCCTTGACAGTGATTCCATCTGCCCTCCCGGGGAGGGGATTCTGAGCAGGGCTGTTCTAGGTCACCGAAAGAGATGAGATTAGGGGGCCTGCCGGGGAGGGAGAATTGGCATGTGAGGGCCCCACATCCCTGTTCCTCAACAAGTCCTTGTGCTGATGCCACTGGTACTGGGTGGATGGAGTACAGCCAAGGGAGGTGGGGACTGGTGCGTAGCAACCGGACGCGCTTCCTCCAACGTCTGCCAGCGAAGAGCACCTAGAATGGCTGGCTGCAGTGGTGAGCAGCCCTGTGCCAGCATAAAGAACAGTGCTGAGGTTTCTCCTGGCTACGGCTTATGGGCTTTTTAAAGCCCAAGCAGGTGGACGCCTGCTTCAGTGGAGCTGTAATAACAAGCCTGCATAGCACACCCCGTCTGAGCATCTCCGAGCTCTCCGTGAGTCACAGAACCATGTGCGGGCGTGGGCTGGCCTTCTCGCCAAAGGACTCGCAGCTTTGCTCTGGGCATCCAGCCTGGCAAGAGGTCCATTTCGGATGAACCATAAAGCCAATGTCCTCCTCACGTGTCGTCAGAGAGCCCCCCCACTCCTTTTCAGAACAGCAGGCAGGTTAGCTCTGGGCTTCTGGCCTAATCCCAATATGGGGAACCACGTTCTGTCTCCAGCATGCAGCGTTTCTCCTTCCCTACCCCTCTCACGCCTCTGTGCGGCATTGCTGGGTGCTGGGCAGCAATGCCATGTCCCACCCCAGAGGCAGCTGTATTTCAGTGCTGTGGAGGGACCATTTCCTAGATGCGTTTGTGTCGTGCTTTGGGGAATGTAGTTGTGTGACCAGTGCTGACCTTTTATCATTTTCTGTCCTCTCCCAGCATGCACTTGGGTTCTACCGATCCGGCCCCGGGGATGGATTGTTCCAGGATTTGGTCCTGGTCTGGAGCGTGGATGGGATCTTCTCTAGAGATTCCAATCCCGCTTTCTAATGAGCTCCTGAGCCGTGGCGGGGGAACGCATTTCTTCCTGGGGAGTGCGGGGTGGTGGCTGGCCTTCTCACTGAATGACACCTGTGAGCTGTCAGCCGCTTCTCACTTCCTTTTTATTTTTCGTTCCCCTGCTCATTAGCATCCGAGGCAGGAAAAAGGACAGCTCTCCCTGGGGCCAGGGCAGAGAGTCCACTATGGGAACCGATGCTCCGTCCCATGGCTGCTGCTGCCACTGCCTGTCAGAAACCATTTGGAAGATAAATACCTCCCTGGCTCCTGAGGCTCTGTGGGAGTGAGATCCAAGCACCTTCATTATTTCACCGCTTGGAAATAAGGAGCTAAATGAAGGCGGGAGCTGTGGCAGGAATCCCAGTGTGACACACGGCATCCGTAATAATTAATATCGGGGAGGGAGAAGGCCTGTTCCGGTCAGGCATCTCTCTTTATTTTTCTCAGGAGGGGTGTACACGCACAAGGGGGTCTTTTTGTTCCCTTTGGTCTTCTCTCCCCTTTCTCCGCCTCGCAAAGAGAGCTGTGAAATCACCGTGGCGAGGGCATGGGGGGAAATCTTGGCAGATGTGGCACCTGCCGGGAGTCGGGGCTCTGGAATCCTCTTTTAAGAGGAGAGCAAGAGCTAGAGGGAAATAACAGCCGGCCACCTGCTCTGCAAGTTGGGCTGCTGGCTTGGCCGTATTCCTGGAGGTGTCATCCCAGGACATAATCTTCAATCGAAGATGAATCTTTAATTCTTGGAGGGTTGGCCACCCTATCTGAAGGGGCGGGGTGCCTGGGTAGATCAAGAGGAACTGCTCTTAATGATAACCCATGGGGTGTTCAGGGCTAGATCATCAGCTGGTGTAAACCAGTGACATCAAGTTGCTTCTGGAGCTACACTAGTTTACATCAGCTGAGCTTCTGGCTTTCCATCTTCAAAGGGCTCTACAGCATTAACTCGTTAATGGTGTCAGGACATGAGTCTCCCCTTATCTGTTCAGATCTACAGGTTTCTGGTGGGTTCAGACCCATCTCTACTAATCTAGCTTCTCCACAGCCTTGTGATGTGGGTATTACTGAACTCGTGTTATGGTGGGGAAAGTGAGTCGCAGAGGGGTGAGATGGCTTGCACAATTCCACAGATGGGAGGCAGGGCTGGGAGCGGCACTTGGGAGTTCCTAGCCCCATGCTCAGCACACTAGACCATACAGCCTCTCTCTAGCAGGGCACATTCCTCTCCCCTGGGGCTTGGCTCATCACTTCATCGGACGAACGCACAGCCCCTGGCTCACTGCTGGCTGCAGCACATGGCCCTGCTGGAGCACCCAGCCAGCGTTGCTCTCTTGGCACTCCTCCCAGTGCCAGGGATTCGCTGCCAAAGCAGCACGTGGACCCTAAGATCCTGCCCTTTCTCTGCGCTAACATAACTCAAGCTGCCAGCCCATTGCTCATGGGTCGTAGATCTCCTCTCCCCCTCCCCGCCGCCCACTCCGGTTACATCTCCTTATTCCCTGGGCGCGCCAATCCTGGGGAATGACTGCGTGCGCTTGCAGGGGGAGCAGATCTCTTCCAGCATTAACGACGTAATTAAATCCCGTCGTAATAATTTAATACCACGGCAAGCACCGAAATGGTAATTGCAGCCATAGCTAAAAGTCCTTCCTAATACATGTGTTGCAAAGAACTGACTGGAGGGAAGAGCAAAGGTTGTTCAGAGCCCCTTCCCAGTCCAAGCGCGAGAGCATCCGACTCGCTACAAAGGTAGCGAAAAGCCTCAGGCCGGAGACTCGGCCGGTGTCCCTTGGTGTGGCTGCGTTGGCTTCTGTGGAGTTAGGATACTTTGCAGCAGCTGGGAACCTGCCGCATTGACTTCAGTAACGCTATGGCTGATTTACAGCACCTGGGGATCTGGCCCCTCCAAAAGAGATGGCAATGGATGGAGGAGAGTCCTGAAGGAGGAACAAAATGCTAATTCGCAGGCTAGCATCACCTAAGGCAGGGTTCGCAATCTTTTTCTTTCTGAGCCCCCCCGCCCCGACATACTATTAAAAACTCCATGGCCCCCCTGTGCCACAATTGTTCCTCTGCATGTAAAAGCCAGGGCCAGTGTTAGGGGGTAGCAGGCAGGGCAGTTGCCTGGGGCCCCATGCCACAGGGCCCCACCACCAAGGATACATTGCTCAGGCTTCGGTTTTGGCCGCAGGTGGGCAGAGCTCAGGGTCTCAGGCTTCAGCCCCATGCAGTGGGGTTTTGGGTTTCTGCCCTGGGCCCCAGCGAGTCTAATGCTGGCCCTGCTTGGCAGACCCCTGGTTGAGAACCACTGACCTAAGGAACCCTGCAGCTCAGGCTGAACTGTCGGGGTGGGGATTTGTAACCGCGTAGCTTGCCCCAGGGGCTGCAGAGACTGGGACTGGATTCTCCTGCGGGCCACCGGGAAAGAGGCCTACAAGCCCAGACATTTTGGACTTTTATCAGGGACAACTGCGATCCTGGAAGGGATGGACTTAAGATGCTAGAGGGCCGAGTCCCTGGAAGAGAAGCCACAGCCGTGCTCGAGGGTTTGTCGGCAGGGAGGCGCTAGAGAAGTAAGGGAACCACGACGGGGAGGCTAGTGGCTACTGATGTAGATGGGTAACAAGGACGTGTTCGATAGAGCCTGACCATGGCGAAATAGCCAGCCCTGATTTGGAAAGGGTCAGAGCATAACGTCGCTATCTAGCTCATCCCGTTGTTAGTTGGGTCAGTAACGGGGAAGCTCTGCTGTATGGAAACTCGCTTGCTAAAACCCGGCAGTTATGGAAGCTGAATAAAACCACGAGTATGAAAAATGAGACCCGATCTGAACAACTCCCCATGGGCCCTTAGGAACGGGCTGGGTTGGCGGTGAGTTATAGAGGCTTTCAACGCAGGTCACCGGCTTGAATCTGGGCTGGGCTGGCACCTTGTGCTGCAGAATCCTAAAAACCATTCAGCCTGTAGCCCTCTTGATTGCAAAGATAACCTGCATCATGACGCTCGGGTGCCCCCTTTGGCAAAGGGATGGGGCCAGCGTCTCTCACTTGGGGCCCAGTGCTGGGCGGTGGCACACCAGCCATGCTCCAGTGTACCCGATTATATGGTCAGCTGGGCTGGGCTGTGGAGAGAGACTGGCCGGCCCTGTGAGCGAGCAGAAATTCTCCTTTAGCTCAAGCGTTGGAGGCTGGCATTCCAGGGGGATAAGGCTCTCTGCAGCGAAGACAACCATCAGAGGTGTGACCGCAGCAGGTTTAGACAGACCCAAGCTAGCTTGAATAATGATAGCGATGAAACTGTGGCAGCGTGGGCTAATTGCTCACGTACGTAATGAGGACACCGGCTGGCTTTCAACAGTCCCTGCTGCTGCGGCTTCACTACTAATGTTCTTTGGCGCTAGTCAGATCAAAACTAGCTCTGGTCCCTCTGCGCCTACTGCAGTCACAACTCTAGGATAGCATACCCACACCCCCCTCCCCGTAGCGATGACCACTCCAAAATCGATCCGAGCACAGACACCTCTCGGCAGCCGTGGAATTATGTTCTGCAAATTGGGCACAACAGAGGGAGAGACCTGGAAAGTGGGGACAGACGAACCCCTAAAGGTGCAGACGTTTGGCTTGGGTTTGCTTCCCTGAACTTTTTGGCTTGAAAACAGAGGCTGGAGCCCCTCCGGTGAGACCTCCATTTCTGAGTGCAAAGGAGAGGTGCAGGGGCCCTGAGGAAAAGCAGGGCTCCCAAAGGTCTCGCTGGGAGGTTTGGGGCGAAGTCTCATGTTAGTTTGACCTCTCTTGTTGTTTTGACAGTGGAGCCAAGAGGCCCCAATGCGCTGCACATGCAGACAATCCATCCCTCATTTACCTTGCAGCCCAGATGTACTAGACAAACGAAGGGCGGGAGAAAGGAAAGATCAGTATCCCCATGGTACAGACAGGAAACTGAGGCAGAGACCACCAGGCCCGGGTCCTCAGTGGTTCAACAGCTTAAATGCCTGTGAAGATCTGGGCCCAAGTGACTTGCACACGGTCACATGGGAAGTCCGTCAGAACAGGGAACTGAATGCAGGATTCCCTGCATCCCAGTCCAGTCCCTTAACCGTTAGCTGATGCTGTTTGCTCCTCTCTAATGCAAAGCATCAGGAACAATTACAAAATGCAGGATTATTTTTTCCCAAATGGCTTAAGTTACTTGTCCTTTCCTGGAGGTCTCTATGACTAGACATGCCAGTTTCTCTCGGAACTGTTTGGTTCAGGTGCGCTGGGAGTGTGTGGTGTGTGTTTTTTGCCAACAGGAGAAATCAAAGTGGGCCAGCTCTTGGTACTAGAATCCGGTTGCCATCTGAGCATCTGTTCCTCTTTCCTCCTGGAGTGCTTGCTTGTGTCCGGGTTTGGTGGTATGAGCATCTCTCGCCCCTCAGTGCCCAGAAGTCACGGGGAGACCTGCTGCTCAAAAATCCCTTCCAGGCTGAAATGCTCAGGCTCCGATGTGGAGAGGAGATTGCTGTGCACTGCACAATAGCAACCCCTCTGGCTGGTTCCAGACGCACCGTGGTGGCCTCTGAAGGGTGCCCCAGCCCAGTCCTCCTGGGCTGGAATAAGGGTCGTGATCTTGATGCCGGGAATGAAGGGATGCTTCTTGGGGCTCTGAGCTGCAGCTTGTGTAATGCTCTGTCGGTGCTAGCTGAGGCGGGCTGGGTTGGGGCTCAGAAGCTCAGGGTTCTAGTCCCACCTCTGCCACTGGCCTGCGGGATGACCGTGGGCAATTTCACCTCCAAGGGCCTTGGTTTCCCCATCTGTAAAATGGGTTTAATGACACTGTCCTCCTTTGCAAGATGCTGAGAGAGCTACTGAGTGAAAAGAGCTTGTTGGCGCTGTTATAACCACCATGCTTTCGCTGTGGCACTGGACACTGCTATCACGATGACTCATTGTGTGGTTGGCGTTAGTGCTGGGATCAGGGCCCGTGGTGCAAAGAGTTCTACACACAAGGAATTCTGACCGTCCCTGCTGAAAAGATCTTGCAATGTACCGTACGTCAAGAGGTAACCAGTGGCTGAAAGCAACAAACAGAGGGAAGAGAAGGTAAAAGTGAACCATCCCTCAAAAGTACTCCGAGCCCAGCCACTCCCACAGTGAACAAGTGGTATAAAGGACTCTCCCCCAGATCCACAAAGTTATTGAGTCTCCTAACGCTCATTCAGATTCTTTTCCCTTTCCTCCTCTTCTCTTGTCTCCTTCTCCAAGTGATCCGCCCATGGCTATAGGAGGTGTGAGATCCAATGTGGGATGGAGGAATTCTTGACTCTCCGTCTTTTATGTAGGTCCTAATTTGTGGGTGGGCTCTGAATGACACAATGGGGGCCAGATTTTCAAAGCAGCTCCGAAAACCTGGTCCTTATTTTGGTGCCTGCCTGGGTGCGGAACCCTTGAATATCTGGCCCTAACTATGGGCGTTGAACACTTGGAAATCTGGCCCATAGTACTGTTCTGGGGAAAGGTGCTAATGGCTACCGGCATGTGAGTCTTTGATTCAAAGACAACCACAGACTAGTTAAAGTCAATGGGTATGGTCAAACACGCTTTCATGTTCCACTGGAGGAGTAATTAAACACCATTATGTAGCAGAGAGAGCTACAAACACTGGAGAGACTGCCCAAGGCACATGGTAGCTTAGAGCTGAGTTGTGTGGAGTGAACTTGAGGACTGCGAACACAGGATATGGGTTCTGCGGCTTGTGCAGGTTAGAGGCAGAAAGCCTGGAGAAGGAGCTGTGGGCGTGACCCTGAAAGGAGGCAGAAAGACATGGCTTCTTGGGCACAGAGCTCTCTGGAGTAGCAGACTTGGGGATTTCTGAGCAAGGAAGTTGCTGCTGCTGCTGGTTGTCTCTCCTGTATTCAAGGAAACAGGATTTTGTGAAAGTCCCTTTGTCTATACCAAGGAAGACCCTGGCTTGTCTCACTGATTTCTCCCAGCAGAAACACTCCTGAAAAGTTCAGAATATTGGCCAACAGCTTGGGCCCAAGGGGCCACAGTATTTATGCCCATGCTTTACATACCAATGCCACACTTACACCATTGGACCTCACCACTTTCTTTCCCCCCCCCCCCCCCCAAGGTGTCTCGTCTCTACCTCGGACAAACCTCCACTCGTTTTTCCTTTCTGCTAGCAAACTGCAGAAGTGAGAGGGCGAGCAAGCAAAATTGCCTCCTAATAATTTAAATGGAATTTAAGCAGTTTGCAAAAGGAAACTGGGTCTCTTTGAGCAGTTGTTTTTGAACTCCAGCCCCTTTGATGTGTCGCACGGATTGGCATGTTGGAGCGAACGGTGCGTGAGCAAATTACCCGGGGGCAAAGCTCCAAAGGGAGGCTGAGATGAAGGGAACTTTGTGAATCGTCTGTCCTGAGGCAGATCAAAGGAGCTGCACAGCAGAAGACCGAGAACGCGCACGAGAGAGAGAGAGAGAGAGAGACCTGCTCAGTCCCAAACTGGAATTGAGCAACAAGAGCCAGAAGGGCTTAAATTGGGCCACTCGAGGTTGAGGGCAGAAGAGGGGTGAAGTGGGGGATAGATTCAGGGGTCCGTTGCTCATAGCTGCCATCCAAGTAGCAGAGAGATTCGCTACAGTCCCAGAATCTCCATGCTCTTTGCGAAGAGAAGGAATTAAGCCACCCGCCTGGGAGGTGGGCATCATGGCCTCCAGTTTACGGTTGGAGAAACTGAGGCACCAAGAGGGTAAAGGGACTTTCCCAAGGACTTGCCCAGAAAGTTTGGGGCATAACTGGGACTAGATCCCCAGTCCCCAACACCCAGTTCTGTGCATTAGCCCATCAATGTCCTAGCTCTTTCTTGGCTTCAGCCGCATGATCTTGAGATACAGGATCATGTATTCAATTAGCATTTTCAAGGTGAAACAGCTGCTGCCTTTTGCCCCAGAGGTGGATGCCACTTGGTGGTGCGGGAGCAAAGTGATCACTATGGATAATGCAGGACTAACACATGCTTTCGGATCCCTCTGGTTGGAAGGCACAAGACTTTCAGACAAATTCTTGTTGTTTGTTAAATACCAACTCACGAGTCTCATGAGATTTAGTGTCATTTATTCCTTAAAGCCCCAGCACCTGGAGTCAGGGGATTTCGTGCCAATCTTGGCTTTCGTTTTCAGTAAAAATAAACAAAAAAAAAGTTCCAGCCTCCCTGGTTGTGGGGGAAAGCTGGAACATGTGACTCCTAAAGGCTGGAGAGCAAGAAGGCAAATCATACAAAAAGATCACTTGTAATGCCTCATGATTCATGAGTTCTGACCACTTGGAACTGATGTGTGCTGAATTTTCCATGCATTTGACACCGCTTCACCCTTTGCCGTGGCAATCAACAGGCAGCCCTTTCTGGCTCAGGGTGTTTTACCGCATAGACTGTCTGGCACACTGGGGTGAGATGGGGTAACCGATCTGCTCCTTTATCTCCCAGCATAAATAACATCAGTGCCACGAGGAGACGATGGCCCCAAATCAAACCATTCGAATGCTCTGGGCTTAGCTCCTCATGTGGCAGGTAACTGATCGAATGCACCCTTTCCGCATGCACAGCGGGCCCGGCACCTTCAATCGCAGCCTGTCTGGTGACTGGGGAATGTGCAAAGCCGGGATAATGATGGGGGCTAATGTTGCTGTTGCCATGGCTTCTGTTTTCCTGCACTCTGATTGGCTCACCTCTCCATGCGAGGTTTTAGGAGCTAGCCAGTCTAGACTCCTAGCACAAGCGTGACCTGCATGAACACCGGTGGCTCTGTGTCTCCCTCTAGGGGCTGGACTCTGCATACAGAGCTTTGCATCTCCAGCTGGTTCTGTAGCTCACCCAGTAGAGGTTCGTGCATGCAGGCCTCTGATTCAGTCCCTGCAACAAACCCACCCTGTGGCTTCGTGCAAGGATGAGGCGTATCCTGGTCCAGCTGACCTCTCGGGTTCTCTCCTTGGCCAGACACAGTGATGTGAATGTAAAATGCAACTAGAATGGCTCCGGCTAGAGCTATTCCCAGCGGATGGCTCAGAGCTCTCTGCCCCAACCGTGGCCCCATGCTTCTTCCGAAGGCAGAAAGTTTCCCCCACTGGTCTGATTCCAGAGCGAGGGGGGCATTATAAAGACGCATATAAAAAGGCAAAACTGCTATGTGGGAGGTGAAATTCAGGATAACCAAGTCCTATTTAAGCAGCTTGGCTAAGATGTTTCAAATCAGATGCCTTAATTTTTGCGTACCCAACCTGTGACCCTTTAGCAGGGCTGGATCTCTGGAGGGTGAGTGCTCAGTGCGTGCTGAAAACCAGCCCCCAGAAGGGACATTGGGCCCAAATCACCAGCCACTTCTGACAATCTGGGCCCTTTGCAACAGTGGCTTGAGATGCCGAGGAGAGCTGCGGGGGCTCAGGGCATCTGGGAACCAGGTGCCTTAGTCTCACTCCAGACTAACTTTAAGCGCTCAGAATTGAAAATGTTGACCAGACTTTTACTGATATTGATTATGGTTATGAGTGTGTCCATGGACCAGGGCATGAGGGGTCAGGCCTAGTGGTCAGAGCAGGGACAGTCATGCCTAGCAGTTGGAGCTGGAGTCCAGAATTAAGAGTCGGAAACTGAGCAGGGCTGGAGCAAGGCAGGCCCAGGAGCTATGCCAGCTTCGGGTGTGAGCATTGAACAGCCACTGGCCAAGTGCTGCTGCGGGGCCTTAAGAGCAGTGTGAGCCACGCGGCTTGGGTAATCTGGCCTATTAGGGGCTTCAGCCGTGGTTTGCCAGCTGACCTTAGGCCCAGCTGCAGGTCCTCCTTCTGAACAAAGGGAAGGACAGAATTATGGCACAGGCAAATGAAAGGCAAGGAACTAGGGGAAGGTGAGTTAAAAGGGAACATTGCTTGGGCTAGCACTACTTATGTAATTAAGGTAATTATACAGCCCGAATTACCATAGCATCTGAGCACCCTCAACATCCTTGTGGGGAAGAGCAAGGCAATACTGCATTATACAGATGGGAAACTGAGGCACAGAGATCAAGTGGCTTATCTGAGTTCATGCTGAGTCTGTGGTGGGGCAGGGAATTGAACCAGCGTCTCTTGAGGCCAGGCTCTTGCCCTAACCACTAGGCCATCATTCCCCTTAGGGCAGTGAGTTAAGCTTTCCTCTGCTGCACGTTGCCCTCTGGCACATCTCCCAGCTCTCCCCAAAACTCCCGTTTAAAACTAACCTAGTTATAACACTATCAGCTCGTCCTTTTCATCTGGAGTGCTCCAAGCTTTATGAAGCGAGCAGATCGAGGGACGTGATCGTTCCCCTCTATTCGACATTGGTGAGGCCTCATCTGGAGTACTGTGTCCACTTTTGGGTCCCACACTACAAGAAGGATGTGGATAAATTGGAGAGAGTCCAGCGAAGGGCAACAAAAATGATTAGGGGTCTAGAACACATGAGTTATGAGGAGAGGCTGAGGGAGCTGGGATTGTTTAGCCTGCAGAAGAGAAGAATGAGGGGGGATTTGATAGCTGCTTTCAACTACCTGAAAGGGGGTTCCAAAGAGGATGGCTCTAGACTGTTCTCAATGGTAGCAGATGACAGAACGAGGAGTAATGGTCTCAAGTTGCAGTGGGGGAGGTTTAGATTGGATATTAGGAAAAACTTTTTCACTAAGAGGGTGGTGAAACACTGGAATGCGTTACCTAGGGAGGTGGTTGAATCTCCTTCCTTAGAGGTTTTTAAGGTCAGGCTTGACAAAGCCCTGGCTGGGATGATTTAACTGGGAATTGGTCCTGCTTCAAGCAGGGGGTTGGACTAGATGACCTTCAGGGGTCCCTTCCAACCCTGATATTCTATGATTCTATGAAGTTGGGTAGGAATTCTAATCCCCATTTTACAGCTGGTTAAACTGAGGTTCAACAGGGGTAACCGACTTGCCCCTTCCATCTCAGGCCTACGCTGGTTTGTTGTTGTAGGGTTACGCAGCACCAGTGGACTGTAAACACTGGTTTGTTGTAGGTTTACTGGGCAGCATGTGCTGGTTGGTTTGTTGTCGGGTTACCACGTACACTGACCTACTGGAATATTTTAAAGATGAGCAGCCTCAGAGCACTTGTTCTGCAAACAACACCCATGTAACCAAGTTCCATGCACTTGGCTAACACAGGAAATATAACAAAACACTGTGTATTAAATGTGGGCCCTGTCTCTTACTGAGCTGCTTTGCAATGGTCCTGTCAAGTCTAACCCCCCTAGAATTATCTTGAGGGTCCTGTGTAAACAGAGACACCCGGCGCCTGTCCTCTCCAGGCTGATGGACACCCCTGGATCTGGGAGCGGGGAGGACGCAGCGCTTGGCTCGGCTCCTCTACCATAGGGAGCCGCCCGGAGCGGTGTTGCAAGAAGCAATTTCTACATCCCGTGACAGGCCAAGTGAAGCGGTAGTCAGAGAGAGAAACGAGCGTGTTGCTTGTGAAGGACGAGATCTGGACCCTCTCGACTGGGTTCAAGAGAGAGGCTGAATTGTGAGTGAGAGACAGAAAGGCAGGGAAATAGGTAGGGAATGGGGCCTGCAGCACAATCAGCCCTCAGCCAAGCTGCCCCGAACCCCACCCATCCAGTGATGGCGTGGCTATGTGCTATAAACATGAGGTGCACTGGCTCCTTAAGGGACACCTGGGCTATAATCTCCCACCTTTTTGTGTTGAGAAGCAAAGCGTCCCCTTAGTGCAGCTGGAAGGACTGATTATCAGCAGAGCAAGTGTTCCAGAAACAAGCCTCTTTCCCAAACCCCTCGAATGCCCAAGGGGCTGAGGGCGGCGAGTCCAGAGAGTTAAAGGCAAGCTGCCCTCTGCCAAAGCAGCCTCCCATCCCCGGGTATCCTAGGCAGGGAGCCTCGCACACAGCCTGGCGCGTGAACCTGCAGGAGCCCTCCGCCCCGTCTCTGCTATTGTGCTTACAACACCCCAAGCTGTTCTAGGGACAGAGGAATTGACCTGTTGGCTCAGAACCAAGGTCCATCCCAAGGCCTGTCCCCAACAGAGGGCAGCACCAGCCATTTCTAGAGAAGGCAGATGTGGTCTCTTCTTAACCCCTTAAATGTTTTAGGCTAATTCTAGGGATGGGGTTCCCAGTCCACCCCCACGATGTGCCAATCCTGAGCTGTAGCATACCTGATATCCCAGGCCTGGGCATTGCTGGAGTCCAGGTTGCTAGCCATGCTGTTCTGGGTGTGGGGATGCAGATGAAGTGGTCAGTCGGGACGTCTCTAATATGACCCCTAATTCCTGTTCTCGGCAGTCCTGATGATCAGGATTTGAGCCTGGACTTCAGGAAACGACACCGTTGAGGGAGCTCAACATTCCTCTTGTTCTCATCAGCCAGGCCAATTCGAACTGGAGTTTATTCCAAGCAGCTCCTAGATCCATAGATTCCCAGGCCAGAAGGGGACCACTATGATCACCTAGTCTTACCGCCTGTACAACACAGACCAGACAACTGCCCCAGGATAATTCTTGGAGCACAGCTTGTCGAAAAACAGCCCTGGTGCTGTGAGCCACCCCCCATCTTGATTTTTAAAAATTCAGACTGGAGAATCTACCACGACCCTTGGTAAGTTGCTGCTCTAGTTAATTACTCTCACCATTAAAAATGTAACCTTATTTCCACTCTGAATTTGTCTTGCTTTAGCTTCTAGCCACTGGCTTGTGTTCAACCTTTCTCTGCTAGATTGAGGAGCCCATTATTAAATATTTGTTCCCCATGTAGCTACTGTGATCGAATCACCCCTTAAACTTCTCTTTGAACTCCTTGAGTCTAGCTGTTTAGTTTAACAATTATAAGGGAGGCTTTCTAATCTTTTCATCATTCTTGTGTCTCTTCTCTGACCCTCTTGGATATACCAGTGTCCTTTTGGAATGGTGGGTACCAGAACTGGCCACAGTATTCCCAGCAGTGGTCCCAACGGTGCCAGAGGTCACCTAGCTTGTCTACTCCTCCTCCTCGAGAGAGAGATCTCATTAGCTCTTTTGGCCACAGCGTCACACTGGGCGCTCCTGTTCAGTGGATGATCCCCCCCCCACAGTCCCCAAATCTTTTTCAGTCCTTGCTTCCCAGGATCAATCTCTTCATCCTGTAAGTATGGCTGGTGTTTTTGTTCCAGTTTACATTTAGCAATATTAAAAATACATCTTTGCTTGTGCCCAGCTTACCAAGTGAGCTGGATCACTCTTAATCAGGGACTAGTCCACTTCATTCTTTACCGGTCCCCCAATCTTTGTGTCTGCTGCAAACTTTACCGGGGGTGATTGTGTTTTTCTTCCCGTTCATTGATCAAAACGTTCAATAGCACAGGGCCAAGAACCGACCCCTGCAGGGCCCCACTAGAAACATACCCGTTCGATCAGGAGTCCCTTTTACAAATACATCTGGAGACCTGTCAGTCAGCCATCTTTTAATCCATTTAGCGTGGGCCCATGTTCATTTTAGATTTGCTCTAGGTCAGCGGTTCTCAAACGATGGGTCAGGACCCCAAAATGGGTCGCGACCCTGTTTTAAGGGGTCAACAGGGCTGGCATTCGACTTGTTGGAGCCCAGGGCCAAAGCCCAAGCTCCACTGTCTGGGGCCAAAGGCTTAGCCCCAGGGGGCGGAGCTCAGGTCTGGGGCTGAAGCCCTTGGGGTTCAGCTTTTGGCCCCCTCCCCCAAGGCATTCGGGCTTGGGCGGGCTCCAGCTTTGGTCAGCTTTGAGGAGGGGGTGCTGGGGGAGGGCTTGGGGGGGGGGGTCTGAAATGGGGCTGGGGGTGGATCAAGGAAGTTGGGGTTAGGAGGGGAGCTAAAAGGACCTGGGGAGTGAGGGCGGGACTGAAGAAGGGTGGAGGAAGAGCTGTGGGATCTGGATCAGAACTGGAAGGGGAGCCAGGGGGCCTGGATTGGGGCTATGGGGCTGCAGAGGAGCTGGGGGCAGAAATGCTGGATTGAGGCTGTGAGGGGCAGATTTGGGGTTTAGGAGGAGGTCCCCTAACCTATTCTTTCACCCAGGCCCTCCACTGCCTTTGTACTATAATGGGGTAGATGCAGATCTCAAGGCACTTAGCAAAAGAGGCTAGTATTGTTGTCTCCGTTTTAGAGCAGTGGCAACTGAGGCACGGGGAGGGGAAGTGACCTGCCTGTGGGCAGCCAGCCAGTCAGTGGCGGAGCTGGGACTCAAATCCAGTCTCCGGACTGTCAGTCGAGACTTCTTGCCACCAGACCACACTGGCATCTGCGTGAACTATTGTAATTTAACGGATTTCCAAATGACCCCAAACCCTTCATGACTCCAACGGTTCACGAGCTTTTGGCTGGCATCTGGCACGTCTGGATCAGCTCAGCAGGAAGCCAGCTGGATGCTGTACAATACGCAGATTGGTCCCCGAGGCTCATCTCCAGTTCTCACAGGTCCTGAAAAACCTGTCCTCACAAATCTCCTCGCACCCGTCAGAATGAACTAGTCGAAAATCCCAACCACCGTTTCAGCGGGACCAATCTGGAATCCTATCCGACGTTGCGGTTCCCTCGGTCGGTCGAGGGTACTTTTGGCGACCCCTTCTGGACAGCTGCGAGACAACCGGCTATCAGGTCAACCCATTAGTTTGAACCCAGCCAGCCAGATGTGATCTTTATTCTAAAGAGTGGTACAGGGGTTTTGGGTATTTTTTGGTCCTTTTTTTTTTTTTTTAAGTCAGCTTTTTATTTATTAAAATGCTCTGGCTCTGGAGGCTCTCTCTTTGCTCAATATTTAGTGTCCTTGCACCTGCCTTTAAATTGGAACTGCTGCGAGCACTTTGATGAACGGTTCAAAAGGCTTGTCTGGATTCTTGTCTGCAAGGGCTGGTGTATCCTCTGCTGAGATGCTGCTTCTAACTTCTTGTGGCTGAGCCGGCATCAGACATAACGCTGAACTGTCACTGGGTAACTGCAGGGGTGCTTGGCCCGGACACCGGGGCAAGCCAGGGCTGTTTTAATTGGTGTATTCCTGGGGCAATGGGAGGGCAGTAGTTTCGGAGTATTACAATGAGTAGCATCCCTGCATAGTTCTGCTAAAACAAGATGCTACAGCCAGATGGCTATGCTCTAAACCGCAAGCATAACCCACTGGGACGTGGGCCACAGCTGATCTGAGTCTGTTACAGCCCAAAGTTCGAGAGCTTTTCTTCAAGCAGTAGCTTTGCTTCTAGAGGTCCCCGGTGCATCTCCAAGACCGTGGTCGTCGGACAAGCAAGGGCTATTGAATCACCACGGATATCCCTGCATCTCCTAGATGATGCCATGACAGCAGGGCTGCTGGTCCTCTTCTCCCAGCACTGGAGTGACATCAGTGTCACGAGGCATCAGAGCACCATCCCCATCTTCAGAGACACGAGTGGGACCTGCACAGAGGGCCTGACATTTTCGGAGGCACTGAGCACCTGCGGGTCCCATGAGATCCAATCAAAGTGGTGGCTGTTCCATGGTTCTGAGCAACAGATCCTTGGGGTGGAATTAGGACGTTCTTACTCATTCTTTATTCAGACAGATACCCTGTGGGCCAGATTCTGATCTCAGACTGCTGTAAATCTGGAGTAACTCCACTGGTTGGCAGGAAATCAGCACCCAAGGTGGTGTGCTGCTATTGTTCCAGTGCCCACATCAGAGATGCTTAGTGGCTGGTACTTATTAGTCCAATGGGCCAGGTCCTCAGTTGGTTTGAAGTCAGTGGGCCAGATCCTCAGCTGACTGAAACTGGCATAGCTTGGTTGAAGTCAGTGGAGTTATGGCAATTGACACCAACCGAGGATCTGCTCCAATAGGAGCTTGTGGTCTAGGTGCTGAAGCATTAAAGCATGGGCCAAATTCATCCTTGCTTTGAACTCCATTGACATCAAAGGAGTTACACAGGAGAGCAAATGACCCTTCCACATCCATAGGGGTGGTGGACTGGAACCCAAACTCAGGATCTGAGCTTGGAAAGTTTCCAAACCCTGGGACTCAGACACAGTAAGGTAGGCAGGGCACTTTCCCATGCATCGAGAACTCAAATGTTCCTTGCCATCCTCAACTTTGTCCACAAACATATTGTGCCAGCATCCATTGTAGACACTCAAGGACCCGACAAACTCCAGTCTCGTGCATGTAGTGAAGATGGCATTGCAGAAGCTGCTCTGTAAGACTCAGACCCAGCCAGGATGTTCGGCTGCGTGTATCTACAGGCAACCACTGGGAGAACTGGTCAGATGATGTGGACTCAAGTGCCAGCAGTAGGCAGATGTCACCCAGCTCTACCTATCCTCCCACACATCTGGCCACACCACTAGCACCAAGATGGCCCTGTGCTTGGAGGAAGAACAGTCGGCTGAACGCATTTTGAGGAATTTGCAGACCTGGTGCAGCCTTCTCTTGTTGGAAATATATCTCCACAATTGGCTAGTTCAGTCCAGAGTCTAAGGTATTCTTGGGTTCCTTGCTGAGGCTGAGCTCACACCACCATGGCTGCATGTGACCCTTTCTACCACCTCCAGTTGGCTAGGAGGCTCCATCCCATCCTGGTGGACAAAGACCTGGCCTCTGTTATTCATGCCTGCATCACCTCTCTGCTGGACTACAGCAATGCAATATATCTTAACCTGCAGCTTTTAGGACCTTCCGACGAGCACAGAACACTGCAGCACGTCTCCACGGTGACTCCTGCTACTGTGAGCACATCATGCTTGTCCTTAGTTCAATGTCTCAGTCCTCTTCCTCAAAGCACTCAACTGGGGCCAGGATACCTCAAAGATCATCACAAACTCTGGGGTGAAGACCATGGGCAACAGCTTTGCTTTTGTGGCACAATGGAACTCTCAACAATAAGCATGTCCGTACAGGAGACACAACTGTGACATGAACTCTGCCAGGAACTAAGGCTTTCTTCAGACAACTAACAGAAGTTTCCAGATCACAGGCCCCAGTTCTCATGGGGGACTTCAGTCACCCTGACATCTGCTGTATTGCTCTCCCAGCAGTGCACAGACAATCCAGGAAGTTTTTGGAGAGCGTGGGGGCCAACTTCCTGGTGCTAGTGCTGAAGGAACTAACTAAGGGCCATGCTTCTCTTGACCTGCTGCTCACAAACTAGGAAGAATTGGTAGGAGAAGTAGAAGTGGGTGGCAACCTGGGCAGTAGTGACCATGAGAGGGTCGAGTTCAGGATCCTGACAAAAGGAAGAAAGGAGAGCTGCAGAATACGGACCCTGGACTTCAGAAAAGCAGACTTTGACTCCCTCAGGGAACTGATGGGCAGGATCCCCTGAGAGGCTAATATGAAGGGGAAAGGAGTCCAGGAAAGCTGGCTGTATTTTAAAGAAGCCTTATAGAGGGCGCAGGAACAAACCATCCCAATGTGCAGAAAGAATAGCAAATATGGCAGGTGACCAGCTTGGCTTAACAGAGAAATCTTTGGGGAGCTTAAACACAAAAAGGAAGCTTACAAGAAGTGGAAACTTGGACAGATGACTAGGGAGGAGTATAAAAATATTGCTTGAGTATGCAGGAGTGAAATCAGGAAGGCCGAAGCACAATTGGAGTTGCAGCTAGCAACGGATATGAAGGGTAACAAGAAGGGTTTCTACAGGTATGTTAGGAACAAGGTGGTCAGGGAAAGTGTGGGCCCCTTACTGAATGGGGGAGGCAACCTAGTGACAAATGATGTGGAAAAAGCTGAAGTACTCAATGCTTTTTTGCCTCAGTCTTCACAGACAAGGTCAGCTCCCAGACTGCTGCACAGGGCAGCATAGAGTGGGGAGGAGGTGAGCAGCCCTCTGTGGAGAAAACAGGTTAAGGACTATTTAGAAAAGCTGGACATGCACAAGTCCATGGGGCCAGATCTAATGCATCCGAGGGTGCTGAGGGAGTTGGCTGACGTAATTGCAGACCCATTGGCCATTATCTTTGAAACCTCATGGTGACTGGAAAAAGGCAAATATAGTGCCCATCTTTTAAAAAGGGAAGAAGGAGAATCTGGGGACCTTCAGACCAGTCAACCTCACCTTGGTCCCTGGAAAAATCACAGAGCAAGTCCTCAAGGAATCCATTTTGAAGCACTTGGAGAGGAAGGTGATCAGGAACAGTCAACATGGATTCACCAAGGGCAAGTCATGCCTGACCAACCTGATTGCCTTCTATGATGAGACAACTGGCTCTGTGGAGATGGGGAAAGCGGTGGCTGTGCTATATCTTGACTTTAGCAAAGCTTTTGATACAGTCTCCCACAGTATTCTTGCCAGCAAATTTAAAGTATGGATTGGATGAATGGATTAAAGGTGGATAGAAAGCTGGCTAGATTGTAGGGCTCAACAGGTAGTGATCAACGGCTCGATATCTTGTTGGCAGCCGGTATCAAGTGGAGCGCCCCAGGGGTGGGTCCTGGAGCCGGTTTTGTTCAATATCTTCATTAATGATCTGGATGATGGGATGGATTGCACCCTCAGCAAGTTCACGGATGACACTAAGCTGGGAGGAGTGGTAGATATGCTGGAGGGTAGGGATAGGGTCCGGAGTGACCTAGACAAATTGGAGGATTGGGCCAAAAGAAATCTGATGAGGTTCAACAAGGACAAGTGCAGAGTCCTGCACTTAGGACGGAAGAATCCCATGCACCGCTACAGACTAAGGACCGAATGGCTCGGCAGTAGTTCTGCAGAAAAGACATAGGGGTTACGGTGGATGAGAAGCTGGATATGAGTCAACAGTGTGCCCTTGTTACCAAGAAGGCTAACGGCATTTTGGGCTGTAGAAGTAGGGGCATTGCCAGCAGATCGAGGGACATGATCATTCAGCATTGTTGAAGCTGCATCTGGAGTATTGTGTCCAGTTTTGGTCCCCCCACTACAGAAGGGATGTGGACAAATTGGAGAGAGTCCAGTGGAGGGCAATGAAAATGTTTGAGGGCTGGGGCACATGACTTATGAGAAGAGGCTGAGGGAACTGGGGTTATTTAGTCTGTAGAAGAGAAGAGTGAGGGGGGGATTTGATAGCAGCCTTCAACTACCTGGGGGGGGGCGGCGTTCTAAACAGGATGGAGCTCAGCTGTTCTCCATGGTGGCAGCTGACAGAACAAAGCGCAATGGCCTCAAGTTGAAGTGGGGGAGGTCTAGGTTGGATATTAGGAACACTGTTTCGTTAGGAGGATGGTGAAGCACTGGAATGAGTTACCTAGGGAGGCGGTGGAATCTCCATCCTTAGATTTTTAAGGCCTGGATTGACAAAGCCCTGGCTGGGATGATTTAGTTGGGATTGGTCCTGCTTTGAGCAGGGGGTTGGGCTAGATGACCTCCTGAGGTCTCTTCCAACCCTAATTTTCTATGATTCTATGGACCATCACAAACCTCAGCAATTTCTGCTCCAAGCACAAGGGGTGTTTCTCTGACCTTGCCTTCTCTAACACAGATACAGAACAGTGCATGTATTTATGTAACAACCCCAAGAAAACCCTAACAAAACAAGTGACTCCACTCTGTGTGCTTCTCCCACTAGGGAGAGGATGAGAGAACAAACATGTCAGATGTATAGACATGTTGCTGAATGCACGACTGGAAGGCGCTCAGATACTAGGGCGAGGAACGCAGCATAAAAACCTACCTAGAACAGAAAGGGCTGTGCGTGTTTTGTGTGAGATCATTTCAATGGATCTATGAGCAATGGCTCTTTCATCCTCATGGTGACTTCTCTTTCCCCCACCGCCATGCTTTTCGTTTGCATAAGCAGCATCCAATTGTTGGGGGTGGATGTGTGTTGCTATCAGCCTTGCTCTAAAGACCAGTTCCATTTAAAGCATTTTATTGTTCCCCTGCGATTGCTGAGATTAAAACGCATCCAAAGGAGGATGTTCTCAGGCGGCACTGACCTTCTGTTCCCACTCCTGGTTCCTCGAGAGCGGAGTCTGTTAATTGTACAGTGTCTTGGAGATAGATGCTGCCGGAAAAATAGCTGATGATTGAATCTTCCTCCCAGAGATTTAATTTTGTAACTCTACATGGCCGGAATCCCAAAGCCTTTTCTTAGAGACAAAGCTTCAGAGCAGAGTCTGGGCTGCTTGGGATTTTAACCCTCGGAGGCAGTGGCTGTTGTCTGTGGGACGGACTGGGATCAAATTGTGTCTCTGCTCATTCGCAAACCCCTCTGGCCAATGACTGAGGGGCTGCTGATGGGTTCAGGGGAAGGGGACCAGGAGCAGAACCTGCTTAGCTGACGACATGGATGCTGTGGTTCACCACCTCTGTGGTGGGGAATAAACAGTGAGGCAGGGGATGTCTTTGTGTAGGTGGACATGGT
The DNA here is from genome assembly GCF_965152235.1 of Eretmochelys imbricata. NCBI lineage: Eukaryota > Metazoa > Chordata > Testudines > Cheloniidae > Eretmochelys > Eretmochelys imbricata. The sequence continues at coordinate 19,704,017 of NC_135588.1, read as the reverse complement.
CTAGCACACTCCCTGATTGGCATCCTTAGAGGTTACCACAGAAGTAAAGTCGTGACATTAATGTGACTGGAAACAAAGGGCATCCTCACGGAGCAGGGCTAGCCTGGACTGTCAGCTTGACTGTAGCTCTATAAACACACTTCTTTCTCTTTAACGCTTTGTAGCTATTCAGAGCTGGACACTGGAAGCCATTTCCAGTTCATAAGTCAACTTTATTGCACCTTGTGATGGGGTGTACGGGCCCGGCACTGGCCAGGGGATGGGGTGGGGTTCATGAGGGCCTGTGGATCCTCTAGGGGCTGGAGCGAGACCACGAATCCTCTCTATGGGCCACTCAACCACCATCAGCTTTGACCATTTGAATGGGAGGCTCTCCCACGCTTGGTTTGTCAAGACACTACCCACTTCTCATTCACATCCTTCCTAAAGGCCCTCTTCAAGGGGGGAGTCAACCGCGCAGTCAGCTGTCTCCTTTGTCTGGCTCAGGTGGTAAGAGCTTCAGGGCAATGGGTCTCCATCTCCTGGTTTTGTTGGGTGCTCAGCAAATACGGAGATAGCTTGCCTTCGCTACCATCCAGGCTGGGGGCGTGAAAGGCTCTGTGTCCCCTTACCAGACTCCTAAGCCATGTGTAATATCCTACAATGACCCAGACCAGTGGGTCTCAGAAAACAAATCCCGGACCCCATCACCACATCTAGCTACAACGAAAGGGGGGTTGGCCCCCAGCTCCTGTTTGTGGCCCCCTGGCTGAGTGATGACCCAGGCCGTGGGACCCTGTATGGGACCCTGTCTCCCTCTAGTGGCTGGTCCCAGTAACTACCCCTCACCGCTTTGTCTGCTCGCCGAGTTCTCCTTCGGCTGTAGGGCCAGAGGCCTGCGTGTTTACGGCTGAAGACTGTGGGTTTGATTCCCGCTGACAGACGCTGTGTCTGCGTCGGCCGTTTGTTACACGGGCACAGATCTACACCTCTGCCAAACTGTGCAGTAGAGGTATAGGCCTGGGTGGCTGACCTTTTGGAAAGGTTCGGTGACTGAACAAAGGTGCTAAGCCAGGGGCGGGCAAGCTTTTTGGCCTGAGGACCACATCGGGTTTCCGAAATTTGTATGGAGGACTGGTTAGGGGAGGCTGTGCCTCCCCAAACAGCCAGGCATGGCCTGGCCCCATCCACTGCTCCCCGCCCCTCCCCCCATCCAACCCCCCGCTCCTTCCTGACTGCATCGCCCCCTATCCACACATGCCCCTCCACTGGACCCCTGCCCCAGACCTCCCGCCACCCCATCCAACCCCCCTTCTCCTTCCTTCTCCCCGCCCTCTGACTGCCCCGCCCCCTATCCACACCCCTGCCCCCTGACCACCACCCCAAACTCCCCTGCCCTCTGTCCAACCTCCCCTGTTCCCTGCCCCCTTACCACGCTGCCTGGAGCACCGGTGGCTGGCGGTACTACAGCCATGCCGCCCGGAGCACCAGGACAGGCCGCCACGCTGCCCGGCTGGAGCCAGCCACACCACCGCGCAGCACGGAGCACTGGGTCAGGCCGCGGCTCTGCAGCTGCGCTGCCCGGCAGGAGATCACAGCCCCACCGCCCAGAGCATGGCACCCACGGCACAGTGAGCTGAGGCTGCAGGGATGGGGCTGGGGGCCAGCCTCCCGGGCCGGGAGCTCAGGGGCCGGGCAGGAGGGTCCCGCGGGCCGTAGTTTGCCCACCTCTGCGTTAAGCAAATAGCCGCTGATGGATTAGCACAAGGCAAGGAGGGATGCGTACGATGCTGGGATCTTGGCTCAGGAGGTGTTTTCAGCAGCAGAGCTCCGAGATGGCAAGATGCAATTCAGTTCGAAGACCTGGCGGTGCAGTGGCTGCATGAGATGCCACCTGGCTTCCGCCTTCTCGTCGCCGTGACCTGCCTCCTCTGGCCCAGAGAGATCACGCCGCCTGGAGGGGTCTCTGCTCAGGCAGTCCCTGGGTGCTGTCCTGCTACTTTTCTCCCAGCTGGCCTTGTTCTCTGCTCACCCCTGGATTTGGAGGTTTGCAGTCACGGTCTGTAGGTTTGGGGGTTTTCTTTTTTCTTTTGACTCAAGACCTTGAATTTTTCTTCCTTGTTCCCCCTCTGTCTCCTTGAATCACCCGTGCTGCGTAAAGTGGCCGAATCCAATCACCAGGCATAAGAGATCAGCCTGAGCATTTGGCTGCTGATGGAGGGATTGCCTCTCCAGAGTGCTGTGTCCCTGCCCCAGACACAGCAGCTGTACAAGCATTGCCCCCTTCCCCACACCAGCGTACCTCTCCTCTGAGCTGCAGACCACCCTGCTTGGATTCCAGTAGCACCTGGAGAGTCCAGCAGAGTTTAGGGCCCTGTTGTGCTGTGCGTAGAGAGACGCTGGCCCTGCCTGGAGAGAGCTTGCGCTCTAAACAGGCAAGCTGGACGAAGGAAGTGTTCTCACCCCCGTCTTACAGAGGGGCAGAGAAATTAAGTGACTTGCCAAGGGTCACCCAGGGAATCTGTGGCAGAGCTGGGAACTGAGACCAGATTTCCTGAGCCCTAGTTAGATGCTGCTTTGCTGCAGCTTGATCCATGCGGTCTCTTCTGAGCTGCTGACAGAGAGGGCAAACTGTGCCAAGGGGACCTATCCACACCACTCTCTACTTCAGGGGTTCTTAAACTTCATTGCACTGAGACCCCCTTCTGAGCATAAAAATTACTACAAGACCCCAGAAGCAGGGACTGAAGCCTGAGCTCACCCACGCTCTGCTGCCCCAGATGGGGGGGTCCAAAGCCCAAGGGCTTCAGCCCCAGACAGGGGGGCTGGTAACCTAAGCCCTGCTGCCCAGGCCTGAGGCCCCCAGGCTTCCCTCCTGGGCCCCAGCAAGTCTAAGCCAGCCCTGGGGACCCCATTAAAATGGGGTTCCGACCCACAGTTTGAGAACCACTGCCCTACTCAACCTCGTCCACCTTCCCTCACTCAGCTCAGTGGCCGCGTAGGAAGGCATTATAGAACTGGATAGAAAGGGAGAGCTTAGGGCTTTTGACCCAGCCCTTGTAGAATTGAACAGAGAATTCTATCCGTGCAACAGGATCCTATAAGAGGGTTCCAAAACCCTGGAGACGCGCTCTCGTTCCTTATTTAGTTCTATAGGCTTTTAAAATCTCTTCTGGAGATCCCTAGTAAACCTGTATAGAAGCCCATTGATTTCCTCCCTATCCAATTCTATAGGACTTTTTTCCATAGGGGCAAAGAGCTATCAGATGGTAACAGCTTTCACTCCCTGCTGATCTAGGCGGGAGTCAAATCCATGGCCTCAGCGCAAAGGGCCATATCCTATTGCCTGAGCCATCCAGTCCCCATCTCCTCCTGTTTTTTCCCCATTAACATTTTATTGGCTCTCTGCAGACAGTTACAGATGACTCTGAAGAATCTACAGGCAATTACTACATCCCCAACCAATTCAGCAGACAAAAAAATGCAAACTAGCAGGCGGTAATCAGGAAATAGCTTGGCCTCTTCTTTCTTTTATTCTCTCCCTGCTGAATGAACGGCTACATTTTCAGCACTTAATTATCTTTTATCATCCTCAAATTCTCCTTCATTTAATGGAAATAGCTGAGCAGGTTGGAGAAGCAAAACAACATGATCTATAATATTAAGTCTTATCTGAAGGACACTTAGCATGCTTGGAGAATGTGGATCTTGGTATGAGCTACAGAGCACATCAGACGCTAGATCTGCTGTCCCGCTCCAGTGGCCCAAAAGGGCTGGAAAGCCAGAGTAACTGACCGGCTGGGGACTGCCCACAGCATGGGGGAATCCCTGAGTTACGCTGTACTGGGGTAGCTGATGGCTATATCAAAGCTACCCTGCTGCTTGCCTCAGGACCAGGGAACATGTTGTGGGTGTGATGCCCCCTGGCAATCCTTGGGCTTTCAGCATCATGGTCAGAGGGTGTCATTTAAAGCACCCTCGAGGCTGCTCCAAATGATTCTGGGAATGGGGGTGCTGTAGAACAAGCACCAGGATCAGCGAACTGCAAATGGCTCCATTGTGGCCCAGCCCTGCTGCACCCAGCTCTGACTAGCTGCAGCTGAGGATGGCGCCTCTTATAGAAACTCGCTGGGGCTAATTCTGCTGTCACACTGGTACCCAGTCAAGGGGCCTGACTCTGATCTCAGGCTGGCTGTTTGCTGCTGTAACTCTTTTGAAGACAAAGTGACTCCCAGGGCTTACTACTGTAAGAGATCAGACTCAGGCTCATTTGAAAACTGGATCAAGCCCTCCCCGCTTCACGGATGGGCAGGCTTTGCTGGTTTAAAGGAGTCGGTTCGGTTCTATAGAATCATAGAATATCAGGGTTGGAAGGGACCTCAGGAGGTCATCTAGTCCAACCCCCTGCTCAAAGCAGGACCAATCCCCAACTAAATCATCCCAGCCAGGGCTTTGTCAAGCCTGACCTTAAAAATATCTAAGGAAGGAGATTCCACCACCTCCCTAGGTAACGCATTCCAGTGTTTCACCACCCTCCTAGTGAAAAAGTTTTTCCTAATATCCAACCTAAACCTTCCCCACTGCAACTTGAGACCATTACTCCTCGTTCTGTCATCAGCTACCACTGAGAACAGTCTAGATCCATCCTCTTTGGAGCTCCCTTTCAGGTAGTTGAAAGCAGCTATCAAATCCCCCCTTACTCTTCTCTTCCGCAGACTAAACAATCCCAGTTCCCTCAGCCTCTTCTCATAAATCATGTGTTCCAGTCCCCTAATCATTTTTATAGCCCTCCGCTGGACTCTCTCCAATTTTTCCACATCCTTCTTGTAGCGTGGGGCCCAAAACTGGACACAGTACTCCAGATGAGGCCTCACCAATGTCGAATAGAGGGGAACAATCACGTCCCTTGATCAGCTGGCAATGCTCCTACTTATACAGCCCAAAATGCCGTTAGCCTTGGCACCAAGGGCACACTGTTGACTCATATCCAGGTTCTCGTCCACTGTCACCCCTAGGTCCTTTTCTGCAGAACTGCTGCTTAGCCATTCGGTCCCTAGTCTGTAGAGGTGCATGGGATTCTTCCGTCCTAAGTGCAGGACTCTGCACTTGTCCTTGTTGAACCTCATCAGATTTCTTTTGGCCCCATCCTCTAATTTGTGTAGGTCCCTCCATATCCTATCCCTACCCTCCAGCGTATCTACCTCTCCTCCCAGTTTAGTGTCATCTGCAAACTTGCTGAGGGTGCAATCCACACCATCCTCCAGATCATTAACAACCTCCATATCTGTGGGTCACTGTATAGTCACTGCCTTTTTTGTTTCGTTTCGTGTGTTTTAAAAAAAAATAAAATTCTGGCTCAGATTTAGCCCAGATACTATTGTCAGGGATGCTGGTGTAAATCCACTACCTCAGTGACGCTTACATCAGTTATACCGAGATCAGAATCTGGTCCTTTGGCCAGTAGCTTTCCAGTGAAAATGAGGGCTGGCCAAGTTCTTTTGCTGGCATTTTTTCATAGACTCACTACACTAAATGATGGTCCAGATCCTAAGCTGGTGTAGACACTGTAGACTCCATTGATGGAGCCCCGCTGACTTATGCCAGCTGCAGATCTGGCCCGATTGGAATAGTTTCCTTTTGGTTACAAGCTGCTGCTGGGTCAGGCCCCAGATTCGTTTCCCTCACTCAGAGGTGACTGTGAAAGCCTTATCGCTGAATAGATGGGTCAGATTTAGGACCGTACAGCAGTGGAAGACCAGGGACTGGGCATTGGGGGGATCATGGCTCTGCCATTGACTCGCTGTGTGATTTTCTTTGGTACATCACTTCCTCTCACCAGGCCTCACTTTCCCCAGTCATGTAATAGGGGCTGGTGATGTTTCCCTAACTTGCAAGCTATTTATAAGCTGTGTGACATAGTTGCTAGAGCACTGGCATGGGGCTGAGGCGATCTGGGTGTGTTCTGGCTTTGCCACGGGCTTCTTGGCCAAGTCACTGCCCCTGCCTGTGCCTCAGTTTCCCCATCTGTACAATGGGGCTAATTCTGACCTCCTTTGCAAAGCACTTCCAGCTCTCTGGATGAAAAGCTCTATACCAGAACTGGATATTATCACCGTTATTTATTTGTGATGTGCTTTGAGATCCTGGGATGGGACATGCTGTAAAAGGGCCAAAGATTGTGACTCAGTGGATTCCTTCGCTCCTGTCTAATATTACTGAACATGGGCCCCAGGAGTCTGAGATAGCCGTATCCCAGTGAAGGCCTGGTGCATGGGACTGTACATCCAGGCTGAAGTTTTCCAAGGTGCTGAAACTCTGCCTGCCCACATCCTGTTGGAAACTGATGGGAAGTTAGCACCTGAAATCCCAAGGGTGGCTTTTGACAATGTCACCCTAGGAGCTTCCCAAAGCATTCTTCTAGCTACTCTCCCGTCACTTGGTTTGTGCTCGACATTGATAATGGCATCTGGTGCCTTTTCCCCCCGGGCCTCATCTGCTGGGCTCCCAGGGCTTGTTTCGAGGTCTAGCTGACAGCATTCGGCCAAAGGAGCTGGATAATTCTGCTACGCCTCCTGCCCAATGTTCCCTGCGTCCGCTAATCCCCAGCTGCTGGTGGCTGGGGGCTCCTGGCGCATGGCAGCCTGGCTGAGAGTGTGGGGGAGGGGACATAGGAAAGAGCAAGCGTGGCCTGTGGGAGAGAGTAGTGATTAGACCCATTTCTGCGCCCCCTCCCTCCCCCCGCACTTCAGACACAGAAGGGGGCAGGGAAAGCTGGGACACGCTCTGCTGTGAGGGTGCTCTGAGCAGTGACATCGCTTGTGGGGGCGGGGGGCTGTTCGTATCCGGATTTACAGAGGAGTCTGCTGTACAGGGAGACAGGGTGTGGGGGGAGGAAAGAAAGGACAGAGATGGGATGGAGAGAGGAACAGAGGGCCTGATTCTTCTCTCCCTTACACCAGTGTCCCCAATGGAGTCAGACCCTGCTTCATCCTGGGGTGTGATCAGAATGAGCCCCAGAGAGTGGTGGCTGGAGAAGGGTGCAGGAGACCCCAGGCACGGGGAGGGAGTGGAAGAGGAAGGGGGAAAGCCCCTCTCTGAGCCCCCCGGACCACTCCGAGGTGGCACCTCTCTCCGCAGAGCTGTGGTGGTGGGTGGGAGGCAGGTGCCGCTGAGGCACGGCTCCTCTCCCCAGCCAGGTGCCCACGGAGCAGCCGCGTCGCTGGGCCGCAGTACGTTGGCGACGGGGAGATGTGTGGTGTTTGGGTGCCAGCACTCTGAGCAGGGAGCCCCGTCACTGCCGGGTCGCATGTGATTTTTTTAAAATGGAGACCTGCGGTTTATTGTGCATGTCCTGTTCTGGGGGCATTGGGTTGTCTCTTGTTTTCCTCTGTGTAACCGAGCGAGGCCTGAAATTCAGAGCTAGGAGCAACCACCCTGCTTCTATCGTGGATTAATACTGAGGCAGGGGAATGCAAGGGCCAGAATATTCCCAATCTCATGGAGACGATGGTCCAAGCCCCGCGCCGTGATCCACGCAGGCAGCTGATGGGGCTCTGCATGGGTATTAATCCCTTCGACTTGACTTAACTGTGTTCAAAAACCCACTCCCTAAGGGCATATTATTGAGGAAGCTGGTTGTGTGGCTAAGACCCTGGAGAGCTGGGTTCAGAGCCTGGTTCTGCCACCGACTTCCCTTCTGACCTTCAGCAAGTCACTTAAGCTCTTGGCCTTAGTTCTGTAAAATGGGGAGAATAAACCATCTTTTGTCTGTTTTGACTGCACGCTTGTGGAGGGAGGAGCTGTCCCATGCTGTGTCCGTGCAATATCTGTCACCATGGGCTCTGAGCATCACAACTCCCATGCATGGGGTAAGTATGCAGTCCAAGAGCATGCCCAGCTCCT